>NC_059431.1:39247258-39876980 GCF_021028975.2 Sphaerodactylus townsendi
TTCTGATGTCAGGAGCATGCACATTATCAAAAGCTAATAACTGTATAAGCCCTGTGGAAAGTTGTTATGCCACCCATGGCTAATCATTCTGTTTTTACATTGGTGGTTTGCTGTGTGGGCCTATTGCTATTACTGAGGAGCACCAAGAAAGCTGCTTGTTCTTACACAGGCACCGGAAATTGGAATTCAAGGAACATTTCTGAGTCACAGACCATTGCATTCTCATTTGTGACTGACGAGGACCTTTTGAAGTGTAGCAGACTGAGAGCTTTCAGTTCGAGGATATGAAGAAAATGCAAAAAGAGTGACAAAGAATTTATTTTATATATTTTTGTACTTAAACCGTGCTTATAAATTCGCACAAGGTAAAAAGACAAGAACAGTAGCTTCTTTGTTAAAACAGAAATAAATTATTTTCCATGAAAGTTTTTAAACTCGTGGAATATTCTCTTCCATATGTATTGCTGTGTGACATAAATCGATCATAATAATTGTTGCTGGAATTATGGCAGCAGTAAGGGGTAAGCTGTTTCTCTTGTTTTCTTGAAGGCTGCTTCACATAAGGGGGCTTCACATAAGGCTGCTTCACATAAGGGAGCAGAAGGTCGTAGGTTCAATTCTTGGTAGCTTCAAGTAAAAATCAGTTATCAATTGATGCAAAAAGACCTGAGATTCTGGACAGCTGTTGCCAGTCAGGGTAGACAGTACTAGCCTGACAGACCAATGATTTAACACTATTGGTAGGGGTGGGGCTCAGTGTAACAGCCTCTGCTTTGCATGTAAAAGGTCTCAGGTTCAACCCCCAGCATCGCCAGCTGAAAGGACCAGACAGTAGGTGATAAGACTCAAAGAGGCTCAAAGAGAAAACAGGGGTAAAAACACTTAATTTTTGATGTCAGGGATGAAACAGGAAACTTCTGGTATTCAAAGTATTCAAAGGATGAAACAGGAAACTTCAAAGTATTCAGGGTGATAACATCCAAAAAAATATTTTGCATAATTTTCAATCCAAATGCAGAGATTCTTACGTCACATTCATGGCTCTTCCTGTGAGACCTGAAAGGCAGTGCTTTAGAAAGCTTGCTGGCTTGAAGCCACCGGTGGAAAGTTCCATGAACAGAATTGTTCTTATTGTACTCTGGATCCAACCCATAATATTTACCATGGGAACAAATGCCTGTTTATTATTTTCTTATGCAACTATTGGATTCTTATTACAATCTCTAGTGTGAACATTTCAGAGAAAGTAGCAAAAATCTGAAACTTCTGCCAGTGCCAAAGGCTTAAATAATTTACTTAACTATGTTCTAACTATAGTTGATGAAAATGATGCAAACAGTTTTACAAAATGGGCGAATTTATCATTTTTCAGCCAAATGAACCCTCTAGCCATACAGAAATCACTGAACTGTTATCTTAGATGTTACATGTTCTGGTTAATCTTTGTTAAACAGAAAATAAAAAGTGCTGTTTAGTTTAATAGTAACTATGCAGAATTGTACCTGGCAGTCTCTTCAAACAGTATATCATCCACTGATGCTGTCACACAAGAGAAGCCAGCATGTTTTTCAGCTTCAAGAAATAATGGGAAAAGGTGGGGGAGGGAAACACAGAGAATTATAAACACCAAGCAATCTTCTCCATCTATGATTGTTTTCTTAGGCTATTTCATATATGATGTTCCCTAAATGGATACACATTGGTGTCTGCCATTGTCATGTATCTGTTTGAAACCTGGTGCCAAAGCATCTTTGTAAGAGTATATCCAGCTGAACAGAAACACGACATAGAAGCATTCAAATAAAATAAGCTTATGTGCTCTTCTTCCTAGAATGATGCTCTCATGCAAAGCATGTAACTTTGCTTTGAATTACATTGCTGGCTATTTATCCAATCCTTAACAGTGACGTGCTCTTGAAGCATCATTCACAGGTTTCTTCCATTTGCTATGGGACACCACAGCGATCTTATACGGTACCTCAGAGATAAGGTGAATTTAGACAACTCATTGTGCAGTAAAGCTCATTGTGCAAACAAATACAGTGAACTCTGGAAAACTGTTGGAGTGGATACTCATGAGCTTCTTGCCAGTCACTGGCCGGGCAATGAAAGCCTTGCTTCTGGCAGTGTCCGTCCGTCCGTCCGTCCGTCCGTCCGTCCGTCCGTCCGTCCGTCCGTCCCTCCCTCCCTCCCTCCCTCCGAGGTAGTGGAGAGATCTAATTGTACACTCTCATTCCTCCCCCCCCCATTTGCTATGGTTGGCACCTAGCTCTCCTCAGGGCAGTCCCACCCCCTTTCCCATGTGTAGAACTGGTGTCATGCTAGGTGGCAAAGGGCTGAGAGACCTGGCAGATGCTACTTCAAACCATCTTCTTTCAAGTTGTGGGGCACCAGAGTGGTGACTTTGAATGGTTGTTAGATCTTTGAATCTCGTCCCAATAATTAGATTCTGGTATATTGCTCAGTAGTCTTTATTATGGACATGCAGATCGAGTATACATGAGAAGCCAGTTCTGGGGGAACCTGGCCAGTTGATACACATTTATCATAGTCAAATCCTCCCTCCAGCTTTCCCAGATCAGGACATCTGGCAAAAGTTACTTTGAGGGTGTTTCCCCACTTGCCACGCCCCCCTATGCTGCGCGCTGCTCTCAGCGCGCATCATTTCTAATAACCTGCCCGAACTTCCCCATAGGCATGAAGGGGAGTCATCAAAAGAGCGCCATACATTGGAAGAGCACCAGGAATGTGCAGATTGCTGAGGGGGGGCGTATGACAGCTGGCAGCTTGTCAGGCCGGCTGAGTTATGCAGCCATGCACCTGTAGTGGGAGAGTGCTGGGGACCCAGCTACTTGCACTACAGTAGCGGCGCCCGGGGCAGAGGTAAGTGGGAAAACGCCCTCAGTTGTACCCGGTACCAAGATTGCTCTATCAGTAGCTGATAACTGCAATGAGCCACCTTGCTGGAAGCTCAGAGACAAGATAATAAACAATTACTCTTTCCCAGGATGCTGGCATGCCAGACTCCAGCCAGGGGAGGCCTAGTTGACTAAAAGCAGCAAGAAAGTCATAAGCCCAAGTCAGGATAGTTACAGATCAGACAGAAATGCAGATCAAACAGCAATGGTTACATTAGTACAAAGGCATGACCCTGGTCACTGTGAGTGAGCAGGCCTGGCCTCAGGCATTTTTGCAAGCTGAGGAAACCAGTGGGGGCTTTTGGAAGGGCATGAGAGTGGGGCAAGGCTTTACACGTGAGAGAAAGTTGAATTTCTTGCGAGGCGGGGAGAGAAGGTGTTTCAGTGACAACTGTGTTGTTAAAGAAAATGATTGTGGGAGGTGTAGCCCAGTTGTTCCTGCTTTGTCTGGGAAATAGCAACCTCTGAACTACATCTCCCAGAGTCCTTTGCTTTAAGGAGTGAATCACTGGGAACATGGCTTGCCTTTTATATAGTAGAATAAAAGTAACACATGGCTTAAAATTGTTCAAGCAAATCCTAGTTCTGTTTTTTTAAGGAAGTCTAGCATTCAAAATGGTAGGTCTTTCCTGTATGACAATAAAGACATAGTAAGTAAAATCTTTCCATTACCTGTGGCCATAAATATTGCAGAAAAAAAGACAAGGATTTTTCCAAATATGCAGTAGTCATTCAGTGGTACTTCATCTAAACGAAGTTTGCAATTGCATATAGTACTTGATAGTCTTCCTTGAAATTTAAAAACTTTACAGGGCAGGCCATTTAAAACATCACCAAGGAATTTATCCTGCATGTGTATATGTGATTTCTAATGTTACTCTGAAAACTAATGATTTTGTACAAAATAGGAAAATTATAAAGAAAAACATGGGCACATGATTATCTTTTTCAGTTGTTTGTTAAACTTTCCAGTATGTTCTGGTTTTTTTCCAAAGCTTGGACCATATGCCTTTTATGCCATACATAATCCAAAATTTTAATTTACCCATTATAAGCGGCACCTTAAAGATTACCATAATTTATTCCAGAGTAAGATTTCATGAGTCAGATCTCACTTTGTCAAATATATATTCACCAAGTGAAGGAAGATAAAACTATCACTCTAATGGATGCATCTGATGAAATGACTAACTCATTAATGTTATGCTAGATTAAATTTTGCTTGTCTATAGTTTTTTGTTAGTCTTTTTTATTTGTGGGTGCAGCTGAGCTGGATAATGGCACATGCCTGATCTGAGGGCTTCACACCTAGTTGCCTGAAAAGCCTCTGAAATGATTACTGGCAGAGGAAAATTTAGCTGTAATAAAAGACAGAATGCAGTCATTCACTGCAGTCCTCACATCTTGAATGACCACTATAAGAGACTGTCTCTCTAGACCAATCAGGATTACCGTAATACCCCAAAGGCAAATAATGGACCCTATATATGGCACATTGAATGCTATTTGCATTTGTAAAAAGAAGGAGCTGCCATTAGCAATTTTTCCCCTTGATGCACAGAAGGCATTTGATCATTTGGAATGGGGTTTCATTTTTGGACTGCCAAGAAAATTAAATACAGGCCAATACTTTATTAATGCAATACACTCAACCTACAAAAATCAAATGCTAGAGTGTGAGTAAACGGATTTAATTATTAAATCTAATAAATAATATTAAATCTAAATCTATATTGGTTTATTAAATCTAAATTATGGTAGATTTCACAGCTGCCAGATCTTTAGCTGGTTGTTGGCCTTCATTACAATTCGAGCCTTTTAAAATTATCATCATCATCATCATCATCATCATCATCATCATCATCATCATCATCATCATCATCATCATCATCATCATAGTTTCCTCCTGGCTAAAGGAAGCAAGCATGAGCATTCTTCATTACCCCTGCTCTTTGTTGTCTCATTAGAATCTTTGGCAATTGTCATAAAGACCAATATTAGAGGTCTAGAAATAAATGGTCATTTTATATAAATATGTTTGCTGATGATGTGGAAATATTAGTCATAAATTCTAAAGAAGCGTTACAAAAATAAATGAGAGAGATCCACGAGTATAGTAGCAAGACTACGTATCAATCATAACAAATCTGGAGTGTTATATATAAACATAAAACCTAAAATACAACATGAAATCCAAAATGACATAGGTTTTTCAATATTTCATAAATAATTTATGTACCTGGGAATAACTCTTCCAAATAATTTAAATAAACATCAGATGCAAGAATCAGGATGATTTTAAAAACTAAATGTTTGAACATTCATTAGGATTTACAGCTAATGTTTTTGGAAACGAAATTTTTGAAAACTGAAGTTTCATCCAGGGATCCGAGAAATAAGAAAAGATGTTAAAAGATGGTATCCTATATATTTGACAATCATGGACAAACCAGTGTCATAAATATGTTAGCGTTGCTAAAATAAAACTATTTCTTTTGAACACTCCCCCTAATTGAATCAAAAGACTTGGCAAAATGGCAAAAAATATGTACTAGTTTTATTTATCAAGGCAAAAGACCACACTTGCAAAGCCTTTGAGACAAACAGTGGGTGTAGTTGTGCCATGGCTGGGGACAGCAGAGCCAAGCCATCTCCGAAGAGGCTTGCTTCACCATCAACAGCAAGCTGAAAGAGACACTGACCCTTGCCTTGTGCAAGTAGCCTATGTAGCACAATGGGCTGCGCTGCTGATTTTGCCAGTATAAATCTGTGCTGGCAAATGGGGGTGTTCCTGGGCTGAAAGGGCTCAGGAAGCCTAGAGCCCACCCACCCCCCATCCCCAAATGCCCTTTTTGATGCTGGTGGGGACTCGTGTTTCAGAGGAGTGCAGGACCACAGCTGTGTTTGTTCCCCCACAGCAAAAAAAGTGCCTCTTTGCCAATGTAAATGCATCCACATCTGTCCAAGTGGCATTTATGCAAGAGCTGCCATCTCCTGAGCAGCTTCAGACCTCCTTCTTGCCTCAGGATGCGCTGAAATGAGATTAGATTAAGTTTGGAAAAATCTAGCATAAGTAAAAATTAAGAAGCAAACCAGTTGAGAACAATGGTATAATATCTGGAAGAGGCCTCTGAACAGCCACGAGTAGGTATGGAAACAACTGGAAGACATCTAGAATTAATTGAAAAAATGTCTTTGGAGGGTGGCGGTGGGGGAAATAAGAGATATAAAACAGGTTGAGAATCCTTTTCTATACATACATTAAAATTTGGAATAAATAGAAAAAAAATTAATTCCAGAAATATCTTCACTGCTTCCATTTATGCTACATCCCAATTTTTTCTTATGTGAAGTCAGAGAAATATGTTAAATGGAAAGAAAGGGGATTTGCAGAAATGAGAATTTTTTAAATGAAAATGTAATTCCCATTACAATTCAGCTAAACCAGGGGTAGGGAACCTGCGGCTCTCCAGATGTTCAGGAACTACAATTCCCATCAGCCCCTACCAGCATGGCCAATTGGCCATGCTGACAGAGGCTGATGGGAATTGTAGTTCCTGAACATCTGGAGAGCCTCAGGTTCCCTACCCCTGAGCTAAACGAAAAGCTATAAGGAGAATCAATCAGTTGGATTCTTTTTCATCAATTACACTATCTAATTATAATTCCTACAGTAAGGCAAAGAAGACCACAAAGATGATGAAATTTGAACAGGTCTTAGTGAAACATATGAATAGTGCAAAATGATTATTTCCAAAATATATTCTCAATTTAATTGAAATAAACACAAGTATGTCAAATGGGTTGGAAAACAACATGGGAAGATGATATTGGGATAAAAATAGAACAAAATATATGGAATAAATTATGGATTACTAAAACATGAAAAACTATATGAACAGTCCATAGGGAGAATTTTTGGAAACTATTATGCCTATGGTATATTACTTCAGTGCATCTTGCTAGAATAACAGTGCAATTGACCTGGGCAGGGAGCAGATTTGCAGTGGCTGGGGATAGTATAGCTGCCTCCAAAGCAGTTTCAGAGGGATGTGAGAAACAGAAACTGGAGAGAAATCCTCAGTCACCCCAAAAAACCCATAGAGGACAATGGGCTACACCATGCCTTTTGACGGCATAAATCAACAGCTGGCAGTAACACCATGATCAGGCAGAAAGCCCTGTGGAAGCTGACTAAAGTTGGCCCCACCACCTGGAAAGTCTTTGGGCCACTCCCACCCATATTGGCATGGGCTCCTGTGCCAGAGGAACACTGGCACAGTGGCAGTTGCCAGGATTGGGCATCACAGAGCCACACAGTACTGTGCCACAGTGGCAGTTGCCAGGTTTGGACACTGCAGAGCCACACAGTGCCCTTGACATCTGTGCAAGGGAAAGCCATGTTGGTATGCCCTTGCGCTGCTTCCAGCAATCCCCCACCCTGAATAAAAAATGTCAGTAATAAAAAATAATACAAAATGTTGGAGAAATTGCAACCAGCAAGGCATATACATGCACATGTGGTGGTCATGCTCTGTAGCATCACAGTTTTGGGAAATATATTTATAGAAATGGCAAATATTACACATTAAATCATCCATGCTACTCTAGCATTGTCTCTGTTAACAATCTAGGGGGAACAAAATGGAAAAATGGCAGCCAAGAGATTAATAGTGTTTATGATGATAGTACCACTTAGGCCAGGGCAATAGCAAAATGTCGGAAAACCACAGAACTTTTAACATTACGTTCTTGGTATTCCAAACTGTATCAAATAGCTATGGCAGAAAATTCAACTTGTCAACTTTGAGTGGTCAAAGGTAAAGCTAAAATATATTTCTGTGAGATATGGTATGATTTTATTTTATACATGAATCAGAAAGATATTCAACATTTATCTAAGCCTTTCTTCATATTATGAAAAAGGAATTAAGTGCAAAATATATAAATCCCCAGTGCCATTGATGAATTTCTCTCTTATCTGTAATTGTAAGGTAAATTGAAAAAATGTCAAATACTTTGTCAATAATCTGATTCAACTTTTTTGTTACATTGTTTCCGTGTTTGTATTTTAAAGTTTTTTGTTATTGTTGTTTGTTGGGTGATGGTTTTCTGTTTGAAAAATTAATGAAAAAATCTGCTTCAAGTCCCCGTGAGAAAGGTAGACTATAAATAAATACAATTCCTCCAGATAAATAAAATACTTCCAGACTCCAGTTTTATTTTGTTGTCATGGACTCCACCATACATTTGACATAGTGAAGTTTGACTCATGAACATTTATTCTGGAATAAATTATGGTAATCTTTAAAGTGCCACTAATAATGAGTAAATTAACAATTTAGATTATGAATGGCATAACATTCATATAAGGGTTTCAATGTCTGATGAAGACCTTCCTATTCACCCAGGCCTTCGGCTCACCTCATGACTCCTCTGGAATTCAATAAATAAATAACTATGGTAAAAAGAAAACATTCTAGAAAGTATAAGCAACTGAAAAGATAATCATCTGGAATTGATAATCAGAGTAAATTTAGTCAAACTGACAAATGGATATTTTGTGTTTTTTAGTTGGGGTATCCTTCCTTCCTTCCTTCCTTCCTTCCTTCCTTCCTTCCTTCCTTCCTTCCTTCCTTCCTTCCTTCCTTCCACTTGTATTGTTTTGCATATAATTCATCTGTTTTTCATATCACTGCATACTGAGAATGTGGCTAGCTATATTCGTGTTCAAAACCAGGTTGATATAAATAGACCATCACATAATGTAATATTCATGCAATCCTGACTGGTGCCACAAACACCAAATTGGAACTCATTGCATTCTGTTGTAGGTGTGGCTTGATTTGTTGTCCCCTATTATGAAGTAGGTTTCATTCTGCAAGTTTCAGGATGAGTGATGTAAAAATGTAAACCTAGCTATGCTCAGCTTTCATGGGGGACCTAACAACTATTATAGTATCCTTGCTAAACAAAGAATAAAAAGGAAGGCCCATCATGGCCTTAGCCATGTATTGTGATATTCAGATAAAACTGGGGATTGCAATTTCAAACACAGATTATTTCTGTAGATAGATATCTAAATTTATTCTGTTTTTCTCCCCAATGGAAGTCCAAAGTGGTTTACAGCATCATATTCCTGGCACCATTTTGTCCTCACAACATCCCTCTAGTGTAGATTAGGCTGAGAGAGAATGACAGTTCAAGGAAACCCAGTCGGTTTCCAGTGAAAAATAGGGCTTTGAATCTGGGTCTCCAAGATCCTATGCTAACACTCTGACCACTATTCAACACTTTTCAAAATACTTCAATGCTTTTCAAACTTTAGAACTTCAGCAAGAATCCTTACAATTAAATAATAAATAAACAAACAAAGGAGCTCATGTGCCCATGTATTTGCTGTTCCTTTCCTTTAGCATTTTGATTTCTGTTTTTGCAAAGGATAGTCTGTAATCTTTATGCAAAGAGTTAGAACCTTGCTTCCCCGTTCATTAGGCGGCGCAAGCCAAGCCGCTTCCCTCCCTCGGTTACTCAGATTTGGCCACTAAACACTAGGAACAATGTCATCGTGGTCTTCTTTTTTCAGGGGATGTCTGAAGAAGGGTTTTTGCGAGTGCAAACCTTTTTCTGCTTTTAATAGCAGGATGGAAGGCAGAAATCCATCAGGCAAAGCTTCCTCCCTAATTCCACTTCTTACATGGATCCAAGTTCAATCTGTTGAGTTTGTGTTTGCGCGTCGCAGCTTTTGCAAAGACACAGAAACCTCCCGCGGGGCGGTTCATTACACCAGTTTTGGAAAAGAAGGAGCCTCTTCCCTTGGAAACCCTGGGCGGGGGAGCGGGGGGGGGGAGGTCGCCGTTAGTCATTTGCGACTTGCCGGCACCCAGACACAGACACACGCAGAGTCGGTGACCAAGGGGGCCTCTTGTGGTGAGACTCGTTTCAGAGCTAATAGGAACGACTGAGGAGGGGGAAGGCGCCTGCTTACCCGCCAGACAAGCGGTGGTGTCGATCCACTTGAGGAGTTGCCCTGCGCTAAGCGCCCCGTGGGAGTTGGCATGAGCGGGGTAGATGGTCTTGCACATGTGCACTTGCGCGCCGGCCATGGCTCATCCGCTCCCGCTGTGGCTCCTGCGAGGATCACACGAGACCGGTCTCTGGCGTCTCTGCCCGTGCAGCAGCAGCAGCAGCAGCAGCAGCAGCTGGTCTAATGTGCATTGAGCGTCAAAGGGAGTTCCCCGCTTCGCCAGCCTCCTCAGTCAATGCCTCGAAGCTGTTTAGGGGGGTGAAGAAATTCAGCTTTCCCTCACAACAGGTGGGTGCGTAAAAATGGATGCTGAAAACAGGACAAAGGCGGTTGTTCCGTGTTTTCCCTTTTTAAAAAAATTGCAATGTTTGGCAAACGGCTCTAAATAGAGGCACAATCATTTAACACTTTTAAGCCAGCAAAGCTATTTGGAGTTTGGACCTTGCCCTTGCCACCAGGATCCCCCTCCCTAGGCTTCACAAATCATACTCTCTGGACTACAGTTTCCTCCTGTGAATCTGCTGTATACTTACACCTAGTGGTGGGATCTGAAAATTTTAATAACAGGTTCCAATAGTGGTGGGATTCAAACAGTGGCGCCCCCGCACACACGCACCTCCAGGGGGGAGGTTGCTTTAGTAACCCCTTCTCAGCACTCAGAAAAAATTAGTAACCACTTCTAGAGAAGTGGTGAGAACTGGTTGGATCCCACCTCTGCACACAATTGATCTTCTTACAGGGCTGTTGTTAGGATTACAACACGCTAATATATGGGGAAAGTGCCATGTGAATGTTCAGTATTAGCTAGCACATTAGTCTTCCTCCCACATTTTCTCCTGTCTGAATAAGTTAAACTTTGAGGCACTGCTTTGAGATCACCTTGGTGAGTTTCATAAGTGGGAGTGGAATTAATATGTCATGTAGTTTATTGCAAGGGTCACCTAAACAGTTGCAACAATATGTAGACAAGCAGCAGTGCCATGCTAAGCACAGTTGCACAATTCTTAGTGCATTGACTTAGACAAGTGTAATTTTGCTGAGGAGGACATTGTTACAAGACCAGAAAGATGCATATTTACTGCTACTTTGGGCTGTGTGAGTCACTTTCACAAAAAGCAATAAAAGGCCCCTTCCGCGCACGCAAAATAATGCTTTTTCAAACCACTTTCACAACTGTTTGCAAGTGGATTTTGCTATTCCGCACAGCTTCAAAGAGCACTGAAAGCAGTTTGAAAGTGCATTATTCTGCATGTGCGGAATGAGCCAAAGATTGCTGTTTAATATAAGAGGCATTGGTCAGTGCTTTGGAGAGCATAATTTGGTGGATTCATTGAGCAGGTTCTCTGGAGATCCAAGATAGAAATGTTCTAAATAATTTTTAAAAAATGTTGCTTTTCTCACAATCGTCTTATCCCAGATTCGTAAATACTGTAATGCTGGGGATAAAAAAAAAGAACACAGTTACCAAGGCTTGACCTTCTCTAGTTAGGCTGCTGTTGTCTAAGTGGTCTTGTGTCCCCAAAATACCGGGCCAGGCTATTCTTGAATCAAGGCCAATTTATTGTACTGCCATATGCGTTATTTAAAGAAATCTCTCCTGTACCATCCAGGGGGATACTTTTTTGTGGGTAGGGGAGGTCGGGACGGTTCTGCAATTTTTAACAGTGACTAGAAAAGAACGAAATCCAGGGGCGTACTGCCTATGGCAGTGGGGCAAACCTATGGCACTCCAGATGTTCATGGACTACAGTTCCCATCGGCCCCTGCCAATTGGCCATGCTGGCAGGGGCTGATGGGAATTGTAGTTCTTGAACATCTGGAGTGCCATAGATTCACCACCACGGGCCTATGGGGACATGGGCCCCTGGCAGTAGACTTGGATGTCGACGTGGGCTCTAGGTGGTAGACTTGGACGCTGGCGCAGGCTCCAGGCAGTAGACCGGGGGGGGGGGATTTTTGTCTCCGGGCTCCATTTTTCCTAGATACGCCTGTGTCATGTAGTCACCTAATTAACTACCGGTAGCTTCAGCTTTAATTAATTCATTCAGTTTTTTAGTTTTTTGCATTCTGACATCCATACATTTCTCTATGAAACTTTAGTTTTAAATATAAAGTGAAGACATATGAATGAAAGTATACAAGCAGTGGTTTGCAGGAAGGAAAATCCCAGGAAGAATAGATATTTTATTATTGGGTAGCTCATTGCTCCATAAACACAGGCGCACCTAAAATATGAGGGTTCTTTTGACAGCAGAAAGTCAAATACTAGGGAAAAACAAGTCATGCAAATCAAAACTACAAACGTTTGCACTACACTAACCAGTAACATAAATAAAACCTTGAAGGGACAATGAAGATTGAATGGCTGGTCTTGGTATAGAATTATATTGCATATTATAGAATAACACTGCAAATAAATTAAAAACAGAACAACAGTACCTAGGATGAAATGAGTTTAAATTGCTGTTTCTGAAATAGATGAGAACATTACTTGTAAAATAAATAAAATTTAAAAATCTGATGAATGAAATGACAGTGTCCACTACATAATACCTGTTTGCAAAGTATTACAATTGCCCATAAATAGAAGACAGTAGAATTACAGTTGCTGAATAGAACTACAATCAAACTACATCCTGTCATCTGTGTAAGATGTTCTAGTGGTTTATTAAAAACCTTAAGAAAGTTCCACTGAAAAAAGCTAAAAATGAAGGCCATGATCAAAGTGAATGAGTGGAATAATGTAGAGG
The DNA here is from genome assembly GCF_021028975.2 of Sphaerodactylus townsendi. Lineage (NCBI taxonomy): Eukaryota > Metazoa > Chordata > Lepidosauria > Squamata > Sphaerodactylidae > Sphaerodactylus > Sphaerodactylus townsendi. The sequence goes on from NC_059431.1 coordinate 39,259,954, forward strand.
TTGTGATTGATGGGTACCTGGTGGAAAAGGAAATAGTAATGGGGTGCAAAGGGAAAATTCTAGGGCATATATACAAATATATGGTAGGTGATAAACAATTCAGGATAAAAACATTGAAACAAAAATGGGAGAAGGAAGGATTTCTAGACATTGGTAATATTGAAAAATTAATAGACAGTTGGAAAAATATAAAGATTGAGAAATATATGGAGTTAGAAAGAAAAGTGATATTAAAATGGTATAGAACACCAAAACAACTAGCATACGTGATAAAAGGACTTAGTTCTAAAAATGCTGCAGCAGCTCACAGCATGGAGACCAAAGAGGCATATTACTAGCCATATGTGGATAGAGATGTGCAGAAGTAAAAAATTTGGACAAATTGTACATTTATTTATATAATCGAGAAAAACTGGTGAAGACAAATATTGATTTAAATAATGACTTAATGTTCATGGGTGTAATGGAAGACAGAAAGGTGGATAAACAATATAGTTATATGTATAAAATATTGATTAAAGCAGCACATGCAACAATAGCCTTGGGCTGGAAAGAAAAAACGGACACTTCAGAAATGGTTAGAATATATCTGGGAACAAGTGACACTTGATATTTTCGATATATTATCCAAAAATAAGTTGTGGCAAGATAAACAATGAAATTTTGAAGATATGGATAATATACGTGGACTGGATGAAAGAAGCTCGAGTCGATGAAGAAATATGGGAGAAGAGGCTACAGAGTATGAACTTACTGCTGTTTGTGTGACAAAACTATGAAGAAGTAATGGGGGGAGGGAGAAAAGGGGAGGGAAGTATCGTTTGAAAATGTATGAAGAAGGAAAATACTGTAAAATTCAAATGATACAATAATTTTTTTTTTAAAAAAAGGAAATAGTAATGGGTTTAATGTTAAGTTGAAGGATTTCAGAGATAAATAAGGACAGTAATTCTGGGTAGAAAGATATGGACAGTATGTAGTTCAACGGATGGGTTTGGGAATTGGGGTGGCCATACCTCCCCTTTCTCTTTCTCTCAATTTTATTTGGATTATGCTCTTGTAGTAATAGGCCACATTACTACTGGTGTCTTTTTTCTAACACACCCTTAGTGTTTTGTACCATCCAATTTTCAAGCACGTGTCCCCTCCACAGAGTTTTTCCTTATGTTATAGCTTTTCAGATTCTGTCTCCTCAGATTCTTTTTTTTAAAAAACCCTCGTCTCTTAAAACATCATCTTAATCAGTTCTCTATTCTCTAGTCTTGCTGCTTATTCAAACAGCTTTTCCTGTCTCAACCAGGAACAGTGCCAGGCACTTTCTCCCTTAAAGTACTTTACCCAAAGCTCATTTCCTAGATAATCCAGTTGAATACTAGATGTATCCTAGAGGAGAAAGCACTGCTGAGAATTACCTTGGCCACCGTTGCTGCCTGGGAGAGGGCAGGGAGAGGGGTAGTCTCAGCACCGGCATCCAGCCCAGCAGGCATAGCCATTCTGCTGTTGGCGTGAGGACATTATGTAGGTGGAGGGGATGGGGCCGCAGCCTTATAAGGGCAGGCTGAGCCTTCCTGTGCCTCTCTTCTGCTCGAGCTACGATGGCTTCTTCTCTCTCCCTCGGGTCACCTGGCAGCCGTTTATCAGGCCATGTGGAGCAGCAGGAAAGTGGCTTTTTTGGTTAGTGCTTCTAGGCAATGGAAGGAGGCCTGTATTGAGTAAGATAGCAGCAGCAGACTTGCAGCAGTAAGCGATTGGGAATTGGTGGATTGTGCCTGGCGGATTGCAGTGCAACCCTGAGGGGCATGTGGAGGACAACAAGGGGCCTGCTGCAGTAGGCCCAGCTGTAACAGGGACCCCCCTTTTTTCTTTTTGGAGCTTGGGCGGGAGATGCCATGGAAAAGAGCAAAGAAGCCCCAGTGGGGGAGGGGGAAGGAGCTCCAATGGCAGGAAGGAACAGCACAGAAGGTAGGGGCAACCTAGGTGAGTGCCCCTCCAGGCTGCAGGCAGCACCAGGCACCTTAAGAGCAGGGGCAAGCATGGCAGAAACACTGCTGACCCAGCAAGGGCTGCACTGCATTCAGTCTCAGGGCCCCCTCTACCATCTAGTGGGGATGGGGGAGCCCGCCAGCTCAAAGCAGGATCAAGCCTGTGACATCCAAGGGGCGCTCTGCACAGGCCCCCATGGTGCGAGCCCCCAATGGGAAGAAGAGGGCCTCCCCGGGTCAGGGGGAGGGACACCAGCCAAGGTTTCCAGGGCCTCCAGGCTCCAGTGGTGCCCCCGCAAGTGGCCACCAATCAGAGATATTGGGGGATGGTAGATCAGTAGGCAGCCATCAGCCAGCTCCAAGATGCTTGGGCCCCAGGCGCCTGGTGTCCAGTTACAGGAGCGGCCCCCAGCAACTAAGCTAACAGTTGGGGAGCTTTCCAGCAGCATCTGGGGGGAATGGGAGCAACAGGCCACACCTCAAGCATCTATTGGGGGTGGGCTTTGAGCCCCCTGGCAATGGGGCAAGTGGCGGGGCAGATGGATTTGTCAGCATGCCTGGGCCAGCCTTTACCTGGCACGCTATGGCTCACATGCCAAAGGAAGGGGACTAGGAGCCGGAGAGGGTTCCAACCCTCACTTCCCTCTTGGCGGGAGGCTCACAGCCAGAGCAAACTCTGCACCACATGGGGCAGGTTGGCTTGTTTCCTCATGCCCCTCCACCATCAACATAGCAGTACCAAATTCCTCCATAGGCAACGCTAACAATGTCTTCTTCCAGAGGGCTGCCAGGACTCTCATGCAGCTCTCACAGTGCCTGGGCCAGCTCGACACGGGAGTGGGGGGTGGGGGAGCACTCCTGAGCGAAAATCAAAAGCAGGCTCCACAGCAAGGTAGCTGGCTGAAGGTTGACTCAGCTTTCCATCCTCATGACCCCAGGCAGCAAGGGGGGTTCATCCAGAGGCCAGCACCCAGATGGCTCCCACTATCTCGTTGCTCCGGGTGTTGGTTTTTCCCCCATGCATTGAGCTGGGGGAGGTTATTGCTGGGGGACAATAGATGGGCTGCCCAGTGATCACTGGAGGGCAGCAGATGTACTGCCCAGTGTCGGATCTGTCCCCTGTGTTGTGCCTCTGCTTCCTTCAGCCAGCATACCAATAAACAGACTGTGACCAAAATTTTATTCCATATGAGATGGTTGTCTGTGTTGTCTTTATGCACCCGCAAACTGATTCTCCCCTCCTCAGGTGGCAAAGTATCTACCAATCATTATGCTGATTTCAACTCTTGAGTTTCTTTCCAGTCTCAGTTGTTTTAACAATGAAGATTTCTCTGTTATCATGGTGGACTTTCTCTTTGGTGAGGAATCTCTGATGTGATAGCACAGTAATCAATTCCTAGAAGGTTCCCCATACAACTTTAGCAACCGCTGTATAATGATGTGTGTGTATAAACTATATGCAGTGGGTATATTTTCCCAGCTTTACTTTTTGAGTTGCAATATTCATAGAGTATGAGTGTCAAACTGAAAAGGGCACTTGCTGCTTTAGGAGTTCAACTTGTCCAAATTCTTCTTTAATCACTAAATTAGTGTCCAAAGTAACAGAATCACTCTGAAATTTAATTGAGAATATTTTTTACTATAATTGTTCCTTTATGGTAAAAATTTATCTAAGCTTAGTTTGACCCAGCTGACCAGAATGTTTGCCCTTAGTGTATCTGTTGTTTGCTTTAAGATTAGGAGCTGCAAAGCTTCTGGCATCTCTGAGAAATGTAAAGTCAAAATCTGCTCACGTATAAGCCTTCTTGAATTCCCTAGAGCAGCATGTGCTCAGCCTGGATAATGAGGTCTCTTTTAGGCAGCATAGAAGGATTCTGGCATGAAAAAGAAACAGAAAAACACACAGACCTTATAGCTGCAGAGAAGAAACACTGCTATTTTAAGGACTTGTGCAACTTCTCTGCAATGTCTAGTTTCTAAAGAAGGAAGATGTATGATTGCTTTGTGTAGGAAATTCAGGTTTTATTTCAAGGTTGTAGGGATAGCTTAAAAATAAGCCCATTTGAACCTATACAGTTATAATTTTAATATAGCTACAAACATTATAGAATATGAGGGGGCAGCTGGAAAAAAAGAATGAGTTAAAATGTTTAAATACATATGTTTAATCATTGATAAACCACTGCTATGGGGATTCATTCTGTGTTTAGATAAACCATGTGTGATAGGTGCAACTTCTTCCTTTGCCAATCATGTACTCTGGTTCATTCAATTTTGATTCTAGAGTACGTAGTTACAAGGAAAACCCTTTGCCTAGGGATGGACAATTGGGTCCAGATAATCTGGACCTCTAAAACATCTGGTATAATGTTTGCTCCAAGGGTTTGTTTCTCTGGGAGGCAGTCCATTTTATTAGTAAGAAACTGTTACGGGTTTAGTGGCTGCCTGTAAGCAGTGCAAGATGTCTGCTGAAGTGCCATGAGAGACAAGTGGCATTATCCAGGAAGCCTGACAGATCATTATCCAGGATTGGACTGGTTTGAGCTGCGAAATACAGGCAACAATTAGTGGTGTTCTATTGTTTGTTATTTCTTTTGGGCTTTGTCTTATAGTTGGCTTACCTCATGCTGGTTGGTTAATTCTTTTGAGATGTTTTCAAATGTAACAGCCTCAAATATTTCACAGATATATAGCAACATACTTGTAACATCCCAGTTTTCTTATCAGGGGGTCACTTCTGAAACCTAGCTGTACCTGCTGTTTGTTGTATTTGTTTATTCTGCTACTAGGACAGATACTAATAGATGTATCTTGCTGTTTTTTGTTTTGTTTTTAGTTCAGTGTAGTTTGGGTTTAAATTGTATTTTGTACTGTTGTATGCCTCTTTGGGTCCCCATTGGGGGGGGGGAAGCATTTAAATAAAACATTTAAAATAGAACATCCTACATTGACTTAAAGCCAAGAAACTGCTGATGTTCTGGATTAAAAATGGGCTGGAAATGTGTCATTGAAAGCCACCTTGAACAGATCTCTAGAGAGGCAGCATATAAATCCCCTAAATAAATAATATACTCTGATCAGTTCAAAATATACCTCAACAACTGCAGTGAAGTGGCTGGCCATTTATTGTATGGTGACTTACCGTATATACTCGCATAGAAGTCGAATTTTTCAGCACATTTTTGTGCTGAAAAAACCCCCCTTGACTTATACACGAGAGAGGTGTATTTTAAAAAAATATTTTAGGGTTTTTACTTTGTCGGCTGCCAGAGGATGCAGTTTTTATGCTAGCGGCACCAAAATGTCAGGGTATCATCAGGTGACACTCCTGATGATACCAGCCAGGTTTGGTGAAGTTTGGTTCAGGGGGTCAGGCAAGGAGTGAATCTGACTTGAAATTTACTGAGTTCAGTGTGAGCTGAAAGTAAATAATACACAGACAGGAGAATTGGGAGTTTGATTTAGTGGTGAAAGCTGAAGGTGAAATAGTGAAATAGTGGTTAGACTTTCTACAGGTGACCATAATTGAAAGGGTAGGGAATGTATCTTCTGGGTAAAGAAGAATTCCTAAGCCAGTTAGAATGGGAATTATACACAGGTGGATGTTCTGCTGAAGTTACCTCTGGAGGGAGAATTGTGTGAAATGAGTAGGATTGTGAATAGCTTGCTAGGATGCCAATGTGGAAATGTACAGAAGACCAAAGCTGGAAACAGGGTTTCATTTACCTGTAACTGATGTTTATCATGGTCTTCTGTACAGGAGCATATTCTCTCCCTCCCATCCCACTATGAGTTCTTTTTATGGAGTGACTTGTGGCAGCTCAGGTGGAACTGAGGGAGATGGCACTCTGCCATTGGGCATGTGACTGTTTAGAGTTCACAATGATTCCAGTGGCAGAGTGCCATCTGGAGTTCTGAATATAGACCTTACAGAGATCTAGGCTTCTCTCATGTAGAAGTCATTTTTTAAAAATTCTCCTTGAACAAACATTTGCCTTGTTTGGTTTAAAATTCTCAGCTATCCTAGGACATTGATTAAAAACTCATGAAATATTCGACACTTATCTGGGTATCTGTTTCTTCCACACACCAAAGTCAGATATATGACACGTTAAAAAGCCATCTGAATTAGTCAGTTGGTAACTTTTTAGCGTGCTTTTCTTCCCACTCTTTTTCAGATGGTTCAGTCTAAGGAACTGTGAACTAATTTTGCAAAGATGTTGCGTTTCTCTGATGGCAGCCCCTGATATAACATAGGAAAACCTTTTACAACTCACGTTTGCAAATTAGTATTGAAAATGCATGTTTCTGCTGCGCCAAGAAAAAAGTTTAAAAATCTTATTGGAGCTGTCCAATTCCTTGCATGCACCTGAAGAAACTTTTCAGCTTCCAGACATAGTATAGTAAAAATACTGAAACAATTCAACAAGTGAAAAATAACGTTATTCAGAACAGCTTCTGGGCTGTGATAAAGATAAAGCTTTGAAAAATGCAACTTATTTTTGAAAAATGAAACTTTATTCTAAAATGTATCCAAAATTGCAAGACACGACACCATTAAAACAGATAAATACATATTTATGTACAGAGAGCATCAAAACACAAAACAATTGTTAATATAATTTTATACCATTTTAATGAGTTTCCATCAACAAAATTTTACAATTTAAAGAAGACTTTTCAGTTGCAAAACAGTTTTAAAATCATATGTATAAATTATGTCCACTACAGCTCCAATACAGGTAAAGGAAAATACAAAAATAACCAATACTGAAATTCAAATACAAAACCCCAAATAATGTTGCACAGGTATATATGTACAATTGATGAATTCATGCAGTTACACAGTGCAACAAATTAACTGCTTAGTTTAAACCTATCACAAAATGGAACAACCATATCTTCAAGCAGAAGAAAATATACTTTTGTAATAAATCATAGTGCATTTCGAAGTTAAACTTTATAAAATGATTGCTGAGTGATCTATTTTTAAAACTCCCCAGTATGTTCTGACATTCCACTTAATCCCAAATTATACTTTATGAAATAAAAATTTAGAGAAAAGTTTAAAAGATTTGATGCCAAAATATGTCTGCATGTTTACTACTTGGCATTGAGTTTTGATATCAAATCTATTTGCAAGGTATTTGTATCACTTTCTTGTTTTCAAACTAAATATTTATGCCCTATTCGATTTTTTAAAAGAGACCTTAGGGGATGACAGGTGGAATTTGAAGAGATAGCTCGCTTCAAAAAAGACACCAGACTTCATGGTGGTTATGTGAATGTGTGTGCTCAAGCACCATTTACACTGGCTGTACATGGAGAACCATTTTTCAATCTACAGCTACCAACCCAACTGCCTTGATTGCACAAACACAAGTTATCCTAAAGAAATTTATGGCTTGAATGACATTTCAGACAACTAGGTGGACAGGTGCAAAGTAGGTCATTTGCTTGTTTGGTTACTTCGCACAGAGTGCTTTATCACTACATAGAAAGGTAATGACCAAAGAAGTGTGCAGTAAAAATATTGAACATGCTCTAAATAGCCACAGAATTATTCGTTTAAAAAGTAGTATTTATTATGATTTTTCCACCTTGCTCTCTGTTTAACCACAATCCACGTGATTCTATCCAAGGAGGTTCCACTGGGATTCAAGCTTCATCCAATACGAGATAAAACTTTGATAAGATGCATTTACACAGTCTGACATTTCTGTTTGGAAATCTGTTGATGAACCAAGCATACTCAGTTTTTTCATTTAATGACAATGAGACATCATACGTGTTTTCAGCAATTAAAGACAAGTACTGAACAGGATGACAAGGAAGTACTGTAAATAATTAAGCACGAGTGAAAAAGAAAAACAGAAATATATGTAAAACGTATTTATCTCTGAACAGCATTTCCTATTGTTCTGTACATGAGGTCACTTGGACAAAAGCTACTGGAAAACAAGTGGGCCTGTTTTAGTTTGGATTTCATCTTATGGCACTTCTAAGAAGGGACTGCTATGCATGATGGATGTGGAATGAGATGTCATCTGTATCCATGTCCAAGGAAAATGTTCAAATAATGAAGGGGCTAGGAAACTACTTAAAAAGGAATTTCGGACTGCTAATACATTAAGAATTATAGGAAAATAAGTTATAGTTCAACACTTAGCATAAATTAAATTGTAAATAATTCTGGTTACATTTATAATACTTTGCATCCCAAACTGCCCTTAAATCAGATGTGAAAAACATATTGGTATGGCAAAAATAATAATTAAAATAAATGGATGCCACATTAAACTAGGATTATCATATATTTTGTACTGCTTTGCAAATTGCTGCTTTTTAATGCTATTTGAATAATTTGGTACACATTTCGTTTCTTGTGTTTTCTAGAAGATGGTACCTTAGAACTAATAATCCAAAAATATGAAGGTTCTGATATTAGTAAAATGTATTTATTAGTATATTAAGTTTTCTACATTGCAATTCACCATTCCCAGAGAAAAGTCCTATTATCTATAAATACCAAGGAGATAAAGGAAGGCTGTATCTAATTTGCTGCTGTTGATTTTCTGGGCTGGATGGCCGTGGTCTAGTGGTTTTAGCTCCTAATGTTTCACCCAGATCCCAGCCATAGATGCGGGCGAAATGTGAGGAGAAATGTTAGGAGCTAAAACCATCAGACCATGACCACACAGCCTAGAAAACCCACACCGAAAACTTTTGACAATACATTATATCTAACTGTTGAAGATATAAATTCAGTATAGCGAATCAGTGGTAAGTTAGGGCGTATATGCACAGACATGTATAGAACTGAAAATGTCAGTTCATTTGCTTTTTCTTGGGCCTGGTGTTCCCAGTATGCCTGCAATGCTGTTCCTTTCCATTCTGCTGGGGTTATGCTGGAACCCCCTAACTCATGAGACAAGTTGCTGCTGAACTTCTGCAAGGTTTGAACTCTTGTATAACTCTAGTGGCATGGCTGTTTTCTCTACATGAAAGCCAGCTCAAGCGTATAATTAAGGAGCCTTGTTGTTGCTGAGTGTAGGTTAGGATGAAAAGGGGTAGTTTTTGGTAGTGGCAACAGCAGCAATAATTGGACCATAGTAATGGTGCAGTTCTCAAGATATGACCAAAATGAAGACAGTAAGATGATCAGTGTGGCTCTCTCATCCTTCGGCACATATATTTTCTTTAACCACAGTCAACCTTACTTCATTTGATGGTAGATTAGCATTTCTGTTCTCCAAACTTACTTTCAAGGCTACGAGATCAATGTTCAAAATTGTGCTTCATGATATTTCTGACCTGGAAGGACAATAATCTCAAATAATGGAGATAATATTTTTTATGGATTTTTACTACATGGAAATGTTTTCAGAGTACTAAGCCACGGTGTTGATATAAAATCTAAGTCTGGAAGCAAAGCCCATTTAAGTTACTTCCAAGTTAAAAGTGTTTAAAATCAGGATGTAAATTCCACAGAATAGCATCGAATATTTGTAATATTTCAGTATCAGCTCTGATTAGCATGCATCATATACACAGTAAACAGACAATACTAAAAAGCTGCTTGTTTAACATAATTATTATGTAAAATATTTAAACGTAAATTATGTGAAACCTGGGTTACCTGCACAACTGTGTACAATAGTCATTTAGTACGTGTGGTAACTGACCATAAAGGGTTCTGGTGGCCCTGTTAGTGTACCACATCACAGAAACCTATGTGTGTTTACATATCTGGGGTACCAGGGGAGTAGTGCAGCTTCCCTTCAGCAAGGGTGTCAAATTGCTTTAGGACTGTTAAACCAAGAATGTTGTTAATAATTTGAAAGCAAATATGGAAGCCTCATGATAAACCTGTCCTTTAACTCATTGAAATCTCACTTTTTAATCAAAAGCTGAATCCCACAAGAAAAGAAAAGCATCTGGATGAGCATAAACAGTTTTATAGAGCTGCTGCATTTTGGGTCTCAGTAGATTGCTTTGCTTCTGAAATTACTTAAGAGGATACTCTTAGTGACTTTTATGAAGAGGGTGGAGAAGCTAATTTCAAAGTGATCCTCTACCAGCACTGATGGATATTCAGAGACTAAGTTTTGGATGTTTTGTATTGTGTTGGGAAAAATTAGGTGCTCCTTTCAACCTTCTTCCAGTACTATGGAACTCGGCTTTTGGGAAATGCACGTTTGTAACATTTTTACTTCGCTCATTTTATAGAAACTGACACTTCATGGTAATGCTTTCCACTTCAACACTGATTTTTTATGCTTCATTTGAAATTATATTTAAATCATCTATGTGAGGCTGCAAAGAAGCCACAAGGAAAATTTGCTAGATTGATTGCCAAATGGAGTTTTCACCTTAAAAGTCTAAGTATAGGTATGTCACTCTTCTTTTCCTCCAGATGCACAGACCAAAAAATAAAACAATTTAAGTTTGCTATAATGCATTTTGCCTGTTAAAATTGGCAAGCTCTTTCAAAAATGGACTGGTTGGTATATATAACATTATACTAGAATCTGTTGATGCTAATGATTACTGCATCAGTTATATGAAATAACTTTCAGAAACATTAGGCGTGCTTAACATGTGTTTAACTATATAGGAAGGGACAGTAACTTTTGATGACCAAACATGTACTATGAGTATAATACATATGGCTATACAATCAAGAACAACTTTTGTTTCAAAAAATAAATTGACAGTAGTAATATGTGGCAAAGGTTTCTCACACAAAAACCTACAATAATTTACAGCATATCCATAGTTATGGATGTTTATAATGCCAGTAACAAAAGAAAAAATACATTTTCTACATAGAATAACTTGTGCAAACGTTAACAGTTTGACAATAGTTTAGTGATGCACTAGACAACTGAAACAGAAATAACCCATCAGGTGCTTTTCAGGAGAAAAAAAACTTTCAAGGCAAAAAAGAACAAATGCTTTTCTGTTAACATTAAGCACTATAAAAAGCAGATGCCAGAATTATTTTCAAGGGAATATTTCAACAAGAGAAATAAGTTAAACTGTCATCGTTTCATAAACTAATCGTCACTTTAAAAAACCCGTTAAAGAATGTCTTTTCTGAAATGAAGAGTTTATTCAGTTAAAGCCTGCAGAGAAGAAATCTTTGTGGTTTATAGAATTCTTTAAGGCTATATTCTGGTTCTGAGTTCTAATGTCTTACTAAACATACTAGCACATAATAAAATTTGAGCTAATTTTATGAACAGCTTCTTGGAAACATTTCATTTTCAATTTTAAAAATAAACTATAATTATACAAGTGTTTGGATTTCTGCAAAATTTTAATGCATTTTCATTATATCTTCCCTATTAACTCCATAGAACTGTACATCCATTCTTCCCCTGCTGACCAATAATGGGCAGCAGATGGAGCTCCACAAGCCCAGATCCTGGGTTGGCACCTATTCTACTAAATATAGGATTCTCTATTGTAGCCTGTTGTGCTCGTAGAATCTCTCACACAGAAATCTATTTTGAGAAGTAAATCACACCCCTGGCAGGATCATGGACTTCTAAAATCAGGAACATAAAAAAGATTTCCTAATTTAAGCACACAGCACATAGGATGGCAACCCCACTGAAAGGCGGCCTGTGATCATTCAGGCCTGTAATCATTGGTTGCATGATAATTAGCTTGTCGATTTCTATTTCATCTGAACTGGTTTTCCTATTGACTCTTCGCTTTCTGCATTATTTCTGAAAATAGTTTAATTTTATAGATACTGTAATTTTCCATTACCCTCTTTGTTGTGCCAAATAGTAGCTAACGCCTGCTGTTTAATTGAACAAATGTAGTTTAGTACGTTGCTAAGTAGTCTGATCTCCCAATTGACCTTTGCACTGTACAAGATGAAACCCCAGCAGGGTGGTGATATTGTAACTAGTTACGACTATTCATGAATAGGAACAGTGAGCTGGGTTCAAAGTTTCTCTAACAGAGTTCATCTCTAACCAAGTTGCCTTCTGTTGTCAGGACATCTCTCTTCCAATGGAAGATGTCTTCACTGAGAGGAAAAGAACTTAAAAAAAATAACTTAATAGCTTTTATGCATTTTGTCCACCTGCCTGCGGTCCTGGTGTAAATTTCCTCATGCATTATAAAGATAAAATAACCACTTGGGCAACTCACTCCAGATGGTGGTGGGCCAAATGGGCTTTGGGTGTGGTGGAGGGCCGTTATGACATTTGCCTCCTCTTCCAGAGTAAGGGGCACTCATGGCAGTGGAGAGAGAAAAGGTGTGGAAGTGGGGCCCACCGCAGAGCTATACTGGCATCTGAGCAGATGCCAGCGGGGGCGGGGGGTGGGGTGTTCCTAGGGATGGAGGCAACATTAGTTGGCTATCACTAGCATTCCAGTCTGAGTCCACAGCCTTAAGCCTGTTTTGGCTATGGGGAGATTCAGGCGGCAGGAGGGTTTTCAAATTTTCCTCCTTTCTGCCCTGCCTGAAACCTCTTTGGAGGCAGTGTGCTGCTGCCTTTGCCTTGTCATCCCCAGTTGCTGTGGTGCTTGCCCTCCACGCTTTTATGGCACTCATATGACTGTTCTAAATCAGCGGTTCTCAACTTGTGGGTCGCAACCACTTTGGGGGTTGAATGACCCTTTCACAGGGGTCACCTAAGACTCTCTGCATCAGTGTTCTCCATCTGTGAAATGGATAAATGTTAGGGTTGGGGGTCATCACAACATGAGGAACTGTATTAAAGGATTGCGGCATTAGGAAGGTTGAGAACCACTGTTCTAAATCATGATATTAAAAAAGGAGTCTGCATAGAAAAACACCATACTTTACGCAAGTGGGTTTTGCAGCACCCCAGTGAAGATGACCTACATTTTCTCCAAAAACCTGTCTACGTATTGACAGGACTTTCATGGAAATGTAAAGATGCATGTATATTCCTTATACGTTGCTATGAGAAATAGAAGTCTAAAAACAGAACAAACACACACGGGAAATATTTGCGTGTGGAGGCGAAGAGCTATATTTACTGTACCAGTTAAAAGGTGGGTTTTAAATAAATTTGCCCAGGTAGTGCCCCATGCTGTTTTTGATGTTACATGAGATGCTTGCATCCTTGTTACATTTAGCCTATTTTGCTATATATTGGGTGGGGGTGAAAAGGAGAACTTGCAATGGAAATAATAGCATTATTCAGTAAATTTCTAAAGGTATCAGTAATTACGTAGTCCAGAGCAAGAAATTGGGGATTTATTCAGCAGCTGCAGAATTAAAAAATAAATCCTACAATGTTAGAGTTCACAAAATAGCACAGAAATTAGGAAACAAGAAGAGAACTGCTTAGCCGACCAACTCTTCCATTACCCTCCTTTCACAACAGCACCTAACATATTAGCTAGTGCAGGGATCCTAAAACTTTTTGCGCCTCCAGGAACTTTTGAAATTTTGAGGTGTGGTGAGTACCATTCCAAAATGGCTTTTGTAGAAGAGGAACCAAACCCCAAATGGCTGCCTCAGCACCCACCCATCCCTTTACAAAAGAATGATAGAAGAGTAAAAATGAAATGATGGAAACCCCTTGGGAGTTGAGCAAGGAGGAAAGATAAGAAGGAATAAAAGGAAAGCCTAAAAGGGGAATGATACCCCAAGCCCAGGTGCTTACCAGAGCACCCAATAACAAGCTTTGCCTTACAGTGGTCTCACCCATTATCTGAAAAGCTTGGTGGGCACTATGTTGAGGAAATCTGGTGAGAACTGCATTTTTCCCAGGTACAGAATAAATGAGATTTGAATTCTGGGAATTGCAGCGGTGAGTTAAATATGTAGAATTGAGTATATATATAAACAAGAGAACAAGAGAACTGCACCATGTTGGATGAGCAGCTAGATAAGAGTCCAGCATCACTTTTGAGATCAGCAAGATTTTCGGGGTATAAGCTTTCAAGAATCAAAGCTTCCTTCATCAGATATTCGATTCAGTAGGCTTCATGTTCTTAATGAAAAAGAATGTTTTGAAGAAAGTACTCATATGTCATATAGGTAAGGTATATATGTGGGCATAGATGGGGTAAAAATTGAAGTTTAATTCACTGCTTCACTAACTCCTGATGCCTAGCACTATTTGATAATCTTAAAGTTCTTGCTTGGGAAGCAACAATATTTGTTTGGTGAAAAGGGAAGTAGGATTCAAAATAAAACTAATATCCACAAACTTGAATGTATAATCCAGTTTATGCTAAGTATAATATTAAGTATTATATTAAGTGTATTGACCCTACAAGTTCAGTATTGTCTCCTCCAGCTAGTAGCAAATCTCCAGAAATTGGAGGAAAGAAAGGTCTGTTCCAGTAACTGCTATCTTTATTTATCTGGAGGCATCCAGCACTAAATGTGATATCTCCTATTCAACATAGAAACCATGTTCTCAAGTTACAGTGAATGTTTGTACAGTCTGTGAATAACTAGAATCCTGTAGCAGCTTAGAGACCAACAAGATTTGCTGGGTATGAGTTTTAATTCTAGCTCTTCTGCTGTACACCAACACAACTTCCCTTTGGAACAATCTGTGTATAGTGTCCACTTCATTTTCTTTATGCATTCACTGAGTAATTCTCATATTACATTCAATGCATGTACAACTGAATGTGTGATTGGAACTGCACATTTATTTAAGTACTGGCCTCAGGAATGCATACTGACTTATTCTTACAAACAGATATACCTTCTTGTCAACAGGGCTAGAACCCTCGGCATTCAAAACATGTGGTGCATGTTCCCCTCCCCCATTTGGGAGTGTTCAATTTCTAAGGACTCACTGATATTCTGTTGATTTTTTTTTACATGAGCAAACTACAGTTACTACAGCAATAAATAACCATTTTTGAGCATGCATGGATTTCCCAGCAATGTTGTAACTATGATCCTTTCCGCATAAATCACCAAAGTTTCTATAATGTTTTTGATCACCCCCTTTTCACAATGTTTGTCTGCACTCAACTCACTCCCTGAGATTTTGTGCTCCTTTGACAGCCATTTTGTGGTTGTACTTACCGTGTTTCCCCGAATATAAGACAGTGTCTTATATTAATTTTTGCTCCCAAAGATGCGCTATGTCTTATTTTTCTGTGTTCTGTTCGTTGGGCATGCTTCCAAACAAAAACTTTGCTATGTCTTACTTTTGGGGGATGCCTTATATTTCGCACTTCAGCAAAACCTCTACTATGTCTTATTTTTAGGGGATGTCTTATATTCGGGGAAACAGGGTACTACCCTGTATCAGAATTCCAAAGTTGGGAGTCTAAAAAAAGTTGGAGACCCTGGCTTAGTGTAACTCAGTATTTGTATATATCATTATTTACCAGCAACCAATGGCTGTGTCACTCCCAACTGTTATTTCACATTGTTGCAAAGGGGACACTCAAATACAGCTAGGTAGAAGGAGAAATGCATGTGCAGAAAACTATGTTTGGCCCTTTGGATCATGCCCCAAACATATAAAGACATCTTTCTAATTTAGTAACATAAGATTACACATGATTATTGGCATATGCATTAGATTTTAGGTCAGATTTTTTGAAAGCTACATAGCAAAGCCCTATTTTTTAAAAAAACATGGAGGAATTAATGATCTGAGATGTCATTTAACTTTGCAAGAAAAAATATTTATAACCCTCTCTTCCTCAAAAGAAATGTGGGCGGGAAATGGATTATGTCATATTAGAAAACAAAAATTGCACTTTGGTAAAATGGTGTATTCTAAAAAAGATATATATAGCTATGGCAAATTCTCCCATTTATAAGAGAATGGCTTCCTTGCATATTTTACATGTAAAACTACAAAAGAAATCTAGGCAAGTTGCTAAGATGTTAACTATAGGATACATGATTACATACTTCAGGTTAACAAATATTTGAGTAGTATAGAATGGAAAAATAGTTTGGGGTAGTATGGAACAGAAAAAAGCCACATGTCTTCCCCAAAGTTAGTTACATTAAGGCATATAACTGTTTCTGCATGGCTTAAAAAAGCAAGCTGAAGACAAGGAACCAATATTCTACAAGCTCAGCACTCATGCATTAACAACGCATGCAGTTTCAAAATCTGAACATTTTATTGTCCAGTAAGAACCAGCCCAGTGACCAAGGAAGCTCCAAGAACCGCTCCAGTGAGCAAGTGAGCTCCAATGTCCACGTGGAGTTCCATTTGAGCAAACCTTGTCAAATTTCAAGATGATATAACATCCACGTACCACCTGCATGGGAGCATTCTCCCAAGGTTGATGGAATGGGGCAGCCTATGCTTCCACATATCTCCACATGTATATCAGTGAGGCAAGAGTACTTAGTGTCATCACAGTAAACTGTAAAATCTTTAATGTGACAACACCTATGACATGGGAAACAGAATATATTTATGCTCAGATCCAGTTATTTCATATTAAATGTGGGTCCTTTTTCATTAGATCTTATTTTCTGTCCCAAATTCGAGCTTGTTCAAAAGAAAATTCTAATATTCATGCACTAAAATATTACTCATATATTAGAATATTACTCTGAAAATTTCAAATGGACTAGATTACTAGATGATGAAATTGTATTACAACTTCAAATGAATTAGATCTTGGTAACCTACCTTAGTTGTATTTAATGCTTAAATGCTGCATGCCAAATCCTCCAAAATGACACTTGGGCATTTCTTTAAAACAGTAATTGGGAAACATGTTTATAATACTTGATATTTGATGACAAGGAGAAAATACTCAGTGCAGTATCACTAAAATGTGTGATGCCAAGCAAAAGGAGAAAATAAAACATACAACTTAATAACTGGTCCCTTGTCAAATAACTGGTCCCATGCCCTTCCATTTCCACACTACATATTAATTACATATTTAATGGCTTTTGAAGTTTTTAATGCAGAGATTATAGACTGTTGTTTATGACATGAAAACAGTGGTATCTAAAGGATCAACTGATGAGCACAGGATGAGTTAAAACCAAAATCTGCAGGCTTCCAAATATAAATTTGGCAACTATGACAGAGAGAAATGCTTGAAAGAGCTAGCCTATGCTTGGTGCTTATGCAGAGGTCTCTCTAGCTTGTGGTTGAGGCACATTATTTGGCAAGTCCTAGCTGAAGGAAAATTGTTAGTACTACATACATTACATTTATGAACACTAAAATAATTTTAAAGTGAAATAGGACCATACCATCCTTACTCCAGCTTATAAAATAAGTTTTGAAGTACTCTCCAGCAGTTTATAAGACAAACATGTTCACTCCATCACTTCTGCTGTTCGGTCTCTGGGTCTGCCATTAAGGTGGACTGTCCAGCCCATCTTGCAAGGAGAAAGGGACCTGGTCCTATGCATGGCAGGAGTGAGACACCATTGCCCCCTTGCAAGGATAACAGGACCCAGTTACAGAGGGTGGGCCAATGCCTGCTCTTTTTCTAACCCCCAACTCCTGTGTTGGTAAGGGGTTTTGGGGGGACTTTTTGACCTCCCTGTTTGCCCATGTGCTTCAGGCATTTAACTTTAAAGAACTGTATAAAATTATATTCTAGATTAGAAAACCAACCCTTAAACACAGTCCATTGTATCAATGATTATACTAGATCATTACTGTGTATAACTAAGGGTTAGAGATGTCCAGAGAGGTGCATATATGAAACTAATGGTAGAATTGCTTATTTGTGTGATTTCCTCCAGAAATATTTCCAGAAAAAATGTACCATTATGATCCATTAATTTCCTTTTAAAAATCATTGGACATTTTTTTTTGAGTGAATGGTTTTCACATGAAGCCCTCTGCTGGAATCATTCCATCAACATGCCACTGAACGGAAATTATTACATCCTAATTTACTCTAGTACAATGCTCTTTTTGAGAGGGAAAAAACCCTTGGCATTAAGGCTAGAACACGATTATAAAATATACTTTAAACGTGGATGTGTGGTGCACTAGAGAGAAATCAGTGCTTGGAAATCCACCTATCTTTTCCCCTCAATTGTAATGGCAAACCACGATTTACAGCTATGTCATTGAGGCCAGGGAATCTGTGTGTTCCTGTCTTCCCTTTTCTTTCTCCTTCCCCATATCCAAGTAATTACATAGTTCTTGATTCATAGAAACCTTGTTTGCTATTACGGTTAAGCCCAGCTCATGTGCCTCATCAAAAGAAACTGTAGTCAATAAAACAATGTGCATAGTTTCTCACATGCCTTAAGTATTTAAAAAAGAGAGCATTTTAGATCTCTCTTTCTTATATCCACTTGAATAGTTGTAGGCCTTTGTCTGCAAAGATACAAGCATCCCAATTGCTTAACTCTGCTCTGTAAGGTTAACTATTATAAAATAGTCATGCTTTCTTCAAAGAAAAGTTCATTTAAGATTACTGAAGTAGAGAGCTTCCCTTCTCTTATAGAGTTAGTGGGGGGAGGGGGAGGTGACCAACTTCAAGCACTGCTCTTTTTACGACATTCTTTCAACAGATTTCTGACAGAGGCACACTGGAGGGATTCCAACTAAGCTTTCCAATCATCTCAAATGTACACCAATCATAATAAGGCAACAATTCAATTTATACATGCACCAACAGTGGCCAAGAGTGGTACAGATAAGATTTCATGGGCTGGGAAATATAAGAAAATAAAATACAAAGCTGGAAGTTGGGTAGGGGAATACTACTTTCCATGCATACCTGTGAACAAAGTGCTTTCATCCTCCTTCCTCACATTTAGCATACTTAAATAATTCCATAGTTTTGTACTACCAGATATGCCATACCAGAAGAAGCTCAGCCTTAGCATCTGTTAAATAATTCCATAAACAATATAATCCCAATAATGTGTGAGGCTATAGTAACATGTAATGAATTCTAATGCAGTTACTAATAACTGGCAATAAAGCAGGGAAGTGGAAGTGTGGACGGAGGGAGAAGCTGCTCAGTGAAGTCAGTGAGTGGGACTGGGGCAAAAGGATTTTCCGACCCTTCTGGTACATCACAGCTGATGGGCCTTTAACTAGCTACAGATCACAGAGAGCTATTGGCAGCAGGCCAGGAAGAGACACTGATGTATTGTTACCAAAAAGTGTGCCAATAAAATTGCATTTTATTAATTACTACACCTATGGAAGATCATACTAAATAGGCTTTTTATTCTGCAAAGACAGAAGAATAAAACCTGCCACTTTTCTTGCTGGATGCTACAGCAATCAAGCCAGAGTCCAACACAGTAATGCTGTATTTGATCTGCATAGCTCAAGAAGATGAAACTTAACTCAGACTTCCCTTGAAAACAACTATTGAAGGATTTTCAGTCTGATCCTCAACATATTAAGCTGGTAGCAAATCTGGCCATTATGAATAGAGCTTACCACCATGCAGGTATGTTTAGGATCACAGTATCAGGCTTCCGAGAGACCAGCATAAGAATCCCTCCAATGCTCTTGGGTCTTTTTTTTAAAGGCAAAGGGACAAGTTTTACTTGCTCAATAAAACTAATGCATTTTTTCTTTTTCTTGAGACAGTGTGGTTTGCAATGCACATAGCTACCGGTATCAAACACAACTGTATGAGAGCCCTCTTATAAGCAGTTTTATTCCTATCCATGATGGCGGACATTGACAAAAAAACAGAACTTATCAGAGATCTTAAAAAAATAACTTACAAAAGCAGTGATATACACAGCACAAAACAGTTCAGATGGGGAGAGGGAAACAGTTCTTTTAATAGTTAAAATGTAAACGTGAAAAAAGATGGAATAAAAGTCCCTATCTCTTACTTCTACTTAAGATGTCATGTGATATTATTTTACAATGTCCTGCAGGCCTATATATGTATGTGCGCATATCTATGTCTCTTTAACACACACACATACATACATCTATCCCTACATATACATACACAGATAACTGTTTGCAGTTCAGTCTTGGGCAGCTCTGATATGCCACTTATTATAGTTGCTGAAACCAGATCAGGACCCACTTTCTTCACAAAACTGGAAAGATGGTTAAGAAAAAAATGGTGGGTCCAATTGTGGCTGAGATATTTTCTGTCAAACTGTACACAGGGATGAGTAATTTTTCTTCTTTAGTAGCTCTCTGGAGAGGGCCAACTCAGTGCAGCCTTCATGAAGAGACTTGGTAAGGATCACACACTCATTGTCATGCTGGGGGAATACTGAAAAATAGGAATCCACATTTTAGCAGCAGCTCATTCATTTCTTGCGATCCTAATCAAACTTTCATGTGACGTGTATACGTCTACCTCTATCTTAAGGAAAATACATTTCCATTTCAAATGGCACGTAATCAGACATTCATTATGAAAAGCGTGTGAACAAGAAATATGGGGGGAAATACAAACCAGTCACTGCTATTTGGGACAATTCTGTGCTTAGTTAGTGATCAGATATCTGGTTTATGAGAATCTTTCCCTGTGTCTAAGGACCAATTTAGATGCCTCTAATTTTCCTTCAAAGTGGCTGTGGGTGGGTGGATTGGGCCTACTGTGCCTTGACACATTAGCACTCCATGATATTTGCCGAATGGGGAAAGGACTTCAATAGAAAGACCATTCAGTTTGACTATGAGGGCAATGACAGGAAAAGATGAAATCTGCTAAGCATGAATCTGACTGAAAAACATAGCTCTTCTGCATCTTATTTTGCATGTTTCGCTTATGGCACCGACCTAAGATGTCCTAGGAATTTGGCTTTATTCTACAAAATGTGCTTGAAGTGAACTTCTGTTATTTCAGTATAAAGGTTGGCCCACTGGATGTATTTGGAGCAGAATATTTACTATTAACAATAAAGAATACCAGCCATAATTATGTTGCGAAATGAGTTAATAAGTAAAATTATTTAATTAGTAAGTGAAATACAATGGCAAACCTTGTCCTGAGTTTTAAACAGAACTTTTGATTAAAATGGATATTTTACATCAGGAAAATTGATTTCAGTTCTCAATGCTACATTAAAGGATACTGAGGTGCCTCATAAAGAACAAAGGTAAATTTTGATAGAGACCTTCAGAAAAAAATCTTTTAAACATTTAACTGGATTTGTAATCTGTCCTATCTTAAAAGCTTCGGTAAGGTTTGTGATGATTAAAAACCCGAAGACCCAACAGAATGATAACATTTTACATATCTAAATTTAGAAAAAACATTCCAATCTCTTCATTCAATTTGTAGCTAGCTACCTAATAGCAAGAAAATTTCTGAAGCTGGCTAAATGGGAAATCAGTAATATCAGACAAAGTGAGAAAATCTTTTATTATGTAACAAAATAGTGATCAACTTTTCTCACTTTTCAATAATTTTGTTCAGTCCATTTTTTATAAAGCATTCCAAATTATGGCAGATTATGAGATGAGTATGAGTTACACAGTAGACATGGATAAGAGCAGTAGACTTGGATAAACCATTCATCAGGCCTTACCAGTTATGATCATGGGTTGTACAGAAGTTTGAGTACAGAAGTTGTTTCATTAAAACTTCCTGTTTGGTTTGAATTAGAACTCATTGTTTCACGATTCAAGACAAACAGCAAGGTTTTAAATCTGTTGGTTAGTCCTTTATGAGTGGAAAACTATTCTGTAGAATTAAATAGGAATTTAGAAATAAAGTTTCAAATATGATCTTATTTTGAAGAATCATTTAAAATCCTCCCATGAATCTATTCTTTCCAGTATCATGCTTATTTCCAAAAGAACACTAGAGGGCATCTTTGTTTCTAGTGACCCATAGTGATCTTCATTTCACTGTACAGTTTTCATCAGCCCCACTGAGCTTGCATCAAAATAAGATGGAAAACTTTCTGAAGTTTATCAGAATACGTTTAACAAACCAACTATCAATATTTACTCCATATAATTTTAGTTTAGGATGTTATTTTCACATTGGT
This sequence comes from Sphaerodactylus townsendi, assembly GCF_021028975.2. Taxonomy (NCBI): domain Eukaryota; kingdom Metazoa; phylum Chordata; class Lepidosauria; order Squamata; family Sphaerodactylidae; genus Sphaerodactylus; species Sphaerodactylus townsendi. The sequence goes on from NC_059431.1 coordinate 39,281,848, forward strand.
TTCTTCCTATGAGCTGACAAAATGACTGGATAGAGCAAAATATGTATCCAGATTTTAAAAGCTCAGATTTTTCTTGAGCATGAAGATATATATGAAGCCTGGAGTTTTTGCTGATCTACTATAAATTGTAATACCTTTTTAAAAGTCTGCCATGTGATACTGTACAAGAATCAGATATATTTCTATTGGTGCAATGATTATGGGGCAATGGTCCTAACACCAATACCAGAGGATGTTGATAGAATATCTAGTGCATAATCCTACTATATAAAAGGCAAGCCATGTTCCCAACAACTCATTCTTTAAAGTGAAGGACTCTGGAAGATGGAGTCCAGAGGATGCTGTGTTCCAAGCAAAGAAGGGCTCAGCTGGACTACACCTCCCACAACCATTTGCTTTAACAGCAGTTGACACTGATATGAAGGGGAAGGCCTTGCTATACCCACAACAGCTCTGGCTGGGGTGTTGAGAGCAGGGCTGAGTAGGGTGGGGAGGAAGATGCCTCAGCACACACCCCCAGTGCAGTCCAGGTAAGCTATCAAGAATTGGACTGGCTGTGGGGGGAGGGGGGGAGTGGAAGGAAGAGTTAGGATAGGACAGAAAGAATAAGTGATGGGAAAGGCCAGAAAAATATAGGGTAGGCAGGTCGAAAGACAGAATGAACGCTGGGGGAGGGCAGCAGAAAGATAGAGTTGTAATAAGTGGGCAGAAAGAAACAGCTGGGTACAGGGGCCAGAAAGACAGCGTAGCGGAGAAGAAAGAGTAAGAGAGAGCTGGGGTAGCAGGGCAGAAAGTTAAAAAGACAGCTGGGATAGTGGTGCAGAAAGAGAAGGAAAGAGAGAGCTGGGGTAGCAGGAAAGAAAGAGAAGAGTAAGAGAAGGCATGATAGGATGGTGAGTGAGATATCAAGATATTTCATTTGTATACATTTGAAGTTGGATCTTCTTCCTTCTTAGTGTCTTCACAGATGCTGTGACAAGATCCACTTATCAATGGTACAAGGTTATTCCAGTCAAGCTGCATGTTCCGTATCTTTGTTGCAGATTTGTTTAATAGTTTCACTGTATATTGCTGAACAGATTTGGATTGTCTACTGTCTTCTGTTACTAAGTTCTATATAGTAATTTTGAGTTTGACAATAGTAGTTTCATTGTTTTTAAATAAATATGATGGAAAGTAGATTTCATATTTAACAGTCTAAGACAAGCATCATGAAATGGATGACAGGAAGATGCATAGCACAGTCACTAAATGCATTATAAAGCAAGTGTTTGTGGCTTGGTAGATTCTTTTTATTATAATTTGTATCTCAGATCAGGAAAGGGGTAAAAAGGATTAACATGATCTTAGATACTTGTTTCACCCTTTGGAGTGATTTTAAGAAACAATATCAGAAGCTACATGACTACTCCGTTTGCTGATGTCATGCAACCTAATTCACAAATCATTTATTTACTTAAAGGATTTCTATCTGACCTTATCTCCGACTCAATCACCACATATACACTGTTGTCCTAAGCAAAGTTATACCGTTCTGTTGCAGTAAATGGGCTTGTAAATATGTGTCTCTGCTTAGTATACTGTTAACCACTCTGAATTTATTTTCAAGCACAGCTACATGTGACATGCAAGATGTACAAACAAAAGTATCGTAAAGGCCTTGTCTGCAACTTGTTTAATGACAATGTCTTGCCCCATTTCAGACAAATCTTAAAGAGGCGTCAGAAACAGACCTCTTTGGACAGCTTTGGACAGCGACACTGATCCACTGGCTCTGAAGCTGGTCCTAGTGTTATTGTTTGTTACTGTTTTCAGCATTAAACACTATGTTTATTCACCAAAAAATGTGGTTTTGGTATGTTTTTTGGAGTGCCTAGAACGGATTAATTGGATTTACATTGATTCTTATTGAAAAGTTTGCCTTGGTTTTCATTGGTTCCACTGTAGTTGTTCTGAAGATTAGTTGGAAAACATGTTCATCAGTACTGTACATAAGCTATTGCTGGTAACTTTTACCAAAATATATGCAAGTTTAATTCCATGTGCTTCTTTAATGTAAAATTACATTGATTTGACCCTTTATATTATATACAGTTGTCAGTGAATAATCTATGAATGTTCTCATTCTTATTTTGCTGATAACTAAAGTAAATATCAAATAGAATACTCAAATACTTGCAGAATAATCCTATGCAGGGTTGGGTTTAGATTGGAGTAACTCTAAATAAGATTACACTTTTACGGATACCATTTTTAGTGTATTAAATTTGGGAATTCTTTTCCTTCCTCATATTACCACTAATCTAAATGATGCTATTTTGTCCATGGGAGCATGTGACATTATTTTAAAAGAATACTATATATTCACATCTATTTACTTCCCATCAGTTGGTAGAAAACTACCAACACTGATATGACAATGAAAAGAGAACAGGTAATGCTTTACTCCAGAAACATCACCATGATAGAAATATGACTGATTCTTGCAAAGTATTTGGTAGAAGGCTGAGCAAAAAAAATTGGTGTATGATATACATTAAATGGGCCAAAACTCAAGGCTGCACAAACCACCTGTAAACAGAAGATGAAATGCAGTGTTTCACAAGTGATTCACATTTGTTGCAAGATATTTCCACTAATTATTTTATAACATTGTTAATATCTGACTGGAAGGGTGCAAATATCTGTTCCATTACAAACAACCTGTTGAAAACTTTACAGCAGACTTTGGCATGGACAGTAGGGCTACTGACAACCTGAATTCATGAAGAATATTGCCTATTACTGAGTGCACTTCTCTGCTGCCACTTCAGGGAACTTGCCCAAGCGGCTTACAAAATAAAATTGAATAAAAAGCATAACAGTCAGTTAAGACTAAGCATTGAAAACCAAACAAAAAAGAAAAACCAAAATAAGCATCATAAAATGAACTTAACATTATTTTCAGACTGAAAGGCAGACCTTTAAAAGGCATTAATTAAAGTCCTGTCACCAAGTTGGTAGAACACGAAACAAAACACAATAATTAGTGTCTTCTTGGCAGCATAAAATCCTGTACAGTTGTTGTTCTTTTTAATAACTGGCATTTTAAAGTGTCCCTGTAGTCACTCTTGATTCTCCTAAGACAACAGCCATACTCTAGGTTCAAATACATTGGATGTCCATGTTTTGAGTTATAGTGGTTGACAAGAACATATAACACAAAATAATTTAGTTAAACATATGCCTGCTAGTATAACAAATGAATGACTTATTTATTATGGTTGAAAACCAACAGAAAAACAGGTAGCATACTAATCTGCACAGTTGGGTAAAAGTTGGTTTTGAAGCTGAGCCACTTTTCAACTTATACTCTAATCCTAAGCAATCTTTTGGTGATTTTTCTACTGTTGGTATTATTGGTATCTTGTGTCTAAGTCTGACTGTCTTGGATCTGCCACAGACAAACAGAACATGAGTTGATAAATGGCTTGATGGCAACTGAGAATTTCACTGATCACAAAACAAAAATGTGATAACAGATATGAAAAATACCATGAAGCACATACTAGGGCCACATCAACATGACAGTTTTTAATGTTTTTTAACTAACAATAAGAAATACCATACAGACTCTGCAAATACAGAAAATGTTGTTTCATTCCTTTACCACTTGGGACTCAAGTCCTAAACCTTTCAGATATGTGGGAAATAACCTTGGTTATGTACATATAAATGACTGCAGGCTTAGATGTGAGTATTTTAAAGCCTGAAATTGAGTATTAGTTAAATTAAACAAAGACATTAAAGCAATAACCAAGAAGCAAAAGACAGCATACTCACGCTTTCACTCTGAAAAGGATTTAGGAAGTTCCCACCCATTTCACCATCATCACGAGGAGTCCCGGGCTGATTGCTCATGCTCATATTACTGGGCGAGTTCTATCAGAAAAACAACAGAAAAGTCAGGTGTGTAAGCTCAAGATCATTTTTAAATGCCTCAGAACAGTTTTTCAAATACAATTTTCTTTTTAAAAAATCTATGAATGAAAATATAAATCCCACCAGCATCTGAACATCACACTGCCTACTGCAGAAAAACACTTCCAAATGTACATTATTTTCCGGTATCTCTTCCTTATGTACAGGGAATGTAATTTATGGGAGGGGAGGTTGGGATCCTGTATTAGCATGAATCTTAATTCAATGCCTTCTGATAGTTTCTGCCAGCCCTGACAGCACTTTGTTATAGGGGAGAATGGAAAGCAGAAACAACTTGCATGAACAGATAGAGTGGTCACCACCCACCTGTGAGACAAGCCATGAAAGCTATTTGCACTGTTTCTCAATAATTCCAGGCCAGTAATGGCAAGAACTTGTAATGGAAGCAATGCAGCTTTACCATGTATTGCTCACATCAGAATTTTTTCTGAACTAAGCACTTCTGAACTCAGACTATTTCAAAAATATTTTCTGAAATGGAGCAGTGGTTCTACTGTAGACATTTATACTTTCAGAAAGACAAAAACTCTAATAGATGTGACAAATCCTTGGAAGAGATCTAAACCAGTGTGTGAACTGTTGCCTATGTTTGTCTACTCAACATTATATCAAGTTAGTTTAATTAACCAGGCTATGATATATCAATTTTAAAAAGGACTGGAGATTAGGGACAATTTTTGATATGTTAACAAATCCCTTCAGTAGATCCTAGTGATTTGGATTTACTTCCAAAAATGATGTCTGCTTGAAAATTATGCTAGTCCAACAAAAACAATTTATTTGGACTATATTTTAACCTGTATATTAAACTTGATTAAGACAGATTGTGCTAAAAATGTACTTACTTTGGAGATACTGTCCATGTCTCCGGAGCCTTAAATTAAAACCACAAAGCAGTTTAGTTTTCATTTTCATTTGATGGAACAGTAATTTTCACCTGTCTATGGTTGGTCTAGTTTTCATCCAAAAGCGAAGAGAAACTGTGATTTAGCTTCTACCATGACATATGCCGGAGCTTCTGAAATTCCTGGCAATTATAGAGCTCCTTTTCTTTAGAAAGCTCTCTCCTTACAATACAGGCAAGTGCAATTTTTTGTACAGGAAAGGAAACAAAGGACAGATAAACATGTGACTATGTTCAGATATCATGAACAAATGTTGTTTGTTTGTAATGAAAATGACCCAGGAATTACAGTGTCAAACAACCCCCTCTGCTTCTCGACAGAGCTGAAAATGAAATTGCCAAATCTAAAAAAAACTTGTTTGCTGTGATGGCCAAACCCTGCATTTCAATGAATTGTGGGTACCCTGCTTGATTATAAACTATGATTAAAATATGCTTTAGAATCTCAATTTGTAGCAAGGAAAAAAATGTAATTTATAACAAGTTTTGATGTTATGTCTGGTTTCTTTCAATCCAGGAAGTCCTAGCTCTGTTCACAAGGGGGAGAGCATGTGAGGACACAAAGATTTCCTGGCTCATTCACCTCATGAACTACTCGAAGATAGTTCGTAACACTTAACTGTAGCCCCCTCAGGTATTACTAACAGTCAGAGAATTTAATTTTCAATGTATAATTCTCCAGTTTAGCAATTCCCAAAGTGGGCGGTACTACTTCCCTGGGACGGTGGAAACATCAAGGAGACAGTGAGGAATTTGGGGGCAGTAGGGGGCAGCAGAGAATTTTAGGATGGTAGGGAAGTAGAGATTCCTGGGACAGCTAACAGGGGATAGGTCTTGTCCTTCCATCTTTGCCATGTGGTGACTGGTGAGTTTTTAAGGAAAAGTAGCAGTACTCTCCTCACTGTGTAGCCCGAGGGGAGGGGAGAACCCCTTATTTGCAAAGCAAGATTTTTTTAAAAAGTAATAGCACCAGCACTCTCCTCACTGTTGTTTTGAATTTGCAGTAGACCCAATACCAAGAAAGAAGTGCATGTTCGTATGTTTAGGGGAAGGGCAACTAGGGCCATGGCCTAGAAGCCTGGGGGGTGGCAGTCAGAAAATGTTTGGAACACTTGAGTGCAGTCTCCTCAGGTATTACTAACAGTTGGGGAATTTCATTTTCAATGTCGAATTCTCTAGTTGGACAGCAAAATCCAAAAATACCAGTGGGGATACACACAGATCTGCAGAAGGCAACTAATCCCCTCCCCACACACTTTCCCCTCTTTCCCTTTCCTGAAAACATTCATAGCTTCTCTTCTTTCCTGCTTCCATCCATCTCTCCTTCTGGGTTGCCAACCTCCAACTGAAGATCTCCTGGAATCACAACAGATTTCCCAACTATAAAGATATGTTCCTCCTTAAGGTTACCAGCTCCAGGTTAGGAAATTCCTGAAGATTTGGAAGAGCAGTCTTGGGAAGACCAGGTTTGGTGAGGGCAGTGACATCAGCATGGTATAATGCCACAGAGTCCACCCTCCAAAGCAGCTGTATTCTTCAGGGGAACTGATCGCTGTTGTCTGGAGCACACTTGAAAATTTCAGATAATCTCCAGCCCCTATCTGGAGCTTGGCAACCCTAGTTCACCTGGAGGAAATGACTACTTTGAAGATGGTTCCTATAGAATTATATCTTCTGAGATCCCTCCTCTCCTCAACCCCCCCCCCCCGACAATGCCCCCCAAATCTCCAGGTATTTCCTAACCTGCAGTTCCCAACCTTGTTTCTTTGCTACCTAAAGGTCAACCTACTTTTATTTACCTCACTTTCTTCAGCTTTCCCTTGTCCCCCTGGCAACCTCTACCTAGGAAAACTGTGGCCCAGTTGTGTGATGCCAGCTACTGGACCAGACCCACTTGCATGGTAGGGAACCCTCAAAGACTTCTGGAGGACATATCACTTTCCCCAATATTCCTCTCCCCACACTATTTACTCTTTCCTTCCTCCCAGCAATTCCTATATCCTCTCCCTTTTCCCTGCCTCCTTCTCTCCAATCTACTTTTTACCTGTCTCCCATCTTCAGCTACATTTATTATTTATTTACTTCATTTATACCAGGGGTAGGGAACCTGCGGCTCTCCAGATGTTCAGGAACTACAATTCCCATCAGCCTCTGTCAGCATGGCCAATTGGCCATGCTGGTAGGGGCTGATGGGAATTGTAGTTCCTGAACATCTGGAGAGCCGCAGGTTCCCTACCCCTGATTTATACCTTTCCTTTTTCCACAGTGGGGAACAGTAGCAAGCAGCTAAGCCTAGTTGAGTCATGCAAGTCGAGTGTATCACGACACCTAGAGGTTACTTCCAGCCCTAGAGTTTCAAATCTTCAGTGAAGATCTCCTGGAATTACTACTGAACTCCAAACAGAGATCTGTCCCCCAGAGAAAGTAACTGCTTTGGAGGGTGGACTCTATACCATTATATTCAGCTAAGGCCTCTCCCCGCCCTAAACCCTGCCTTCCTCAGACTCCACCACAACATTTCCAGGAAATTCTAAACCTGGAACTAGCAACCCAACTCTGCTCCTTCAAAGACCAGAACAGGCCTGAAAAGGTGTCTGCCCCCACCCCTTGATTTGCTGACAGGATCAATCCTTGGAACTCTGTGGTTCCCTAGGAACAACCACTGAGTGAAGTTGTTGTTTGAAGCTAAAAGCGCTCCTTTTATCATTTTTGGATTTTTACCCCCCCCCCCCCAAGTTTTGTTTTGTATAGATTTCACATTTTTCTGCAAACCGGGGGAGGGGGGGCTTTTTCAGGCTTGCAGAAAGATCTGTCTTGCCTGTTCACAGCCCCAGTCACTGGATGTAAATATCCTCAGATGTTAGTATATAGATGATGACAGAAATTCCAGATGAGGTCTTCTGAATCAAACAAGTTCCCTACTGCAGACTACAAAACTAAGATGTATTATCCTTACCTAGTGATCCATTCATATGATGCGAATCCATTCCACCCAGTCCACCCATTGGCCCATCAGATCCTGGTCCCATTGGAAACTGGAAAGTGGAAAAATTTATCACACAACAAACATCCTAATAAGTAATTCACCCTGAGAAACACAATATACGTTGTATTACAGAGCAGATCAAAAATTAGACTAGAATGAATGATCTGTGTATATTTACTTGCCTGTAGCATAGCTAAATATTAAAAATTCAGATGGCTAGGAAATGGCCTAAACTGCCAATTCTCACATAGGGAGCACTGTTGAGGAAATAAGTACCTAAGAGCAGGGGCTTACTGCAGCCAGAACAAACAATTCAGTGCATTGAATATATATGTAATTAATGTATTCCACATTAAGGAATATTAGAAGGGAGACATATAAAAGAAAGGTTTTTGAAACCTCTCTCATGTGTCCTTTTTCAGGTACATTTACAATACCTTGAAATTTGAGTATCACCTGTGTGGTACATATATTGCATAGTACTGACTACTGGCAAATTTTGTGGGAGGGAGCTCTCCTAAGTCCTGAGAGGGGAACTGGGGAAAATCAGTGCAACTTTAAAAGCACAGGTACCATGTTTAAAAAAGGACACCGACTGTGCATGGAGATATATAATATTAGCAATAAAGCCCATTGTAATGGAGAGAAGAACCAGGAGGCTGGTGACAGGCCTGGTGGAGCAGTGGACCCCAAGGAACAGGCCCAACAGGCTTGATTTGGGGGGTGGGTTGGAAGAGGAGAAGAATTGGGAGGTTGGTGGTAGCCCGATGGAGTAGTGGGCATCAAAGTGAAGGCCCACTGGGCTTGCACCATGGCGCTGTTTTCTCCACTGGGTGGGGGGGAAGGTGGAATGAGGACACACTTCTCACCAATCACCATGCAGGACTCATTTCCATGGTTGGAAGTGAGTCCTGCATGGTGATTGGTGGGAAATTCATTGTTGTGACATTCCATCCCTTAGGCAATTATGCCTAAGGGTATATCTATATGGGCAGGCGGGCGGGCGGGCAGGCAGGCAGGCAGGCAGTCACATACATTCGAAACTAATATTTACATTAGGTCTGTTGGGTCCAGGTGGCACTGCATTCATTAGCGTGTACATGTTATCTCCCGAGTTAGTTGAATCTGAAACAAAAATATTTTTGAAAGATCAGACATAAAAAATAGTGAATACTTGAATTGAAATGTTAAATCAAGATTCAGACAGTGCCAATAATGGACATGGATCAAAATAAAAATTTCTGTAGATAAAAGAATTTCTATCCAATCTTTTTACCTGCAGAAACACTCCATTGGAACTAACCTATACAATGGAAGTACCCATTTCAGAAGTATGTTGAAGCTGTACTAACACATATTGTTAACATCCAATAAAGCAATTGTAAGAGTAAATAGTCATTGTTAGACTATGGTTGTGAGCCACAGAATTTGTTTGATGGAAGCTTTCTGAAAAGAAGAACAAAGGAGATACCATGTAGTCCCAAAGAAGAAGTTTCCCTACTTTAGCAATGAAAATACAATATTTGTCTTCCCAACAATCTTGAAACATTATTCATTAAAACCTGTATGAGAAGTAAGGGTGAGTGGCTTGTCCAAAATAACCAGGTAAGCTTACTACTGAGAATGAATTTAAATCCAGATCACTCAAGTTGAAGGATACTTATATCTGCTAGATTGCCTCTACTAAGGGGTCATGATTAAGCACTTTCCTAATATCTGTCCAAGTAGTAATAGCAGTGAAGAGAAACAATCTGTGCTTTCAAAACGGAAGAACGAAAGAGAAGCAAACATAAGTTGGCTATATCTAATCAAAACACTGTTACAATTTTGAATTAGAACAAATTTCCTTTGAGATAGGTTGTTAGCTTGAATAGCCAATGCTCCACATGTCTATATTGTACTATGCCATTGTTATCTTTTAGAGCAGGGCTCTCCAACCTACGGACCTACAGATGTTCATGAACTACAAATCTCATTAGCCTCTGCCAGCATGGCCAATTGGGACAGCTGATGGGAATCGTAGTTCATGAACATCTGGAGGGACATAGATTGGAGACCCCTGTTTTAGAGTTGATATCATACGACTGAAATCTAAGGTTACTGTTCTGAGCTCATTGTTACAGTAAAATTCTACTTTTCAGACAAATTTCTTTCAAAGCCCAGAAAAGTAAGATTAAAAATCAAATCTGGTATTTAAAATTTTCAAAATATTAGCTTTCAAATATCAGATAATATAAAATCTAATCATCTGTTTGCGTTATCTTATTATAAATAGTTCTTTAGATAAGTAAATATTTCCTAATTATCACAGAACATAGGTATATATATGTGTGTGTATGTATATGCTCTAATCCCATCTCTGCAAATTTTGGGTCATTGTGGTCTGTGACCATTTACAAACCAACTCACCAATTCGAAGAATCAGCATTTCTTAGGCCCCTTCTGCATGTGCAGAATAGTGCACTTTCAATCCACTTTCACAATTGTTTACAAGTGGGTTTTGCTATTTGGCCAGTAAAATCCAGCTGCAAAGTGGATTGAAAGTGCATTATTCTGCATGTGTGGAAGGGGCCTAAGGTATTTAATATGTATTAGAATGCCATCTCTTAAGTGAATGATTATAGTTTTAATTCTATGTTTTATCCAGAGAAAGAGAGAGAGAGACAGAGAGAAAGAGAGTATATATAAATAAAAATATATGTATGTATTATCTGTTGGAAGTGGCCCTGAGCCTAACTTTTTTGGGAAAGAGCAGGGATTAAATATAAATAAAGTTATAAACAAACAAATAAATATACATTGTTGTGCTGCTGTTAATAATCATTTATATATTAATAGCAAAGTCGGCCAAATCTGAGATTAGTTAAATCTGGTGACTTGAGCTGCATTATCTGAACAAAAGGGTCTGAGGAGGGTATGGTTTGGGGAGGCGAGAGGCCTCAGATGAATATAAAATAGTCTATCCTCCAAAGCAGTTGTTTTCTCTGGGGGGACAACTCTTTGTTTTATGAAATTCAGTGGTAATTCTAGGAAATCTCTAGAAACCTTAACCCTAAACCCTCAAGGGGAGGGCGCCAGAATACAAATTTAAATAAATGAATGAATGAATGAATGAATGAATGAATGAATGAATGAATGAATGAATGAATGAATGAATGAATGTAGATTGTCAGAGGGAGAGAAATAAGAAATAGTAATGGGGAGGCAGATACAGAGAAAAGTGACCCTCCCTAAGTCCTTGAGGGTTTCCTATGTGTTCTAACTACAAATTGTACCTAGCAATCTCATTAAGCAATATATAGAATTTGTTGCCAAAAAGCTAGCATAATAAATGTTCAAAATCTGCTCTGTTGGAGAAACATTTTTAATAAGTGCAAGTAGGCCTTGGATATGTATCTGCCAACTTGGAAAAAGTACCAGCTGCATATCATTTAGTCATTTTTTTCTTTTAAATTAAAAGATATTAAATACACAGTTAACTGTCTTCATATTTTCTGATAACATTAAGATACCTGCTGGACTAGGCATGATGGGTGTTCCTGGAGGTCCTCCACCTCCTGGTGGGCCCTAAAAAGAACCAGTCATTAAATTAACATTAAAAAAAAAGATAATCCAACCAAGCGCATGGCTTTTCTTACAAAAAGACAAGAGACATTTTATTTTTATACAACAAAGTAGTAGTAGATGACATGGAATTGCATTAAACATTTCCTGTGCCCCCAAAGCTTTAGCAGCCTTCTGTTAATTAGCTGAACTCAATACAGTATTATTTTCCCCAACCGAGATTGCCTGTATTGACTGAAAGGGCTACAGCTTCTCAGTGTAATAGATATCAGAGAAATAACAGATAAGGTACTAAACCAATGCAATGATCCTCACTGTTCTGGGTGCCTCTCACTACCTATTCTGTACTTTGCTCCATATGAAGTTGTATTCTGGATTATGTAGGTCTCTTTCTTCATACTATGGACACTACCTGCTGAACCAGTCAAGGACAACCTTATTTGGATCCTGAGTAAAGCATGGCCATAATCTGTCCTGTGATCTCAGTTCTGTTCAATTCCCACTTATTTTATTTGGTCCATGCCATGCCTTTTTTGGTCTGTATATTGCAAAACCCTTTATTGGTTCAGCAATCTGAAATGTGATATCTTTCAAGAAACCTAACACAAAAGACAAGGACTTTTGGGCTACAGACACAGGAAATTCACCCAGGAAGCTTTACGCTCTACTTATCCTTCACGAACTATACTCAATAAAATATTCAAGGGCATGTGAAAATACTGGGTGAAATCACAATTATTAAATTCAGAACTGTTGTGAAATCTAAATTGAAAGGGAAAGGTCCCCCCCCAGCCCCCGATCAAAAAAAGTATATGACGCTGCCTACAAAATAGCAACAATAGTCCCTTGGATTTATTCATTTTAAACATTTCTATGTTGCTTTTAATCCAAAAAGTATCTCAAAGCAATTTACAGTTTAAAATAGTATGACATTAAACTGCTAAAACCATTTCAAGCAGATATGAAATAGCAATAATAAAACATTAAAACAGCAGCACTAAACCATCAAATTAAGATCAGAACCTGTGACAGGACTTCAGCTGAGTGACCTTAGGTACTTGGAAAACTTTGACTTCAAGCTGGTAGAGATCTAGAACTAGCCGTATAACAAATCTGGCATGCATAACTATTTTTGATTGCTTTGACACTTGTCACATTAGTCTATAGTACGAGGATGGCCTGGCAAGGCATAAAAAGTAGGAACTGAGCTCCAGGGAAGGCCTCTGGCCGCTTTTTCATTCTTTTAATTCTTTTTCCTGTTATCCTCTATCTACCTCAATCTCTCATCATGACTACTTGCTTGGGTTGCCAATATCAGTGCTTTGATTATGTGTTTGGTCTGTATATTGTGTTTGTGCATTGCAGGGGATTGGTTGATGCATTTGCAGGGGATTGGTCTCTTCCAGCTCTATGATTCTACCTTCTCTTCTGAGTAAGTCTAAATAATGCTGGTGTAAAACCTGCCAACCTGAGTGCTCCAATTAGATGAGAAGTGGCCAGCTCATGCTATTGTTACATTGTTCTTGAAAACTGGTGAAAATATTGTAATATTGTATTAGAGTTAGAACTGAGGTAAGATATGTTAGAATTTATTTATTTATGCTAGTTCTCCAGATTGAGAAACTAGTGGAGAATTCATCTTTTAGAACATGCCTTTTTATATAGATGCTAGCCCTCTCAGTTAAGCAGCTAATGGAGAATTTATTATCCTAAAATGAGGAGTCTGTAATAAGAAGTTAAAATGAAGGAATAAACTTTTTTGCCTTAAAATTTTCCTTAATAGTATTAGGGTTGTTTCTGGTTCCTTTCAAATCAGTTATTGCTTCTTTTGAATTTAGGATTAAAAAATCTCTTTTATCTGAAAGTTAACCCATTACTCTTAAAATCCTTCCCCCCCCCCCGAGGCTGGAAAGATGCATATTAACGTTGGGAACCCATTCCAGAGCAGAGAGATTACATATCTTGCACAAAGATCTGGTGGTTCTTTATCCCTCCATTAGGCTCAAGGTGACTTCATTCTTTTACAGATTACAGGAGTTCTATCTTTCTTCTTCTTGCTCAAAGCCTGTACATGCCAAAGAAAAGAACTGGCATATTCTGGACTCATGCACAGCATTATGTATTTATATTACCTGAACAGTTCTCAACCAAAAAATAAGACTCCCTTTTCATGGCCTATTATATAATTAGGAGCAAGAAAGTACAAGGCAGAATTCATCAGGTGACCGAAGGAATGTGTTGCCACTGAGTAAACATCTCATGTCTACAGTTCCCTGAGGGAATAATTGCTCATTCATTAAGAAGTGCCTCTACTTCCATGGGTTTCACCACTAATGCATCTGTCATGAATATATGTAAAGAGGTGGATTGACTGATGCAGCTTTTGGGTAGCAGGTCCTTCAGCAGATGGTCAAATTTTGTCTGGTTGGCAGAGAGCTGTTGTTTCCTCATTGTTTTCTAGTAGGCTTCGTAACAATCCAAGCATACCAAGATGTCCTCCTGCTTTTCAAATAAGAATGGAACACTGTACTTATGAAGTTTACTTCTGTTTGAAGAAGAGGAAATGGATTCCTTCATTCCTCTGTGGCCATGTTGTTAATTGTGGCGGAATGTATATTTCTCCCCCTGTATTTGAATTCATTGTTTTTAATCCTATCTTGTTATGGTTCAGACATCACAATTAAATGTTCTAGCATTTTTTCATAGTTGGACACATATTGCAATCACTGAACAAATGCAGGAATTTCTGAATTGAAGAGTACTCTGACCACTGAGCAATGGAAAGAGCAACCTATTTTCTGCCACCAGGGACTATGGGAGAAGGAAAACCCATGCATAGCCTTAAATAGCCTCTTCCACAAACAGCAGGAACCTTTACAGTAAGTCCAATATTCCAATCTCAACAAGCAAGGGGTTTGTATGGGTTCCTGGCAATTCCCCCTTGTCTTCCAATGGGATAGCATACTAAGCACATGGCCAGAGCAAATAGTATTCAAAAAGTCTGTTCTCAGTTCATACAACCTTCATCAAGTCCGTACAATACATCACAAGGTTTTCAATTATTATATCGATCAATGCTGGTTAATAAATGAATGACGATTACTATTTGTTAATGCTGGCTCATCAAAATTGTAAAATCTGAACACAGATATGTACAACTGCAGCTAATACATTACATTAAAGATGAGATTGATTTCCGACTCATTTAATGTTCACAAAATTTATTAGACTCTAAAGGCATGTTTTCCTTCCTTTTTAAAGTCTTTCTGTGTTGTTAATATATTAACCATCAAATCAGAATGACATTATTATCAAGCAAGCTATTGTTTTTAATTAAACATTTCTAATTATTTTAGCCCCAACCACCTCAGCACTCAGCAGAGTCAGCATAACTGTTTTCATACCACATTTGCAGCTACAGTAAAATCTAGAAGTGACATCAAAACTGACATAACATTGTTTTTATTTAAACATTAATTAAATAAAACAAGCAGTGTTTAACATTTTCCACAATAAAACCAATATTTTAAGTAGGAATGAATACATGATAGTATCTAAAATCCTGTCTTGTTTTACAGAGGTAAGATGGAGAATTGCAATTTTTTCGCCAACTTTATTCATGCCTTTTATTGTTTTCTGCTCTTCCTATCTAGTGATAATACCAAGCCTGCTTTTCTAAATCTGCCTCCCAAACCAAATAATGCTTTCAGATTCTAAGAAATAAGTAAAAAAATATAATTCTGAAATAGAGTTCCTTGTTTGGAATGGGGAGAGGCGAAGTATGTCCTGACTCACTGGGAGAAGTCTGACCATAAAGGCAGAACTGCTGCTCAAATCCCCTCATCGATTCGTCTTTTGATAACAGGTAGATTGGTGAAGTAACCCGAGTTTAATTATTTGTGATACGGATGTTTTCTGTTTTTTTTTAATAAATCATTTTTAGTCAGCATTTAGTAGAGAATAGCAGATTTAAAATTCCCAAATAAAATGATACTGGGAAAATTGTGCTTCTTTCCCATAACTCTGGAACTGTAGTCAGTCTTGGAGGAAGGCATCAATTTGCCTTGCCTGATGTTTTGCCTATGGTGCCAAGTTATTCAGCATCAGGGAAAGTGGAAAAGTTTAGCTCTTCACCTACCTCCCAAGTACTGTACATCCACATGTTGCCGGGATAAAGTATATTTTTGGAGCAGAATGTCAAATGTGCATTTTGGATTGGATAAGGCAACTGCTTGTGATCATGGTTTCTATGAATGCATTTTCACACTTGCATTATCACACTAAAATCACTGGTTGTAAAATTTTGACTGTAAAAGTTTTTTTTTTTTAATGGTTCATTTCCCCCTTCTAACAGATCTTCCTTTGACTGTCATGGGGATTCCATATGCAGAAGAGCTCAGAATGAGACCCATTCCTTTTTTAGTGAGGCAAACTAGTAGAGTTTAAATAAAACAATGCAAGGGGCAAAGTGAACTTAACAGTTTTCATGTCACTAAATAACAACAAAGTGAAACATTCCTTGAAAATATATTTGTAACACTAGTTTTAGATGATTTTGAGGCCCTTCAAAATGCAATTGCCAAATTACTGCATTCAATTATTCTGTCCTTTGAAACAGCTGACTTTACTTTTTCATTACTGGAGCCTATCTATGCATTGTACCAGTTAGAGAACATATGTGAAAGTAAAACACAGCATTCAGGGCAATTTTGGCCAGACTGCTAACTGTTCTACTAATGAACCTCAACATATGTGCTATAGATAGATTGCAGACACAATGACACAAAACAGATCAGACATTCACTTCTCAACCAATACACATGGGCTTTTCTATAACATCTGGACATCCATTTCTTAACCTAAATAAATTGTAACATCTATACTAATGAATAAAAACAAGCATGCACCCACCCACAAAGAGAGAAGTATACTTACTACATAATTCCCTGGTGATGCAGAAGAGTATGGTATCTAAAAGACAAAAGCCAGCAAAAAGGGATCCTGTCAAACCTTATTTAAGATACCATTTTAGTACGTTTAACTGTACCCTTATTCAACTGGCTACATCTAACAAAATATTAACCTTTAAATTTTCTTTAATGATGTTCATGTAAGCAATATGGTTGCTAAAAGACCATTTTATAACACTGAATTATGTATAGGATAATCAAAGAATAAGGGATTATCCTAGTCAAAGAAAACTTCCGTTTCAGATTAGGAAAAATCTGATGTAGCCCTCTTCTCTGCTAATTAATTCTAATATGAACAAACCACTCACATGCTGTTATTCTTTATTTACTTACATTTTAAAGAGGCATAACTGCAACAGAATTTCAATATTTACTCACAGAATTAGCATTTGTGGGGTTTGGCCAAGGTCTACCACCTCCTGGACCCCTAAAATATAAAAGATCACATGATAATTTAATTTGAACTATCTATGTATTTTGACTAAATATGCTATCTAAATAAGCATATTAGTTTTCTTTTGTGCAAATTCACACCTGTCCATTCTCAACCTGTAGCTATTGTAAAAAAATAAAATAAAAAACAAAATTGGTGGAGTATTATTGGTGGAGTATATATTAGCACAGTTCAGCTCAATCTAGCTAGAAACAATAATAGTGTCTCTAAATATTATGCCATAGTACATTTGTTAGTGTAATTATACATAGATTTTTTTCTTAGCCTAAACTCACTGAAAGATCTTACACTGGAATAGCTATAGACTATTTTGCACTATTAATCTCCAACATGCCACAAAATTATTTGATGTTTCATTGATGTATACGTCCTCTAATTCAATACCATCATTGTAGTTCAGTGGGCTGATTAAATGAAAGTGCTAGGTAACATAAGGTAAATAAGTTATTCCAGATGTATATTAGGGAAAAACAAAACTGCTTTCTTCTTCAGCTTATTTGTGTGGTTTCTCATATAGAGACACCTGGCTCTATGGTTAACCTTTCAAAAGAAACATGAAGATCTGTGGAAGTTTCACAATAGCTAAGGCTAGTTAGCAGAATGGGAAGGGGTTGCATTTGACTTCTTAAAAAAATCACAAAGATCTCTAAAAGTAAAATCTAGGATCATCAGACATTTATGGAACTTAATTACTTAAATAATTATGGCCTCGTGCCCAAAATGCCATTTGGGCAAGGTGCTCAGGCAGATGTTAACTATGCAGTTTCAGGAAATGTTGGAAAAGATTGATTATCTAGATATATTGTAATCTGGTTAGGAATAAAAACGGTCTTAGTTGCCCTGATTAATTATCTTAGTTGGAAGTGAGATAATATGTTCATTTCTGTTCATCCTACTGGATAGCAACCACCAGAGTATTCTTTTGAAGAAGCTGGCTAGGTTGGTATTAAGAGGTGGGTGGGAGGCATCATGCTTTAGTGGAATTGGGGGGTAGGAGGCATCTTGCTTCAATGGTTTTGTCTTTCCTGGCTGGCTGATATCAGAAGGTGATTCTGGGGGGCTGCTGTTCAGCCCCATTGTATTTATACTGTGGATTCTCTAAGGATTCTAACTTGTTTCTATTCCTGTTTGACATACAGCTGAAAATGCTGGAAGAGATCATTCGAGGATTTGCAATTAAATGCTACCCAGACAGGACAGTTTCTTGACAACTAGGTCTATAGACGTTATTTAACATCTATATGTGAACCACTTGCCCAGTTGGTCTGGGGTTTCGGGATGAGTTGTCATCAATATGCAGATGACACCCAGCTATATCTGTTGATGGAAGGCCAGTTGGACACTGTCCTAGATAATTTAGAGGCAGTGGTCTGGGGGCAGCAGTGAAATGGTTGAATCAGAACCAGCTGAAACTCAATTAATCGAAGACAGAAGTTCTATGGCTGGGCTGGAGTGACTCAGGGTTGGGGTTCCAGCTGCCCAATTTAGATAGGGTGGAATTCACAACTACACCTACTATCAAAAATCTGGGAATGACTCTGGATTTCTTCCTTTTTATGGCACTCCAAGCCAGAAGCACAATGACATTGTTGCTAGTCAATGACAAAGCAGATCAATGTCTGAAGAGTCAGCTTGTCTGTGAAGGGTTACACTTTCCCTGAAGAAATAGGTTAGTAACAGGGGGTACTGCTGAATGCTGCTGTACAGTTGGAGGTTGTCCAGAGATGGGGCTGCCTCCCAGCACCCAGCAGCTGTTCCACCCCCCTCCACAAATGCCTACCCAGGAACCCAGGAACACCCCACAACTGGCGCCCCACCCCCCCTGGAATTACCAAAATAATAAAGGATCTCCAGGAAGCCAGAAGCTGGGAGGAACTGCAGAAAAACGGCAGGAAGCCTGAGCAGCAACAACGAGCCTCAGCAGTTCCACAGAAAAGGGGGGAGGCAGCACAGCCCTGGCCAAGTTATAATCAGCAGTCCTCAGCAGCCTTAGAGTGGGGTGGGGCTGGCACAGCCCCAACCAGGCTGCAATTGAGGAGGAGGGTCTGGAAAGCTAAAGAGCCAGTCCCAGGCCAGCAGGGTTCAACAGATAACTCACCAACCATTAGCAGGTTGGAGCAGGGAGCTCCCAGGAGGGAGGGAACCTCCTGAGAAGGATAAAAGGGAAGCAGGGAAAGAGGTTGGTGTGGTGCATGGGCTCCATTTTGCAGGAGTGCTGTTAACTGCCTGAAGGAAGTAAAGAGCTTATGAACAGAAGCCAGAGGCAAGTCTTGTTTGTTCCAGAAGGGTAGCTAGGTCCCTATGGGGCCAAGGGGGCCTACCTTGAATGGCCAGCAGAGGGTACTCACAGAAGTTCAGGTCTCTTCTCTAACACATAGCATCTTTTAACAGCTATGGTTATGTCATATAAAAGTGTCATCTGCTCACAACAACTAATGTTTTGATATCATCAAGCACAGACATCAGTGAAGGTGAATTTTAAAATATTTTAGAAACTTTAATTGGTCCAAAATGCCATGACCAAGCTATTTTGGGATTTGTGTACAGTATTATGGTGGTGAAAGAGCTGCCTGTTCACTGCCTGTTATGCTTCTAGTCACAATTCAAAATACTGGTTCTCATATTTAAAGTCCTAAAGAGCTCTGGGCAGTATCCTCCTGTACTGCCACTAATTAAGATCCTCTTCCTAGACCCTATTCTCTATGTTCCTGCTTTCAGAGATTAGTGGCAACCAGATACAGGGCTTTTGCCAGTTGTGGCACTTCTAAAAGGCCTTCTCCTTTTGTGGCCTTGCCTATTATCCTTTAGGCAGCAAGCCATTTCTCTTTATCCAGTTGTTAATTTAAACGGTCTATCTATTAAAGCTATTTCTGTGGTCAACTTCTAGGCTGTTTATAGATATAACTTTAAGATATTTAATGGTGTTTTTTTGTTTTTATACCCATGGTTTGGTTTTTTATTAGTAATTTATTATGGTTACTTTTTACATTTTTTTTTTACTTGTATAATTTACTTTTGGCCAGATCCCTGGAGAGGTGGCATCTAATCTGTATAATAAAACTAACAGGGAAGATAACTTAGACCTGGGTGGGGTACATTTATCTTGTTCTTTTGCAAATTTCAGTTGCATCTACAATTGCAGATTCCCTGCTTGTTCTCTCACAAAGATGACATTAAACTTAGCTCTGGTGCTGGCTCATCTAAACTCCATGAACATCAATAGTCAACCACAAGCAGGTTAACCCTACGTTCTCCTGGAAACAGTATTATGACCAAGATCCTGACTGGTTGCGGTGGTTTTCCAGGCTGCGTGGCTGTGGTCTGGTGGATCTTGTTCCTAACGTTTCGCCTTCATCTGTGGCTGGCATCTTCAGAAGTGTATCACAGTGTGTAACAGAGATCCATCAGACCACGGCCACACAGCCCGGAAAACTCACCACAACCAGTTGAATCCAGCTGTGAAAGCCTTCGACTTCTTGCATCTTGCATCGATTGATTACCCAGAGCTGAGCTGACTGGCATGTCTGCATAATCTCTGCATTTTACCTTAGGGTAGCTCACAGAGGTTTTTTATTAATGTAAAAACATTTCCCTCAAAATGGATTCAATACCAAATGAGAAAATAGTCATCACGTACGGTTTCTTTCATGTGGAGGGGACATATTGGATAGAGAGTTGTGCAGGTACAAAGGTGGACCTCTGTTTACCCATGTGATGTAGGCTGGTTCGTTTAAACTTAGCACTGATCATAGAAAATTGTGTTATTTGAGAAGGTCATCTTCTCCATCGCTATCAGCCATATCTCAAACATGGCAACTCTGCATATAACTTCACATACTTTAAATGCTACACATTTACATATACCGGTAGTAGACAAGGTTCAAATATCATGTCTTGCGAAACCAAAAGTAAGATATCATCTACAAAGTCGAAAACCAAATAAAATATACTAATAGTACTATAAGTTTCAAAGATACAGCTGTTTTACTAATAATTAAAACTATCCTACACCACCATAAAACTACTGAGGAAAGAAAATTCAGACACAAACAAGTATTTTAAAGACCAAAACAGTGACCTTCTTTATATTTGCCTTATTAGGTATAAATGAAAGTTAAATACAACACAACAGAAAAAAACATTATTAAACTCAATTCCAATGCAGCTTTCCAGCAGGGAATCTTAGTTTTTAATGAACAAGTTTTGGATCATAGATTATAAAGTTTTATGCCAGATGAAGAGCAAAATTGCTAATTGTCACAATTGCTAATGTTCAAGCAGTTTATCAAATAACATTCTACATACATTACTGCCGTTAGCCTTAATTTAAAAGAGAAAGATTATCTTCTTATAAGTGTCATAGTAGAACATTATTTTGCTTACATGTTCATTCCAGGCATTCCAGGGCCACCTAAAGCATTCAGTGGGGGTCTCATTGCACCTCCATAGTTCTGCAATGATAACCAAGGGTCAGACTACCACAAAACAAAAAAACAAAACCAAAGAGGAGGGGGGAAAGAAAGGACAGCAGGTTAATGACTTCCCTACACATCTGCAGATTGGATAGGGCATTGTCATTCATTTTCAGAATTTGAGTTGCTTGACTTTTTCAGAACAATTATTCCTCCACTGTTTCTGAAGAATGAATCTATTTAGCATTACCTAAAAGTCTTATTATCCTAACAATAAAGCTACAGTAACCATATTTAATTCCCGAAGATTATTAAACAGCCATTTCATGGAAGATCACTCAAGATTCTAAAAATATTTGAAAGGATTCCATACTGGCAGTTTCAGTCAGATGAATAATTTTAGAAGTCTGTCTTAATGCCACATTTTAATAATTTCAGCTGTGGGGTGTGTGGGTATTTTTTATCTATAACAAATAATTACTTCTATGCTCTCTTAATATATAGCAAGTACTAAAATTATTTAAAGGATGTGAAATCGTATTGGAGTGTGTATAAGTAGTCCAATGCCAAGTTCCAATCAAAGCCAAAATGTGTGTTGAAATAGCTCTTATGAAGTGTTCCACAAAAAACACTCACCAGTGGTGAAAATGTTTATCAACTTGGCCTTTCAATGGAAAGGAATTTGCTACCTAGTGTTTTTAAGACCTTCAGAAGCTTGTGACTGATTTTTACATATGTGTTCAGCAGAGGCTGTTTTGCACCTCAAAAGTAACCTCTCTCAATGCTGCCGCTGTTTTGTTTCCTGTTTCACTGTCAGTATCTCAAGAGATTGGAAAAAGTTCACCTGAACTATAAAAAATAGTCCATGCACCACTTTTATTTACTCTTTTAAAAAAATGAAATCACGTTTTTCTTAAAAGCTTTTCTTAACTCAGTAATCAGGAAGTCTGAGTAGTATTCATTCCAAGCAGGTGCACTTTCTCAAATGTAAGTTCCACTGGATTGAATTGGGTTTACACCTTCATAATATACACAGAATTGCAACATTATATTAAGTCAGGCCATCTAGCCAGCTTTTCTACTCTGACAGTGCAGTGGAAAGGTTTACCCAGAGATCCCTGTCCATTTACCTATAGATGGCAGCATATGGACCTGGGGATCTTCTTCATGCAAAGCACAACTAAACTATCTTCCCCCACCTAACATAAAAGGTAGGATGTACCTCCATGAACTTCTGGTGTCACAGAACTCTCTGTTCTTGGAAAAAATGTCAATGCTCTTCACTTTTGTAAAAAAATTCTTTAGGACAGAAATTTAAATTAAGCAATATGGCACTTCTAAAGAACATATACATACAAACTCAAGTACTATCTAGCAAAATAAAACAAAGAAAACCATGAAATAAAGTTGATTATTTTGAGATATTTTGCCAAAGAAATTTACTTCACCAGAAAATATATACATTGCAGTATTTGAGCTTGCTGTAAACATTTCATATTCATGTAATTGTCACAGGGACTCGATCCAAGATGCCAACCTCAAGTTACCTGTGGGAATTCAATTTGGAAGCAATATGGGGAGATGGGGGTGGGGGAAGGAGGGGCAATTATCTGCACTAAGGGGGGCGGAATGTATGTGTAAGCACTCAGTGCAATAGCCCAGGGGAAAGCTGGAAACTCCTCCCGCCTTCCTGCTGTGCTACTATCCCATCGGATTCAGGTTCCTGTAATCACATACAACAATGGAAATTGGAAATCGACAGAAATCAGTCCTCCTTGTGCAAAGAAAGATCTGGATCTAGACATAATGAACATTTATCATAATCTAGCAGGTTTTTACTAATCTCTTATTATTCCACCCAATCCCCTTATGATCCATGATAAGATACCCTCCACCTCAGAGTGAGAAAGGTTCCTTCTTCTCTGAAGGAAGAAAAACATCTTACCCTACCCTTCTTTGGGAGACGGTGAAAATATTTCAGTCTGGCTCAGGGGTAGGGAACCTGCGGCTCTCCAGATGTTCAGGAACTACAATTCCCATCAGTCCCTACCAGCATGGCCAATTGGCCATGCTGACAGAGGCTGATGGGAATTGTAGTTCCTGAACATCTGGAGAGCCGCAGGTTCCCTACCCCTGGCTCTGGCTGAATCCTTCTACAATTTTTCCTGTCTAATTGACTTGATGCTGTGTTTTTCCTCATGCTTAACCCGGACTGTTGGCTATATTATTTACTCAGATTATTTATTCAAGTGTGTTTACTTATGGTTTGGGGAGTTCCCAAACTGAAGATCTGGGTAACTCCACTGCCACAGACAGGAAGTTTGAGTTGACAGGCCTCCTTTCCCCAGAGTAGAACCTTTACAGTAAGTCCTACCTTCCTTCCGACATAATTTATTTTTCTTCTATTAGAAACCTAACAATTCACATTCTTCTATTTTCTTTTCCTGAAACGCTTAATCAAATCAGTTTCATGATTGTACTTTATGAAAGAGATTTTAAATATTATCAACTCTCTTCATAAATTGGAGTAAATATTCAATTTTTTTTCCAAAAAAGAAATGGATAATATCCAAATGCCATATAAAAAGGCAGTTTTGAGAAAGAGTTGCAGTAGACTGATAAAAATAACTTGTATAAATAGGTTCTGAATGATCAAATAGAATTTGTTGAACTTTTTTTCTGTTTTGTTTCTTTCCTGTATATCTTTCTTTTTAACATTTTTTTTAATTTATCCCAGAAACTGCAACATAAAGGTGGTTTAATGTTATTTGAAAGCAATACATTGAAGGCTTGATTATGTACATATGATGGGAACAAAGTAACTATATTTTGACCTAGTTGTATGTTTTCAATATTTTCTGTAAAAGGAATACAGTAAATTAATATGGCACATAAAACCGTATGAATAAGATTTTCATCACTAAGACACTTCTAGTTTGTCTCAGGAATGTTTACTCAAGCATCCTGGACTGCTTGCCCCGGCAATCCCAAATGAAAACATGAGACATTAAGCATGGGTTCAACTAGTTTGTTTATTTCACTGTATTCAGCTTATGTAAATGGCTGATTTATGTCACTGCGTATTTTAATGAACTAATGATATGGAGAGCAGGCTGTGCTAACCATCCACACGAACTGCCTTCTGAACAGATTCACCCAGGCTCCAAACCTGTTATCATTGCCCACACACAGTGGTGCCCAGTTACATCCCTCTCATCAGATATGCTGCTAATGCTACTACCAGGTTCAAAAGGTTATGCTCAACACCAAGAGTGCTCCTTCACAGCATATCCAGCTGCAAGGCATGTAATGGGTGGTTCCAGACACACCTGCCATCATGTAGATGTCTGCTTGCCAATTAACCCTTGCTGCCCTGTTCCTGTGAACTAATGGTGGTCTAACCAGTTATAAAACCTGGCCTATTTAATGGGGGGAAAACTCATCTCACAGAAACCACAGAGCAGGAGAAACAGAGGCTCCTGGCATAGTCATTTTCCAAGAAACCCCTCCCCCCAAATTTCTACACTGACACATATAACAACCAGGTAATCTCCTGCTGCCTGCAGGGAAGGTAGGTAGGTCAACCACAGGAGAAGGCTGAAAGTGAGAAGAAGCAGGAAAGCAAAATGGACAGCTCCCTTTATCTGATCGGTTGCTGTTTTCTCCACAGCCAATAGAGCTCATACTTCATTTGAAGTAAGTTGGGGACAAGGACAAATCAACTCACAGCTTCTGACCATTTATCACAATTAAATGCAATCTCTAAGCATAGAATATTACTGAATTTCAGACAGTGGGAGAAAGCAAGAATGAGAAGCTTTTGGCTCTACTTGTGAGCTTCCAGAGGCAGTTCACTGGTTGCTGTTGGAAACAAAGTATTGGACCAGATGGACCTTGAAATGATCAAGTAATGGAGCAGATACAGAGGTGATGTCACAGAAATTGACTGCAATTCTGTTCAAAATCAACCTCCCCTAGAACAAAAGAAATGCAATAAACAACCTCAGAAACAATCCAGACATCATTATTAATGGAGCTGACAAAGGAGGATTAGTTGTCATTATAGACATATCAGACTACATTTAGGAAGCTAAAAGGAAACTCTCCAATACCTCTTCTACAAACATCTATTCTCAGACTCTACTCAGGAATACCAAAAAAGAACTAAACAGGATTTTGAAGGAATTGTTTGCACACATAGAGGAACAGATGTGTATGGATATACCACAAGAATCAGGAATTTTTTACCTTCTGTCCAAAATATACAAGTTTGGAAACACATGTCCTATTGTCTCAGGCATAGACACCATCACTGTAGGGGTATCTAGATACATGGATGTTATTCTCAGACCTTATGCTACTGAAGCCTCCAGTTATGTGCAAGACATCACAGACATCCTGAGAAATCTGTATCCCTCTTGCACCTAAGATTTATTGATGTCATTTTCATCATTTAGACACATGGGAAAGAAGTACTGGAGAAATTTCACAAGGTCTTCAACAGCTTATACTCCACCATCAACCTGACTATGAACCAATACATACAAGAAATACATTTTCTAAATACAACTGTATATAAATACCAAAACCTTCTGATTGCCAACTATCTACATGTCTCTAGTCACTGTCTTAAACATACCAATCTAGTGGGGTGTTAGTGTGGTTTCCGGGGCTGTATGGCCATGTTCTTGTAGCATTTTCTGCTGATTTCGCCTGCATCTGGCTGACATCTTCAGAGGATCTGATAGCAGTAAAGCAAGTGGAGTACATATCTGTGGAATATCCAGGGTGGGAGAAAGAACCATTTGCCTGTTAACAAGTGTAAAGGATGCAATTAGCAAGCTAGATTTGCATGTGTTCGGTGGGATCCACCCATTTAGCATGTGAGTAACCATGAAGATTGCATGATCAATTAGTGAGGGCATCTGCATTGTAGCAGCCTGGCCTTTTGATCCCTTTGATTGCTTACTGCCTAGAGACATCCTTTATCTATGTGGTGTTCACTAGTCCTTTGATTGCTTACTGCCTGGAGACATCCTTTGTCTGGGTGGTATTCATTAGTCACTATTTTGATTCTAGTGTTTTTCAGTACTGATAGCCAATTTTTTTTCATTTTAATGGTTTCTTTCTGTTGAAATTGTCCATGTGCTTGTAGATTTCAGTGGCTTCTCTGTGTAGTCTGACATAGTGGTTGTCAGAGTGGTCCAGAATTTCTGTGATTTCAAATATTCTGTGCCCAGCTTGGTTTAGAACATATTCTGCTATTGCTGATTTTTCCGGCTGAATTAGTCTGCAGTGCCTTTCATGTACTTTGATTCATGTCTGGGTGCTGCGTTTGGTGGTCCCTACATAGACTTTTCCACAGCTGCATAGTACACAGTAGACTCCTGCAGAAGTTAGAGGATCCCTCTTATCCTTTGCTGAATGTAGCATTTGTTGAATTTTCTTAGTGGGTCTGTAGATTGTTTCGAGGTTATGTTTCTTCACCAGTTTCCCTATATGATCAGTGATTTCCTTGATGTATGGTAATAACACTTTCCCTCTGGGTGGCTGCTTATCTTTCCAGTTGTTTCTTCTTTGTCTTGCAGCTCTTCTTCTGTTGATCATGCTATCTTCATGGTTACATGCTAAATGGGTGGATCCCACGCAACCCATGCAAATCTAGCTTGCTAACTGCACCCTTTACACTTGTTAGCAGGCAAATGGTTCTTGCTCCCACCCTGGATTTTCCACAGGTATGTATACTCCACTTGCTTTGTTACCATCAGATCCTCTGAAGATGCCAGCCACAGATGCAGGCAAAACGTCAGGAGAAAGTGCTACTAGAACACGGCCATACAGCCCGGTAACCTCACAACACATCAGTGATTCTGGCTGGAAAAGCCTTTGACAATACCAATCTAGTGTTTACAGCCAAACTGACCTAAAAGTGGCAGTACTCAAACAAGGAAACTTCAAGGGGCAATTACAGTGTGAGACTGCTGACCTTGAAATCATTTGCAAGTTCAGAACAATGAACCTCTCAGGGCTGAACAGGGACATAGGATTCTTATCTCACTACAAATATCAATTTTTGTGCCCCCAAGCATTCCCCCTCTGCTTTAATCAAGTTGATTACAATATGTATTGTACCTTTACAACACCTATTCCACCAGGGTGGCAGTTTCCGGGAATTACTAGATTTCAAGTTACAAACATCAGTTCCTCTGGAAAAAATGGCTGATTTGGAAGGTAGACTTTATAGCATTATTTGCTGCTGAGGTTCCTCTCTTCCCCTTATCCCACCGTTTCCAGGCTTAAAATCTCCAGAAATTTCCCAATCCAAAGCTGAGAACACTATATCGTATCTTCTGAGGGGGATACAAAGACTCAGATCTCAACTTGTCCTAGCAGCTAACAAACGGAACTTTGATTCTTGAAAGCTCCTCTCCCCCCCAATCTTGTTAGTCTCTGAGGTGCTACTGAACTTGAATCTAACTGTACAAAATCACAGTATACTTGTAGTATAATTCAAGTAAGAAGAAAGGAAATTATAACAACATAACCCTGAGAACTGAAATCTCAAGCAATGTACCTGAGGTCCTAGTGGAACCATTCCTCTAGGAGGAGTCATTCTTTGCATTGGCCCGCCCATATTTGGATGACCTTAAAAATGTGAAATATACATATTAGGGTTTGCCATTTATATAGAAGGCACTACCTAAGAAATTTTTCTTCTCATGCTCTTTCTAAAATGGTGCCTTCTACAAAACCTTAATGCACCAAACAATGACATAAATACTTTTCTTTTCAAATGACAGTTATTGGATTCGATCCTGCCTAAATTCACCAGTTCCACCCCCTTCAACTCCCTCCACTCTGAGCTATTATACTACTTCCCACTCTCAGAAGCCTTCAAACAGAAGAGCAATTTCTGTTAGACCAAGGCTCCTTAGGCTGGAGGAAGGTTGAGTGGAATGGAGCATTAGGATACAAGCTACAGGATTTAGAACAATGAAGATATGCTATGATGCAAAATTAACATAGCAATACAAAATTATCTAAACTCAAGATTTAGACAGATCAACTAAACTGAGTAGCAGTACAATAAACAGAATGTTTCTGTTTATCTTGTCCATGGGATTTCCACTTACTGTCACACAATAAGAGAAATATTCCGACTAGTTCCCCTCAATAGTACCAATTTGTTGACCCTCCAACTACTGAAAATAGTGATGGAGAACACAGCATGAAACAAAAAGAACACCTAACTGTCATATCTAATATAAATGTAAGAACCTTGTTGTCGTGTTGGATCCATTCCGCTAGGCAATAATGGCTGACTTCCTGGGACACCTGCAAGTGCCTATAAAGAGAAATATCATTAGGAAATAAATATAAATTGTATCCTTTTTAAACATTCACATTTTATTTTACTTTTACAGCATATTACATAGGACAGAAACTTAGGCCTACTTGAATCTACAAGTTTATCAACCTAAAATTTAAGGTATAAAGTGGTGCTACAAGAATGCTGCTCAGACCTCGCCATTTGGCTTTTGGTCCTGCAAGATTCAATCTTACCTCATATGTTCTTTAATATCTACATGAAACTGCTGGATGAGATCATCCATAGATCATCTGAAGGACTGCTGACTGCCCCCTAGGATATTTAGGCGGATAGGGAACTGGTTGTGGAAACAAACTCAAAGTGTATTTGTCAATGGCATGTCATCTGATTGGAATAAGGTATCCAGTGGGGTGTCACAGGGCTTGGTTCTGAGCCCAGTACTTTTCAACTTTTTCATAAATTATCTGAATGAGGGGTACAGGAATACTAATTAAATCAGCAGATTACACTAAACTGGGAGGAATAGTGAACAGCTCAGAAGACACAGAATTCAACAAGATCAGAACACACTTGGAAAATGGGCAGATGTGAACAAGATGCAATTGAACAAGGATAAGTGCAGAGTTCTTAATCTGGCTAACAAAAATGAGAAGCACACATATTGGATGGGGGGGGGAGAATACAATTCAGAGTAGTAGTGTGTGTGAACAAGACCTTGAGGCATGGGCAGACTGTAAGCTAATTGTGAGTTGTCAGTGTGATGCAGCGAGAAAAAAAAAGACTAATGTGGTCTCAGGGTGAGCCATAGGCATAACATCCAAACCACAAGATGTCATAGTCCCTCTGTCCATCACATTGGCCAGGCCATACCTGGAGTACTTTGTGCAGTTCTGTAGGCCTGACTTCAAAAAGAGCGTGGACAGAATGGAGGGGTACAAAGGAGTGCAACAAGGATGATTAGGAGCCTGGAGACCAAGACTTATCAGTAAAGGGCAAGGGGCTTGGGAATGTTCATTTTGGAAAAAAGGTTGAGAGGGGACATTATTGCTCTCTTTAAGCACCTGGCTGTCACTTAGAAGAGGGCAGTGAGATGAACCTATCAGCAGCAGAGGACAGGACTCACAATAATGGGTATAAATTAGGGGCAGATATCATTACATTTGTTTTTACAGTAGGAGTAGTTCAGCATTAGAACTCACCTGCCTGGGGAGTTGGTGAGCTCCCTCTCACTGGCAATTGTGTAGCAGCGGCTATACAAACACTTGTCAGGCATGCTTTAAGGCTAATCCTGTACTGAACAGGGGATTGGATCAGATGGTCTCTATGACTCCTTCCCAATTCTATGGTTCTACGATCTGGGCAGGGTTGTCAGAAATATGGGGGTGACATTAAGGTCTATCTCCCACTTCCTGTTAATCCCAGGAAGGCTGTAGAAACCCTGAACCAGTGCCTGGAGGCAATTTTGGAGTGGATGTGGGCTAATAAATAGAACCTTAGTCCCAACAAGATGAAAGTGCTTCTGGTAAAAAGAAGGTCTGATCTGGGATTTAAAGAATCATCAATACCTTACTGGCATTTTTTGGGTATTTTTGGGCTCTCCCAAACATCAGTTTCAAGAGGGTGTTTTTTTTTGCTTTGCAAGACCCGCTTTATGTTTTTACAGTGTTGCTCACTACTCAATCTTGGCTTTGTTCTGCTGTGTTTTCCCTTTGGTTCTGATGAGCTTGTACTGCCACAGAAGCACTGGGTTCCACTGGGCATTGTGTATATTGCCATTTGTTCTGTTAGGCTTGCAACACCCCCATCCTTTGCTTGGATTTGTCCCGCTGTGATTCCCAGGTTTGACAGTCCTGTTGAGATTGCTGGGCTAGCAAAAGTGCCCCCTTCAATTGCCTCTCCATAGAGTCTTTGGTTTGACATTAGTCCTGTTGAGCTTGAACTGTCAGAGAGACCCTGGGTTTAGTTTTTAAAAATATCATCACTGAGAAATGCTTTATAAACCTGACTTATGGCTAAAGAAAGTGTGATAAGGAAGATTATATGATATGCATACAGTAAATAAAGTTAGGGGGGCAACGTTTCTGTTCCTCAAAAATGTAGTAGTTTTTGGGTGGCGTTATTTACATCCTTAGAATGTAATTGGTGAGGAAGACCTGTCACAGAGACACTTACTTTCTCAAGTGCTACAGTGCTGTTTCACTTTGCTACAAACAGATAAACAAGATCAAATCCTTCTTGACTTCGTATATAGGGAACTGCTTAAAGTACACACTTGAAGCAAATGTCTAACTAAAGTTTTGTTGCATTACATCAAATAGTTGTGTATGTCCTGTTGAATTAGCAAATACGTTGCTTTTGTAGTATAAAGTACATTTTTCCACTTGTGCTTCATTAGTAAAAAGGATTGTTACCTGATTGGGTATCCTTAAAGGTGGCCTGGGGCCTCCTGGGTACCGGGGAGACATGAATGGCTAAAAAATGAAATGGCTGCATTAATAATAGAAATGTACTCATTTTAAATTGATTTAACAGAGGGATTTGATACTACCCTTCATTTCAACTAGTGGTTCCCAACCTTTTCTAGTATGAAGACCTCTTTTAAAGGTCAAAAAACTTTGTAGATGCCCTCCCCACATAACAGTAACAGTACTATTAGTATCTGTTGATTGTGAAAATACTTAAAGACAAAAAGATCAAAACGACAGTACTTAGTGCATGCATGGATTCATATACACTTTGCAAAAATCTCAGCAGCAGCTTAGGGTCCCCAACCCTTAGGTTGGGAAGCACTGACTTAGAACTATATTCAAATGTGCATCAAATGTTTTTCTCTTTCCTTTCTTCCTGACAGGCAGGGAGATATCACTTAATGGTTATAATTTGGAACAAGAGACATCCTACAGCAACTTTCTCTCTTAGCAGCAATCCAATCGTGCATCTTTGGAGTGGAACTCAAGAACTCCTTACATCTAAAATTAGACCTGTCTGTGATCAATTCAGTGAAAAAAAAGTTGAGCCTGAACTAGCAGGAATAAATTGTAATTAGCACTAAAATTTAGACAGATACTCTTTATGATCTGTAAAGCTTCCCCACAATCCTTGTTACTGTAGAGCTAAAGCAGGGATTAAAGAAGTAAAAAAGGATTTTATCTAAATTTCAGCTAAACAAGCTGAAATCCTTTACTGACCCTGGTGAAATTAGCTCAGGGATTGCACAATTCCTTTATTTCACAATTCAGGAAAGCAAAAAACAAAACAAAACAAAAGCTTTTATTTCATGTGATTTGCTTAGATGCTCAACAAAATGCTGCCTGTTAAATGTGCAAACTTCAGTATGAAAATTAAACAAATAAAAATCTGGCACAGCTCTGTTTTTAACCATAACAGCAACTTCTTAACTCATGCAAGGAAATTTTCTGTACTTAAAAATAGTGAATCTGGCACTGTGGGTTGTGGTGTGTTCCACTAGCACAGGGGTAGGGAACCTGCGGCTCGAGAGCCGCATGCGGCTCTTCTGCCCTTGTACTGCGGCTCCACGAGCCGAGCTGCTGGCCCCATCCTTGCCCGCCCTGCAGGCAGCAGTGTGGGTGCACCAACTGCCCGCAGCCGGCTGGGCCGCGCTGCGGGCTTCCCCTCTCGCCTGCCCCATTGGAGCGGGGCGGGCGCTTTCCCGGTGGCCAGTGAGGCTGAGCCGCTGGCCCCATCCTTGCCTGCCCTGCAGGCAGCAGGGTGGACGCATCCATGCACTTCTCAGAATGAGCGGAGTAAAAAGGTTTAAAAACCCAATATATACAGTGTTATCTTTATTTTAAATGTCAAAAATTATTTGCGGCTCCAAGTGTTTTCTTTTCCCATGGAAAACGGGTCCAAATGGCTCTTTGAGTGTTAAAGGTTCCCTACCCCTGCACTAGCACCAGGGTCTCATATCATCATGGCAATAATATTTAGCACACTATTCTGCCACATGTCATATATTTAATGTACAGGTGTGTGATGACTGTGCACATCGATACATCATCATATAGCCACAAACTGTTACACAGACTGTGCAAAAAAAATGTATTAACATATACCCCATATTCAAATTCAGTCCCAGACATATCATCACTGTCTCCTAACTTCTATGTTAGCTTTACAGACACAGCATAATTTGTCTGCCTAGTTAAATATAGTATTTTTCTAAACCTTCAGAATTCAAGCCGCTATGGTGTTAAACACTCAGGTGTTTAAATTGCTCACTAGGTATATGAAAAATGGTCAATATGTTCAAAACCAGCCTAGCATTCTTCCTTGAGCAAGCCAAATTCAGTCCATACATCTTTGTCACACTGACAAGGACCTGTCACCAGTTGACTGCAAGCTAAATACAACCTTCCTTTTATTCTATTAATATCTCAGGATTAGCTACAGATAAAATCTTACAGCAGCATAATGCTGTTGGATTCAAATGGTTATCAGGAAGCAATGGCTCGAGCTGAAGAAGGAAGGGACAGAGGAGCAACCACAAGTAATGTGAGAAGACATTTCTTTCAGGGAGTGCTCACTTCCCGCAATGAGCCCTGGACAGCTGCCAACTTCTGAGCCCACATTCAAGCAACAAGACATCAGTTTAAGCCAATGGGAGATTACAGTGGTTTTAATACATAACCTTAGAGCAGACAAAAATAATTGTATTACATCATTAAGGGATAGGATAGAACCTGAAACTGCAACAGTACCTAGACAACAAGAAACTGGGAATTGCTGAACTTCTGACAAAATCAAATTTAGTCAGTCAATGGCAGGAGAAGATTGATGGCCCCCCGAGCTGCTTGCTCCCTACCATTTCTATCTCCACAAGCACTGAGCAAAGGAAGTAAAGGCACAGTTTGGAAATACCCCTTTGCTTTATCCACAACTGTTCCAGATTGTACATTCTACTCTTCTCTCTAACGACAAAATCACTAACTAAAAAAGAATCATTAGCTACAAAAGAATGTACAGAATCATATTCTAGGCCTACAGAAAAGTAAACGGAACTTCAAGGATTAATTTTCTGAAATGTATGGAGTGGTTCTGAACAATTTACTAGCATTATAGCATCACATGTTTTGGCAAGCTTAACACACAATACACAGAAGGTATTTCAATGTCACCAATGTAATTATTCTTCTGAAATAATGAGTTTTTTAAAAATCAATGAATCTTTAGTAAAAAACACACAAACTATGCTACATTCAGAAATGATAAAATCAGACAAATTGTATGTAACACCAAAATGAATGAGAAAACAGTAATGGCAAAAGAGCTTGCCCATGCTATATGCCAACATTGCCATTAACCAAGTACAAAAGTGTTAGGAAAGTAATTACAAAAATAGTGAAATGAACAAACCACATCATTTATTAAGTAAATAAGTAAGAATATGATGAAAAGGGGCACAGCAATGTGATTCAATGTACTATTGGAAGAAAGTATTGAAGATGAATACTACAGAGCATCTGGTCTGAAATATGAACCACTTTGGGTAGAGAGGGAAAGTTAAATGGCAGATTTGAAATGAGAAAACCATCATTGTATTGGCAATTGCAAGTAAGGTTTTTCAGATGGGTTCTTTTGTATACCTTCCTACCTGACCATGAGGTCCCATCGTGGGATTGCTGGGGTTGTGAGTGGGGGGCTGTGCATGGGGTGAAGGCTGTGAACCTGCAGGTCCCTATGGATTAATAAAATTGGGGGAAAGATTAGAGACATTTGTTCTAGGCTATTTTCCCTATTTCATTCCAACCTTCCCACATTTTTTTAGGATGGACCATTAAGCAGAACTTGAGTGATCAGTTCCTTTG
Organism: Sphaerodactylus townsendi; assembly: GCF_021028975.2. Classification (NCBI taxonomy): domain Eukaryota; kingdom Metazoa; phylum Chordata; class Lepidosauria; order Squamata; family Sphaerodactylidae; genus Sphaerodactylus; species Sphaerodactylus townsendi. Next base: position 39,316,274 of record NC_059431.1, read on the forward strand.
AAGGTCAACACACTGCTCTCTTCAGTTCAACATACTAGTATCAATGTGAGTACTTTACAAAGTCTGTTCCAAATGTGATGGCCAAAACCCATTTAGTAGACCACATTGCCAATAGATACACTAACTGCATAAAAATGGCCTTGTGCAAACATGGTCCTAAGACCAGTGATTAGGACACATCATGCAACATTAGGACAACACAAAACATACTGAAATACCTGATTGCAGAAGTGTTACAGTGATGCTGGGTACAAATATTTAGGATCAGGAGGAAAGAAACGATGACCCTCAAATCTACTTATGTCTTGTATGTATTGAAAAAAAAATTACAGCCATATATAGTGTGAAATGTGTTAAAATGTCAAAAAGAGGGGACATAAATTAATAGTTTGTCAATATTTGCTTTGGTTCTCTAAAAGAAATTCATGAACTGAATGAGAAAATTTGTAAACATGAAAAGAATGAGAATCAACATCATACTTCACCCAATAAATAAAAAACCATTCCTGTTTTCACATTGTAATAACACATCTAAAGAACTGGCTTCATTTTGGCTTTTTTATTCCAATCCCCTTCCACAAATTAAGTATAACAGAAATGGAACAGTATAATCTTTATGATGCTCTTATGCATTGCTTCCCTTCCCAAGAACACCAAAGATTTGCTTTATCACATTTTGAAAGTAAGGTATATAATGGAGAGAACCAAAATCTATGCAGTATCATCATGGATATGTCATAGAAGCATTGTTTTTGGATACAGCAGCACAAACATTTGACCACATGTTCTGCAGAAAATTTCAAATAATCATTTTAATGATTTTCTAGTTATGCCTTGGTACAAGTAGCACAGCAGTTTGGGCAGGCATGCATGCAATCCCCAAGAACATTAACACACCTTTTACTTAGTAAAATAAATAAAAACAGCAGGGTTATAAATGCTATAAGACAAGTAAACAGCCTAAAGCAACAGGATTCTGGAAACTGTGAGCAGTGAAGTGGGGCGGAAGCTACCAGACATTGTACCATAACAAATGAAAAACTAATTTGTACCTTGTCTGTAATGGAATGAGCTAATGAAGTGGAATGACAATGGACGAGCATACCACACCAGCACTGATGAATGGATATGAATGAAAAAAGACATTAAGGATTCAAATATATAGATGCCAAGGAAGTTGTATCAGGGATTAAAATATTTTGGTAATCCACACTTGTATTTTCACATTATCCTTTCACATCACATTATCAATTTTTAATCTCTTACTTAAGCACCCCCTGATAGCAAAAGGTTGCCATGAATATTCATTTTTAAATTTTATCCTAAGGTGCAAATACACTACTTTTGCTTTAACAATAGTATACTCTTATAAAGACTATGAGAGGGGGAAGGAGTCCTCACTGGTAATGTTTTTAATCAATTTATTTCATTTATACCTTGCCTATCTTCCCAATGGGGAGTCCAAGCAACTTATTTGTTCTCATCTCCTCCATTTTAACCTCCCAACAACTCTTTAAGACCGAGAGAGTCTGTGGCTGGCCGAAGTCAGAGTTGGGGTTTAAACTTGAACCTTGCAAATCCTTATTCAGATTTCTGAACACTATACTACACTGGCTTTTATCTGTTTTGAGATGGATATCTTATCTTTTCTGCCTAAAACTGCAGACCAGCATTTCTTAAACTAGCATCTGGGGACTGAGCTCTCTGTAAAGAAAAAGAGGCCTCCTTGTGCCACCCACCTAATATGAAAATGTGCCACCCGCCTAATATGAAAATGAAAAAAAAATTGACAAACGTGAGTAGGGACTCTTCACCTCAGGGGAAAGAGGATGTAAATGGCTTCCTTCTGTTTTCAAGGGTGGGAATGCATGGTCACCTAACTTCAGATCTCCACAGAGCATTAACCAGAAATGCCTACACAAAAAGTTACAACTATGTGAATTAAACAACTGTAGGTAGATATTGCTATTCAGAAAAATCAATGAGCATTCTGTGTACTTTAGTTGGAGTACTTTAACGAAACTGATAGAAACTCATGCTGATTCTGATTTTGTGTTTACTGTTACAATGTTCTTAAAGGAAACTGCATGCAATGGATTTTATTTATAACTTATAGACTTCTACTTGAGAGATACCTATGCTGAAGTAATACTACTTCTGTAATACCTTGGGATGCATATCCACCCTGGGATGATTTGGAGAATGAGATAGAAATCAACGAAAAAATAAATTAACAAACTCTGAACTTTGAGGTGGTCATAAATTTCAACATAATACGCTGTAGATAAGTTTATGCCAACCACTGCAAGCCATGTAACTCCATTCTCTTATGAACCCAACTTTGTAAAATTTTCTTTTCTTTTAACTATGCCAATAAAAGGTTGTTGATTGAATTTATGCCAACCTGTTCTTCCAGATGGAAAAATTCTACATGATATACAAACTTCTGCTTGATGGCCCTGATTTTTAGGAGTATGCAGAAACAAGTTAAGCATCCAAACCATAATTAATTCTGTGGGAAACTCAATGGAAAGAATGGAAAGTGGGCAGGGTCAAGTGGAGCTTTTCCCAGCAAGGATCCAGATTGGCTCTTGGAAATTTGATTGGCTTTTGAAAATATTATTTGGCAGCAGCTGCCACCCTGACACAGGGATCTTCACTGAATGGATGCAGGTAAGTTGTAGCAGCCATTTTGTGGCATCCATTTTGTGTTTGTGCCCACCATGTTTTGTCAGAACTCCAATGGTGCCAGCAGGTTCAAAAAGGTTGAGGATCCCTGCTACAGAACTTGCTAGGTAAATAATAAAATGCAAAACACTCAAAACACATTATGACCAAACAGAGTAACATTCAGTTGACAGCAAGGACGTAGGTAAGGGAGGGGGGGGGGTTTCTCAGGTTCAAAACCCGCATTACATGTCCAAAGCTCTGCCCCCCGTTGGTGATTTTTAAAATATTGTAAGGTTTTTTTTGTTTTTGGCCTGCAGGGGGTGCACTTTTTAGGCTAGCAGCACCAAAATTTCAGGGATGTTGTGGGAGACTCTCCGGATGACACTACCCAGGTTTGGTGAGGTTTGGTTTAAAGGGCCCGAAGTTATGAACTCCCAAAGGGGTTGTCCCCATTCCCCATTGTTTCCAATGGGAGTTAATAGAAGATGGGGGCTACACCTTGGAGAGTCCATAACTTTGGACTCCAGAACCAAACTTCACCAAACCTGGGTGGTACCATCAGGAGAGTCTCTTACTGATACAACCCAGTTTTTGTGAAGTTTGGTTTGGGGGGACCAAAGTTATTGACTCCCAAAGGGGGTGCCCCATCCCCCATTGTTTCCAATGGGAGCTAATAGAAGATGGGGCTACACATTTGAGGGTCCATAACTTTGACTCCCATGAACCAAACTTCACCAAACCTGGGTACCATCAGGAGAGTCTCTTACTGATACAACCCAGTTTTTGTGAAGTTTGGTTTGGGGGGACCAAAGTTATTGACTCCCAAAGGGGGTGCCCCATCCCCCATTGTTTCCAATGGGAGCTAATAGAAGATGGGGCTACACATTTGAGGGTCCATAACTTTGACTCCCATGAACCAAACTTCACCAAACCCAGTGGCGTTCCTGCCTAGGGACAGGGGGTACCCTCTGTCCCCGGGTGCCCCCATTTGGTCACATGGGGGGCGCCAACATTTCAGGGTCGTTTGTGTGTTTTTAAAGTTTTTAAGTGTTTTTTCATGTTTCGGCCTGCAGAGGGCGCATGTTTAAGGCTAGCAGCACCAAAATTTCAGGGTACCATCCAGAGACTGTCCTGATGGTACCACCCAGATTTGGTGATGTTTGGTTCAGGGGAAGCAAAGTTATGGACCCCCAAAGGGGATGCCCCTATCCCCATTGTTTTCAATGGGAGCTAACCTGAGATGGGGGCTACCCATTTGAGGGACCATAACTTTGGTCCCCCTGAACCTAACTTCACCAAACTTGGGTGGCATTATAAGAATAGTTAACAGATGATACCCTGAAAATCTGGTGCCACTAGCTTTAAAAATACACCCCTTCCAGGCACCCCAAGAAATTTGCCCAAGATTCTTTGTTTTGCAGTGACTTTGCTCCATTGTAGCCAATGGGGAATTTCTGAGTGTGTAGGCAGGCTGCACATTTTTTAAGATAGAGGCACCAGACTTTCAGGGTGGCTCCAGGAGGGCGTCCTGGTAATAGCATCCAGGTTTGGAGACCTTTGTTCTGGGGGTTCAATTTTATGGGCCCCTAAAAGGCTTATTTTGTTTCCCCGCTCCTGCACATGAAAGCCTGTGGGCTGAGTTCTCTCAGAACTCTCTCAACTCCCCCCACCTCCAGAAGCAAAGCTCACCAAGCTTGGATGCTATTACTCAAGGCCTCTTGGAGCCACCATGAAAGTCTGGCGCCTCTATCTTCAAAAATGTGCAGCCAGCGCTTACACACTCAGACATTCCCCAGGATCTGCCAGACTCTTCAGCAAGTTCTGTGGTGGGAAAAATTACTTTCCCCACCATAGACTTCAATGGGGCTTTCTGTTATGCCCAGATGGCTCTGTGGTAGAGGTTTCAACAGGAGGCACTGTGGTAGGGATCTTGTTCTGGGTGGGGGCATTTCCTGTAGATGCTGGTGTGAGTCTCCTGAAAGGAACAAGCCAAATTTGCTAAAATGTGTGTGGAAGAGGAAAATGCTGTGGGCATCGAGTTGAAGATGAACCTGATGCCCACAGCATTCGGCCATCACAGGCAAACTTTAGCAAAGTTGGCTGGTTCCTTTCAGGAGACTCACTGACAGTAGTAGGTTCTGCAGGAAATAAGTGCGGGGGCACTTATTTCCTGCAGGGTTGCTTGTGTGAGTCCAGAGAAAGACCACTACCACAGTGCCTCCTGTTGAAACCTCTACCACAGAGCTGGGCATAACAGAAAGCCCCATTGAAGTCTATGGTGGGAAAAATATTTTTTCCCACCACAGAACTTGCTGAAAAGCCTGGCAGATTCTGGGAAATTTCTGAGTGTGTAAGCAATGACCACACATTTTTGAAGATAGAGGCGCCAGACTTTCAAGGTGGCTCCAAGAGGCCTTGAGTAATAGCATCCAAGCTTGGTGAGCTTTGCTTTTGGGGGTGGGTGGGGGCGCTGAGAAGTTCTGAGAGAACTCAGCCAGCAGGCTTCATGTGCAGGAGCAGGGAAACAAAATAAGCCTTTTGGGGGCCCATAAAATTGGACCCTCAGAAGCAAAAGTCTCCAAGCCTGGATGCTATTACCAGGAGGGCTTCCTGGAGCCACCTTGAAAGTCTGGTGCCTCTATCTTCAAAAATGTGCAGCCTGCCTCAGAAATTCCTCATTAGCTATAATGGAGCAAAGTCACTGCAAAACAAAGAATCTTGGGCAAATTTCTTGGGGTGCCTGGAAGGGGTGTATTTTTAAAGCTAGTGACACCAAAATTTCAGGGTATCACCTGTTAACTATTGTTATGATGCCACCCAAGTTTTGTGAAGTTAGGTTCAGGAGGACCAAAGTTATGGTCCCTCAAATGGGTAGCCCCCATCTCAGGTTAGCTCCCATTGAAAACAATGGGGATGGGGGCATTCCATTTGGGCGTCCAGAACTTTGCTGCCCCTGAACCAAACATCGCCAAACTCAGGTGGTATCATCAGGGCAGTCTCTGGATGGTACCCTGAAATCATGGTGCCGCTAGCTTTAAAAATGTGCTCCCTGCAGGCCAAAAAAACCACCAAAAATAACCCCCAAAAGTTCAAATACCTTGCATTCACATTTGTTCATATTTGGGCAGGACATAATCAGACAATTTTTGTCCGAATGTGCCCAAATTTGCCCAGATTCCAGCTGAATCTGCTATTTGTTTCATCTGAATCTCCAACCCTGAAAAATGATGCTGTTTCAGGGTGGGGGAGAATCCGCCCCCAAACAGCATCACTTTCAATTTTGTTCGAACCGAGGACCCCAGATTATCCCTTTAACGTAGGTTTAAAAGAAGAATCTGAGCTCCCTAGTTTAAACACCATTGAAAGTGATGCTGTTTGGGGGTGGATTCCACTGCAGGTGTTTTGTGAGAGATGATGCTGACATTTGTTTGGTAAATGTTTTGCTGGGGGTGATTTGTGAGAGATTTACATGCTTAATACCCACTTGCACTGGCTTTGGAGTTGTTTCTCAGGCTAACAACCTACCTCATAGGGTTGTTGTGATTAGGAAATTAGGAAAAGAGTTGGTGGGGAGAGAGCCATGTATGTTTTGCTGGGAGTGAGAGGTGTTTTGTGAGCTGGTACAAAAAATCATTGTTTGATCATGGTGGGGGAGGGTGGCCGCCAATACGCTGGGCCGAGGGGGGGGGGCGCCAAACTCAGTTTTTGTCCACGGGCACCAGTTTGCCTAGGTACGCCCCTGACCAAACCTGGGTGGTACCATAAGGAGAGTCTCTTACTGATACCACCCAGGTTTTGTGACGTTTGGTCCAGGGGGTCCAAATTATGGACTCTCAAAGCGGGTGCCCCATCCCCCATTGTTTCCAATGGGAGCTATAGAAGACGGGGTCTGCACATTTGAGGGTCCATAACTTTGGATCCCCTGAACCAAACATCACCAAACCTGATAGTATCATTAGGAGAGTCTCCTTGAGATACCTTGAAAGTTTGGCGCTGCTAATAACAACTGCACCCCTGACAGCAGGCACCCCCCAGGTTTCCCCAGATTCTCCTTTTAAATCCCCCTTCGGCATGGATTTAAAGGGAGAATCTGAGGTCCCCAGTTTAAACATTGAAAGTGATGCTGTTCCAGGGTGGGGGATAATCCACTCCAAAACAGCATTACTTTCAATGTTGTTTTAACTGGGGACCCCAGATTCTCCCTTTATGGTGGATTTAAAAGGAGAATTTGGGCTCTTTAGTTTAAACACAATTGAAAGTGATGCTGTTTGGGGGTGGATTCCAGCATCACTGCAGCCGCCCATTGGGGGGCGGTGCGCACAAAAACTCAGATTTTGCACGGGGCTCCATTTTCCCTAGTCACGCCTCTGCCCAGAAGGGAGGGCAGAAGGGGCTGCTGGCTGTCAGCTGGGAGCCCAGCTGGTGGGGGGGTAGGGGAGGGCGGGGTCATGCTCCAGAGGCAGGTGGGGGCATGGCCCGCCCCCAGCAAAAATCTATATCTACATCCCTCGTTGATAGCCCTTTTAAGGAAGAAAAGTAATTTCTGGAAGAGGCTGAAATTCCTTCTCGTACCACTCCCACCCAGGAGCTTGGGTGTAAGTTTGAAATAAGGAAATTGCTGGCAAGGAAAAGTTTAAGCACAATTTCACTTTGTTTCCACTGTGAAAACAGATTTTCAAAAAAAAGTTACAAGTCTATATTTAACTTATATATATAGCCTGCAATTTTGATGTAGCTCAACACCAACAGATTGAATCCTACATACTATGGGTTGGTAATCCCAGATCCAGTGATATACGACTTGATGTTCCCCAGGTTGAAGGCCCTAATAGTCACATGACTTAGGAAGCTGCAGTGGAAGGAGAGTGGAGTGAAATTATTACTTCCTTCTTCAGCTGTGCTGACAGAAATATTGACTGAAAAGACAAAAACGCCAATTTTGCCCTTTCCCCCCTCCCCACTGCAGCCTCCCAAACTAAGTTCTGCAACCCTGAGAGTTAAGTTTCTTGGGGTAATAAAGAACTGCTAAAGGAAGATGAATACCAGAAAGATTTGTGGTCATTTTGTTAATGCATTATGGGGTCCAACCTTGTGAGTTCCTTTTGCTCACAGAAGTGGAACTTCCCATTCCCTATCACTGGATCCATGAAAAGACATTTCTGAGTACATGGGACCCTTGTATTCAAAGAGAGCTAAGCAGCATGGATGCAGCACAGCTTTCACTAGCACAAAGAACTCTACTCACAGAATTTCTTACCCTTCCTCATTGCCCCGTGTTCAGCTGTGTCCTGTTTTGCATATGTATATCAAAGACAGCCAGGTTTGAGTCTCCACTCTTTCATATGAGCAAGGAACTCTTATCTAGTGAACTAGATTTGTTTTCCTGCTGCTACACGTGAAGGCTAGTCACAGTTCCCTCAGGATTTCCTCAGCCCCACTTACCTCACTAGGTATCTGTTGTGGGGAGAGGAAGGGAAGAATTTTGGAAGCCAGTTTGAGATTCCTTGCAGGAGAGAAAGGCGGGGTATAAATCCAAACTCTTCTTCAAATCCAAACTCTTCTTCAATAAGAACAGAAGGATTCAACACAGTGAAAATAAGAGAAAGTATTCTCCTATTTCCTAAGTGTGAATTTAAAACAAATGTATGCCTTAATTACTGAAGTCTTAGCTGCCACCTAATAAATATGCTGTATTTGTGTTAGTTGAACATGTTTGGTAAGAACGCAGAGTGACTCAATGTACTTTCTAACAAGCCACAACATGCTAGGCTTTAAATTGTCTTTCCTTGAAAGAGTGTACATGTAATTTGGCGGGGGGAGAGAATCTAAATAGCAATGCCCTAGTTTGTGCATTTTAATTAATATTTTTAAAGATCAATGTATATAGACTTGAGCCACGTGATAGGTATACCACAACATTAAGTATTTTGACCATGCAGATAGAGGGCAACATGCCACAGGTGTGGGATGGCCAACAAGACTAGGCCCACTACATGAATAGTCTTTATCAACATTGTCATATCAGTTCTTAAGACAAGATTAATTTTTGTAGTCAAAGAGATTTTTCTGTGCATAATTAACAGTTTACACAAGCTGAACATTTCTATGAACAACACATTTAAAAAAAATTATGCCCAGAAATGAAAATAGCTGCTGTGGTTTTCTTCTGGCATTACATTAGAGTAAGTATTCAAATGTTATCAGTTATTTGCAATTATGAAGAAAACTGTGCATTTCCACTGTCTGTGTTAAGTACCTAAAGGTACAATTGAAGTTCTGCTTCACTGGCAGTGTCAGAAAGTGCCATCAAATCACAGTTGACATGGTGACTTCATAGAGTTTTCAAGGCAAGAGATGTTTGGAAATGGTTTGCTATTGCCTGCTGAGAGAGTTCTGAGAGAACTATGTCTGGCCCAAGATCACCCAGCAGGCTTAATGTGAGGGATTGGGCAATCAAATCTGATCCTCCAGATCAGGGGTCGGGAACCCGCGGCTCGCGAGCCGCATGCGGCTCTTCCGCCGCTGTTCTGCGGCTCCATGAGCGGAGCCGCCGGCCCCCTCTTCGCCCGCCCTGCAGGAAGCAGGGCGGGCACATCTCCAGCCCGCGGCCAGCGAGGCCGCACGTGGGGGCTTTGGCTCCTGCCCACCCCGCTGCTTGTGGGGCGGGCGCTCTCCCGGCGGCCAGGCAGGCCGAGCCGCCGGGCCCCTCTTCGCCTGCCCTGCAGGAAGCAGGGTGGGCACATCTCCAGCCCGTGGCCGGCAAGGCTGTGCCGCGGGCTTTGGCTCCTGCCCGCCCCGTTGCTTGCGGGGCGGGCGCTCTCCCGGCGGCCGGGCAGGCCGAGCCGGCCGGGTCTCACCGCCTCTGCAGAAGCTAGGGCGGCACATCTCCAGCCCGCGGGGGGGTGAGCGGGTGGGGGGAGGGAGGGCGAGCGAGCGAGCAAGTCGGCGGGGGAGCGGACGGGGGGTGAGCGAATGGGTGGGGGGGTGGGGTGGGGGTGAGCCAAATGGCTCTTTGGTGGTGAGCCAAATTTGGTGGTGAGCCAAATGGCTCTTTGAGGGGAAAAGGTTCCCGACCCCTGCTCCAGATTAATGTCTGCTGCTCTTAACCCTACACCACTCTGACTCTTTATTACTGCTTCATGGCAGGCTTTTAATTACACGGTCTCTCCCCCCCCCCCGCCCCCCGCTCCCAAATACAGTAGAATGTATACAGCATATAATTTGAACACTGCTGTGCTTCTACTGGGAATTGGATCCATATTAGGAAGTTTTACACTCTAGGCATTCATGGGTACAATAGACTGCCAAAAAGAAAAATTAAGAGGGCTCTAGATCAAATCAAGTCTCCCTAGAAGCTAAAATAACTGAACTGAGGTTATGGTATTTAATCACATCATGAAATGCCCTCCACCTGTACCTTTGTTGCTCTCTTTCAGTAGCCAGGCCAAGTCTTATCTGTTTACCCACACTTTTAATTAATTTGATCTGGTAAAATCAGTTTAGTCTGGAAATTGTTATTTTAAACTGCTGAGTGGTCTATGTTTTTATGATATGATTGGGTTGTAATGCAGCATTTCTATTAATTATAATATTTTGTTGGAGAGATGGCATTAAAACATCTCTAAATGAATAAATTCTCGGACTATGCATTATGCCTGTCTCGTGAGAGACTGTCCCCGTGGCAGTCCTGCTATAGATAGGTGTAGATGTTCCTGTATATTACAAACAACAAAGACTTTAAATCAGAGTCATCCACATTGGAGCTCTTGTGCTAATAGGCATAAGGGTGAAGTGGTAGGACATTAGTACCCTTTGATAACTTGGCTTTAAAAAAATCAAACAGATCTGTACTAACCTCATTTCCCAATATGACTAAATAGTGGAGATAATCTTATTACATGTTGATGACAGGTTGACTTTGGTCAACATACAGAAGCTAAGTCACCCTAGTATGGCTAACTATATAAGTGTGCAGGTACAATTTTGTTATTTGAAAAGCTAAATTAATTTGGTTCTCTTTAGGATTAAAAATGTCTTAATACTACAATGACAGTAGCTCCTGAGGGAGAGGCTCTTCTAGACCCAGGGATATTGCAAAATGTTACCAAGGGTAGATTAAAGTTTGTGGTGGCACATGTCAGATTCCTATAAACAATATTCTAATGATTACAGGAATAGACTCTACAAAATTGTCTTTTGAGTGTTTTATAGTAGAAGGCAAAAAGGCAAAAACTTTTAAGTTGCTCATAGAAATAAGTGCTCCCACCAGAAAATTCTTAAATATATTTTCACAGCAGATATGCAAAGAGCTGCAATCACTTAAAATAATTGCTACATATTTATAAAATGTTTTTCAAGTCTTGCTCTTCACAATCAGCTAGAATGTTTTAAAATTTCATTGCTGCGTCAGCTACAGACTTAACCCCCTCTAGTCCCTTTCTTAGAGCCAAGTGAAACATTGAGAATAGTTTAATATTCCCAGGGAATTTGCTAACTAGAGTAATTCTGTGCCACAAGGCTATGGAAATCTAACATGTTGGAGTAAAGAACTTCAGCCGAATCCCGTCCCTAATATACTAGTTTCCAACTGAAATGTAATATTGATGGCAGAACCCTTTCAAACAAATGACTGTCCCCCGCATGAATTCTGAAGTGGCAGAAGAAGAGGAGTTTGGACTTATACCTCCCTTTTCTGTCCTGTAAGGAGTCTCAAGGTGGCTTACAAACTCCTTTTCCCTTCTTCCTTCCACAACAGACACCTTGTGAGGTAGGTGGGACTGCAGAGTTCTGAGAGAACTGTGACTAGCCCAAGGTCACCCAGCAGGCTTCATGAGTGGGTGTCGGAAACAAATCCAGTTCACCAGATAAGAGTCTGCCACTCATGTGGAGGAGTGGGAACTCAAACCCAGTTCTCCAGATTAGAGTCCACATGCTCTCAATCACTACACCATGCTGCCTTCTCTCAGCACCACATGACTCTCTTTCATGCTATAAAACAGACAATGCAAGTAACAGATGTCTACTTGCAATCTCACCACACTACTCAAGTCTACCAGCATGCAGAGATAGGGTAGGTGAACTGCCAAGGCAATATAAAATTTCTTCTGAGGATAAAGAGCATCCAACAAATCCTTCCTGAAAATAACACACACACACGAGTCTCAGGCCTTCAGATGATGTCATAAGATTCCAAATGTAACACAGTAGCAAAACATCAGTCCTCCTGTGGCAGGCAAGAGAGTTGTATGCAGGGACGTACCGGGGGGGGAAATGGTGCCCGGGGCACCTCCCCACTATGCCTGAGGTGGGGTCCACTCCCCGCCCTGGCCTCACACCCCATCCCACCCCGCCCCTGGGGAGGACAGAAGCAACTAGAAGGCTCCGTGCTGGGGCCTTTCCTTTTATAAACTTGGGGGTGGAGCCATGTCCCCGAGCTTATAAAAGCAAAGGCCCCAGCATGGAGCCTTCCAGTTGCTTTTGTCCTCCCCAGAAGGGAGGGCAGATGGGACTGCCAGCTCGGAGCCAGCAGCCGGGAGGGGTGGTTGGGGAGAGCTGGCAGCCGGGAGGGGGGCAAGGCTTGGGGGGGTCCTCTGGCTTCCTTGGCCCCACCCATGTCAATGGCAACATGGGCGGGACTGAGGGTGCCAGAAGACAAGGCAGCAGGACTTCCTGCTGCCTTGCTGTCTTCCTGGTCACGTGGGGGGTGTTTTACACCCCCCACATGACCAGATCAGTGGCGCCCAGTGACAGAGGGTACCCTCTGTCCCTAGGGAAATAAGTCACTGGTTGTTTGATACCCTACTGCTTGAAGATCCAAACTTAGTAGCAATGGGGTAGACTATTAATTCACAAAATAGAAACCCACACTGCTGGGTCTGGCATATTCCCAGACTATGTGGCAGTCAAACATTTAGAAGACACATTTAAAAGAAGTTTTTAAAGATGTTCTTGCACTCTTGCTTCTAATATGGTCAGACTTCTGCAAAAATTCAATTTCTGCATTAATTTTTTTTTGTTTCATATTTTCTGCCAACAGGCATCCTTGTGTGAAGTCCTTTCACATTAGTAGAATTGCAATGAACTCTGAATTAAGGCTGGCAAGAGCTTCTGAAAAACACATTTATGGCCATGATATGCAGTAATCACACATGCAATAAGACAGCCACATGAGTAGCCACAGCTTTCTTTAAAAATATACCAGCAGGAGCATTCATTCTGAAACAAGTGGTTTTGGCTGTAGATGCCATGCAAATCTATTTCACCTTGTAACAACTGCATGGGAAAATGGGGAAGAATAAACACCTTCTTTGAATTTTGGCTGTTAACTACAGTATGCCTTTGGAAGTCAGCAGGATATAAAATTTACATGTATAAGTACAAGTCTGTAATCTTTTGAATCTGTTACATCTAGCAATTGCCAAGGTTTTGTTCTGGGAAAACAAAGCCTGAAGGAGACAGTAGCTTTGGAAAAGTGCTGAAAAACGGCTGACTAATAGAAAATCGGATGGCATTTTCTCTAGGCTGCCTTTGTTGAACAGGAGGAAAAAATCCTTCATGATGCTGCTCCTAAGAAGACTTTCAATTCTGCCACAACCATTGGCAAGGTTTGGTTTCACTGGATTTCCCTCTCACTTTCCAAGGTTTGGTTTCACTGGATTTCCCTCTCACTTTCATCCACTTCCCTTCTCCCATCCCGCACAAGCTTTTGTCCATGCAGGTCCCATAATGCCCCCCTGCATAGCCTTTCTAGAGGTCAAAAGAGACCCCTCTCCTTTTTTTAACAGAGGAAATGATGGCTGGATCCACCCCTCAAATAGCATTTTTGCACAGTAAGAACCCTACATTCATATGTACATTTCCGCAAAATAGTTTCCCAGCTTTTTTCCCCTCAGGTCTGTACTCATTTCCAACCAATGCAAGGTTTCCTGGAAAACCACTGCTTGCTGCCCTTTTCCCTTAGCATCTTGCTGTCAGAGAGGGAAAGAACAAGTAACACAACTGTGTTCATGGCCCTTCCATGTATTTGATGCTCACAACTACTCTGTGAAGCAAGTTAGAATTAGAAAATGTGATAGCTATAAGATTATGAAGTCAACTTCGTGAGGGTGGAGAGCTGAGTCTCAGCCTCCACAACGACAGCCTGACACTCTAACTAATACACCATGCTGTCTTCCCAGTATGGGGCCATTCTGTTTTAATAAAGAGAAGAGGAATTGAACTGAATAATCAAGGATTTACTCGGAAGAGTAACAGGAAACACAAGACGTTTTTGCAGATGATAAAGATTTCATCCTTAAAGTGCTAGCCATCCTTCATCAGTGTATCAATATTTTTCCACCACATAATTTGCACACCTGTTTGCAGACAATAAGTCAACAAACCATAGCAAATACAGCAAACAAGAATAAAAATCACATTAGGAAACTGATTAATATTGATTAGTCACAGTGGCACTTTGTGTTAGCATGCTACATTTTGTCAGCAAAATTAAGATGAACCTTACTATTTGCTATTATGCTCTCTGTATTTCCCCAAGTTGTCTTGGATAAGCCTGAATAAGGTGGTGGCTAGGGGTTAATAAGATTGTTTGGGTGGGTGTAGTTGCAGTGAGAGGGGGGAGAGCAAGAACATAAACTTTGCTCAGTTTGAGAGAACTATCCAAATATATCTACACTGTAAGCAAGTTGAATGGACTACTGACATCTTCAGAACATGGTAAATTAAGATACTTCAGGTGAATCTTTCAGGCAGAGGAAAAGCTTAGTTTATAGGACATCACAAAAACATATCACTATTTTTAATATATATGGCTGAAGTGTTTCAGCCTTCACCCTAAGCTTTCTGTTTAGTAATCTCAGAGGCCTGTATCAGGAATAATGAAGTGGCCACAGAGCTACTGTAATCCATCTTACTGTAGTTAATATACTACAGTAAGTATATCATGGTGATAATAAGAACATATACTATAATAGTCATTCAGCTCCAACACAACAAGTCTGCATTACTCTTAAAGGCAAATGCAGAGAATCCAATAGCCACTAGATGGCATGACAATCTTACATAGTTTTTCCATCAGCCTTTACATAAGAACAACATATAAAATATGACTTTCAATCTTGTTGTCAACACTTCTGTCCTCATCTGTATCTACCATTCTATGAATACCATTGGTTGTTGCTAGCTGTGATGATCAACTATACAATTCATATTTTGGAAGAAGACAGCTCATAACTATTACTGTAAGCAGATCAATGATTTCTAGTCACCAGGGTAAGCCATTTAGTCGCTAGCTTGCAAACAGCACAAAATAAAAATGTATGTGCAAGAAAGATCTGTTTCTCTCAGAGCTTTAAGTACCATACTGCTTCCTTTGAGTAAATTATAACAGTGCTACTGCTTCCGTTGAGTAAATTATAAAGTTAATTCTATTGTCTGCGTGATTGCTTCTGGATGGAAAAAATACGATGAGCCAGATCCAAAACACTGATCTTTAGTTTGTCCATAGGGTATTCTCATTCTCCCTTTCCAGCTGTACTCTTCTGTGCCCCCAAAATCTGCCAGTGTTGGTGGGGATCCCTCTATTGGCATCCCTTGGCAGTCAATGGCTGTAGGTGGAATTTCACATCATCCCCATGCTTCCTTCTTAAGTATAAGCATCGGTGAGAGAGAGAAGAAGCACTGGACCTTGTCCTTTGGCTGTCTTACACAAAATGAAGATGGGACAAGAGTTTGAGTCTCAAGTTCTACAATTAAAACTATCTGCAAATGAAAAGAGCAATGATGTAAATGCAATTATTCCTATACTGCCAAATGTGATACAGAAAACAGCATTTTTGTGATGCTTTCCATTGCATCACATTGTTGTAGGTTCCTGCAAATTTGTTCTTTGAGACTGCTATGCAGCCAATAAAGCTCCTCACAGAAACTATCATGACATGTTAACAGTCAATGTAATGACACCACTAACAGCGAGAAATTAGAAAACATGTGTGCATTAGATGATGCAGTCTGGTCTGTCAAAGAATTTCACTGCCAGGTAGCACATACCAATTTCAAATTACTATCAATGACTATTTCAAGACGAAGTGTTCAGTCCTAACACAGGGCACGATTTTTGAAATGTGATGGATCTAAAAATGGTTCAGTAGTTGGACTCAGTCTTAATTCTCTCTTATACAGATTCTATCATATTATTCATTTATTTTCTAATGTAGACATTACATTTGAAATGGAACACAAAATATTACTACAGAAGCAGAAGCAACTGAAACTTCCCTAGGTGAACCATGCCCTTTCCCACTCTACACACACCATCAATCTAAGATTCCAATTAAAAGGAAAGTATCAACTGAAGACCATGGGGAATGACAGCCACTATGCCAACGTCATTATGATCACATTGATGACAGATTCATATTACTTATCTACCCTCCTAGCCACTGAAAAGCTTTCTGTTCTGATCTTCTCTGCTATGGGAAGTAATGTTTATTCCATCTATTCACCCAAACAGAACAATACTTGAAATGAACATTCATTATCTGTGGCGCACAGTAAATAGCTATTTATTACCTGTGGTTCTTACTTCTTTAAAAAAGCATATAGATCAACCACAAGACTTTTGTCTAGGAGGTAATCTGTAAAACTTTATACTGATAGGGATAGTGATTCAGAGCCAGAAACATAGCTCTGAATACCAAAATTATATTTTTGACATCAGTTCATGATTCTTACTGATCAATATATTGAACACCCAGAACTATTACCAGATATACTTTTGCAAACTCGGCACTTCTGAAAGTGATGGTTTGAGACATATCAGTCTTCACGTGAATCATTCAAGTTCATCATTACTCCAGCTTTTTCGTCATCTGGTTTCTTGCCTTTTACAATTGCAACATGAGACGACAGTTCTAAACTGCAAGTCTGATTTATCATCTGCTCTAAAGTGGCAGGGATCTTGAAGACACAGAGAAGTCTCTGGCTGCATTTGGACATCACATCAAGCCAGCATTAAACAGAATGTGCACAAACCAGCTTTTTGCTGAGCTTGCATGTATCTCTACATCTCCCTTATATATAACAAAAAAAATACTGATTTAAAACTAACTCCAGTTTTGTACTGCACAAATACAAGAAAGCAGTTTAACTGAAATGAGCTTCTCTTCCCACAAACCATGGTTGTATCCTGGGGTGTGAGAGTAAATGAGCTCCTGTTTAGCTATTTACTTGCATTTGTACATCACAGGTAGCCAGATGTAACTGGTAAATCAGGATTCCTCCACTGTGCTACATGCAAAATGGGAGGATAGGAAAGGGTGGGGTGTGAGTTTGGCAACACGCTGTCCTTATGTACATTCGGACTTCATGTTGACTTGACACAACATCTTACAGATCCTCGTACGCTGATTGGCAAGAAACACCTTTGGGAACCTGCAAAAGTGACTGTCTCCTTTGTAAGAAGACAGGTGGGTGTGGTTGCTGCTTTAATGCTAGAACTGTGATGTGTACCTGTTTACATGTCTGCTCTACCTGTCATTTATATACAAAATGAATCTTCTGTACTTTTTCTTCAGAAAATAATGTACCCCACAATGCTGCTCTGGATTTTCTTCCACTCAGCAAGGTAGCATAAAAAGTAGCATAAAAGTAGCACAAAAAGAGAGAGTACACAGAAATGAAAATTGTCATAGGAGTACCATCAGTTTATTTGCCCACTGAAGATGAGACATTACAGAATAAGAGAATGGTAATTAATGATAGGCAATTTAAAACTATTTGGTAGATGCTGATATGGTTGGGTGCTGTGATTCCAAAGCTAAAATGTACAGTTATGCATATGAACCTTCCTGGCCTTGTACAAGTGATTCTGCATGTGAAACAGCTATTTTTCTTACACAGGAACATAGGCTGGGATCCTGTTCTCTACAGCTAATTAAGAGGCTTTCCCACTGGAGCATGACTACAAAAAGCTCTGAACAGAAGAGAACTGTTGGATCCAGTTCCTTATGCGATGAAAATCAAGATCAACCAGAGAATCTACATGAAACACAGATGTCTGTAAAACACCTGAATATTATGAAAACTCAGTGCAGAGGTTTCTGCCACTTATTGAAAGTTTAAGAGTTTTATTACATGAGACATGAAATACCAGTTGGGTTGGGTGGTTCCAGAACTGGACAAATGGCCCCTGGAAACCATTTTCTGCTGTTGAAAACAATGCAGAATGGAAGGGAATAAGGGTTAAATTCTCTCATGCTATGCTCTGCAGCTGATTAACCCTCCCGCTCTTTTGAAGGTGAATCCCAATCAGATGTGAGACATAGGTTAGGGTGAGGCAACCCAACTGATGTTTCATGTCTCATGTAATGGGACCCCCAATGTACACAGTCTATGCAGCTGTGGCTGGGTTTGCTTTTGACCCATGTTAATTGAGAATCATTCACAGAACACATCCAATCTTTTTCTGCAATTATACATGTCAGAAGAGACTGGTAACTTTGACACAAATTTGTCCACTGTTATTCATTTTTTCTATGAGCCTCTCTGTTGTTCTCTGGACCTGGTACCATTGTCACTGTGCTAGACTGATAGAAGTGGTGAATGCAAGAATTTCATTTTTACACTTGATACCACTTCATCT
Organism: Sphaerodactylus townsendi; assembly: GCF_021028975.2. Classification (NCBI taxonomy): domain Eukaryota; kingdom Metazoa; phylum Chordata; class Lepidosauria; order Squamata; family Sphaerodactylidae; genus Sphaerodactylus; species Sphaerodactylus townsendi. The sequence continues at coordinate 39,334,584 of NC_059431.1, forward strand.
TAAGAAATAACTGTATGTACTTTAATTCGGTTGTTTTCCGAACTTTAAATGAACAACAATAAAATGGCCACAGAAATGCTTCTGACCAGAGAGAGTAATTTTTCTTCCTTCTGACAGTCGATGCCTTGCTCTTTTTTATATGGCTATTCATTGTTTCTCTTTTTAGTGCAACCATACTGAAGTTTCAGTCCGTGTTATCATTGTGCAGTGACTAGCTTTTTGTTTAGAATGTGGTACAGTTCCCCAAGTAGAATGAGTCCACAGCTTAATGTCTTATCTGGAACAAAGATCAATATATTGAGGGAAATGGAAGACAACATATTTATATGATAAATCTGTGCATGTTGCACACTGACAAGAGTCCCACGAGACTAAGGAGATTTTAGGAACTGTGAATATTATCTTATAGCTACTAGAAAGAATGTCAGACTTAATGTCAAGCAGTTCAACGTTATACTGGATAGTAGTAGGATTTAGCCTGCTTGAAGTCAGAAATAACAATGAATGAAATAGAACTGATCACAACTGCTTGTCTCTTCTAATTTTAATTGCCATTTTGAGGCCTTAACTTTAGAAGAATTCTATTACAAACACCTCATCCAATAAGGAAACAACAATATCGTGCATCAGCTAAGCAGACACAAGAACCAAACTTCTTTGAATCTGAGCCCAGTTCAGACAATGCAGCTGACTCTTTTGCTCATCGGACAATCAGGTGCATAATCCTTTAAAAGAACCATGCAAGAACCTTTGCACAGAAGCATGATGAGAAAGATTGTAATTCATTTGACACCCACCTTTATGTGTAAAAATAGCATAAATTGAACATCATTTGTATAGTCCTCTGCATGCAGGGCTACATAATAAGTCTCATATTACTTTAGAAGTGTAGAAAAATAGTGTAGCATGCTTCATACTGAGCAAAGGATGGACCAAACTGGGCTAATTGCCAACCAAGGGTTAACCACCAGAGTGCCAAAGAAATCCTACACAGATGAGAAGATACACTAAAATACATTAGACTTACAATGTTAATATTAATAGCATGTCCTAGATTGCCAAAACAAATTCCTATTCCCTCACAAAATAACCAGCTTTCCTTATCATGCTGTGCTTGGTAATTAACTTGTTTATAACCTATTTTATTGAATTGATGGTAAAATTCCACCTTCACATTTTAACTATGGATTGTTTACAATCACATCAAGAAAGGAAGAGGACAGGGACAGATAGAAGCAACCAGGAAAGGTTTTTCTTTGTCTACAGTTTAAGGGTTGACTAACTAAATCAATGATAAGCATTTACAGAAGTACAAATGAAGACTGACATTGTTCACCAACAAATACATTTGTTGAATGAACAATTTATATCACAATTTGGACACAGAGTAACCAGTGTAGATTGATTTGAATAATGGTGTAAATCACACACATTGATCACGCAAATCTCTAATTTAAATTTAAACATTCCAGTCAGATATTCATATACTGCTGAGAATACTGCAGAGGTCGGGGAACTGATTTGAGGGCATAAAGTTAACAGATCTCATGCCTGAGATGATCCACTTGCCACTAGATCCAAAAGGAAGCTCACAATAATATACACATGATTTGTTTATATTCTTAACATCAAAAGTTAAACAGTTTCTGCCTGTTAAATCTTTCATAGAAAACTAGCCTTTAACTAAATACCGTTGATAAAAACTGAGAAATTAGCTGATATTAGTGTAAATTTGTAACATGTCTGTACTGTACCAGATTTTACTTTTTAAGCATACACTATTTACTAAAATTTTGAAAAATGTAAAATACAAGTTAGATTTTTAAAACTTTGAATTAAAAATCTACTATGTCTTTTTTTAAAAAGTAATTTGTACCTACCCTGGGAACAACTGATTCTGAATAGTTCTACAATATCTCCATCTCTGCTCAAAAAAAGTCAGTCACCAATATGCATTTATCTTGTATTACACAGGACATTACTTAATGAAATTCTTTCCCTCCAGGCAAATATCTTGTTTTGAACTTTGCATGCTTCTCTCTTCTCTCTCTCATTCACACATAGAAACAAGACTTCTAACTGTGCTCTAAACCTTCATTCAGGAACAAGCAATGAATCCAACATGCATTCCCACTGACTTGGCCTTTTTCTCAGTCTCTGAGGAACAAGACGCTCTCTATCATGACCATTTGGATCATGTTTTTTCCTCATTTAACAGATTTAATTAGTCACAGCAATTTTCTACTTCCATCCACGTAAGTGCAGGAAGCCAGTCCTTGTGCAACGTAGGATAAAACAAGTTTCCAGTACCGCATTTAAACCCTAACCCTAACCCATCTAAACCACAACAGCAGACCATCAAACAATGAAGAAGGGACCTGTAGCCAGAATCATGTTCTCCTGTTAAGAACACATATTGCCAGTTCAAGCTTTTGGAGTTCAAGATACCAGTCTCCCACAAGAAATGCTAGCCCCTGAGATACCAACATTATACAATCTCAGGTAAATGAAGGCTAATGGGAAGGGTAAAGCAAGCACTAGTTCTTTAGGTTAGTCCAGAAACCACAACCTTGCTGGTACTCTGAAGTTACTGTACATCTAATATTTCATCCCTGTAGATTAATTTTGCACTGCTTCACAATTTCAACTCCTCACTTCAAAAAGGATAATCTTTTGCCTTACTCACCAGAGATGCCCTATCCAATTCCCTTCCAACACCCCAGACGTCATATTTAAATACAATGCATTTATACATGGTATAAGCTGAAATAGGTCTTGCAGCAGCACCAAATAATGCTAGGACCCATTTCTTAGTCCTAAATTCCTATAATCATAATTTGTCTGAATACCTGAAAAAAACCCGGTGGTACAGGACCTACTGGCATGCCATCTCCTGGGGGAATGTTTCCTAGCACTGGACTGGGAGCTGCTGCAGCGCTCTGAAAAGAACAAAGGAAAAATAAACCTGTGTCATTGCACAATAGGCATAAAACCAAGATACTGCCTCCCACACAGTGTGGTAAAGCAGAAAGTAATACTCTCTATAAGACATTTTTCAAAAATTTCCTCAATTTTATATCAATACTTCTCACTATCAAAAATAATAAGGCAAAACTGTTACTTTATTTGTTCAAACATAAGTTGCTTGAATAAATGGTCTTATAATTGCACATGAAAGGCAGTTAGTAAGGAAGAATTCCCAATATTCGTTTAGTTAACTGAAGACCAGTTCATCCATTTGGCTGGGTATGGGTCTACTGAAGCTCAGCCTCAAATTGAATTTGGCTAACCAACAAGCGTTAGTATTTGCCAGGCAAAACATCCAAAATCCAAATGCAGAATATGATCCAGAAATATTTGGGATACTGGCTTGGATCCAAAGGGTGACATAATGTAAGGAAGGAAGGCAATTCTGCTTATACAAAGGGGAAAGGAGTCCTAACCTCTTAACAATTGCCTCTTCTTGCAGCAGTCCCCCAAGCTACACCCCATGTTGCTCCAGCCAGGCCCTTTAACTATAAGAAACAACTTCTCAGGGAAGCAAGCACAGGGGATGCAAGGACAGAACTCCTCCCTGCCACCTGTCTTTTCTCCCAAGTAAACAAACAGATCATTTAAAATACTTATTTATTTTAGATTATTGCTGGCAACAACTCAACTATGAAACGAAATGAAAAAGGAATGACGAAGATTTCAGGCTAGGAACAGCTTCTGTTCCCACTAACCACTGTTACTGCATGAAAGGTACAATATCTGGCCCACCTTAAAATTCTGGCCAGGCTTTATGGGAGGGGAAGAGCTGTGCCTCCAGCAGAACACTCTGAATTGTCTGAAAGACCCCTCCTCTCCAGAACAAATCTACTATTTGTTCCTTTTTGTCCCTTTTGTATTGAACTTCCCTGCCCTAAACATCTTCTGATACCACCTGTATCACTTCTTTCAAATGGCTTCTCAAAGTCAATTTACTCAGTGAATCTTCCTAATACTCCCCTAGGCTTATTTTCTGTAGGGAAGAGGGCTAAGTACATATAACAAGACTGAAAACATTTTTTTCAGTTTAACTCCACACCCCTGTCCTCCCTTTATTTATTTTATATGTTTATTCTGACTTTAGGTCAAACATTCAATGATACAGACATGATAGATACAGATACCAATCAGTCTTAGATTCCGTGACCTGCCATACACATTGATGATGCAGAATAAACAGACAAGTAGCCAGCATGGTTCACTTAACAGAAAGTTGGAGGAGGAGAGCATGCAGCAAATGCCTTCTATATGAATCCACTGAATGACTCTGGGCAAGACCCCACTTCTGTCTCTGCCTTCATTCTCCATCTAAAAATGGGAGTGGTGGCAGTTGACCTCCCAGAAGCTCCTGTGGATGTCAAAACTTTTAAAGCATTTTCTAAAATTGAAGAAATAATACGTTTAAAAATGCAATATAGATGGATTTAGCTATATTTTAAAGCTGAAGTTATATCAGAGATATGGATCATAATTTTGTTCATGATTCTGCTACATTCTCTGTCCTAGACTGAATTGTTAAACTAATGTTTCTTTGCTCCAAAAAAATTAAGTAAAGCAAAATACAACATCAGCTACTTTTGAACACTATCAAAATGAGTAGAGAGCCTAAGAGAAAAAAGAGAGGAATCCAACGTTGTATTAAGAAGTGAGTTCAGTGGTGGGATTCAGCAGGTTCGCACAACTTCGGCAGAACCAGTTGTTAAAATGGTGCTTGTAAACAACCAGTTGTTAAATTATTTGAATCCCACCACCAGAACTAGTTGTTAAATTATTTGAATCCCACCACTGTGAGTTACGTTTAACCTCTCAGCTGTGCATTTTATAATACAACAGGCCCATGAGCATATAACACAAGATTTACTGTGTTATAATATTTACTGTGTTTAATATAATATTTACTGTGTTATAATATTTACTGTGTTTAATATCTGCTCTATAGAATACTACTTCTAATTAACTTAACTGGCCACTGGATGTCACTTTTGCACCTAGTATATGAATGCACACCTGTAAATTCCATTTTCAAGCTTTTGGCACAATAACCAGCTTAAAGAAGTGTGCCATGTAATTTTGAGAATATAAGAAAACTAAATTTGATTAGGCTGGCATAAGGTGATGCTTTTATTTCCCCTGAAGGTAAACAAAAGAGTGGATGAGGAGAAACACAATGAGGTCATATTTTGTAAGACTTCTCTAATATTCAGCATAAAGAAAATCAGTAAACATTTAGTTATTAAATTATACCAGGTAAAAATCTAAAGTGGGCTGAGAGTGGATAAAGCAGCTAGTACCAGCTCATGGCCCTAGCAACTCTTGTGGCCACTGAGGGGTTCCATGACCAAGGGGTGGCACTTTCATTCTGTGACCGCTGGCTTCTTGGCTATTCCATTAGCCTCTTGTTCGCTGCCAAATCATCTTCCTCCAGTTGTAGTTAGAATAGGACTATCATGAAAAAATGCAACTTCCCTAAAACAACAAGCACGGGGTTCAACATTCTGAAGACACCCCAGTCCCTCTGATTACAAGTGGGGGGTGGGGAGGAGTTGAAAGAACATGAGCAGCTGCCTTCAATAGCCAGTCCAGAATACACAGGATTTTTTAAATGGCCATCTCTTAGCCTGGCTGCTCCATTATAGCAGATCTGAGAAAAGATCCAATGAATTGTACTTGTCAACAATTAATGATATGTGAAGATACTGAATCTATATTCTTCATTATTTCTTTCTGGTGCTGGTATGATTAAGGTGCATAGTTTTCTACAGTCTTATATCTTATAGTATGTGAGATAGTGGAGTCCAAAAGTTATGGACAATGTTTCAATTTTACCCTTGTGGTTTGATAGAAATGTTACCTCTGGACTACAGCCTCAAGAAAACAGATGACTGCCCCAACCATACAGCCAGATTTTAAAAAGGAGAATTAATACACAAGATGAAGTTGAGCAATTTTGCTTGGCATACTTTTTAAAAAGTTTATTTTATTGAAAAACACAGTATTCTGAAATTTTACTTCATCAAAGCTATGTCATAATTATCTGAATTCCATCTGCCAATCTCATGAATTCGTCAGACATAGAAGCAAAAAATTAAAGTCAACCAAATGACCAAGAAAGGTAAAAAGCTACTGTTCAGTGACAAAACATGTTCTGAGTGTGCCTTGTAAAATAATCAATATATCATTATAGTGTTATCATCAGAAACCATTAACAGGTTTCATAACCTATAGTCTGAGCAAAATTATCAAAATCTGTACACTTATTAAAATTAAATTCAATAGAACCTTGCTGTTTTGCATTTATGCTTTTAAATTGGATCATGGTTTCATAAACACATTGAAATCAGAATTCAGAGTCCCATATCATGGGAAGCTTTCTTGAACTTCTGTCTGTTTGAAATTAGATTATATGTTTCAAGGAACATAGTCATATAGAATGAATTATGACTTTCTTACCCAATTATTGTTTTTAATACTGAAGACAGAACTTCATTGAGCTCATAACTATCCTTAGGGAAAGCCTCAGCTGTAATGCAAAGATCCCTTGAGAACAAGCGTTGTGTGAACTGCATCATGGCAGAAAACAACATTTTATTGAACACAATGTAGGGATGTTAGGTAAAGTTAAAATCAAACTATGAGGTGGCTGGCCTATGGTGTGTTGTGGAAATGAAGCTTAGGAAAGATTAACAATTTGTATCTATGCAACTGGCTGTGACCAGGCAGGGTTGTGTTAGGGACAAATGCAGAGACACTAACACTGGAGTAAGGGTACATGATCCACACAGCTCCTCTAAGGGCAGAAGGGTTTTTTTTTTTTTTTTTTTTTTTAATGGAAGCTTAGTGCATACTCATCGGGCACAAGGGAGCCAGATTCTGAGCTAGATTACCACAGAAACAGGGATTGAACCTCCCCTCCCCCACCTGTGCTGTTTTTAAAGTCATAAATGATCTTGAAAAGGCTCAATCAAATCATGGTTCCCAGGAAGTGTTTCAGGTCGGGAAAATGGTATGGGGGAGAGGAACATAAACCTCTGTTTTCCTATGCAGCTGTCCAGACCAGAATCACACCTGATAATAATTATTTTTCAAAACTGGGAGCTCAGATCACAAAGCTTCCATCCAGCATTTTGTTGGCTCTGTGCCTTCTGCCAAGGAGAAGGGCAGGGTGAGACACTAGCTATTTGTTATCACAGGTGCCAAAGGTAGTAGATAGGAATAGGAACTTGATATTTCTTCCACTTACAGCCCCCCAGACAACCCCCCTCCTTCCATTTAGCCATCTGCAACACCTCTCACTCCCTGAAGAAAGACAGAGGCCCAACAGGGGGGAAACATGTTGCTGGGGGTGGATATTTGATAGCTGCCTTTTTGCCTAAGCACTTCCCACTCACGCACACACACAAGCCCCTTTAGTAAAAAATCATGTCAGGAATACTAATATATATGCTGCCACCATTCCTGAGGTAAAAATATGGAATTGAGAGAGGTTTTTGAAAGATAAAACGAAACTAGATTTTATTTTACAAGCTTTCTTCTCGGGTTGTTATTACAGAGAGGTACTTAAGTGTTTCTGGTTTCTTTAGGCAGATATATACTTAGATGTTACAGAGCAAATGCAGTTTCTTAAATGGCTGTTTCAGTTACAGTTAAGATATAGCTTCACTTAAATATGATTGTTTCAGTTTCCAGATAACTTCACTTACGCACAGGTGTCTCTGTTTAGGGTAAACCTTTTCAACACAGTTCTGAACACTCTCCTAAAACTTCCACCCTTAACTCCAAAGGGTCTCACACTGGTTTGGGACAGATTAAAGTCTGGGGTTTCACTAAACCCACACTTAACTCTACTAGTTAAGCTAAACGCACCCTCATGGGCTCTCTGGTTCTAGTATTGAGGTGTGGTCTCCTCTTGAGACAACACCCAAGCCCTCTGTGTGGTCTTAGGAATGTCCCTGTGAGATAAGCTTCCTTCTTGTTTTCCACCACCATCAGGCCTCCTAGCCTCTAGTGAAAATAAGGCTCTTTCCTCTCAGTCTTTGAGGTCTCTTCGAGAATACTGGTCCCCTAGCCGTTCTCCATCTGTCTCTGGCTCTCTCTGCCTTTAGACACGATCTCCCCTGACTGAACCTGAGGACTGACACGATTTATATGTCACACAAGTTCACAAGCTACTTTCAAAACTCTGAAATCTCCCAATTCTCCCTCATCTGTCATTCTGACAGGCTTTTCCTGCTTTATCTCCCCTCGGTGGCTCCTGGCTACCTCATTTCAGCCAGCCAATCAGGTGGCGCTCTGGTTAACACTTGGTGCTCTTGCTCTGGCTGAACTTCACCTTTTCAAATTAACAATATAAAAGCCTAATCCGTCACAGCATCCTTATCCTAACAGGGTTGTTTGGATCCCACAAAAAGAAAAAAGCAGCTTAGGACCTTAGCTTCAACTTCCATGCTGTAGAGCAGGGGTCCCTAAAGCCTTCATGGCCCGGGGGCCAAATGTGGCCCCCTGAAGGCATTTATCCGGCCCGCCAGGCATGGCAGCGATGGCTCCATTCATGTGCAGTGGGGGCTCGAGGGAGAGGAGGAACCGGCCCCAACGGCTGTTGATTGCAGTTACATGATGGCACCCCCAAATCTCCATGAATTTTCTGACCCAGAGTTGGAAACCTTACATGTGGCAACGCCTGCTCCGCCCTCCCCTCTCAGCTACTCCATGTGTTGTTTTTCCTCTCAGTGCTTTCTCTTGTTCCACTCTCACTTCCCCATTGGCACTCCAGCCAGGCTGGCTTAATGCGATCGCTGTGGCTGCTAGGGAGGAAAGAACCCAGGAAGATACCTGGATCCTGGGTTAGCATGGGAATGCTTTCATTAGAGGGAAAGTTCCGCTGCTTACAGGGGAAGGTATTCCACAGCCGCCCCAACAATATTTGGAGCCCACCCCTGTAATTTAGACATACTTCTGGTCACTGTTCCTAAAAAAAATAGACCAACTGCACAGAAAGGCTGAAAGGTGAAATCAAACATTTTACAATCATTTGTGCATAGGAATTTGTTCATAGTTTTTTTTAGTCCGGCCCTCCAACAGTCTGAGGGACAGTGAACTGGCCCCCTGTTTAAAAAGTTTGGGGACCCCTGCTGTAGAGTATAGTTTAGCCTACATATATGTGTATGTGTGTGTGTGTGTGTGTGTGTGTGTGTGTGTGTGTGTGTGTGTGTGTGTGAACGCGTGCGCATGCGTGCGTAATTTAGAGGTTTAAGCAGCTAAAAGAGGGAGGGAGGGAGAAATAGTAATAGTTAGAACTTGGGAAAATTTAATAAGTTAATAATGGCAGTATCTAAGATAAGTATCTAAGATACAGTATAACATACAGTAAACAGAAAGAATGACGTATAACTATCTCCTGTCCTACAAAAAAGAAATCAGCACTTGTTTCAATATAAAAATTCTGAACTTTTAAAGCAGGTTCAGGTCAGTTACTTCCAGCTATATCTAGATACTTTCTATGGCATAATGATTTGAAAGCTCATGATGGAGTTGGATACTTTTTGCTACCTATAGCAAGATTCTTTAATAAAGGTCAGAAATGGAAGTAGTTCTCTATTCATATGATTGTCATATTCCCAGGACCAGAAACGTTTAAAACAGGTTCAGAAAATCAACATGATATGTTATCTGCACTGTAGCAGATTTCTAGCATGGCACAGATGCAATGCCACAGAAACACTGGATTGCTTCAGAATACGTTTCAGCAATGGGGTCCCCAATATGGCCTCATAGTTAAAGGCAAGACAGACACTTAGAAGTACTCACAATAAAGAAAAGGGACAACAGCATTCAGATATAGTTGTTTAGCTGTCATCATTACTTACTTCATGAATGGGAAAATATTTAAAAAGCATCAATATGAACACCTATGCAGGGACTTGGAACAACAGTAAGTCAAACTATACATAGTTCCAGTTCCAAATGCTTCAAGAAGTCTATCGGCTAGCAGAGAATCAATTATTTGCTTTGCACAGTTTAATGCAAGCTTCATTACTTTAATTAACAAATGTAATTAAGTTAATTAATGTTATTAAAGTTACTATAATCCATGGTTTGATTGTGGATGAAGAAGCATTGATTTTAATCTGCAAGACCCACAATGCTTAGGAACCGTACATCCTAAGGGACTCCCATTTCTGCCACAGTGACCGTATCATTTTAAGTGGGGAGGATATTTGCTGGTTGACACAAAGGTTGAATAGAAAAGGTCTAGTCTATTTCAATTCATTCCTGAGAAATCCAAGTTTCTTGCACTGTTTAAGCCAACCACAGTCTAGAGAAGTGGCTAGAAGCCTAACTGTCTTCATCACTAGATTTTTGTAAAATAATACTGCACATAAAACTTGCTCCCCTTTTAAAAAAAGAATTTCTTAAGAACTCAATTATATCTATAAAGGAAAATATATAACTGTTACCCAAATTAATCCGGTCTGGTCCCTTTTAGTTTGGGGAATTAGTAGGAACAGACTTTGCAATGCAAGAGGCTAAGCGGAAATCTTACACCTATGTTTTATAGAGGTCTTTCCCCTTAGAAATCCACACAAACCAGAATTTAAGAAGATTTACAATTTTTATTGAAGAACCAAAAATAATAAACATACCAATGCAATTCTGTAAAACACACACAGAGAGTATCAAGGAGCATAGGATGTAGAGAGACATGAAGGATAGATGGGGACAGAAGAGGGTGTTGAGGGAAAACTGTATTCCTTGTCTAGTGAAAGGCATGACCACCTAATTGTAGAGTTCCAGATCAAAGTTGTTTTCCATATCTGGCCTTGTAGTAATGTGGAAATATGCATCTGAAAGTCTATAGATGCAAACCAAGTGCTGGAATGAAAAAGTGAAAGAGTGGATAAGTAATCCATTCAAGACATCTTCTGGAAAATGTATTCATTGACTCCTCTGAGATCAGGCATAATCCTCCCTTTTTTTACGCATAATTAAGTTCTAGGAGTAGAAGCCAGTGATATATTAAGAAGCTGGTATTTTTCTATGGCTCCTTTTTGAAGGAAGAATAGAACTTTTTCCAAAGAATGGATGGTAGCACAGCTGTTTGGAAGTGCTGTGGTGGAAAGATAGCACTGAATTCTGATGACATATGTATGATATATGAAAAGTAGAAACAAAGTCTGATAGATTCCAAAGCCAACAGGAATGTCTTGAGACTAGTTCTAGCATGAGCAGTGAATAAAAGAGGTTGTGGATGAATGATGAAAACCATAATAGACAAACATCTATATAAGAACATAAGAACAAGCCTGCTGGATCAGACCAGAGTCCATCTAGTCCAGCACTCTGCTACTCGCAGTGGCCCACCAGGGGTCTTTTTTTTTGGGAACTCCTTGGCTATGCAGGATGTGAAAGCAATGGCCTTCTGCTGCTCCTGAGCACCTGGTCTGCTAAGGCATTTGCAATCTGAGATCAAGGAGGATCAAGATTGGTAGCCATAGATCGACTTCTCCTCCATAAATGATGATTTTGGAGGAAGCTTTGATCCTCACACGCTGTTTGTATCATGAATACTGGTGGCCTGGGTTTAATGGTTCTTACTTCATCCAGGTAATGGAATTTGCAGATAAATAGGAAAGATACAGCAAAAGAAGACCAGAATCAAGACTGGTGTCTAGAGAAATAGCAGGAGACATCCACTGGTTCAAGGACATTGTCCTTGTCACTTTTGCAGGGCCTCATAAATAGAAGCAGAACAGACCTGCCCTGTCACAAGAAAACCTTTCGATGCAGATTTTGGATTGGATGGAAGGGAATGCAACTAAGCATAACAATGAAGAGAAACTGTATGGCCATGGTTTTGACAAACAGAAACAACATAGGGCTTCTGACTGCATTGTTTTAACTATATTCCTTTTATTAACAGGAAGACATAAAAGTGAAGTGATTTACAAATACAAATAAAATTAATGTTCTGACATTTACTGTATATTTCGAAAAAGAAAAAAACTAATCACCAAATCAAAGCCTTTGGTCGTGGCCAGCAGAAAAAGGGGTTCTTATTTTTATTGGTGATTGTGAAGCAGGACTGTAACGGTCAATACCATTCTGGGGATGTGGGACCTATGCCAATAGAATCTGTACTCTCTTAAAAAAATGGCTACAGTAATCGTAATTATAATCTACCTCTCCTTGTACATTTGTGTCAAATACAATCTTTCAATCTGGTCTTTTAGAAGCTCATTTAGAACTTGAGTGCAAATATTAAAGACAATGAAAAATCTTGATATATAGCTTTAACAACATAAAAATTCAAAATATAATAAATAAAGTAAGGGAACCAACTGCATGATTTAGATGCAGGATAACTTGCCATTTCATCTACAGCAGTAATTTTACTTCAGTATAATTCATTCCTCAGGCACCTGTATTAAACTATAAATACCACAGGTGTTTTAGATTGCTGCAAATAGGAATTCTTTTACAAAAAAATTGCTTATAGAAAAATGTCCTTTTAAACCTGCTACATGACAAACTAATAAATCCTTTTAAGATATAAACAATAAAGAATAGCCAAAATACAAGGTAAATATATCTAGCAAGAATAGTTTTCTACAATGAAGATACTACCAGAGTAAATTGAATTTGCATATCAAGTGCAGTAAAAATTTAAACATTCTGACATTATTCTTGAGATTCCATGAAGGTTTTATAATTGTGAAGAACGAAGTGCCAATGACTAGTATGCTGGCAATCACTAGGGGTATTGTGGTAGCACTATTCCCAACAGGGGTTTCAATATTGTTCTCCTGTAGCAAACGATTTCTTAAAACCTCTTTGTTCTGTTCTCAGTGCCAGTTACAACTTCAATTAACAGAATGATAACAACAGTTTCTGTTGTGGCAGCTGAAGTTGATTCATAAGATCAGTGTAGCATTTACTCTGTGCTATGTAAAGAACAGAAGTGAGTATTCTACAATAGATCCCATGGGTCTAATTCACATACCCAAATTTGTCATTCTACTACAAACCATATGCAATGGAACTTATTTCAAGAGTAAATGAATTTAGGAGCACCGCCTGAGAGTATTAAAGTATGCTACTTAAATAAGTAGCTGAAGACATATAGTGTTATTGCTTTAAGATGAATTGCAATAATACTTCAAAGAAATACGTTATTCCCTAAAGTAACACTTAACGTCATCCTCAAGTTTTCAGGAGACCATGATCATTTCTATCTAAAGACAACCATATTTACAGTAACAATTTTCTTCCAAGTCGCATTGTGTGATCCCCCAGTTCAGTTCTTGCTTACAGACAGCTATAATTGAGACCTGGTGGCAGCTTCCAATTTTATCCTTGCATATCATCTACCACTAACACTGAATTTGAGGGACAAAGGCATCACAGTTGAAAAAATATATCAGTGTATCCAAACATCACATACATGCTACAGGGGTCAGTGCTATCAGTCACAGACCAGGAAAGGGATTTGAGCATCTTAGTTGATAGTTTCATGGGAATGTCAACTCAATGCATGGCAGCTGTAAAAAAGGCAAACTCTATCCGAATGCACAGGAAAGCGAATTGAGAATAAACTGCAAAGATTGTCATGCCCTTTATATATAAGCAGTGCAGTGGACCACACTCTGGAGTAACTGTGTCTTAGCTCCCTGGCTTAGCCACATCTCCAAAAGGATATCGAAGAGATAGGAAAAGTGCAGAGAAGGGCAACGAGGATGATTGAGGGATTGGAGCACCTTCTTTATGAGCAGAGGCTGCAGCGTTTGGGACTCTTTAGTTTGGAGAGGAGACGTCTGAAGGGGATATGGATTGGAAGTCTATAAAATTAAGTGGCATTGGGCTTAGAGTAACAAGTTGCTGACAGAGAGAAATTCTTTTCTCTCACACAATACTAAAACCAGGGGGGCATCTTAATATTGAAAAATGCTGGGGGGAAGAATTATGAGACCTTCTATAAAACATTTTTTTTTCTTTCTAACTTAACGCGATGATTGGTGTTTGGTGGTGACGGCCACTAACCTGGATAGCTTTAAAAGGGGATTGGACAGATTTATGGAGGAGAAGTCAATCTATGGCTACCAATCTTGATCCTCCTTGATCTGAGGATGCAGACCAAGAGTATTTATGCCAAAATGTATTTTTACTTACAAACTTTCAACATCTGATTTATACACATATATAACACAGGGTGAGCCACTATTTACAGAAATTTGAAGTCACTAGTAGTATGATCACACTGTACTGACAATTATGCTCATTAAATTACTTGCGATGCCACAGCACCAGTTGATTATATCATTTGAAATCTGGTGGTGATCCAAAAAGTTTATAGCAGGCCCATGTTATTTAACCAAGTTATTAATTTTGTGTGTGTGTAAATCACTGTCTAACAAAAATGTTGTCATTATTTGTTCAGCATTCTGGAATAATTGGATCTAGCTTACTATAAACAGGGAGCCAATATGATGACTTAAAAGAGAGGATTTCAGAGCTTTGCAGCTTACTTATGATCCAGAGAAAATAAAAGAATAACCTCCTTACTTGCAAGCAGTCCGTGTAAAGTACTACAAGGATAAAGGGAAGTGTATGCGGCAACAAAATAGGAGGAAGCTCAGTTGGATGTAGGTGGATCTACTCTGCTGCATATCTTCATATTGCAAGGAATATTTGGTTTTCAAAACTGGATGGAACCATTCAAATATAAACAACCCTACATTTTGTGAGATAATTATCTCATACATCAGAATTGAGATGTAAAGGATATTCCAGCACAGCAACCCACGAAAGAAATGAAACAACCACCTACATACAGCACATGGAGGACGGTCCAAAGATAACAACAGGAAGGGAAGGACAAATGAGTTGACTATTTTCTGTCTCCTAAAATGCCAATTGGCTGGAGGGCTGGGGGGGAGACAAGGGAGAAATAAAAATCAGCAACATATACATAGATAGGTGTAACTGCTTATCTACTCATAGCATGATCTCAAGACATTACATTGCTCTGCCGAGAACATAATTTTAACAGCTTCCCAATCACTTATAAATTTGGAGGAAGCTATTAAATAGGATGTTCTTTTAATAATTCTTTAATATTGTTTAAAGTACATGAGTACGTAAGATCACTTCACTTCACTGCTTTCACCTGAGACATTTTGAAAATCAATTTAACTAGATCAAATGAATAGGAAGTTAACAGTAAGTGCGATTTTGAAAAATAAACCTATTTTGCTTAAAAGCTCTCTTTCAGTCCTGGGGAAAAGACTGAAAGAGTGAAAAATTATTGAAGAAAATTTTTTTAGAATGCAATAACAGAAAACATAGAAAACTGTTTTCTACACTTACATTTACTTATAACCAATCTAAGAAAAATAGTTTTAAATAAATTAAATAAATGTAATGAAGCAATATATGATTCTTGTTGGTGTTGTACAAATTGTAATGCTTGCAATTTCCACATGTGGTAATAAAAAGTGGAGAGGTTCTAAAGTTCTGGGAACTAGTACAGTATACCATTACAAGAATTCAGTTCAGTTTTTTGTGATCTATTATGCCACTCTCATGATACCAACTAAAAAGAAACCTTGTAATCTGGAACAACTTTGGAAGAATACAAAAAACAAACAAAAATATCACAGAAATTTAAGCTTATTTGCTTAACTTTTAAGCAAACATTCATTTCCCCTAATTCTATGGCCCAAGAGTTATTATCTGAAGGGATTAATTCTCAGAGAATTAATTATTGTACAAGATTTGTAACACTACACATGATCCTGTAATTAGAACTTCTGGCTTTTATGCACCAACATTTTCCCAATTTTTAAAGTCTCTGCAGACTGGAAAGATGTTGCAATTTGATGTATGGAGCATCATTTTCTCAAGTATGATTTCAAAAGCCATGTACTATGTTCTGTAAATATGTTGGAATCATATTTAACAATTCCAGACAGCCACTTGTGTGGATCAAAAAAAAATCTCAAGGAGGGGTCACCCAGGCCAAGTTAAATATTTCGGAAAATCAGGTTTAACCATCATGTTAGCATGCATGTATGCAAGCAAGCAAGCAAACAAAGTAACAAAAACTTTGAACACAGAATTGAAGGGTAAAAAAAGGTTCAAATCGGAACACTGATATCTGTCTATGCACAAACCCTAAATAGTCCAATTCAAAATGGCTCCAGCTGCTGCCTGGATTGTGGGGTCTTTAGTAATGACTTGAGGCTGAAAGTGCAAGATAAACGTTTTCAGCCCCAAGCCACAACAGTTGATTTGTAAAAAATGGATGACAGAACCTATCCCGCTTATGACTGATTTGGGGTAGTCAGCACTTAGCAAACTTTCTGCCCCAAGCCACTGCCAAATTACCTTTACATTGGGATCTTGTGGCAATGGACTAGGGCTGAGAGATGTGGTTGAAATTATACAGAGCACTGTTTGAGTTCTAAAATTCCACTGATTACCTTGCCTGCAAAAATCACATTTTCCAGGTGACTGGCAGTGGCTTTCACAGTGGTTTCAAAGCCAAGCAGCTCTACAAAACATCGGAACAGGGAAAGGAGAAGGATTTCCTCTCACCTGCAAGTCTTTACAGATCTTCCACTTTTAAAATATGCTGTTTTCACAGTTTTCATTAGCTGGAAAACACTTTTTTACTTCAGATGGAGAACCACTGTACAGCTGTGTAGCCCAGAATTATTTATAAAGTAACTTAATAAAATGATTAGCCTCATACAAGACAAATAAGGGTAGAACTGGATTATATATACATTGCTGAGATTTGTTAAGATTTGGAAGTTAGATTAACATACACAGCAGAAGGAACATACACAGTATAAGAAAATAAAACAGACAATTAGATGTTGCAGGTTTTCTGGGTTATGTGGCTATGGTCTGATAGTTTTTACTCCTAACATTTTGTCCACCATCTATGACTGTCATCTTCAGAGGCATGTCACAGTAAGATGTGTTCCTTTCTGTGGCACAGTGTGGAGTGATTGTGAACTAGAGTACCTATTTTGTCCACCTCATGGGTGGGAGGAGGAGGAGGTGCACTCGCATGTGTCTAGGTGAAGTTCATTTGCAGTTGCAATTGCATTAGCATGTATCTGGGTAGAGTTCATTAGCAGCTTCAAATGCATCCTGGTGGTCTGAAAGTGACTCATCTCAGAAACTGGAGTGAGGTGTGGCAGAGGAGGAAATTTGTAGTACCACCTTCCTGGTGGAACAGGCTCCCGAGAGAGACCTGGTATCCCAAGTGACTTGCTGAGGCTCCGCAGGCCCCAGCACTTAGACCTGTTCCGCCAGGCGTTTGGCCAGCCAAACTGAGTCCATCACACCCAATCCATCTGGCCTCCCGTGGGTGCAAGAGGGAGGGATATCTGATGCCGTCAGCTGTTTTATGGTTCCTGGTTTTATTGTATATATGCTGAAATTGTTTTAATTGTTTATATTGTTATTATGTTTACAGTTTTGTTTTCTTCTATTGTTCACCGCCCTGAGCCCTTAGGGGGAAAGCGGGTTATAAATTTAATGATGTAGTAGTAGTAGTAGTAGTAGTAGTAGTAGTAGTAGTAGTAGTAGTAGTAGTAGTAGTAGTAGTATCTGGTGGATTGCTGAATAGTATTTGAAAAGTCTTCTGGTTTTTGGGTTGGTATTGTTTAGTACTGGTAACCAGGTTTAGTACTGGTAACCAGGTTTTGTTCATTTTCAGACTCTCTTCCTTTTCGTTGAAACTGTCCTGGTGCTTGGGAATTTCAATGGCTTTCTTGTGTAGTCTTACTTAGCAGCTGTGTTTCCACAGTATTCGGTTCAGTACTATCTGTCATTTATGCAAGCAAAGAGTTAATTTTACATACTGTTCCATAGTATGTGGTTCACCTTTTTTATTAAAATGTATGTTGATTTAAAGTGCATTTGCCTACAGCACGGTCTCTTCAATACTACCCTCTGCAAAGATGACACTTGATATGACAAAGCACAAGTATTGTTGCAGCAATGCAACATTAAAAGTAGTGTTTGCATATGTAAAGCAACTCAAAATGAAGTAAGAATCATTTGAACACAGGTGTACTAGTGGTGGGATTCAGCAGGTTCGCACCACTTTGGCAGAACCGGTTGTCAAAATGGTGGTTGTAAACAACCAGTTGTTAAATTATTTGAATCCCACCACCAGAACCGGTTGTTAAATTATTTGAATCCCACCACTGAGGTGCACCATGTAAGACCTTATGGATGCCAGGTGTGAGGGCATGGTTGAGTGAAAGGCAAGTCACTCTCTTATCTGTGGCAAAAGACTAATGCCTCTACAAAAAATACACTGTCCTACATTGATCATGCAACAGTGAGGTTATCCTGTACCCAACATGATTATGAAGTAGCACAATGGTAAAATAATAATGGGGAGAAAAAGACCACAAACTGAAAGCATGCTGAATGCTCAAAGAATAAACACCAGTGTGTCTATTATAAAAGGGTTACCAGTAATTCAGCATCAATGTAAATAAAGGTGCAGTAACTCCCATCCATGTTATTGAGATGCAAGCAGCACCAGAACATTAAAAAAACATGGTAGAGGCACACAAATGTCTACATAAAGTTACAGAACCTCTTATGAAAGGAATTGCCCAATATATCACAGCATAATCACTATGGACTAGGAATCTTTACTAATTTGCATTCTGTATTTTTATGAATTCTTTTGGCTGTTGTGGCCTTCCAGGCTGTGGGGTCAAGATCTGATAGTTTCTGCTCCTAACGTTTCACCTGCATCTATGGCTGACATCTTCAAAGGCATGTCATGGGCAAAATGTTATAAGCAAAACTACCAAACCACGGTCAGTCTGGAAAACTCAAAACAGTCAGTAGATTCTGGCCATGAAAGATTTCAACAATACATACAATGAAGTCTTGTTTGACACTTGAATACGTGAAGCCTTAGATGAATTTGATCTGTGGTCCAAAGTCAGGTTTATCTAATCAGACAGGCACTTTCACTTCACCTACACTGGCAAGTTGTATGTGATGCAAAACTGTACCTGTCACCTGCTATGGCTTTGTCTCCTCTCAAATAAACATACTTTGAATGTCTACAATCTCTCATTGTTAGGGTCTTGAGCTGTTTTCTCTTTTTTAAATAAATCAAAAAATTCCAAACACCACTTTCCCTGATGAACAAATATTGTTTGAAATGGAAAGGAAATGGTAACATTGCAAAAGTCAGGTAACTTTTGCTGATAAAATTCTATACAAGGTATTTATTTACATAAAAATCAGAATGATCTGAAGCATAATCCTAAACAGTTACAACTTTCTAAATCCATTGAAATATTTTGGTTGTACTGTAGCTTATCCTTTTAACCAACTGATTTTAATTTATATATTTTAATTGTTGAAATGTTTTGTATTGTTAGCCGCCCCCTGCCTGCCTTGGTAGGGGAGGGGTGGGATATAAATGTAATAATACAACATTTTAAGAATCTAGAAACTTTAATGGCTTGAGTTCTCTTGTATAAATATATACAATTCAATGTAGTGTTGCATAAACAACCTCATTAATGAGATCTCCAAAATGTTCAACACCAGTGAGAATCTGTTTACACTGCTAACCAATAACATCCTCCTCCAATGAACCTACAAAAGCTACAAGTCTGAACAAGTATTAATAAAGGAAAGCGCGATTTTCAAAAGTATTTGATTTAAAATGTATACAGAATTAAATTATTTTTCTGCTATTAAGCAGAAACTAGGCAGTGAATTTAAAATATTTGCAGTTATTTGGATCAGTTGTGTAAGTATATTCTCTAGTTTTATCAATTAAAGTGAAAATAAACTCTATTATTTTATTTTTGTATTTAAATATTTAATTTGAACAGGACCCCTCTAGATTCGTACAGGCTCATCTAACTGGTATATTGCAGTTGGCACGATTCTTAAAATGTTTAAGAAAAAAATGAATTCGTTTTTTAGTCAATCTTTCTAGAGTCAGTTAGTACCATGAGCCATTCGGTACTGATTTTACTTCCTTTTCTTTTTCATAATAAGATGTTCACCCTCTTTTGAAAATCGTAGCATTATGTCACTTCAATGATTTGACTATTGGACTATAGAGACCTGATTTGAATCCCCACTCTAAAATTGACGTTCACTGGGTGACCTTGAAC
Source organism: Sphaerodactylus townsendi (assembly GCF_021028975.2). NCBI lineage: Eukaryota > Metazoa > Chordata > Lepidosauria > Squamata > Sphaerodactylidae > Sphaerodactylus > Sphaerodactylus townsendi. The sequence continues at coordinate 39,354,788 of NC_059431.1, forward strand.
AAGCCACATACTGTCACCCTAACCTACTCCAGAGGGCCTCCAGAGGATAAATTGAAGAGAATTATGTGAACTGCTTCTGGTTCTCATTGGGGTATAAATGAAGTAAGTAAATAAATCCCGAAATTAAAAACCATTGATTCCAGAATAAGAACAGGGATATACTATCTAATTAGTTAGTATATTCATAAATCAATAGTAAAATAGAACCAGGTGCTCATATTAAGATTATTAGTGCTGTTTTATTTTATTGTACACTTTGATTTAAAGGAATTTTATAAAATAATCTAAGAACACAAAGAAGGTTTGATAATTTAATCAAGCAAAACCGTAAGGAGACACTGAGCAATACTTTGAAAGTTTTAGACAGTTTTAGAGCATTATTACATATGTGAATTCTGCAGCCTTTTAATCTTTGCTGAGTAAATTCTGCATCTTGAGAGCATGACAGACGTAAAATCAAATGCCATTTCTTCAGTTTTTCTCATTTCTTTCAATGTTATGTTACATTTTCAGATGTAGCTAAACTTTTTTTAATTTTTTAAGTCTCAAATTTTTTATCCTTTATCAGCCCTATAATTCCTTATGCTCATCCAGGGAGGCCATTTTATTGCACTACTTTATTCCTACTGGTTTCAACAGCAAACAGATTTTCAGCTATGGTTTTAGACCATCCAAGTGGAATATAATTCTCAGGGATTATGCCTATCACCCAAGCAATACTCCATGACAATTTTCACGGAGAAAACTAAGCCACGGGTCTGTATTTAAATAAAAACAGAACACAAAAGCAAGGGAATTAAAATCCTGATCCTTCTCACACTTCACCTCAATGCGACACATTTGGAAATATTTTATCCTCTCTGTGTTTCCTAACTGCGTCTTCATTCACAAGTGTTATTAAGTGACATTATAAAGATTTGGAGGTTCCTAACTCATCCCTCATAACCGCAACATGAAACCAAATCATCTCCTCCTTTCTGGTCAGTGGCAGATCCTCCTGGTTGCTGGGGGAGAGTAGGGAGTGTGGCATTTGCTCCACTTCTCTCATTCTGCAACACTATCTGCCTACAGACCAATAAACACAAGCAAAAGGTTTGCACCTATGCCTAGCATAGGCAGTCCCAAGTACAATCACATGCAACAAACAAGCAAGAGCCACTCAGCATATACAGAATCAAACCAAACCAATCTCCCACCCCCAAGTTAGCAAGTGGTTTATCAGTTTCTAAGAAAGACAGATGGAAGCAAGTTGTACACATTTGCTGAATCATTCTCATTACTCCACTACCTTCTTCTTGACATTCCTGAACTCTAAACCAGACAGATATGCCAAAACAATAGTCAGATCTGAATGTCAGGCTATTACAGAGCATCATTAATTTTCCAAATTTGATCAGTTATTATAATAATGTAGAAGACAAATGTGTATTCAAGCCTCAATTAGAATTAGTTAATATCTGACTTGCCTTCAACGTACCGTGTTTCCCCGAGAATAAAACAGTGTCTTATATTAATTTTTGCTCCCAAAGATGCGCTATGTCTTATTTTCAGGGGATGTCTTATTTTTCTGTGTTCTGTTCATCAGGCATGCTTCCAAACAAAAACTTTGCTACGTCTTACTTTCGGGGGATGCCTTATATTTCACACTTCAGCAAAACCTCTACTACGCCTTATTTTCCGGGGATGTCTTATATTCGGGGAAACAGGGTAATATAAATTCCAAACACAATTTAAGTATCTACTAAGAACTGCTTTAAAAATGTGTTTTCTTCAGCAAGAGAAGTATACTTGAAGTTACAAAAATGAACTCATTCTCTGAAAAAATGGTTAACATTAGCATTAAAACATAGTTGGTACCTGAATGCGCAGTCTTGTTTTACTCACCTGACAAAAGTTGAATTTGACTTTAGAGATGGTTCAGAGATCTCTTAAGATATTGACTGAAACCATACTTTTGTCAGCCAAGGAAGCTAAAGCCACTTTGGCCCAGTGACTGGAATATTTTTTTTAATCTTGGCTGACAGCCTAAGTAGAAGTCTGTTTCAGAAGTCAGCTACAGAAAATATAAAAGGCCAGTCTTGAACATATCTTGCTTAATGATGGAAATACAGGTAGACATACATTAGGTATACTGAGTTGCCCATATTGTGAACAATTTTTCCCAAACATGTACAAGCAAAAGTACATAAAGATATACATATAATATTATGTAGAACGTTTGCTGGTTGAATGATAACAATGCATTTCACGAATTGCATTCTTGACCAAACAAGAAATGTTTTGTACATGATAATGCTTTCAGTTCTCATTGTTAGTTTTGGCAGAGACCACAGTTACAACAGGAAATAAAAATTACATTAGTCAGGAAGGAAGCTAATGAGTTTTCCCTCCCTCAAATGCCATTAGACACTTCCTGAATAAAGGGAAAGCACATTAGTCTAACAAGGAGACATAAGGAATTTTAAAAAGATACTGATACTATTTGATTAAAAATATGAAAAACAGCCGATAGTGATGGGATATTAGGTGAGTTAATCCATTATAACATGCTCCATACAACCTTCTCAGCTCAGCAGCTAAGGTGATATATGTCTCAAGCAATACAGCTACCATTATATTCAACATACAGCACTGCAACCCTGTCTCATTAATTAACAGACTAAAAATAAAATAGATATGGATAAAATTGTTCACCTTCACAATTTTCTTATTAATTGAATGAATCTGGACTTCCAAACATTTCTGATGTAAAAAAAAATTCTTTCTTTAAAGTTTGCCCTCTAAACATTAAAAAACTGATTAGCTAATTGCACAATCTATATAGAGGTTTATTTCCTGCCACTGGCTATATGCTCTCTAACCCCTCCTTCAGTTCCTTCCCCTTATGCTGTCAAATTAAATGGCTTTCCAGCTAAAGTTATGGTATAATCACACAGGTAGCTTTTTTACATGTTAACTCTTGCATTGAGGATGCTCACAAAACAGGCCACTGACTCCTGATTTTGAGCTCTCTGTAACAGCATTTGCACAACCAGCATGCCCTTGAAAAAGTCAAGCTTGTAACACTGCTTTTTATTTTTTTTCTATTAATAAAGTATCCTGAATTAACTAACTACTGTACAGCAATAAAAGATGCAGATTTACAAATAGAAAACACATCAATTGGGAGTATCTCTCTTAGAGCTATACACCATCTTTTGTACCAAGAACTATATCATCTTTTGACTGTGGATAGATACGAGTCACATTAAAAATTTTATCTACACAAAATGATTTAACTTGAGAATAGGAATCATCCAATTGTCAATATAGCAGAAACCTGAGCTTTAAGTACAAATCCCTAGGGGATTGGGCGGTATAAAAGTCTAAACAATAAATAAATAAATATAAATAAATAAATAATTGTGAGACTCATAAAATTAGGTGAATTTGAAAAAAGTGTGGCTGCTTACGGAATCAAGATCCAGACAATCAGAATGAGAAATTGGGGAATTTGTTGCTTTAGTGCAGCTGACATAATTTAAAATAGTTTTAAAATCTTTCTCTAGGGTGTTTAATATAGAATGCTACTATTTCTGAAAAACATGAAGTTATTAGGGAAAATATGAGCAGGTGCTGCTCTCTTTTGATTTCAAATTGGTTACTATTTCTCCAGCCTACTATAGCTTTTCCTTTACCTTCCTGCCTTAATCCAAGTGTTCCATCAATGGAAGAAAGTGATGAAGGCATATATTTGCCATACTCATGCATCCAGAAGTCCTTTCAACCCACACGCCCCAATTCTTGGGGTCCTGGAACCGACATTGGACAAATAGTCATGAGGATGCGGGCTGGAGTGAATTAGGGATGATGGAATGATTTTCTTCAAGATAACACAAACATAGAACTGCAGTCTGAATTATATTAGACTATATCTGCTGCAAGCCAAAAAATCTCATGCGCCACCAAAATATACTGGAGCTGGAGCAAAGAAGCAATGGTTGGCAATTTGGTGAAAGTCTACAAACGAGCAGCTTCTAATGCTTGTGCTAACTGAATCATGCAAGTCTACCATTTATTGAGAAGAGACTGCTTTCAGGGAGACTACTTTCACTAGATATACCCTTTGGATTCTTATACTGCCAGCAGCTTTTTGATAAAACAAACCCTTATTACTCAAGGAGCTTCACTGCTGGTCATCAAAATTAAATTTATCATCATGACTGGTGACTGTATTGGTGACCCTGAAGTAGAATGCTGACCCTGAAGTAGAATGTTAATTAGGCCTCAATACAGCTATGTTTTCTTAAATTTCCACTGTGTGAGAATCGTTGGTTAATACTTATATCCAATACCTAGGCCTGCCCCCATAGCAATGGCCAAGTCTGTCCAACGAGGCCAGCAGAAGATGCAATTCACAGCTCTGAAAACCTGAAATGACCTCTAGGTTTGCGGGAAAAATATTAGTTCAAGAACAATAACATGTGCAGTAAATTAATAGCAACATCTGAACACATAAAAATTAAACCAACTGGGATGACAAAGTATGGACAGAGGCAGCCAGGAGTGGACGGTGACAAAGAAAATAAACTGATAAATCTATATCTGCTTTCTATACCTCTATGTGACATTTTTTGCTTCCATGTACACAACCTAATCACATGATTTTTAAAAGAAAGTTTTCACAGAAGAGGTGGATATGGGAACAAATTTAAAGGTTATCACTTTTCAAGGACATCTCCTTTATTACATTTCAACTGCTTCATAAAGCATAAACGGGACATTTATGTACCACTAAATCACTGTTTCATGTTCTAATGAATCAGCAAAAATAAAACACCTTTCAACTAAGACACGAACAAAAAACTGTAAAACTTCAAAACTGAGCCTAGGTAGCCAAATATTCCAGGCAGGGGTGACTGAAGCCCTCAAACATTCACTGTCACTGTGCCACTAATAAACACCATCTACTGTGTCATCAATGCAAAAATGCACGGTTGGTCTCAGATTTTGACATAACACAGTATAATTTTGAATACTATTTCAATTCAGAGGCTCCATAGAACCACTTCCTTAAGGACTATTAAGGCCACTACAAATTCCAAAGCAACACTACCATCCCTTTTCCCCATCCCAAAGCAACGATCATAAACTATTCATTATCCAAGATATCACATGTATTTTACATGGATATTAAGATATAAACTATATTAAGATACGATCATTATCTAACATTATTTCTCTGAGGCCTGTGTTCATCACATCATCAGGCAAAACTCTATTTCATACATTTATTTTGACACTTGAATCTATAAACATAAGGGTTTTGCAAGAAAGCTGAAACATCCAAATACTAAAAACTTGCTGATTTTATTGTAAGAATTTAAGCACAGAAAAAGACAACAAAATCAAACATACAGGAAGCCTGAAAGAGTGGACAGAGATGATATATGTTATTTTGACAAGTGATTCTTGGCTATTGCTATAACAACTCACTATAATAGCTAACATGAGTGATTAGCCACAATTAATAGAAATTCAGCAACTGAAGAAGAGTTTGGATTTATACCCTGCTTTTCTCTACTGAAAGGAGTCTCAAAGGAGCTTACAATCACCTTCCCTTTCCCTCCTCACAATAGGAACCTTGTGAGGTAGGTGGGGCTGAGAGAGTTCTTAGAGAACTGTGAGTAGTCCACAGTCACCCAGCAAGTTTCATGTGAAGAAGTGGGGAATCAAACATGGTTCTCTAGATTAGAGTTCACTGCTTGTGTGGAGGAATGGGAAATCAAACCCAGTTCTCTAGATGAGAATCCACCACTCTTAAGAACTATACCAGAACCTAGAAAATTCTCAGCGATACAGTGATGTGTGACCACTACTTTGCAATTATGTTTCAATATATAACTCACACTTGTTTTAAAATATCTAGTTATTCTGAACACTGCCCCTGCAGCTGATCTGAAGGCATGATTAATGGTGATTTAAGTCAGATGACTTTGGAGGTCCCCAGCATCCATCTCTCCCTGGCTATTTGACCTCCACTGCCCCAAAAAGCAGGAGCACATAACAGTTCACTTCATTCCTCAGACATCATACACAGTATGTTAAGCTATTTATTTATTTATTTATTTATTTATTTATTTATTTATTTATTTATTTATTTATTTATTTATTTATTTGATTGATTTATTATACCGCCCCATCCCCGTAGGGCTCTGGGCGGTGTACAGTACAATGCACATATACAAATAAGGATGCACGTATACAAATAAAATAGCTAAAACCGTTAAAAGCAGCAGTAAAATAAAACTAGTATAAAGATTAAGACTAACACGCAATGAAGGGCTGGCCCAACAGATCCATTCCCAAACCCTCTTTCAGGGGAAGGTCAGCAAACCCCAGATGGCAGAGGCAACAGATGTAAAGGCCACATGGGCAATTCATCAACGGCTGGATCCTCTCAAAAGCTCCGGGCGGAACAACTCCGGCTCTTTACAGGCCTCTGCGGAATTCAGTAAGGTCTCCTGGGTGCAGAGGCCCGGACGGCTGGTGGGAGAGGTTCCACCAGGCTGGGGCCAGGGCTGTAAAAGCCCCTGGCCTGTGTGTGGGAGGCCAGCCGTATCATCGAGGGCCAGGGACCACCAGTAGATTTGGCTCTCCGCGAGGAGCCTAAGAGGTCAGAGTAGGGACATATGGGGCGATGCGGCGTCCCGAAGATAATGAAGGGTCCCAGGGTCACAGAAGGGGCCTTAAAGCGCTGTCAGCACCAACACCTTGAAGATGATTCAGAACTCCCACTGGGAGCCAATGCAGCTGGCGCAGCTATTCAGGCTGGATATGATCCCCAGGTGGCATTGCCTGTAAGCAGACGCGCAGCTGCATTTTGGACCAGTTTTTCTTTAACTCTCCTCGGTCAGACGGCTAAGTGGGAGGCCCAGCCAGAGCAAGTTACAATTAGTCTAGGTCTGGAGATGACTGTTGCATGGATCACTGTGGCCAGATCGGTCTGGGAGAGGAAGGGCCAGCCGCCGGGCTCTGGCGAGCAGGTAGGAAAAAAGCAACCCGGGTTATATGGGCCACCTGGGTCTCCATTGATAGAGACGAATCCAGGTGGACCCCCCCTAGGTTATGCGCACGGAGGGGGGGTCGGTGCCAATGTGACCTCCCTCCCCGACACCGGGCAGCTGAAACATCCCTCTCTCCCCTCACGCACTCCAGCCAGAGGTGATTCTCCGGCTCTTCGATGGGATTCAGTTTTAACCTACTCTGTCGCGAATCCAACCAGCTAACCGGCTTCTCCAAACAATGCTGTAGAGCTGCAGGGGCGGTGGCTGTTCCCCTCCATCAACAACAGAATGAGCTGAGTGTCATCCTCGCGATACTGATGACAAGACAGCCCAAAACTCCTCGCGACTTCAGCTGAGCAAGGGGTCGCATGTAGATAGTTAAACAACAGCGGGATAATAATGCGTCTCCCCTGGGGTACACCGCAATTAAGCTGGCACCTTCCGGGAGGTCCTCATCCCCAGCATCTCACTTGTTGAGGCCTTCTGACCCCCGAGAAACGGAGGGCAATCCATTGAAGGACAGTGCCCCGCGACTCGAGGCAAGCTAGGCAAGGTGGGTCAGGAAGGTCATGGTTCGACTGCCATCAAACGCCAAGGGTAAGATCTAACAATACCAGCAGCGCCGATCCGCCTTGGTCAAGCTGCATGCGGAGTGTATCTGTGACGGCGACAAGAACAGTCTCCGTCCCATGCCCAGCACGGAAGCCGGACTGGAAGGGATCAAAAGCCGATGTGTCATCCAGGAAACCTTGAAGCTATGCATATCCAACAGGGCTTCCCAAACTCTGTTGAGAGTTCAGGGAGCATCACTGGGACTGTGAGGCTTTGTTTCACTAAATTGAGAGATGCCTGGAAAACTAGGAGCTTTGATTACTGGACAAGGGCAGTGAGATGGTGGGAGTTGGAAGGCAATGCTAAAGGGTGGTAGACAAGGAAATTGATCCATGTGGATTCAAGAGACAGTGGTAGCATATAGCTTAACAATGGAAGTAAAGTATGGAGTACAGAGTTTGGAGTAAAATATGAAAAGAAGTGTCCACTACTTTTTGGTTCTCCCTTGAACCCAAATGCTAGAATGCTAGAAAGTCACAAACTTCTAACACTATAGAAAGGGTTTTCAATGACCAGATGTTTAGACCTTCTGGTTATCTTTGGTTCTTTTACTCCTAAGAAAATTCTGATTACTCCTCTGATACAGAAGAGAAGAGGAAGCAGAAGTCACATATGGAGCTGTAAATTGACCTGGAGAAAAAATACTACCTTAGCATACATAAATTCACATCGAATTACCAACTGAGATAACTGCCTCCGCCTCTGAAACACTGTACTAATTAGGACATAAAGTGATGATTTCAGGGGCCACATACATTAGTTAAACAAAGAGAAGAGTTCCAAAGGGAGCTTCACTGAAGAAGCGTTTCTGTTAAATTTCAACAAGTTGCAACATGTTACTTTGTCTGCATGGAATGAAAAACTAGTTCTGCAAAGAAATAAATGCTGACCAAATGCAATATATTACCAAAAACCTTTCAATTCAATTAGCATTTATTAAATGATTATTACTACATTTATATCCTGCCTTTCTTGCAACACAGAACACAAGGTGGCACGGGTTTCCATGACAAAAGAACAGCATGATATAAATGTTTCAATAATAATACAAGGTAGTTGAATTTCAAGGTTTTTAAGTGCTAGAAATCATTACTCATAAAGGGGTGGGTTCATTTCTGTTCTCCCAAGTAGAATTTTGGAAAGACCACACAATTGCTGTATCATGTGAATTCATTCTACAGCTCTCCCCCAACCCTGCATAAAATCTTATGGATTAAAGTCAGAAAAAAATCAGACAAAATTATTGCACTGAAAATCACCAATCATATCATAGTGGCTCACTGCCACCACCACCTACTGGCAACACAGCAACTTTCCATATTAGATTTCCAAGCAATTGTGTTCGCTTGGTACAGTTTTGTGAAAATATGTACTATTTTTATTCAACACTGTTTTTCTTTTAAATTGTATGTTATTCTACATGCCTGATCATTAAAAGACATTGATCATCCTCCAGCCCATTTAGTTTATACCTGAGAGATCTTTAGGAATGCATTTGTTTCATAAAGTGTGATGACCAAATTGGGACGTCTGGATGAAGTGCAGTTATTTGAGAACACTTGCTGAATCATTATTTATACAATACTATAATTGACCAAGATCCATCTAGTTCAGTACTTTGTATCCATTAGCCAACCAAATACCTCAAGGAAGCTGTGTTGCTTTTTAAGCAACAGTGAAAAAGTAGGAATAGGATTAAACAGCTGAATAATTTAAGATTTAACTTGGATGTAAAACTTGATTTTTCAGACTATAAGAACAAAAAAATCAACTATTAAAAAACTGAGGTCAAAAGAGCTTTGGAAGAATTCTGCCACAACACTATGGGAATACAATCAATAATAGTAACTGATGATCTACCAAAAAATCAGGACTTCTCTTCCTCTGAAAAAGAAATGTAAGCTGTAGAGCGAGACACTTTAAAGTTCTCTTCAGTCCCTCTTGCCTTGAACATAGCATTCAGAATGGTATACTAGTTAAGAAGAAGAAGAGTTTAGATTTATATCCCTCCTTTCTCTCCTGCAGGAGACTCAAAGGGGCTTACAATCTCCTTGCCCTTCCCCCCTCACAACAAACACCCTGTGAGGTAGGTGGGGCTGAGAGAGCTTTGAGAAGCTGTGACTAGCCCAAGGTCACCCAGCTGGCGTGTGTGGGAGTGTACAGGCTAATCTGAATTCCCCAGATAAGCCTCCAGAGCTCAGGTGGCAGAGCTGGGAATGAAAACCGGTTCCTCCAGATTAGATACATGAGCTCTTAACCTCCTACGCCACTGCTGCTCCTGAAGAGCAGTGGACTATCCTCTGGAGAACCAGGTTTGACTTGCCACTCCCTGACATGCACAGCGAACTCTAATCTGGTGAACCAGGCTTGTTTCCCCACTGCTACAGGTGAAGCCTGCTTAGGCTAGTCACAGTTCTCTCAGAACTCTTTCAGCCTCATCTAACTCACAAGGTGTCTGTTGTGGGGAGGGAAGAAAAGGCAATTGTAAGCTTCTCTGAGACTCCTTAAAGGTTGAAAAAACCAGGGCATGAAACCAGCTCTTCTGTTTTGAAACTCCACATGAGACAATTTATTCTCAAACATGAATTCCAGTAGGAATTTTAAAGACCAATAAAATTTATTTCAGCATAAGCTTTTTTTGAACCAGGTCTCACTTTCTTAGATAAACTAAAGGAAGATTTTCTGCTGGGTATTAAACCAGGCCAAATGGATGTACACTTCTATGAGTATAAGGAAGTAAGCACTGACTCACAAAAGCTCAGCATGAAATAAACTTTTAATCTTTTAAGGTCCTATTGGACTCATATAACAATCTAACATGGCTATCTTCTACACTTACAATAATAGGTGGATGAAGATGAATTGAGGGGTGGAATCTCCTCTGATTCTCTTCTTCTCCTCCCATCCGCTCCACTAGAGTTCCTCTCCCTCTGAATATAGTTGCTCTCATTTTCCTCTGGTTTGAGTTTAGAGACGACCCCACCCTCTAGCCAGGTTGCTATAACAGCTCAACGTAGCACCCAATGTCTTGCAAGACGGCTTCACAAGACTTCAGAGATCATTATAGCAGCCATTGTGACAGAACGCAAAAGTGTGCATCTGTTTCTGGGCAGCTTGGTCTGTTCACAGAGTACAGTGACTTTGAGCAAGCACCAGGTATCCTATCTGATCACAGAACCTTGCATGATGGCACTATATTCTAAAGCAAGGCCCCTGTGTCACAGTGAGAAACAAAGCAACCAACAGGTGTGTTAGAAGTTTTGTGAGAATTCAGACATCATTTCTTTTATTTCAGCAATATTACTGATTTGTGCTATGTATGTGAAACTAATGACCATTGTGAATAGGAATTGTGTGATGCAATTCCCAGCTTCAATTTTATAAAAAAAATGTTGTGGGTATAGATTTATTTCTATACACAATTTAATACAAATTATATTTTTCACCCATTTCATCTGATAATGAAAAGTCCTCTACAAATCAAAGCAAATGTTTTTTAAAAAAATAGGAGAATCTTCAAGTTGGTGTAAAAAACCATTTAAGTAATAAAGAATATGAAAGGGCCATGTTTATTGATGGATAGTGCAGATTCAAAGCTTTTCAGAGCCTGGAAAGAGAAAACCAGGTCAACCCCACAGATGGGAAACTTACCCAGTTCTTAGCAAAGTAGCCACTAAGGGGGCATGATTAGTTCAGGAATTACCTTTTCAGTTTTTATGAATAGCTCTATTTTTCTTTTCAGATAGTTGCTGCTATTAAGAGATACTTCCTTTAAAAAGCCTCCCTTACAGCTTGCTCATCCATTTTCCATAGTCTTCCTGGACCTGTGCCTAGGAATGAGAAAGGGTTCTTCCACTTTTCTCTTTAATTAAAACTTATGAAAGTCAGATGATTTGCTTCTAGACTGCAGCAGGCTCTCACTGTCACATGACAAGGTTTCAAAACCCCAGGCATAGAGACTTGAAACATCATGTAGCAGATCACCAGGCATAATTAAGGTTGGAAGAGGTGGAGTGGGAATGAGACGTTAGAGAAAAAATATATATAATTCAATGACCAGAGGCATAAAGAAATCCTGTCTTCAGAAGACTCTGCTCCTTTATGTAACCTTCAGGTTGTTCTAGCCCTTCTTCTAGTAACATTTCTTAACTATATCCTAATGATTTAAAATACCAACAGACCTTTATAGAAAATTTCATTATCACACATTATAATTAACATACAGTAGTCAGTTTAAAACATATTTTTTCATGTCACTTTTTCATTAACAGGTGTTGTGACTCAAGTAATTTCAGCCACTTATAAATCCCAATGACCCAGTCTTATCTGATTTCACACCCATTACTTAGCCCCCACATCTCCCAAAAACAAAAAAAATCACAAGAGAGAGTAGGTTTTCATAAGGATTCTTTGCTCCCATATGAACCTCTCTATTTACAAAGATGCGACAGATGATCAGCACAATTTTGACAACACCCATAATTTATGAAGCACGTGGAAAAGAGTGAATTCAGATCCCAGGCCCTTCCTTCCCTAATAGGTGATTAATACTGTCTTACCACCTTTTCAGAAACAGTTTCATAAAAACTCCATCAAACCAAAAGTTGTAAATCATTTTGTAAATTTTCAGCATAACAGTCACCACAGTTATTGAAGAACACTAGAACACCTTTAAAATGCAAGTTAAAATCCCAACGGTACACTGAATTTGATGCTATAATCCCATGTGTAAAGCCCCACAAGTATGAAGTAAACAGCTTGGCTTTTGCCTGATCACTATGGTATACTTCTCGCCTATGTTGGCCTAGCAAAATTTCTGACCACAAGTTGCCTCTAGCAGAACTGAATGGCCATTCATTTTTTTAAAATATTAATAGTTTTTTTACTCAGAGAACTAGATGCCTGAGAGATTGTAACTTTATGACATACTGCAGAAACGCTCCCATGTTTGCAGGAAAATTTGAAATAAGAAAAAGTGAGGTAAAGCGCTGTCCAAATAACAAAAGCAACACCTCTAGTTTTAAGAAATATAAGCCCTTTGAGGACCTCCACAATGACCCTCTTTAGGGGTTGCCAAGCAATCCCACAATATCGGTAAGGCTGGGACCCTTTTGACCCTTTCCGGATTGCTGCTCTGGTCCCCTCTGCTAAAGGGCGTAGTGATTAAGAGCAGGTGCATTCTAATCTGGAGGAACCGGGTTTGATTCCCCACTCTGCCACTTGAGCTGTGGAGGCTTATCTAGGGATTTGCGGTTCTCACCACCCTACATAATTTGGTATCATCCGCAAACTTGGCCACCACGCTACCCACCCATACTTCCCTGTCATTTATGAATAGGTTAAAGAGCACTGGTCCCAAATGGATCCTTGGGGGACACCACTCCCTACATCTCTCCATTGTGAGAATGACCCATTGGATACTCACCGTGAAGGGGTCTTCTCCTGGGTGGTTGGAGGCCATCTTGTTTGGGTTGTGAGAACTTCCCATTTACACCCACCCTTTGCTTCCTGTTTCTCAGCCAGTTTTTAATCCATAGGAGGACTTCCCCTCTTATTCCTTGAGGGGAGGGGAGGACGGGAGGGAAGGAGGGGTGGCATGCAAGGGAGGGGGAAAGGGGAGGGGGCCCGACATCTGGACCTTGCCCACCCACCCTAGCGGAGGGAGGGAGAGGGGAGGCAGGGGTGGCATGCAAGGGAGGGGAGAGAGTGAGGGGTGACATACAAGGGAGGGGAGGGAGAGGACCCGGCATCAGGACCTTGCCCACCCACCCTGAGGGAGGGAGGGAGGGAGGGAGGGTGGCATGCAAGAGAAGGGGAGGGAGTGAGGGGTGGCATGCTAGGGAAGGTGACCTTGGGCTAGACACAGTTCTTCTGAGCTCTCTCAGCCACACCCACCTCACAGTTTGTTGAGGGGGGGAAGGGAAAGGATATTGTAAGCCCCTTTCAGTCTCCTACAGGAGAGAAAGGTGGGGTATAAATCCAAACTATTCTTCTTCTTCTAAAGATGTGCTAAAGGTCTCTCAAGGAGGGGAAAAGGACCGAGATGCCATTTGCTGACCTCGGATTTTAGGTGGGCAAAACAAAACGCCTGTTTTCCTTTCCCCTTCTAACAACCCATCAAGCCCTACAGACAGAACTAACTACAAGAACATCCACTGACATGGGCCACAATGCGCTCAAAGGGTAAGGGGTGCCTTCAGGGTTGGCTTGCCTGCCTGACTCGCGAGTAAGCATGTGTGAGCCTTCAGTGTCCTGCGCCTCACTAGCCTGGGGGCAAACCCGCCAACCAATGGGGATCCTGGCACAGCTTTGCACTACAAGGAGAAGATGCCCCTTTGGGGTGCAGAGCAGGTGGAAGGATTGTCCATGGTGGTGGTAGAATTGGTCATCCCACCTAGGCAAAGGCGCATCTAGGGAAAATGAGCCCGGGGCAAAATCTAAGGAAAATGGATCGGGGGGGGGGGGGCGTTCAGATTTTGCTGTGAGCTCAATTTTCCCTAGATACACCTCTGGTGGGGTATAAAGATGATGATGATGTTGAGGATGATGATGATGGCAGAACTTAGGCATTCTCCTTCTGTCCCCTCCCCAGCAGTTTCTGCTAGACATTAGTATTCAGAATCTTTCTTACTTCCTTCAGCTTAACTTTCCAGTCTTCTATAATACAACAGCCTTTGCTTAAAGGGACCAAAATGTAGTCGGAAAGAAGCATGCCCCCCTTCCCTTAGAACACATATTTAGGGAAATACCAGTGAGAGCTACTTGTTCTGGTTTGACTTCATGTCAAACCATAATTAAGTTTCTGTAACCATAGTTTGACTTTATGCTTGAGGTAAAAATATTCTTACCATACAGCAACTGCACTTGTTAGACAAATGTACTCTAAATGTGGATAATTCAGCTGTAAAAGTATCACAAGGCAGTTTCATGTTTCTGAAAACCAATGAAGGCGGGCTTATTTTGAGTAGTGTTATTTAACTGAACTGTACCAAACCATCCAGAAAAAAACAACACCACAACAGCTCATGTTTATTAAACCCAAAGGCTAAATTTGCGAATGACTATATGAGGGGAACATGGCCTTCACTGTTTGATATTAATATGGGAACTTTTTCTCTTCCTTCAAGAAGATATCATAAAGGCAGTTGGGTGCAATTCAAAAACCCTTGGAATAATGTTAAATGGAAAACTACTGAGCATCTAGAACAAAAAATATTGACAACATGGCATTGTTTAGGTCCCAAAAGAATACATTTAGAAACCAAGTAACTGGAAATGAATGCACAACTAATTCCATGGTTCACCAAACACATGCAATAATATGTTGATTCTTGTACAGTTACAGGCAATGAATCTGAATGCATGGCAGGTCAGGATTAAAAATTAAAATAGAAGTGGATGCCTTTGTCAGAAGCAGCAGCTTTTTTTTTTAACAGACATTGCTGACCCTCATCGGCTTGGTGTCATAAGCACCACTACCAATGGAATTTGTTTTTCTTAAGGTAACAAATTGTACCACATATTTTCTTTCTTTTAAAAGTTCACTTGTGTTTACAGAGAGCTGAGAAAAACAGATTTTTTTAAAAAAATAAAGCTCACATTTGACAATTGACAATTAGTTGCCTACGTGCAGTAGTAATTAAGACTCATAGAAAACATTAAACTTGATCCATGTCAACAAATTCAGTGAGTTCCAGTGGCTGACAAATTTGATTTCACTTTGCCAATTAAGCATTCCAAGTGATCCTTACAAATTTTACACTTTTCAGTTTCACTGCACTGTATGTTGCTTAGTTCTGGGATCCCACAAAAAACAGAACACTATTAACTAGTGCTTCAGAAAGGAGTAGAAGTATTTTTAAATATCACAGCAGATTCAAACTAACTCAGTTTAAAATCAACAAGGTTCAACTGTGTAAGCACCAACAGTGTTGATTCACCTGGGGACAGTCACAATTTTCTAACTCACTGCCTTTTAACCAACCTGATTTCTTTTTTATGCATATATGTACACGTGATCCATGCAACGGTCACCTCTAGACAAGATTACTGCAAGCTGGTGCAGAATGCAGGAGTGAGGATCCTCATGGGGATTGTGTGGTAGGCAAGTATTATACTAGTGTTCTGCCAGCAGCACTGACTCCAAGTGGAGTACTGGATCAAGGTCCTGATACTTACCTTTAAGGTCCTAAAGTTTCTGGGGTCAGCATATGTGGGACTGTTACGTGCTCCGAAGATCACTATGCTTGGTGAGTGAAAACCTCCTGGTAGGCTCTGGCCCAAAAGATATCCCCCATTTTCCATCTTTTATCAGATATAAATCCCACCACTTCCCCTTGGTGATTTACAGTAGTCAGCACTATACATTTTTGTAAATTATGAGTTGGTTTTATTGATTTTAAATTGATTCTGTGTTTAAATGTTGTTAGGTACCCTGAGCCTGTGTGGGGCAGGGCAGGGTACAAAAGTAATAATGAATGAATAAATAAGTTGGATTCAGAAGAGACACTAGAGATCATACCGCAAATTTATGTTCAGTACTGGCGCATACAAGAACTTCAGAAAAAAATTAGATTGTGTTTCATAGATTATAGCAAAGCTTCGGACTATGTGGATCATGAAAAAAATGACTGATTTTAAAAGAAATGGGTGTGCCACAGTATCTGTTTTGATGCATAGTCTGTACTCTGGATAAATGGCTACTGTTATGACATAATATGGAGAAACTGAATGGTTTCCAATTGGCAAAGTTGTCAGAAATAGATGTACTTTATCTCTGCATATGGGCAATTGATTTGGATAACATATTATAAGGAAAGCTGGATTAGATTTAGATGAAGGTGGAGTGCAAAGGGGGGGCATTAACATTTCGAGCTATGCTGATGACACCACATCACTGGCAGAAAATAATGAAGACTTGAAATGATTACAGATGAAGGTTAAATCAGAAAGTGCCAAAGCAAGATTACAACTGAACATCAAGATGACAAAAGTAATGCCTTTTACTTTACTAAAGTTTTACTTTAGTACTTTTACTTTACTAAAGTTTAGTACTTTAGTACTTTTACTTTACTAAAGTTTTACTTTACTAAAGTTATGTTACTAGAGGGATTACTTTACTAAGTTTGATGATGAAGAAATTGAAATGGTTAAAGGTTTTCTATTCCCTGGCTCAACTGTCAACC
Organism: Sphaerodactylus townsendi; assembly: GCF_021028975.2. Lineage (NCBI taxonomy): Eukaryota > Metazoa > Chordata > Lepidosauria > Squamata > Sphaerodactylidae > Sphaerodactylus > Sphaerodactylus townsendi. The sequence continues at coordinate 39,371,631 of NC_059431.1, forward strand.
AAAAGGGAAACTAGACAGCAACTAGAATTAGAAGGAGATTGAGACTGGAAGAACAGCCATGAAGGAGCTAGGAATGATGTGTAAGGATGTGCTACTGAAAACCAAGATCAAGTTAATTCATGCCACAGTATTCCCATTATTATCTATGGATGTGAAAATTGGACAACAATCAAAGTTGACGGGAACAAAGTTAATTCCTTTGAAATGCCATGTTGGAAGAGAGTTTTATGGAAACTATGGACTGCCAAAAAGACAAAGTAGTAGGTTATTGATCAAACCAAGCCTCAATTCTACCTCAAAAATAAAATGACCAAACTGAGGTTATCATACTTTGGTCATATCAAGAGAAGACAAGAGTTAACTGGAAAAGATAATAATGCTAGGAAAAGTTGACAGCAGCAGACCCAACATGAGATGGATTGACTCAATCAAGGAAGCCACAACTCTCAGTTTGCAAGACCTGAACAAGACTGTTAACAACAGGGCAATTTGGAGGACATTAAATCATAGAGTCATAAGTTGAAGTGACTTGGCACATCTTCATGATGGAGTTACTGATAAACACAGAAGGAAACAGCTTTATGTCATTGTCACTTGTTTGTACTACTAGGACAGAAACAAAACAACAGTGAATAACCACTACACTAGCAGACATGGGATTTAGGTCTAGACAAAAGAAAATTATCAGAATGACAGCTTCTGTCAACAAAAGATTAGGAGTCATGCTGAACTGCAGAATACAGGGCTAGTAACAAAAACATCTTCCCAATAGATAAAACAGTATTTTAAATAAATAGTACTCTCTAAGGCAGTGGTTCTCAATCTGTGGGTTGCAGTCCCTTTCACAGGGGTCGCCTAAGACTCTCTGCATCAGTGTTCTCCATCTGGAAAATGGATAAATGTTAGGGTTGGGTGGTCACCACAACATTAGGAACTATATTAAAGGGTCGCGGCATTTGGAAGGTTGAGAACCACTGCTCTAAGGGTTAAATAAATAATACTCTCTTAAACAATAACATTTCAGACAACGAAACACCTCTAAAACTGTAACACTCAAATCAAGTTAAAAAAATAAGCTTAATATATTTTATACTACCGAAATGAACTATAAAAGGTGAATGACATCCAACAAAATAAAAACAAAATAAAAATCAAACCAAAGCTAATGCTTCAGAATTCCAAAACACCACTCACCTTCAAAACTTAGAAACAACAGTAAAAAAGCAAACACTTCTATAAAGAGATATACAAATGAAGCCAAGAGGAGAAAATATAATGTTGTCTAATTAATCTGTAAGGTTCTAACTAGAGATGTGAGACCCAAGAAGAAAACCCCTAAAAATGTGTGCTTTTTCCAATTTTTCTGAATTGACAAATTTGGGACAACTGAATTGAAACTCTTAGGAAATTTTATTTATTTATTTATCATATTTAAAATACCGCCCCACAAACCACAATAAAACATCATAACATCAGAAATATAATAAAAGTTAAAAACAGTTTAAACAACTCAGATGGCAAGCTAGCTAAACTTCCCCGGGGGTGGCCCCATCATTCCCTTATATAGGGAATGGCACACACACATCAGCAGCCATCTCCCCCAAAGGCCCAGTGGAACAACTCCTTTTTACAAGCCCTGTGGAACTGCCCAAGGTCCCGCAGGGCCCAGATGGCCAGAGGCACAGTGTTCCCCCAGGCTGGGGCCAAGGCACTAAAAGCCCTGGTGGAGGCCAGCCACATCATTTTCTTCCTTAGAATGAGTAAAATGCTTCTTGAGGCAAGCCTATTCGCATTCAAAATATACAGCAAATTTTTCAAATATTCAGCCATGTTTCCAAAGGAAAAAATGAGCAATTAGAGATGGCACAGAAAACTTCATACTGTAGACCAGTGATTCCCAGTGTGATACCGTTCAGGGTTCTGCAGTACCCTGGGGTGCTGTGAACACGTCCCAGGGGTACCACAACAATGCTACTGCCCCCCCCCCCTTTGCAATGTCTCCCATCAGCGCTAGCAAGGACGTGGAGCTGGCCCAGGGGCCAGTGCCTACCGCAAAGTCAGCAGGCTTCCCCCTGCCCCCACATCGAAATTCAATCTCACTTAAATGCTTAGTTGTCGCTGGATAGAATCCTTATAAACTTGTATTTCATTATATTGTTTTATATATTTTATTGGAAGCCGCCCTGAGTCCTCAGGGAGATTTGGCAGGGTACAAATGTAATAAACAAATAAACAAACTGATAACATTTAATACTTTCCCAATACTTTCCCTTAATCCATTTTCTCTTTTATATAGCTTCACTAATAAATATCATCAATAGAAGTTTAATTCAAGCTAAGGTTCAGTCCTTACATTAATTTTGTCGTGTTGCCCAAACTTCACATTTTTTTAAAAAAAAATGGAATTGTTATATCTTGGACAGAAATACGTATGGGCTAAGATTTTCATCAGCTGGAGCAAGAATACTGAGTAATAAAAAGTAATTCTAAGGCCCCTTCCACACATGAAGAATAATGCACTTTCAATCCACTTGTTTGCAAGTGGATTTTGCTATTCTGCCCAGTAAAATCCAGCTGCAAAGTGCATTGAAAGTGGATTGAAAGTGCATTATTCTGCGAGTGCGGAAGGGACCAATTTCTATGTAATATTTCATATTTGCTACAGATTTACTCACTGCTTCAGCCTTTACAGCAACAATAAAACTAATATTTATCAATGATAAAAACTTTACATTTTTAAAAAATCCATATACATATCTGTAATGCTGGAATTTTATTTTTAAATCGCAAGCATTTAGTCGAATTTTCCAAAATGTGTACTTTTAAAAGCATTTATAGGAACTGTTTAACAAGCAATTCCACATCACGATATCACATATGTTTGGATTAGCTATATACAGTCACATGAATCACTTCTCCAATGGTACAGTTCAAGTGGCATTGCTCCCTGAGCCTAGCATCTACAATTATAAGCATAGCAACAGTATTTTTTTTGTTCAGCTGTATCCCACAATGAACTTCTCCTTTGTTAACTGTCAAACACCACTACAGCAGAGTCAATTACAGCATGACAATAGATTCCTCACATTTCCTAGAGATTCTGGGGCATAAAAACTGAAACTGCACAGAATAATATAAACAAAATTATGGTTCCAGCATCTATGAATCACTATGGATACAGTTTACATGACCAGCCTTTTTAATGCATGGACTGCTTATTTACCAGTATAGTCATGATGTTATCTAAAACAAGTTGGACATATGCTGTCTGCTTCTTGATTTTTATATAATCAACTAAGTTACTGCGTAATAAAGTTCCTCAGAATATAAAAGGAAGTCATGTTTTTCTGGCATGGGACTGGCATGGGAAAATGGGTTTTTCTGGCATGGGAAAATTACTCTCCCATGCAACAGGGCGGTCTGGCTGTAATGGCATTTGCAAGGATGAGAACCAGATTTGACAAGATGCTGGGAAATCAATGAATTGATATTTCAAGCACTTTTAATTGGCAAATAGTTACTGGGGAATAGTTAGAAAAAGGGTAATTTATGCATTAGTATCAACAGGCCAAATAGCAAGTCTAGTTGGCTGCTTGAGAAAATGGTAGCAATCTGAATTAGTGCCAATCTGATTGGATCCCACACAGTTTCCACTTACCAATTAAAGCACTCAGAAGATTCAGTCACAAACCTCTCACCAACTTGTCCAATTTCCTTCACCCCAAAATACCACATCAATCTTCACATTTATAAACAGACCCAAACACTTTAGATCTCCAGTCTTCTCTTCTAAAGGCATTCAACTATGTGGGGAAGGCTGAAAACAAATTTGAGACACCCTCCAATTTAAAGGAACAGCCACCCTGAACCAGGAGGGAAGTTAAGGTGTAAACAAACAAACAAACAACCCCATAAAACTCTAATGTGGGGTGGCGCTGTTACACAGTGGAAGAACATCTGCTTTGCACGCAGAATGTTTCAGGAGCAACCTCCAGCACCTCCCATTTAAAAGGATCAGGTAACAGGAGATGTCAGAGGCCTTGGAAGTCACTGTCAGAGAAGACAAAACTGACCTTGACAGACCAATGGTTTGACTCAGGAACCCCGTGAAGATAGCCCATTTGTGTGTTGGCTTACTGTGTGAGGAGGGAGATTGAATACAAGCACACTAGCCCAGCCCCACTCCCACTTTGCCTATTTTCATGGTGAATTACCACACAAGCAGATTATCTACATAGGGTTACCACATAAGGCAGCTTCATTTGTTCATTTGTAGCAAATGAACTGGAAGTAAATATGGAAGTACATAAAGATGTGATATGAAAGCGATGATAGCTTCCCCAGAAGTTATTCTGCCTCTGAAGAACACCCATCTCCAAACATGCGGTCCTTAACAGTCAAATAATTAAAGCATCTGCCATCATTCAGTTTTTTTGCCCTATGTGATTTCATCCTGCCATAGAGAAAGCCCTTTTGTGTTTTTTTCCCTCTGAGGATACAACACATTTTCAGGACAACATTTTTGTTTCATCAGAAGAGAGAATGTAAAGCTATCTGATGTAGACTACTACAACTGAGTTATATCACTGAACAGTATACTTGCAATGTTGCTACTACCATTATTCACGCACTTAGAACTTGCTTTGAATCAAAAGTACTTAAAACAACATAAAAATGCTGAATCTTGGCTAGATTGTGCATTACTTGCAGAATATCATAAACAATTAACCCATAAATGGAACACTGAATATACTGCATGGAGCAGCACACAGCATAATACAAAGTGACAAGTCCTTTAAATGCTGGCATAACCACCAACAGACTTAAATGTGGAGGGTGCAAATATTGCAGCTCATAGTAAGCCTCCAGTACTGGCAGAATCCACATAAGCTATGTAACTTTTGATACATATTTTTAACTGTTCAGTGAATATTTTTACTTTGTTTTTTAAATTAAGTCACTCGTATATGTGTGGAAGAGGGCTGATTGTAATAGTTTCATAACATGTGTGTTTTAAATTGTTAGCTGCCTCGGCAATCTGTGTAAGGGCTTAAAGACAGGGTACAAATTTTGCAAATAAATAATAAATAAACAATGTTCTGATGAAACCAATAATAGTCGGGAAATTCTAGTCCTAGAAACCTGTGACTTATTCAGCAAAGATATGTTGAGCAACCAGGAGTTTTTTGTCCACAGCTAATTAAATTCCTCCCTGCAGAATGCGGGGGATGAAAAGGAAGGAGAACTGTGAGGTAGGGAAAAGGAGTTGTATAAGTTCTACACTAACGATTCTAGGTTTTGCTCAAATAGTACAAGCTGACACAGAAATCACACCAAATCCATGTTTTTGTTTTTCACAACTTCCGTTGAAACCCTCATTCTGACAGGAAACCGTCACCATGCAGCCAAAGTAGATTTCAGGGATGAATCCAGGCCTCACATGTACATGCTTGCAACCATGACTATCAAAGCACACTAACTGCCATCTCCCCAAAACCTCGTGCTACAGCCAGAGGACAATTTATGAACAACTTCATGCAGAAAAATCTTGCTGAAACTAATGAAAGCTGTGCAAGTGTGGTCTTGCCTCCACCTGTTATAAAACAGTTTGCACTCAAGAGGCACCTAACTAATTGTGCCAAACCCTTTTCGTAACGCTTACATAAGCAGGCTACCAGAATATTTGCAGGAGCTTTGATTAGGTTTCTTAACTTTGGGGGAGGAGGGGGGCAGTTATCCAAAACTATTTTTTCTATTAGGTACACTACGCAGTACTGATGGATCATTTATAGGGGTATATAATTCTGTTCTTCCCTATAAATCACTTTTTGCCTACATACCCTCCTTCCTCCCTTTTACCATTGCCATATACAATCAAGTTTATCAAAGTATAACAACCTCTAATCTTATCTACAGGACAACTACCTATTTCTCTCTCTTCAGGATGCATCCTTTCCAGTCTGCTAAAAGTAAATTCTTGCAATGTGTACAAGATCAGTGTTAGTCTCCCGTCTCCTGTTAACTACAGAATGTAGAAAGTACCGGAAACTTACGTAGTCATGAAAGGCTTTAGCTTCACTTGAGTGTTCACACGTTTCACGTCTTTCTGGAGCTGCACAGTAGAGATCCCAAAAAACACTAAAAGTGGAAAAAGGACATAACTTGCACTTTAGATTGTATTCTTAAAACAAAAGCTCCACAGTACTCAAACCATCTCATTGTATCTTATGGTCACCATAGTTTTCATCTCCCTGTTCTTTCAAACAGGATGTTATCTGTGCAGACAAAGCAGCAGTGTAGGAGCCTGGGCCACTGAGCAGGGGGACAGGAAGGTTGAGATCAAGGGTGGGCAGACAAATCCAGCAGATTGGGGTTACATTGAGGCTGCCCTCAATGAGTTCTCTGAACTGGGTAGCAAAGTGGAGCGCCTGTGCAGAGTTGGAGGAGAGGTGTGTAGAGGAAGGAACAGATAGCCAGGAAAGGTTCCCAGGATCCCAGTCTCTTTAAGCACAGAAAGTCTGCCTCTCAGCAAGGGCAAGTTAAGCTGGTCACTATAAGAAGGCCTAGCAAAACAAAGGCCTGCAGAGGTCAAACAGCTTCCTAGAACTTTGGTCCCATTTGGATATGCTAATGGAGGGCCAAAGTGAGATAAAACTGTGGAGAATGGACGTCTTAAGGGACTGTTGGCAAGAAGGATAAGGGCCGCACCTATTAAGTGCCTCAAGATTCCAGCTGGCCATATTGGATAAAATGCCACCCTTCCAACGCCTTCCAAATAGATGGTCTGACACCTCCTTTTCATCCCAAGGCCCAGAGCCCTTAGGCATACATGCAGCCAACTCACAGTAAGCAGATTCACAGGAGAAAGCTCCATAGAGGGAACAGCTGTGAAGTTCCCTTTACATCCCGTAATGGCTGGAATTTCAGGAAAAAATTATGGAAGTGCAAATGTCCTCAACTAGCAGAAACAAATCCATGTCCTGTAAAGTCATTATATATGCTATTACAGGATGTGGGAATTCCTATCTCTGAAGTAACCAAAGCCCCTTCCCCTTTTCAGGGTACCTGAAAAGGTCAAAAGCAGAACAAAATGGGTGCCTTGGAAAGCTTCTTTCTGCCTCTGTGGGTCCCCATGGCCAGCCAGATTTCTGCAGCAGAGGTCAGTGTCACGAAACAAAGCTTCTCTCCCCCCCCCCCAGTCTTGTTTAGGCAGCTGCAGACAGACTATGTGGATGCAAATTTGAAGGGACATAGAAGGGTTGAGTGTCCACAGAAAGTGCTCCTTCTCTATGGTCACCTTCATAAGAGTGTCCTAGTATAACCAGACTGACCCATAGGAGGAGCCCTGTCTCTACCCATCCAGCCAACCCTTGGGGTGCCTGGCAGTGCAGGGCCAAAGTACCATTATTTTGCATTGGCTAGTATACCCACAAGGACAGTAAAACTTGTCAGAACTTACTCTCGTCCTTATCTGCCTTGCTAAAGGGATTAATAATCTGCCTTCCTAAAGGGATTAAGGTAAAAACAATATCTTCTACTAGAAAAAGCTATTTTCACCTCAAGTCCTGATCTATCAGCCTCGCTAAGACAAAAAACATGCTAATGTGCTTGCTCCAAGGTGTTCCTGCCAGTACAATGCTAATCTCGATTTCTTCTTCTGACTAACTTCCCTCTAAAGACCACCTTATTTGCACTGCCATTGTTTTACAGTTGTAACTGAATCAGCTTCTTCCCACTTTTGGCCATTTCTAGGCTTAGCCACTTAAGCCAAGTACTCAAACCATCAGATTATTTATCCTCTTTTCTTTCCCCAGAAAGACAAGGGTGCTTTTTGTCCTGGGAGATTAAGGGTCACTCTGCATAATACTAAGGGCCCACTTCTCCCTATAATTAGCCCCCTCTCAGAACATTCAGTGTTCAGTATCTCATGGACATCTGTCTGTTGATACTGTCCCCAATGCTCTGCTTCTCTTTGCTTGAGCTTAGCACGGGTTGCTAAGTTCTGTTCATTGGACCACTCTGCTCCAAGATAAGGTAGTATAACCTATCCTGACAAATTCCTCTGCTTTTTCAAACCTACCCACTCAAAACTTTTTATATCCTAGGACTGAGTGTGTGTCCCACTGCTTTGATTATGATGTGCCCATGTTTTTTTTAATATTTTCCTCTTAATAAAACTTGTAAAACTTTTACAAGTTCTCATGTGGATTTTTTGCTAAAGCAACTCTCCGTAAACTCTGGCAACCAAGATTCCAAGCTTCCTCGGCCTCTCATTAAGCAAGGTCTGCCCTTCGTTAATTCCCCACTCTAAAAGGGGCAAACGGCAGCATTTTGGCTAACACTGGGTGTAGCATTTGTCTAGACATAGGAAGGGGGAGTGGCAATTGAGGAGGAGGCTTCTTTGCCATGTCTCATGAAGGCAATTCCATGGGTCAACACACATCCAGAGGCTGTCAGATCGTCCTTCGTCAAGAGGTCCTGAAGATGCTGGAAGGTGAAAGGCATTGCTGGCACCAGATATTCTCTATCTGCTCACCCTCCTTATGCAGGAGAGCCGCTTTGGGGAAATCAGGAAATGGGCTGCATCTTAGGAGATCTCCAGGTCCCACTGAGAGGCTTCCATCCCTCCCATTGTCCCTCGAAGGGGGTGGGAGGGAATGGAATACTGACAACACTGGGAAAGAAAATGGCGGGCTTCATTTTATTTTTTACTTTATTTAAACACTGCTTCAATGCCAACATGGAGTGATGGCATGGCAATAGACCTCTGCAACATTAAGGGTGGGATTTGTCTGTCAGGATCCCACTGCCACCCCCAATGCTATAGTGGTCTACTGCTGTGCCACCATTCCATGTTGGCATGGTAGCGGTGTTTAAATAAAGTTTTAAAAAATGAAGCCCTCCATTTTTCTTCCCAGTGCTGTTTAACTTTACCCCTAATCCATACAAAGTGGAAGCACTATGGACTGGAAACAGGGCTCATGTACAAACAGGTTAATGATCTGTTCTAGTTGAGGTTACACTCCTTCTGAAAGCCTGGGTGTGGTTTGAGGGGGTTCTTTGATCCCTTATTGTCCCTGGACAGTCAAATGTCAGAAATCATTACAAATCTCATTACGAAGCTGAAGCAGCTTCTCCAACTGCTTTTCTGAAGAAAGCAGATCTAGCAATGGCCAAGCAAGTCTTCATACTGCAACACTCTTTTTGTGGAGCTGCCCTGCAAGATTGTACAGAAGCTTCAGCTAGCACTAAGTATAGCAGCTAAGTCCCTGCTGGATCCTGACAGAGTGAACATATAACATGAATTCTTCTACAGCAACACTGGCTTCTGGTTTACATCTGGTCTCAATTCAAGGTTGCAGCACTGATCTTTAGTACCAACCTATCTGGGCAATGAGACCGATGTATGAGCCCTTTCTTCCAGAGTATGCCTTATTTGAAGCAAGACTGGTCTATGGGAGAGCATTTTTAGCCACCCCCAGCTGTGGAACTCCTCCCCCACAAAAGTTCAAACTGTTGTCATTGCTGCAGGCCCTCTAGAGGAAACCCAAGAAATTTCTGTTCTGCAAGATTATTTGACGGACTACTGGATGTACTTGTACTTGCTCCATGTATATACATGGGTAGTTTTGGGATATTTTTACATTTGATGTTTAATTTTTTATTTTTGTCATCCCCATGACAGCCTCCAGAATGGGTTGAAAAGCAGCATACGAACTACCTAAATAAATATCCAACTTAACAATTTATTAGTAGTCCTTTCCACTGGACCTGCTGTAAACACCTATTTGACAAATGAAGCTACCTTTTGTATAGGTATTTCTAAGTATCTTACACAGAGGAGAAAACAATGTAATGATTTTGAAGATCTTTTCTTCTTAAAAGAAACCAAGCAAGACTAATTGAAAAGCAAAGAACTATTCTACCTGTTTTCTTTACTAGACTGGATGTTTTGTTCTCCTTTAAATGTTCCTCATCTTAAAAAAATTTCCCAGAGGACACCGCATATATTTCAGTTATTTCTGCACAAAGTTAATATGATGTTGTCAAGCTTTAATGAAAACAGAAAGCAAACACTTACCACCACCAAGAATGTAAGAATCCTGGGGGTTCGCCCAATGTGATGTTCTTTTCCCATCTTATCTAAAACCATAAACAGTGATTAAACTTTTTTCAATTTAGCAAAAGTATATAAATATAAAAGCATACTCCCACACATCTCCCTTACTATCCATTGATTTTTCTCCATCTCTCCTGCAGCTATTGCTATTAGGATTGTAAAACTCAATCACAAGAAATGTAAGGGTAATTCCACTGCATCAATCCAAAGGCCCATCCAGCAGGCCATTATCAACAGTAACCAGCTGCATGCTTCTGGGAACCTTATAAGCAGATCCTAAAAGCAACAGCCTTTCCCCATGTGGCCTCAGCATCTGAGGCAAAGGAGTATGTGGACTTCACCAGTTCCACATAGTCCTGATATCTGCTAGCTGTTCACCAATGTATTCTCCATTAATTTGCCTACACTCTTTTAGACACTATAAAAGCTAATGGCCATTACCATGCTTGTAACAGGGAATTCCACAAGTTAGTATTGTCTGAAACGGTACTTCCATTTTTTTAATTGCTTACCAACTCCATTGGACAAAAGTGAGTTCTAGTTCAAGAAAGAATCCCAATATCTCTCTCTATTATCTCCATGCTAATCAAAGTATTAATGCCAATCAGAGTATTATTAATACCTTCACTGCAGGGTAAATTCCTCTCCTACCATCCAAATAAGTCATCTAGCGCATGAATAAAGATTACACTACTGTTTGGCCACACAAAAACATATTCTTTTCACTGAAGAAACAGTTAATGAATCTTAGAAGTGGCTCTCTCAAAAGCCAACAGAGTTTTTATTTTCATTTGTTTCACATCTAGCGCATGAATAAAGATTACACTACTGTTTGGCCACACAAAAACATATTCTTTTCACTGAAGAAACAGTTAATGAATCTTAGAAGTGGCTCTCTCAAAAGCCAACAGAGTTTTTATTTTCATTTGTTTCACATCACAAATGTGGCCAGCACTTTATAGAGTGCAAGTAAACAAGATCATCACCAAGAAACGTACAAGCTAAAATTAGGCACAAGAAACATAACGAAAGTAAGGGAAGAAGATGAAAGAATTAATGAACATGGGGAAAATATGGTTTATTCTAATAACATGTATTGAGGCTTACTTTAATCAGGGGCCAGCACTGAAAGAGTATGCCAGAGGTTTCACACAAAAGCTAGAACTTTAAGAATTGGAGCATGTAAGAGAAGTGACATCACACATGCATTCTGGGAAGGGAGTCCACCAATAAATCAGATACATGGGAGAAAGAAAAAAGCAGGAGACTCCAGGAGACTCTAGGATGCTCAAGAGTGGTACAGCTGAAAGGTTAAGGATCATGAGCAGGGTTGGAGGGTGACACAGTCAATTGAAACAAAGATTGTATGGAAAGAGAAAGCCTTGAGAGAGAAGATGAGAAGTTCAATGCTTATGGAAGTAAAATCCACAGTCATGTGAAATTGACAGTAACTAGTTGAAATCAATGCTGATTAAATGGCTTCCAGTTTCCAGTTTCTGAGAGTTCTTCAAAAGCAGCCCTGTGTCAGGGGGAAGGGTAGCATGCAAGGAAAGGGGAGTGAGGGGAGGGGAGTAAGTGAGGGGTGGCATGCAAGGGAAAAGGGGGAGGGGCCCTGGAATCTGGACATGGCCCACCCACGCTAGTGTAGGGAGGGGAAGCAGGGGTGGCCTGCAAGGGGAGGGGAGGGAGGGAGGCAGGGGTAGTATGCAAGGGAGGGGGAGGATATGTTTCTACATATATTTGGATATGTTTACCTTAATTTCTGCTACTCTAAATTAAGTTATTTAATGTTGAGAATGGAAAAGACTTATTGACATTAAACAATACTCACACATTACCCCCAAAAGGGATATTGTTGCCAGGAATTAGGGTTGCTATCCAGAGAACATATTCAATGATACTAAAAAATCAGAGAATTCAGAGGATTGCCACATTTTTGGCATAACTAATTTTTATGAATCCTGCAAAAGCTATATTACTTTGGATATAGAAAAATATCTAATTTGACATGATTACCAAATACCACAATTGTTTCAATATTGCTTCAATCAAGCTTGTAAACAAATTCTCAGCTGGTGACATGGAAATGCTGTTTCCAGGTGATCAAGCAAGGCTCCAGTTAGTATCAAGTGGACCACACAGACAAGCAACCATACTACACAGCTGCTTTTTTCCACCTGCAGAAATGTTCAAAGGAAAAGTCCTGCAGCTTCCCATTCTCTTTCTCCACACTAGCAAAGTCAAATCCTGACAGGTGAAAGAATGTATGTTAAGGGAAGTAAGCTCATGTAAATTGTGATTGACAACTGCTGAACTATAGTTTACAAGGCTGATTTAAATCTTTTCCATCTGGTATGGTACTCTTTATCTAAAGTTGTTGAAAAGATAAAAGATGATAAGAAACATACCTCTGATAAGAACGTCTGAGCTGATTTCTGTGCTCCTACATGGAGCAGATATTCATATACATACAATGCTAACCTGGAAATAAAAAAAGGAGAAAAATTGACTTGCAAAGTTCAAACTTATAGTCTGAGGTATATATTATCAAAGAAAGGAAATACAAAGAAGAGCAAACTCAGTTTCATCTACTTTACCAACATCTTCCAATTGTTTATGTGGAAAAAATCATAGGCAAAGCTAAGAATGCTATTATACAAAAATCAGTCTGTCAATATTTTATTATCTTGGGCACAGGTCCAGTTAGCTCATAACTGTTCAGCTTCTATTAATCTATATTTATCCACACAAAGCCATGCTTACAGTAAACAATACAACATAGCTATAATTTTAGAAGTACAGAGTATTTCTCAACAAAATCACCTTCTGAATGCTTTACTCTCCTAGCTCCAGATTCCTGTTTATCATAAGAGCTAGCCAACATCATTCAGAACTCAGATGTACTATTTGTGATGAGATCAAGAGCCTATCATGGGAGGGGATCAGGAGCACCATTTGGCCCAGGGTCTCATATTTATAAAGAGCCTCAAATTTAGATTTTTTTTCACATTATTGCTAAATGAGGTAATACATACAATCACAGAGATACACTGACTGGATTTAAAGAAGAAAATGTTCAATGTACAACTTTAAACTTGGGTCTCATTACTGGGTTACACTCCCTACAGTGAACACAATGAATTAATATCCTCCTCTGTCAGTGGCTGAAGGACATGCTCTATACTGGGTCCAGCAGCAGCAGAAGCGGTCCAGGCCTCTCTTGACTTCTGAGGAGCTCTGATGAGACCACTTCTAAACAAAATAATCTTATTGCTAAAATAATGGCTGCCCCATAATAAAAAGATGCACAGTATAAAGAGAATATTACTACTGCTGCTGCTCACAACAATAACAATAGTAAAAATGATGATAATAATAAAGCCTCAAGTAGAAATCTTCATTCTGACCCTGTTCATGAGTATTCAAAAGTAGGATTCCAATGATTTCAGAAGGATTTATGCACATTTAGGTGAATAGCCTTTGATAAAATTCTAATGCAAGATTTGGTTTGTTTTTGGATTTAATCTGTACATACTGTTAATGTGATAAATACTGGAAAATGCAATTCTGCCTGAACAATGGCGAGAAGCTTTCTTGATCCATCTTACAGACTTGGGCATGTGTGCAGCCAATACTATTTTTTTCCACTGAGACTTCACGCATCTTCAGCAGCAGCACGATAAACAGAAATTCAACAAGTGAAGTTTTGCCAGCCTGAAGATGCAATAAATCATTGCAGCTGTTAATAGGAACCCTGTCAGAAAAATAAAACACAACTTCTCCTTTGCTGTCACTTCAGAAGAAATTAAATTTTGAATCTACAAACTGAAGACGGAATTGTATGTTCTTAGCCTCACTGAGCTCAGCTTGCACCAAGAAAGGGCGGGTTAGAAATCAAATTTAAAAAATTAAAAATTCATTCAGAAGTTAAACAAAGAGGTACCAGCCCCACAAATTCCTCCTTGGTTTTGCCGCAGAGAGCTAACACAGCTGTTCCACCTGAATTCTGAGGATAAACTGACCATATAGAACCAAAACCATAGGTCTAAAAATGAAAAGGTATCTCTATTAATTCTGGTTCACACAGATTCACAGGAAAATAGTAAACAGATAACTGACAAAGTCTGCAGTTGGCACAGCAGGAGGGGGATTGAGACCAGGAAAACATTGTGTTTCAATCTCCTACATTTTTAGGTTACAAGGAGTATTGCGGGTTTTCCGGAAAAATTGTGTGATACTCGTAAAGAACAGTGTGACCTGATAGGAAGCCCATTTAAGCGACTGGGCGCCTGGACATTGTGTCACAACCACATCGCCCCACCATTCCCAAGGGAGCTTTCCAGAGTGTGGAGAGGTCAAAAACAAAAAAAAAGTCTCCCTGTAGCCCCGGCCGCCAGCATAATAGGGGCAATGGCCAGGTGGAAGCTGACTTGTGCCAGCTCCTTCCCAACCACACCCCTGGACTGCCCCGCTACACTGGTAGCAGCAGGGGGGCACAGAGCTGCTGGTGTGGCATTCAGCACTGCATGCCACTACTGTGGAGGGCTGCAGCAGCCGCCTGCCAGCAGATCCACCCCTCTGCCAGTGCAAGCGCCTCCTTTGGATAGGGCTTTAGTATGCTTAGCTTCTTTTTAGTAAACAAATTTTAAAAGTGAGATATTTGTAAGAAATCAAGCAATATATTTGGATGAGCTATATTCGAGTACAGTAACACCTTAGAGACCAATGATTTGGGGGATAAAAATTTTTGAGAGTCAAAGCTCCCTTTGTCAGACACAAATATATGGATAACCAACATCTTGCAATGCGACACAAGTTCTTCAGATATAGCAAAGCACATCAGGATCTATTTCATCTTAAGCATTTCTGCAATGAGTTCTTCGTATGCATTAGCATTTTCTTAAGTCAAATGTGATAGGCATGTTCTTTCAACCATTCTACCTTCCATGCTTTCCAGTCAATTAATTTCATTTATGAAACTGCAGACTATCTGTCTAGTGGCAAGAGAGCAGCTGGTTGATTCAATTGTTCAAGGCACAGAACTAGTTTTTCTGGCTATGCAACTACTGAAATCTTGCTAAGCTTGTGTGTTTTTTCCTTCCTGCCTACTTCAGCTTTTCACTTTGTTCTCACAGTGAAAGAAGTTTTCAGTTTTCTCGACGAAAGAAACTTCAGACATTCAGGTCTAGTCCTCATCTGCTTGAGAATATTATAAAAATAATTCAATAAATATTTTCCAGGTCTGGTTTTACAGGATGGGAAAATAAGAAGCTTCACAGGTGATGTTTAGTTAGGATCAATGAGTGAAAGTCAGAAAGCGTAACAAACCTCTATGGCTGTAGATGTATAAAAGGGACATGGGCTGATGTGTCTGGTAAAGATTAGGGCCATGGTGGCGAACCTATGGCACTCCAGATGTTCATGGACTACAATTCCCACCATCTCCTGCCAGCATGGCCCATGCTGGCAGGGACTGATGGGAATTGTAGTCCATGAACATCTGGAGTGCCATAGGTTCGCCACCACTGGATTAGGGCCGCTGTGCCCAAGCGCATAGTAGAAAAGATATCAAAAATGATCTCGCAATGACATAGCGTAAAGAGCTGGCTGGGTGACCTCAAGCCAGTCACACACACTGCTTAACTTACGATATGGTTATTAAAAGGCAACAATAAAATTGCTATAAAAATACCAACAATCTCTTCAGAAAATTTTCAAAGATTTGAAGCACTGTGCTTCATCTTTAGAGAATTCAATGTCAGAAAGTATCAGTTAGCAGACCCACATAACAGACCAGTCACACTTTCAGTGATCCCCAAAACCATGACAAGACTGAGAGGAAATAATCCACGTCTTTTCCAGAAAAATAATGAACACTGAATACAGACTGAATCTCTACTTTACAACAGCAGAAACAGATGAGGAATGCATCATAAACTCTTCTGATATGGTAAGGACATCATTTGATTATTTTTATTTAGTCAATTTTATGTGGCAATTATTTTTAGAAAAATGGATGATGTTGATTTTGTGTATCCAAAGATAGGTTCGAATGACTTTGCTCATTATAAAAGTAGTTTTTCAAATTATAAACCCTGTAGAAATAAGTTGATTAATTAATTGAGGTGTTAAGGGAATTATCCAATTATTGGCTACTAAATGAATATGCATTATTTATCTCTCCGATTCTTACAAAAGCCTGATTACCACTTGTCAAGAACTACAATCACCACTGCTAAATGAAGCCACTTCTCTAGTCCATTTTTAGTTCATTCATACAACCAGTGGATGTCACTACGTATATTTTTGTCAGTACACATAATTCTACTTGTTTCAACAGTTTGGCTTCCATTGCCCATCATAGACAGTTCTTTTGCCAGACCAAGACCTCATCAGCATATACTTCCCACGGATGGATTCTAGGATGATTTGCATAGTAGCCTCCATGATTTCAGAAACCACTCAGAATACTGAAATGGTTTTCCTTTTGCTGCTGTGCCGCTCTCTCCCTATCTTCCTTCCCTCCTTGCCCCAAAGGTGTTCTGAGAGAGGAGTGTATCTTCTCATGCCTAGGCAACATTAGTGGAAAGAAGAGAAAGCGCACATAATCAATGTAAAAGAAATAAAAAGAAGATGACAGCTATTTGCCTGGACAGGACTCCAGGGAATGGCACAAGAATGACCTACATTTATTCAGAACACTATCTTTCAACAATTTCTTCTCCTAAAATATGTATGTAGCATGTATGTGGCACATTTATCTTCACTGAACACTACACTAGGCATTTCTCAGTCTACACTGTTTTGATTCCAATTGCGATCTATTGTCCTAAAATGGCTTGGAGAACCTCGATGAAGGAAAAGGTATAATCATGCAGAAGGGACAGAAAAACAGTACTGCTGCTCTGCCACCATCCACCATCCACCCCCCACCCCCACACTCTCTCTCTTCAATTGACTATTCCACTTGAGAAACTTGTTGGAGTTTGAACAGAGGGCGCAGGAAGGAAGACTGACCAAGGCCATTTTTACACAGGTTATTTCCCTCAGATTCAATGTGGTTGGGAAGTTTATCATGATGCATCCATACACCCGTCAGGATTTCTCTGGCTTTTCACTGATCTCTCCCAAAGCTGCTTTACACCAAAGATTTGGAAAAGATGGCAGTAAAACCTGGATGGCTGGCCACAAGTGGCAGTCATTTCCTACCCATCCCCCAGCTTTTAATTTTTTTAAAAAATGAGTACAATATTATATTGATATACCATTGTGAAATATGTGAAAGGTGGCCACTGCTTGGGGGCCGGGACAGGGAAACTGTGAGAAAGTCTGCCATGTGAAAACCCGGTCAACCACCATGCTTTATCAGCAGTCATACCAGGAGAAAGGAAAGCTCACAAGGCTGTCCCTGTGTGGAAACCACAAAAAACAAAGAAAAGGCTGACTCTTTTACATATACAACTTGCTCAACCACTGGTGTTAGCAACTGAAATCCCACCCCTCTTTCTTGCTCTTTAGAAAACTGCTTGATTAGTAAGGAGGCTTGGCCTATCGCTCCTCACTCAAAGTGACCCCTATCGCTCCTCACTCAAAGTGACTCAAATAAGGCAAAGGACTACCCTGAGACTGCCCAGAATACTGGCAACACTTTACCTGTAGACTACCAGGTAATTTGCAGTGAACCATGATGACTGCTGGCTCCACTGTTTTCCTTTCTCTGTGCATGTCTGAATGGCTCTCTGACAGGGCGGGTAATGTGAATGTGTGTACAGTTTCAATTCAACACTCTCAGGACAAAGAATAAAATACAGGAGTATTTATTTAAAAGCCCATGGGATGAGCTTTGACCCTGTAGTAGAACATCTCTGTTGTTTTATGTGTGCAACCAGTATTTCCATTACAACCTCAAATATTCCCCATCTATAAAATGGGTATTTTTCTAGAATGCAACTGTTCAACTCCCTCAGTGAATTCCAGTCTCAC
The DNA here is from genome assembly GCF_021028975.2 of Sphaerodactylus townsendi. Lineage (NCBI taxonomy): Eukaryota > Metazoa > Chordata > Lepidosauria > Squamata > Sphaerodactylidae > Sphaerodactylus > Sphaerodactylus townsendi. Next base: position 39,389,734 of record NC_059431.1, read on the forward strand.
ACCAAGTCCTGAGGGAGAGCTTATTCACTACTCTGTGATGTTTCATCTAATTGCAATTGAAAATATTATACTACCATTGCTTTTGGATTGTTCATTTATGCTTTTATATTCCATAAATATGTTATTGATGTGAAGTGACTTAGCATTTCTTTTGTCACAAAGGTACAAAATGAGAGAGGTAAATAGTAGCAATGTGTAACCAAATTTGAATCTGAACAAAACTTTTTCCTCCTTCTGTAAAATCTGATTCCCACATTCCTTAGGTAGAAAGGCCACAGATTGTAAGGTAACCCAGTTTTGCGCACCATCACCACAGAACAGGAATGGATCTGCTCACATGAATATCAATTTAAAATGTGTTCTTCCATAATGAGAATGATCAAGAGGATACATGAAGCTCCCCCCGCCCCCCCGCCCTTAACTCTATGTGGACAGGAATAAAGCTACTAGAGAGAAAGGCAAGCTATTTGAACCCCATGATTTGGGATATATATGACGATATGGTTCTGGGTTTGGAAAGAAATAGCTCAATCTAAGCCAGAAGCAGGATCCTTTGCCACTTATGCCACTGCCTTGCTCCAATTGCTGTGCCTACACTACCATTCTTGTGAAAAGTACCATTCTTGTGAAAAGTAGGAAGGTCAAATGAAACTGGTTGGTCTCTTCCTCCTACTATGACATTTAGGCTAGACTGCCACTGGGGTAAGAGAACAAGAACCCCTGTTGAGTCTCTTAGGCTCTAGTCACTGAGCAGAAACTATTAATTACAAATAGAAGATTCTTGTTGCTAACAGCCAAGGGATCAGAGAACTTCTCAGCAGCCTCAAGAGATGGATGGAGCAGGCAATCCATTCTCTCTCTCCTAGTTCTACTCCTAACCTGGATAGGGATGCAATGAAGAAAATAACCTGTTGCCACGCTGCTTTTAAATTTAACTTTTGAAAATAGTTGGAACTGGCTGAAACACACTGATAATAAAAACAATATATTTTGAAGGGAAAATCCTGATTGTGAAGTTTTCACTTGCTGCTACCACCTTTTGTCTCAGATAAATTTTTCAGTTCAGGATATACGTCCAAGCTTGACAGTATTAAGCTGATGACTTTCAACTCTTGTTTTCACCAAGTCAAACTCAGCATCATACACAAACACAATACTACCCCAAAAGTCATTTTAAAAAAAAAAAATGGAAAAGCTCCCTAGAATGACAATCGGTGCTGGAAATGGTTAGTGATCGATCCATTTCTCTACTTCAGATCAACTTCCAAGGTGGATTTTCACCAAAGGTGTCTTAGTATGTCATACATTTAGAACCAAGCAAGAAAAAAATTCACTTGAAAATGAATGTGGGCCAAGGAAACAATGGCAGAAAAAAGACGACACATTGCTTCCCTGCCATTTCTCTGCCCTCCAGAGAAATGGCAGGCTGCTAAAATAATATTGTATGTGCTTACATGCTATATTTAATTGGAACCTAAGTATTTCTGCATCTATTTTCCAAGGAAGAAGCATAAATTTCCAAACAGACTTGCTTGCTCTGGGTTTCCTTCAGAAGCTGTTTGATCAAGAAATACAAAATTAAAACTTCTTCTCTCGTCCCTCTAATTTAATTAGTAGAACAAGAGAACAGGCAAAGAATTATTCATGTAACATTAGAAAAATGGAAGAAAAAATATCTAAGTTCAAGAACACATGAAAGAGCTGCAATATCTTATAAGAATAGCTATAATCATTTGTTTTCATCATGTGTACCGGAAATATCTAAAAGTGTTTTCGTCCTTTTAACAGATGGCTAAGGCAGAAGGTTATCTCTGCAAGGAACTGAAAAGCATTCTGAGGAAGAAGACAAGGCTTTGGTAGCTATATGGTAATAAGATTTTCACCTGCTGGTTCTATTCTTTGTTGTTAAAGGCAACTACTGAATTAAGAGACAAAACAATATAAGTAATTTACATATTCTTATTTCTCTTTAATTTTACAGGAATGACATGATGGGCAAATCTTGAATTTTGCATAAAACAGCACATACAAATTTAACAAAAGTTAGTCCTACCTTCTTCTTTTTTGCTTCCTGGTTCTCTATTTACTAATGTAGTTAGCTAAATGGGAAGTGAAAACAAGCCCTCGTTTTTTATAATTTAAATTATCTACTCAATCTTTTCGTGTGTCCTTTTAAAACATGGAAGAATTGCTCAAGATTCAGTTTCACAGCTTCTCCATCATTCAATACACAAACAACTTCACAGATATTAGGCTAATTTTTCCATAAAGAAAGTAACCTCAGACAAACAATACAGAAATGCATCATAAAACAGTTTTCAAAATTTCAAAGTAGATAAAGAATATTTGGTATTATGAAGCCAAAAACCACATAGGAAAGCAGGTAAAACAAAGAAAAGACAACTCCTAGCCATGAAGTTTTACTTGCCTAATTAATGTCTGTAACTACAGGTTAATATACTCTGTCTCACCAAAAGAAAACAACAACAAATTGTAACTTCTTTCACCATGTGCTGGACCATCTTTGTTTTAAAATGCTCCGTTTGGGTCTTAGTGTGCTAGGTAGGCACTAGGATCCAAATAGAGCATTCTAAAACAAAAACACATGTGGCAAATGAAGTTACAATTTTGGCTTTTTTCTTTTGGTGAAACAGTAATACAGATGATCATCCAGTGGGAAGTGTGGGATAGTCTTACCCAGGCGTAACTACCTAAAATGGTTCCTGGGTACCACTTGGGCAAGTCACAGAGGGTCATGTCACTGGCTGCTCCCCCTCACAATGATGGAGAAACTATTACTGAGTCAGGTTTCACTTTCAGGTCTGCTTTATCCAAGAACTCTGCATAGCAGTCCTTATGTTATTCTAGGACATAGTGCATTTACATGTAACTGGCAGCTGTTGGGAACAAGATGCCAAAGGAAGTGAAGGTTTGCTGTAATTCTACAAGGCTGTGCTTTGATAGAACCTCCCATATACAGAAGCACTCCTTTAATACCATTCCTTTTTAATTCAGTCTTTTCTTTTGACTATAAATAAGGGGTTTTTTCCTCAGAAGAAACTGGAAAATGTAATTCCATGTTCTCTTACATTTTATATTTCAAAGTTCTTATACTATTTCTTAAAGAAAACAAAGCAGTTCTCTTTTGCGGAAATTTTGTATTAAATATGTCCAATTCTGTATTAAATGTAGTCATTCTTTATTACAGCTCATAGGCCATTTGGAAGTAGTTAATTTTATATTGGTAGTTGTATCTGGTTTTGATCTGTTTTAAATGTAGTTCTTCCACTAAAATGTGGAATTTATTCATATGCATCTTTAGGCAAGTTTAACAGATGAACCAACCAACATTAATTGAACAACAGCCCTCCCTTCTAGTACACATGGAAAGAGTCTGTATAAAAAGCTAAGAAGACACTATTACAGACCTTGAAACAATAACATGTGTTCTCGGCAACCTGCTGCTATCAGAAAGGAAACCACTACATTCCAGTCAAAGGTTATAAGCACACACCAAAGACAGCTTGCAGAAACAGTTGCACCAATAATAATGGCTACTAGATGCATAGGGAGAAACACCTTTCTCAACAGCAAATGATATTTCTGGACCACTGCAATAGATTGACAGGCACAGTGACAGGCATAAAACAAAAGCCCTGTACTCACAATATATTTATGTACTGTGACAATGAATGTAGAGGAATAGTGAGCATGTGCTGGTCCAGCCTAGAAGCATTTGCCACAGATGGACAGAATACATGCACTGGGGAAAAAAGTTTGCCAGACTATGCATCATGGGGGGTTTTAAGAGTCCTTTATCACACTCCACATACATCTCACCAAAGGGGAGGAGAAGCATTTATACATCCTTAGCCCTCTCTCATCAGCCCTTGGTCCATCCTCTGATTGCATAGGTGTGGCTAGGCCAGTTCTTCCAGACTGCGTTGAAGTTAAGAGTTGCCAACCTCAAGATGGTTGTTAGATATTTCCTGAAATTTACTGATCTCTAAGCGACAGACATCAGTTGAGAAAATGGTCATTTTGAAAGATAGACTCTATGGCAGGGGTAGGGAACCTGCGGCTCTCCAGATGTTCAGGAACTACAATTCCCATCAGCCCCTACCAGCATGGCCAATTGGCCATGCTGACAGAGGCTGATGGGAATTGTAGTTCCTGAACATCTGGAGAGCCGCAGGTTCCCTACCCCTGCTCTATGGCATTATATCCCATTGAAGTCTTTCCCTTCCCAAAACCCACCCTGCTCAGACGCCACCTCTAAAATTCCCAAGGACTTACCAAATTTGGAGCTGGCAATCCTCCTAGGGACTGTGCCCAATAAAGGCCTGCCTGGAGGAGGGGCTACCCTGGGTTCTGTCAGTGCTCTCCAATTAGAAATTGGTTCTCTCCTAGTTTCTAAGTCCATGGTGGCGAACCAATGGCACTCCAGATATTCATGGACTACAATTCCCATCAGCCCCTGCCAGAATGGCCAATTGGCCATGCTGGCGGGGACTGATGGGAATTGTAGTTCATTAACATCTGGAGTGCCATAGGTTCGCCACCAAGGAGCTATATCATACTGCCTTTCCTCCTGTGGGCATTTTAATTTATTTGTAGTTTGCTTTATACATGACATCTCATAGATGGTCAAGGATTATTATCATTTCATGTTGGATCAAATGCTGTCAGAATTTTTTAACTCATCAGTCAAGTAGTACTACATGTCTAAGCGACAATCAAATAAACTGATTTTCAAACAGCTTCCTAGGAAAACAAACTTCTTTTCACCTCTTTTCAAGGACAATATAACTAAAACATCAAAAATGGTGGACAAGTTTCCACAAAAGACTCTGTAACTGTTGCTTTACACAAGGAAATGTTAGATGTGTTCTACATCTACATTTACACAGGGAAATGTTAGATGTGTTCTAGTGGCATACAGAATATCTGAAACTACACAGATGTATCACTGTACCATTAACTATCAAATATTATTGGCTGAAATACTTCAAAAGATTATTTGGAGAATATCTGGCATCAAAATTCCCAAAGGCAAAAGTCTGAGGTTTTCCGTGCAAATTCATTTCAACTCCAGCTCTTTTCTATTTTATCCTGCAACTTCTGACATTTTTTAGATTTTAAACGAAGTCAAAAGCTATAGAAAGATATCTTAGGGGCACATAGAAGGTCTAGACTCGAACCCATAGACACTGCTGAGCAGAAGTATTTTTTCTTTTAAGGCCATACCCACTAACTATTAATACACACACAAAATCAAATCAATAATCACATCTGAGGTGATGATTTACATCAGCATTTGTGAAGTGTCTTGAACCACCACAAACAATGCAGTATAAATGTACAAAATACTACATGCACCAGATGCTATACACTATTTTTAGTAACTATTTGAGAGCATAACATGAAGCAAAAGACCACAAGTAACTACTTAAACCAAAAAAATAAAAACTCTGTGGTATTGAATCAAGGCTTGGGAAAATGCTCAGATATAGAAGTGTAGTTATAAACAAGACTGAAGAAGCCTCCTAAGCAAACCAGACAAAGTTGTGTTTGCTGCTTTGTTAGCAGTTCACCATCTGATTTTCAGGAAAATATAAAGGGGGAAAAGTATGTGTGGGAGGCAAGGAGAAACACAAGGATAACAAATAAATGTGAGCTAACACAGTGACACACACCTAGGCTTGGTTTTATGATCAAAAATTTTCCATGGGAAAATGACATTTTATAAGAAGAGTTTGAATTTATACCCCCCACCCTTTCTCTCCTGTAAGGAGACTCAAAGGGGCTTACAATTTCCTCCCCCCCCCCAAACAACAAACACCCTGAGATGGCTGGGGCTGAGAGAGCTCCGAAGCGCTGTGACTAGCCCAAGGTCACTCAGCTGGCGTGTGTTGGAGTGCACAGGCTAATCTATTTCCCCATATAAGCTTCCATAGCTAAAGTGGCAGAGCGGGGAATCAAACCCGGTTCCTCCAGATTAGAGTGCTCTTAACCACTACACCACTGCTGCTCTCATAAGGCATAACACCTGCTATATATGACCCCAACACACACTGAGAAGGGGCGTTCCCACTCCAACAGGAAGAGAAAAAAATTATTTCCTGCCTTTCCAATTTGATGGTGGGAGTCACCCACAAAATGTTCTCCTTCCGCTCAAAGGAGAATGACCATTCACAGGTAAATACCAATGGTCATTCTCCCTTAAGCTGGAGGATATCTTACGGGACTGCCCAGAGCAGTGTCTTCTTAAGAAGGTCTGTTGATTGGTAGAACAGACTCCCTGGGGTCCAGATCCCTTGAGCTAGACAGTCCTCCACCGAGGCCCCTCAACCTCGAAGACTGGCATCTGTAAATACCTGATTTGGTGGGGAATCCAATAACACTTGCCCTGAAGAAGGTTCAATAGTTTGATTCACCAAATGAGGATGCATGTCCTGGCGTGGAACGAATATGGAGATGGCGCTTTTTCTAAATTAAGTCAACTTGGTATGGTGCTAGCAGCTGCAGGAGGCTCCTGTGTGAAACCTCCCCCATTGAATGGCATCCATGATGGATGTCAGCAAACCCAGAAGGGAAGAGAAATGAGGTTGGTGGACCTGCTGCATGATGTTCAGAACCAGTTAAGTGTCTTGGTCTCACAAAGTGACTGATAAGCTGGAGGATGAGGATGGCCCTCCAATTACCATTTCGCTTGAGAACAGTGAAAAATATCATCTCCTCTTTCCAATGATGGCACTGCCTCAATGGCCTGGATCTCCGGAGGTGGTGGACTGCTGAAAGGGTTCTTAATCTTTTTTTCTGAGTCAACGGGAGGGGAGGAAGCTAGCATGTGGTTTGGGGGGATCTGAGAGAAATTTTGTAGCTCAAAGAGGTCACCTCGATGGCCCAGCTGTCTGTCCAGAACTGAATCCATGTCTGACTTAGAATGCTACCCTTCCCCCTATTAGAAATGGCCTGGTATCATGCTTTGCCAGATTTGTTGTTGTGTTCAGGCTTGTCGTGTCTGCGGATAAACTTGAGACCATACTGGCCCTCCTGGAATTGTTGTCTGAGTTCATTCCAGGAATTCATTTTGAAGTCCTGGCAATATCTGGGAAAGGTGTGGTGTGAATGAAAGGACTGATGTCCCATAGATCATCTGTCTGAAGACTCTTTGGCATGGCCTTGGTCTTGTCTTTGGTTTTGACCAATATTTAATCCAGGACTTTGCCGGACCAGTTTGATGTGACTATCACCATCCTTGAAGAGCAAGCCAAAGGATTGTAGGGCAGGAACCGTAGCATCCACTAGTGGCACCTGCAAGAACTCATTAGCACATGGAGGAGATGTGTGAAACTTTTTGATGTGACTAGAGAACTGTCTATTTGCCATGGGTTTCTTCCATTCTGCCCTCATCCTATTCTCAAAGGAGGGGAAAGGAAACACCTTCTCTTTGGCAGAACCATGGTGTGGGGGAATTCCCTATCTGTGATTAGAGGTTCCTCATCTCCTGCAGGGCCTTGTAAGTGGAGGTCTGCCATGCATTTGGCAAGGAAATATTGATAGTTCTCTCCCCTGAAGTAATGAGCCTCTTTCTCAGGCACCTCTGAATCATTTAACTCCCCACCTTCCTCAGCGAACAATTTACCCTTTTCCCTGGTCTCTGACTCACCTTTTGAAATAGGGCAAGGTTCCCTGACAGGTGATTTCTCTTAAGGGCTGCATTGGTGGGCTATGGCTTGCCTCTCCCTGGGGCACTTTCCTTCCTTAGGCAAGGATAGCTTTTAATGTCCCTTTGTGGGCTAGAGTCCCTTCTGAAAGGAATTAGGGAGGCAATGATCTGGTCTCAGGAGTGCAGACCCAGAATACCCTGAATTATCAAACATTTTACTTCGTCTCTTTAATTTCGGGATGGAGGGATTACCAATTTGTGTCTGCTGGAGAGTCATGGCATAGGGAGCTGCAAGCCTCCTTGCTCATGTTGGTATCCTCTGCTTGTCTGCTGGAACCCTCAAGAACAGTGACGGGAAGATGAGGCAGCCATTTTGTCTGTTGGCTGTAGTTTTGCACATCTGTTTGCATCAGACCCTGAAATGGCCGTCCCATTGTCAAGTCTCTTGTGCGACACCACAGATGGTGTGCCCGTGGCATCTGAGGGAGACCTGGCTTCCAGTGGGCAGTCTATGTCTTCCTCAGAGAGGAAGTCAGAGTTACAGTTCCTTTCCATAGTCCTGGCTTGAGAAGAAAAATCTCCCTCTGCTGAAGCCAGATGGAGCTGGTATGAAATCAACCCTCAGAAAAAGGAGAAGGGGAAAAGAGGATGAGCCAGGAGAGGTAGAGAGGACAGAAGTCTTGAGAATTAGAAATGAGACTTACAGAGAGTCAGGAAGAATTAGAGTTCAATTAGAATTAGAAGAAAGAACTAGCACAGGTAATCTAGCTACGTGCTATTCTTTGAGCCAGGAATGAAACTGGGAAAGGGGTGTTCCCACTCCAACTGGAAGAGGGAGAAAAAATTATTTCCTATCTCCCCAATTGGATGGTCAAAATCACCCACAACATAGGAATTACCCACAAGATGTTCTCTAGCTCAGGGAAGAATATGAATTTGTAGAATGATTTAACATTCCTCTAGTTTGGTTTTTATCTAGAGATAAATAGACTGGTCTTTTTGGCAGCAGGAACTGTTTCACCAGAACCAGAAACTTGCCTTTTTGTTCTGTTTCCCTCCCGCCAATAATAAGATCTTTGAATCCTAGTGAATATAGTGAAGCTCAACTTATTGTATTTAGCATCATGTAGGATCAACAGAAAGAGCCCTCCAATCCCACAGTCAGTACTCAGAATACCAGACTTTAAGAGCCAGTTCAAATACCTTTAGCCTTTGGATATTCAAATGTGCTTTCAGTTCATATAAAACAAGTAAATGCTATATCCAAGGTAGAATAATTTTACTGCTACTGTTTAGACATAGCTTCAACAGCAATGGGGAAAGTTCCTACCTGCTTTTTATGTCTATTCTTTTAACTGATCCAATTTAGGTAAAACATATTAAATTCAACAGAGCCTCCAGAAAAAGCTTAGCTCTTGTACTTAAAGGGGGGAAAGAAGAATTAATGTCTAAGTTGAAAATATTTCAGTTTCAACGTATATGCTCACTAGAACACATGCATGAGCAGGTTAGAGTTTGAGGTCAGAACCTATGAAGAACCTGTGTCCAAACCCTGATTGGATTATAAATCCAATGGATATATTTGACAAGTCTGTTTTTCAGCCTCAGCTCCTCCTGTAAAATAGGAGTTAACAGTAATTGCAAGAAAATAGCCATAATCTTATTATTAAAAACAATCGAGTATTTTGGAATATAAGATTGCCCATCATTTCCAAACTAACTGAAGATACAGTTGCCTCATATTGTCAGACCATTTATCAATCTAGATAAATATTGTCTACTGACTGGCAGCAGTCTCCAGCATCCAGACAGAGCAAACTATTTCCATAATCTACCACCCAATAACCTTCAAATGGAGATGCCACAGATTTTCTGTCTGTAAAGCATTTGTTCTGCTACTAAGCCACTATCTATCTCTATTTGTGTCCATGCAATTCTTAACAGGTTACACAGAATTGTATAACCTTTTCAAAGAGTATATTTCAAATGACTGTAGGTTTTATCAGCATGTAATCTAGTGAATCACCAAGTTTTAAATCTTCTAAATTTAACATATAGTTTGTGCCATTTCATAGAAGTGTTCTTTTTCAGTGATCCTGCTGTCACCAGGTGCTGCTATGTATCATCATCGTCGTTGTCGTCATCATTGCTTTTCTGTTATTTAATCAGTAAAAAAAAGTTGAGGTTTGATAGGAAAGCAAGTATTGCACATATTTCAATTATCTCCAAAATGTCATTTTTCTCCAAGGCTTCAAAATTGCCAGAAATTCTATATTGTTACTTGTTTCTCTTTCCTCAAACGTGGATCCTGCAAGTGCTATTTACCAATGAAAATGCTTACAATATCTATTTAAAAATCTCCCAGTATCTCTTTTAAACTCAGGCCCCAACCAATTTACTTCAATTCCACAATTCCTAAAAGACGGAGATGTTCTGTCAGGCCCATGGCTGAAGGCAGTGACTGAATCCATCTCAGATGGCCTTCCTCCCCTCCCTTAAGTTAGCAAAAAAAAAACACCTTGATATTAAAGATGACTATCTAAACTAACTCCTACATCTTTCCTCTTCCTCTCAAAAATGTATATAGGGAACAAACAACTTTCACTGCCAAATTCATTTGGAAAATTACGTTTTCTAATCTTCTCTTGCAAACTATCCTTTACATACTAGCATATGAAATTGCATTGGTGCATGTTCTTTTCTTCTTACCATCCCTTGCTCTATTGCCGCCCCACTACAGAACTTTAAAGTGTTTTCTCCTTGGGGGTTTGACCTAACTTTTTATTCTTATTACACTGTAAAGCACTTCTGAATATGTTTAATTTCACAATTGTTGGTCAAAGCATCAACACAAATTGTAGGAAGTTACACACTTCTGCCCATTTAAGCTTCTTGCTATTCACGATTTTCTATTCAAAGACAGATGCTAAAAATTTCATTTCATGATATATTATAAGACCATTTTAGATTGAACTACATACTAACTGTCATATGTAGCTTTTTTCCTGGTGGCTACTGGTAAGAGTTCAGTTGTGATATATAGTACGAAGGTTAAATTTTGTTGCTGCTCCAGTTATTTCTTTCCCTGGGGCTTCCAGGAATACAACAAATACAGTCACAAGGGCTGATCTTGTCAGATCTCATAAGCAAAGCAGAAGTTGGCCTGGTCAATACCTGCTTAGACAGATTTGAAAGAAAATTCAGAACAACTGAGCGTATACAACGAAGATTAAATAATGGTTTCCCTGTCCTCCACCTTTGTGATCAGAGCTACCTCTGTTAATACACTTCAGATCCACAAAGAACTTCACAAACCAACACTTTAAGGCTAGTTCACATTTTGCACACCTCATACAATCAGCCAACACTTATCCAGACAGCACTTTATTCATGGTGCACACTGAGTACTTCTAAGGTCAAAATATATTAAACAAAGTAACTTTAACTTAAGAATTTTTGCAGCAAAGTACAGCTGAATCCATAGGACAATATCTAATCTAACAATCAAATGTGAATTAGGTCTTTGACTTTGGAAATGGCTTACAATATATATCTTTTCCAGGAAAGCCAATCAATAATAAGGCTGTTCCATCACTGTCAATCATAAGCTCTTCAACTGTCAACTAAGTGTGTTATGCAATGTATTCTTATAGTCAACACAAACAGAAACAGGGCTTCATCTTTCCAAGATGGATTTAAGCGCCCCGAAGATTAGGTATACGTACTGCAAACAAAATATTAATAATACAGTAACAGCAATTTAGCATAAAAAGTCACCTAATGCTCAAGAATAAGTAGTATTAACCACAACATTCTGAAATCTCCTAGGTCTTTACAGCACCATCCTAGGGTACAGCAATAAGCGTACATATTTTCAAATCAGCCTGGAAAGCTAAGTTGACATTGAAAGAATAGTTCAAGCTTTTCTTATCTAAGAGTAAAGAGTTTTCCAAACCATGTTGCCAGCTAGATTTGAATATTCCTTAAATGTCCAGCACCAAAAGCTATCAGTACACATGTGTTTAATATACAGATTCAGAGCAAAATGAATCTGAGGACCCTGTCATATAAAAACTGGACACTATCATCTAGTAATTGTATCGAATCATGTTTAAGACACTTCTATTGGGTTTTAAAATGAAAACAAATAGATATTAAAATACATTACTGAGATTTGGTAGCTTTACAACTTTACAGGAACTTTATCAGAACAATCAGATTCTTTCCCAGGAGATTTTTTTTTAACTTTATGAGAAATAGAAAAACATGATCCTCCAACTCTCTAACTCAAAACAGCAATGACAGGCAATTAAGGCTATGTTAGAATGCAGCGGTACAGAACAGAAGAGCAGAGTACCTGATTTCCATGTGGAAAGTCCCTGGTTCAATCCCTAGAATCTCTAGTTAAAGGAACACAGAGTAAGTTGTGCAAGACTGCTACCCAAGTCCCTGGAGAGCTACTGCCATTAGAGCACACAGTACTTATCTCGACAGACCAATGGTCTGGCTCAATGTAAGGCAATTTCATGTAGTCAAGTACTTCAGTTTAGAACTAGTGTTGCAATGTGTACATTTGTTACAGTGGCACAGCAAGACAGATCAGTTATTCATCCAGGTCTGCATTGGTGAACATGTCTGCATTATTCTCTTTGAAATGCCCCATTAGGCACATAGATGAGTATTACCATTCTAACTAAAAAAAAAAAGAACTCACACATATTAGTCATGATTCAAAGTCAATGCAGAGGAGCAACTGGATGAACACAGGAATTTTACACTGTGCTCCAAGTACAGGTTTGGCAGTGCTAACATATGTGTGTCTGCCAAACTTAGCATGGTGACGCATCATTGTGTCTCACACTAACCTTTCTCACAGAAAGGTTTTGGCCATGCAGAAAAAAAGACAAGTGAATGCCAATGAACATTAGTTGATTTTGAACACAGCAGATCTATAAATTGTATTAACTGAAATCACATCCTCAGTTCTTTGCAAATCTTTCACCATAAGGCTCTTACCAGATGCAGAATGAACTTTCCCTATGCAACTCTTCTGCTGCAGGAGCAGGTGCAACTCATCTTAGGTAGTTGTAAATATATTCCAGGGGCTCAATTTAAAATTAAACTTTTATCCAATCAGGTTATAAAATCTGCCTGTAATGACTTAATGTTCACACTTTCTCAAAAAAATGAACACTTACTGAAAATGTGCATGAATTACAAATATTCCCAAAGAATTTAAATAAGTTTAAAACGTTTAACTTTACCACATAAGGATGTAAATGTAGTTTGTGAACATGTAGTATCTGCTTATTTCAATGGTGAAGACTAAAGGGATCACTCATAAATAATGTCTTCTTTTATGTCTTTCATAATACCTCTTTGTATCTTAGCTACATTTTAATTAATATTAAAGCCTTCCTTTGCAGCAACTGATGTTTGAAGTGCATGCAAGTCTCTCTTGCCTCAATATATATCCCAGAAAACTGTGACTGGCCCCAGATCCTGCTACTGTTATAGAGACTGATTAACAACAAGCATACCATACAGGCAGTTGTCTTACATATGGGGAAAGGACAAGACTTAGGTTTTTTTTAACCTACCTCAGTGTTGACTAAGACAGACTGAAACTTTTTTTTTAGATGTGCGAATAGGAGATGCAGCTAACCCACAAGCCTGAATAGTAAATGCAAGCAGACTAGCCAAAGGTAATGCATATGGTGGTGGTGAATTCAACATCTTGGGGGACTTGGGAAAGGAATGCACTTCTGTAGAAAGATGCCCTTCTTTCATTTTAAAGTTATTATATGGCAGATTTTAACACAGGTTTGTAGTAACCTGCTAATTCAGCAATGTCCTCTTCCGCTTAGCCTCTCAATACCACAGTCAGTTTCCCATACAGGTATCATGTTGTTAGCTTAACAATGATCGTTTTTATAAGTTACTTTATGAGGAACATTGAAATGCTGCTGATTTTAAGGTGAGTTTCATATATTTACAAGGCTATCAATCTTTAGAAACATTGACTACAAATAGAGGACAACTAAGAAAATGATTTCTTGTAGTTCCTTTTCCCTTGATCTTTGATTTTGGGCAACTGTTAAAAAATACATTATACTTTTCAGTATCTCTAAGTATTCCCTTATTTTCATTAGGTACTTGAAGTTCAGTACATCAAAAGCTGAAGCTGTATTAGCACTTTGCTAAATGACCTTCACATTTAGTAGGTTCGCTTTTTGTTGTGTTGTATGTAATCAAGACTGCATCAAAAGGTACACACTCCTTGTTAGCCACTGAATTGATTTGACAGACATCTACACCAATGCAGACAGTTATGCCATGGCAAGACCCAAGCACAGAGGTGTATCTAGGGTGGGACAACCAAGGTGAGTACCCTGGGTGCAGCTTGAAGAGTGTGCCCTGGGCCCAGCCCCCTTCCACAAAGAACTCTGCTCAGCTCCAGACGAGTTCAGCTTTAAACTTTGGGCTCCGCCTGCCAAGTCCAGTATAAAACTGGACCCAGTCAGGTCAGTTCTGCCTGGCTAGGTCCAGCTTTAAACTGCAAGCTCCGTCTTCAAAGTCCACGCGGGCTTCAGAGATAGTACACATAGTTTACTGCTGGACCCAGCCAGGCTGCAAGGGAAGGCGAGGGGTTTTCAGTGCTTGCGCTTATATATGGTGGCTTCCGTATATAAGCCCCTGCTCAAGCACACCATTGGTAGGTGGAAGTAGCAGTGATCAAAACACAACAGACCTACCATATAATGGCATACATGCGACCCATGTGAACAACCATAACAAGTAAAATATAAATTGCCATGAGATTGCGGCTTCCTGAAACTAAAGTACCGTATATACTCATGTATAAGTCGAATTTTTCAGCACATTTTTAATGCTGAAAAAGCTCCCCTCGACTTATATGCGGGTCATTAAAATTGTGTGTGTGTTTTTACTTTGCAGTTTTTATGCTAGAGGCACCAAAATTTCAGGGTACGCTCAGGAGACTCTCCTGATGTTACCAGCCACATTTGGTAAAGTTTGGTTCAGGGGGTCCAAAGTTATGGACCCCCAAAGGAGGTGCCCCCATTCCCCATTGTTTTCAATGGGAGCTATTAGTAGATGGGGCTACCCTTTTGAGGGTCCATAACTTTGGGATCTTTCTGAACCAAACTTAATAAAACTCTGGCTGGTCTCATCAGGAGTGAGTCTCTCTTTTATGATACCAGCCACGTTTGGTGAAGTTTGGGTCAGGGGATCCAAAGTTATTGACCCCCAAAGGGGATGCCCCATCCCCCATTGTTTACAATGGAAGCTAATAGTAGATTTTTCATTTCTGATAATATCTCTCTTAAAATCTAAGTTGGGTTATATTTGGACATACAGATGATGATGAGGAATCAAGTTTAGAAGGATTTTAACTCTTGTGTTTTAGCTTGGTTGCTGGTTGAGCTAAGGTTTTTGTACTTTTAAGGTTATTGTTGATACCATATTGTTCTTGTTGACCCTCTTTTCCACTTACAGAGCAAGTTTACTGTTTTTCTTTGAAATAAATATTCAAAAACATTTAACCTACTGATGCCTCAACTGATGCTGCATTTCCCACCCTCGACTTATACACGAGTCAATAAGTTTTCCCCGTTTTTTGTGGTAAAATTAGGTGCCTTGACTTATTTGCGGGTCGACTTATACACGAGTATATACGGTAGTATGTACTTTGTGGTTTCAGGACCCGACGTTTGCCATAGGCTTTCCAAGTCCAAGAGAAGCAGAAGATTACTAGGGAAGCACATACTAGTGTCACAACAAGCTTGTGGATTATGCCCAAATTGGGTTTTCTTTCCCATTCTGGTAAGGAAAGCTTTGTGAGCGATACAGTAGTTCCTATGTAGAACTGAAGTGTAAAGCTTGAAAGCTTAAAATGTATTTTGAAAACTTTTAAGTAATTAACTACCGATTATGAGCTTCTTTTGGGAATATTTTGCAAAGCCCGAAGAGAAAAAAAGCTGTACTAACACTACCAATGCAACTGAAGGTAGAGGCACATTCTGCTTTTCATTGTTCTTTAATCAGTTTTAGCAATCCATTTGAGATGTCATATTCTGCATCCCAATTATGTAGTTCTTTTCCACTCAACTTTAGTCACCATTTCATGTACTTGAAGGTCAAGAAAGAAAGTTCGTCTCAAAAATAAGAGCCAGCTTTTTAAAACCACAATTCTAAGAGTTATAATTGAGGTTATGAATAAGGCAAACAATATCATTCCAACACTCTGTATTTTTAGTTAAGAGCAAACTCTGTATCAAGAGCATTTTTCACAGCACAATTCTTTTTCTAGTAAGTGTTGTCATTGGAAGTATGACCCTTTAGATTCAGAGTTTTAAAAATTTTGGGAACTTCCAAAGATCAGGCAACTACCATTTTCTACTAAAAAGGAGGAGGGCTTTTCAGGTTTTTCTCAATCCCAATCCTTTTTCAGAACCTGGGTCTATCCCAAAACAGCTCAGTAAATAGGGCAACATATAACCCAGCCATAGCCACAACCATCAGGTGCCAGGCACCAACTGAAATCTGGTCATTCAGAACCTTGAACCAGTAGCATCATAATCACCTCCATAGAAGATGCATACACCTCTTTCTCCATTGACCACTGCTTTTTCATTGTACTAATGTTTAGGAATATAGAAGTGGGGTGGTGAACTGATTGCGGTCTCCTTTTCCTCGCTTAGTAGCAGCTGCCAAAATGGATGCATGTGATTTTCCTGCAACTATCTCCCATGAACCAACCTCTCCCCTATTACATTAAGTTCCGTAAAAAGGAACACAGGAAAGACTGTTCCAGTATACAGAGCATCAATCAACAGCTATATAAAAGCACTAGTATGAGACAGAAGGGCTCTTATGACTATTTCTGGAGGCTGTCCAGAAGTAGGTAGAGGCTGTGCACAACTATACCCCACCCCCCCACACACACACTGAAATACAGTATAAATACAAGAGGAGTGTAAATTCAAGAGAAAGGCTAACTCCTGTAGCAATGAATTTTTTGCTTAGCTTCATGGGGTAGGAGGGTTGAGTAGCCCTATAGACTGACCTGGAAAACTCATCTAACTGGCTAAATTAAAAGAAAATAATACATTTTGTCTATCACATGAAGACAGGACATAGCATTATCAGCAGATGCTATTACCAGTTCTATCAAAAAAGTCTACCACATGATTTGAGAAGGCTGTTTGTATAGAAAGGACTCTCAATTTCTTTTCATATCACATATTATAAATTAAACCAAGGTGCCAATCAGAATATTTGCCATCTGATTTACAACTGTTTCTTTATATTGTTTAATATTTTATTGTTATAACATAAAGGAAATAAATTTGGGGATGTCAATTTTTATAATATGCCATTGCTATTTTTGGTGGGTGTCACTGGAGAATTAAATCAATACATGTCACTGAGTACTGATTCAGCGAACATACTGTAATAAAAGACACAGAAAAGTTAAGTCACTTTCTAAAAATCCTCATTTCACACCTTTTATTTTAAAGCCGATACAATATGCAATGTGTCTGCGGATTATTTAAATAAGCAACAACAAAAGCAGACAACTGAAACTAGATTTTACTGGATGTATAATAAACTTGAGGTACTTTCACATCTAGCTAAAGATGTGTTTACACTGACAACTTACCAGTAGTTTACAGCTGGATATGCTCCTACCAGTATCAGGTTCATACTTCAACAGCACTAGTTTTATCTTCAATTACTGTTGAAAGATCCTGCATTATTTTAGTACAGTCAAACCTGGGTCTTCACTGCCCTCAGAGATCGATGGTTTCAGTCTTCGCCGGCTGTCCCCGGCCATTTGGTAGCCTCGGAGATTGGTGGTTGCCTCGGCTTTCGAGGCAACTTTTGAATACCATCAGTGCATGCCTGCATTGCAGATGTGCAAACAGTGTTGCACATGCGCAAACGGCATACCTTGGAGTATGCCATTTTTGGTTTTCGCCGCCCATCGCCGGACGGATTAGCGGTGAAAACCGAGGTTCCACTGTACTATTTCCCTTAGATTTTTTGAAAGGAAACTTGGGACCACAGCAGTGTTTATATTTACATAAGGGAGCCTACATTAGTCCAGCATAATTTCTTTTTCAAAATCTTCTTTGGACATCAGTTGATATAATGTATATCATGCCATAACGTATCACTAGCTGTTACTGTGAACGTCAATCAGTTCAACAGGCAGCTGCAGAGGGAGAGCAATGCAGATCTAAAGGCTGCTTGAGCTCATAATTTTTAGTCAAGCATACTTCTGTTTGTCTTTTCTGAGTAGTAGTGGTGGTGGTGGTGGTGGTGGTGGTGGTGGTGGTGGTGGTGGTGGTGGTGGTGGTGGTGGTGGTGGTGGTGGTAGTAGTAGCACCACCACCTTTTAGAGGTGTAGTCATATACACATTTTTTCTTCAGCCTGGGAACAAGCCAACAGAGGATAGGCAACACAAATGGTATTGAAATGAACCAGTTTATGAGAGAGTAAAACAACTGTTGCTTGACAAGACAGTTATTACTTTCCATGCCAATTTTCAAGAATACCTAGGGTACCCTGTTTAATGTCTCATAGTTACTGTATAATAGTCCAACTATGACAGAAAGCCACTGACTAAAAATTATGAAGAAATCACAAGATCTAGCATCCATAAAACAAAACATTTCTGTACTAACTCATGCAACTGGACCAAGTTGTTCAATTGGACCAAAAATCATGTAGCATATATTTAGGTACTGTAGTCGACCCACGCGGTCAGCGTAAGAACGAGACGAGACGCGGAGATAACATCTGGTGGAGATCGCCAGCAGCGGGAGACCGGAGGTCCGTGTTCCTAGCGAAGCCCCCCCCCCCCCCGCCTACGTTCCTGGCACCTTTATTGTTACCTATCGGGCGCAGGGAGTGGCGGACTGCAGCCCCGGGAGAGCCGGAGGTCGAGATCATCAGGTGATGCGGATCTCATCTGGCTACGTATGGAGAGGGAGCGACGCTGCCTGAGCCTAATCCTCACCTTCCGGGGCAGATCATTGTCCCTGCTCGTGATTGAGCTTCAGACAGTTCACGCACCCGCGACTCATGGGGATGAGGAGTGGGGTGGCATGCTAATCGCAAGGCCGCAGGTCCGGCCGGGCGCCCCAACGCTTCTACTATTACTGCACTGCTAATGGCAGCGCACTACCAAGCATCTCCTCCTTTTACATTTTAGAAAATTCAAATAAACGCCTAAGGCTTACTTAAAGGACGCTTGTCTCCTCCGGCCGTGATGGTCAAGTTGACTAAGCTGCTTGTGCAACATTAGAACTTGGCTGCGTAAGGAAAAGCTGGGTTTCATATTAATGCTACAGGCAATATTAGACACGCATTGAATGAAACAAGATCCATAACAAGGCACACAATTAACCAATGCAGAGCTGTACACAGCCAACCATCCTCCGGCCAGCTCCAGAGGGGCTTGACTCACCAATGGGGCAAACATCATACTTCAGATTAGATACAACTTCTTGCAACTCACGACTTCATGTGGATCAATCTGGGAATTATCAGAAAGAGATTAAAACAACACATATTATGTAATATCTCACAACTCCTTGGTGATGTAACAACAAATAATCACAGCGCACGACAGTTCAGGGTCGCTTTGACGGTTCCTGCTGCTCGGAGGCCAGGGCATCCAGAGCCGGTGGAGGTAGAGCTGATGGACTTTCTGCGAAGGGCACAGGCCAGCCGCCAATAGTCTTAGCATTGTGGTGGGAAGCGCAGTCCGGGACTCCCACCAGGGAAGGCGAGGGAGACACAACTCCGCTGAGAGGGGAAGGCACCGCCGCCCGCCAGGAGGGGTCGAAGGCAGGGCTGAGCGGGCGGCGGGCGCCTGGCCTCCCGCGGGAGCCTGGGGTAGGACAATGGTGAGGTGACTGAGGCAGCAAAGAGTTCCGCAGGGAGTCGGGATGTAGTTAACGCCCTCTCCCCTCAAGAGGTCCAGAACCAGCCCCTGGGGAGCAGGGATGTTTCCACCGGGGAATGTCCTCCATGTGTGTGCAGAAGTCTCCAACTGGCCGAGTCAATTTAATGGGCCCGGGTCGGTTTCCTCTGCTCGCTGCGCCGTGATGCGGGCGCAGGTGTTGGACTCCGTGGTTAGCTGCACTGCCTTGGCGTGACAAGGGAAAGAGCCCAGCCGGAGGGTTTGGACGACGTCCCCAGTCAAGGCCATAGAATATCTGATGGATGAGGCATCTGAAGGGCTCCAGCCTCCAGACTCCGCTTAGGAAGTCTCCGGTGCTTTGCAGACGGGGAGCAGGCAGGAGCTTAACAGGCTCCCCGAATTTCTAGGGTACTGGGCTCCAGGCAGAAAGATGAGACGCTGGTAGCGGCAGCAAACTGCTCCCAGATGTTGGCCTGGTGAAAGCTTGCCAGGGGTACGACGCCATCGGCAGGAGGCAAGTAGAGCAGGCAAAGGATGGTGGTCGCTTGAGTTGGTGGTGATGATCGCGAAGAGAGCTGCACACAGGTTCTCGGCTGCCTCGGGTTCCTTGCTGAGCAGCAGCTTAGGGCTCGGCTGGTGGTCGCCTGACGCCTCCCAGGTCATTCGGGTCTTTGGGCTTGGCGACGGGCGTTTCCTAAGCCGGGATCGCTGGGCGGATCCTCTAGGAGAGATGTGTTCCATCTCCGGATGGGGTTGGTTTCTCTGTCATCTGCTGGCCTGTCTTGGGTTTAATCGGAGTCCACGGGAAACCTGTAGTGTGGAAGAGGGACTGAGTCACACCCCTTCCCCAGGTTGGGCTGGGCTGGGTCCACAGGCCTGGGGCTCTAGAGCGGATGCATGAGATTGGGGACGAAGCAAGTGCTTAGATTTCACATGGGAAGGAGGGAGGCTGCTCTTGCAGCCTGTAGGGCTGGCTGCTTCTAATGCACTCTCCTGGGGCCACCACACTCCTCTTCTTTCTTTTTTTAGTTGTTTGACAGGGAGGGCAGGGAGGTGGTGGCCACCCTGGTGGGAATTGGCTTCAGAGCCATCAGGGAAAAAGGCCATGAAAGTCCGGAGCCTCGAGGGAAGGAACAGGCTAGCTCCTTGGGGATTGTGGGTATGCATGCTTAATCAGCAACACAAAGGGGCCGGGAGCACCTTTGGGGATGGGTGCATCCGGGAATGAAGCAATCAGGCAATTAGAGGCAAATTCCCGCATACCACAAAGGAGAAAGGAAGGGGGGTTTCATAAGGAGCAATTTACCGTGGACCTTGGTGGCTAATGGCAGTTGGATGGTATGTAAAATTTTGTGGATCGACTATCCTTGGTTAGCCACCGGACCGCTTCCTTAAGGGCGTCACGGAAGCAGGCAAACACCACACCACCCAACCGCGGGAGATCTGTGTTTTGCAACCCTTTAGGGTATTAGTATAATGGCGGCAGCCCCTTTTAAAATCCGGGGCCTGTCCTGATAGTTACGGTATCAGATCGGCCCAGATTTTAATCCAGGGAGGCCAGCCAGCCAATAATTCTCCCGCCACTGGCCTAAAAAATAGAAGGAGAAGAGGAGGGAGAGGGAAACAGCTCTTCCCAGGAGCTAGAAAAAATAGCTCTGAGGGCAAGATTGGGATCAATGACCTGTGGCGCTCTCTACTCCGGCCCCAAACCAGAGTCAAGCGAATCCTGACTCCATGAGGTCTCTTCCCCAGAGATTGACAGGATATCTAGAACGATGGCGACTGCAGCCGCCGCCGTCCTGGGCTGTTGACCGTGAGCGGGCGATGTCTGGCTCATGGCTCTATTTCACCCCAGATGTGCGGGTGAAGCCCCTCGGGTCGCCACTGGTCGGGCTAATTCGGCCGCTCTGATGACGGGTAACATCATTACCGTGTCCACCATACCCTTTGAACTTACATCCTTCGCGGCGAAGCCCAGATATGGACGGAGCTCCTGATAGCGCCCCACCGCGACGCGGTGTACGGCGCTGCTGGGGCCTCGTAGCCTTTATTGGCCGGCAGCGCAGCGATAAGAACAGCTGATGAGCTGGCTCCGGCAGCTCCTGTGGGATATTTGATCCAGACCTGGAGGTGGATGGGTCTTTGGTGCGGAGTCGATCACTCCGGGATCATGAACAGTCCCTGTTCAGCTTAGAGGCCTTTGGCAGCACTACAGCCCGCACTGTCCCGCAGGGATGGGCCCGCCATACTGAGTTGGGGCTTACAAGAACCTCGTGGGGAACTTTGTATGAGATGGCTATGCATGAGCCAGATGCCACGAGGGGTGGCTCTTTGGCAGGGCCCGGGCGCTTTGGCCCGTCTCTAGCACTCTCCTCCTTGGTCCTGGCTGGGACTTCCGGCGGGCTTCCACGGGCAGTCGCCTCCAATGGAAGCCCTTCTGGCAACGGCACCGGTTTTAGGCGGCCTTCCTCCTGGACCTCCTCCATCGGGTCAGCCTCTACCGCTCTACACCGTCCGTCATCCTCCTCCGCCGGTGGAGTGCTGCGCGAGGAGGCTAGCTTGCGGGCGGAGGACCCAATGTCCTGGCAAGCCTTAAGCTAAGGCCGCCGTCTGTGGATTTTGCCTAGGCCTGATTGTCTTCATGTTCCATGGAAGCCGCCTTTGCGAAGCATGAGGAGCTCGCTCTGGCCTCCTCGCCATCTACCTGCCTCTTGAGCGCTTCCTGGAGCCTGTTTACAAATTCCAGCATAGGGCTCTGGGGTTTTATTTAATGGAGGAGAAACTCTGCTGGCTGGCCGGCATTGGGACTTTGGACAAATGCCTTATATACACTCAGAGGCTTAATTGCAAGGGTGGCCTTCAGGACAAATCGATCGCGGGATTGGCAAAAGCATCGAAACCGTAGCAAGCTGAGCGGGCGGTGGCCACAGAGGTGGCGGCTCTGTTGAAGCACTGCTGGCGGAACTCCACTTTCCCAGACTCACAAATTGCAGGGCCTGGTGGAGCATGCGAAGGTGGTCTTCCCAGTCATCTGAACCATTAGGGTGGTTCCTGGCGATGGCCTCCAACATGCCTCTCTACTGAGGGCTAGTGACTTTAATGGCCCCGCATTGCTTCTATGGAGCCTCGCAAGGATGTTATATAGCTTTAGGGCGGTACTGACAACTCACGATGACGCACCTCCTCCCCATCGTAGCGGACGGCACAATGCGAATCTTCGGCATCAGCCCGCCAGGGTTTTCTTCTGCAGATCGGCTACACGCTCTGGCGCAGAGTTTGAACCCGCCATTACGCGGGCGCTTGACGGAGGTGCAGTGGCTTCGAAAATGAAGCGGAGCAGCGCTGAGCCATGAGAGCTCTTGGAAATGGGTGAAGGATGGAGGGGGGGGCAGAAGGAGGACAGGCCCACCGGTGGATAGAGAAATCTGCTGAAATTGAAGGTGAAAGATCGAAGGAGGGCGCTCATAAGGAGCCGCAGTGGCCGATGGCGACAAAACATTGTCTCCATCACAGTAGCAGCTTGGTTAATCGGCTGCCACGAGGCTCTGCAGCTAAGAGGCGCCCGATGTCTTCCCAGTCCTTTTAAGATTCAATGTCCCCTCTGCAACACCATGGACACTTCGAGCTTCAATCTCGAACTGGCCTTGCTGAGCTCCCTTCTCTTACTGACCCTGGCCGCGATTTCAGTCTGGCCAACGGTTTGTCATAAGCCCTGCTTTGCAAGCTCCCATACTCACTGCGTTCCGCCGGACGAGAGTGTCCTAGACGCTGTCTCTGGATACCGCATCCAGAGGACAGGCGACACCAAACGGTGGTCCCTGGATTTAGAATCCACGGACTCGGGTATCGCCCTCCCAGGCTTAATGTGAGCAGGGTGGAGGTCTCGAGGATTCCGGTTCTCGGCACTAGCCAGGAAGGCCCACCCACGTCACGAAGAATCCAGACTAGACGAGATAACATCTGGTGGAGATCACAGCCGGAGACCGACGTCGGTGGTTCCTAGCGAGTCTCCCGCCTGGCCGGGTTCCTGGCACCTTTTATTGTTACTTTCTATCAGGTGCAGGGAGGGAGGACTGGGGAGTTCAGCGAGAGCTGGAGGTCGAGAGGATCATCAGGTGATGCGTGATCTCATCTGGCTACGTGCGGAGAGGAGCGTACGCGTCTGAGCCTAATCCTCACCTGGGGGCAAGATCATTGTCCCTGCGCCCGGTGATTGAGCCAGACAGTTCACGACCCGTGACTCATGGGGGATGAGGAGTGGGGGTGCGATGCGACCGGCAAGGCCGCAGGTCCGTCGGCGTCCCAACGTTCTACTACGGCACTGCTGGGTCGGCAGTGCACTACTACAGGTACTCTTTGGATATCATCTGTAAATATACAGATAGAACCCTATAATAAAAAGATTATACTTCTAAATGGCACTTGAAACCATTTTTCCAAAAACCCGAGGAAGTGCATGCTAGGCACATTCACTGAAATATGTTTAACTGATGTTACATAGCTCACACATCAGAATCCAATTAAAATTATGTATATAACACAGATGACATGGACGCTGAAGTACTACAAAAGTACATAGCTGGTAGAAACAGGACACATGACCAGATAAACTGCTAGTTTGAGCTAGATGAGCTTGTAATATTCATTATGAAAGTGCTAAATTTTAATCTTCTGTATCAAGGAAAAATGTGCTTTATTCATATATATCAGAGTTCCCCAATGGTAACCATGACATCATGCTGCACTTGAAAATACTTCCCTTGATACCTTCCAAGCTTCTCTGAAAGTGGACAGGGCTATTGCAAGAACTTGTTACTGGGTGCCTTCATTTAAATGAAAGAGTTTTCCACTGGAGGACCAGGAAGACTAGTAACCACATGGTCTTTCCTTGGTGTGTGGCTCAATTCCCCTTCTTCCCAGGAGGAATTCCATTTAGCTCTGCCTTTTGGGGCAGCCATTTTGCGATAGCACTCACTACGCCTTCTCAAAATTCCAAAGGCGCCTGCAGGCTCAAAAAAAGTTGTGGACTCTTAGTAGAAACAGATGATAAAATCCAGCCTTCATTCTACTGAAATGTTACACTTCTATCCCATTTGCCTATGTTTGAGGTCCTCGCTGTTATCAATGCAAAAAAAAAAAAAAGGAAATTCAGAAGGTCCACCAGAGCATATGTATATGCCTTCAAACTTGGTAGATGTTTGCAGTTTTAACACATTAACCGATTGCTAGAAAACTAATCAAGGCTTTAATAAGAGGCAGAGGCCCCTTCTGCACATGCAGAATAATGCACTTTCAATCCACGTTCACAACTGTTTGGAAGTGGATTTTGCTGTTCCGCACAGCTGCAAAGTGCTTATTCTGCATGTGCGGAAGAGGCCAGAGATATTCTTCCTAGGAGACAAGAACTGTAAATACTTTAAAATGAATGTAAACTCAGGACTATTGTATTGTACATTCAGGACTTACTGTTAATTCATTCAGTTCCATTGAAATTCATTCCTCATTTAAAGCAGTTCTTTGGGGCTGGAAGATGGGAAAGAAGCTTTCTGCAAAGACTAGGTCAGAGTGGCAACAGGGAGCTCAAATTTCAGCACACACACACAAACCCCTTCATGGGTGCTCAAAGGGCATACCTCACTTATAAAGCCTAAACAAATATTTCTAAGCACATTCCTCCCATGTAAGTAAAAAAAATGGCTTTTGAATCGTCATTGTAGTGATACATTTGTACTTAATATTCTGAAGCCACAGAAACTTAGCAGTCAATTAAATAAACACTTTTAAACTTTATAGCAGTAGCTTTTAAATCATGAGATCGAACTTGCCACTAAGATGCAATGAGCAACAAGTTGATTTGTATCTCTCTCCACCTCACTACCCACTGAGTGGAGAATGCAATAAGACAAAACAACTCTTCAAATTGGTATGATACAGGAAAACTTTCAGCTAACCCGCACCCATAACCACAGAGCGGCATTACTAATAGTTATGTAGCTATCTTTCACAAGCTTCTAATCTTGCCACTGACCCTTCCACAGGCCATTAAAACACAAAGAAAATGACACTTTCACCCTGAAAAAGTAAAGGAGTACCACTCGGTCTGCTCTCCATACAACCTCATCCTCATCACACACTAACCTCAACCCATTAGATTCAATAACATATTGTAAAGAAAGGAATTTATGGAGGTTCTCAAAATGAGGCTCTGGAAGAGATCAAGTACAGAAGAGTTCAAATTCACACTAGGACTAACCAATGAAGAACAAAGTCTCCATATTTTTCTTTTTAAATTCTGATTTAAGGGAGTATATTGAGTTCTAAGCTCATGTCTCAACATGCACAGTTATGTTTGTATGAAAAATATCTGATGAAATCAGCTTTGACTCATGAAAGCGTATACCCTGAAAAATTCTGTTTGTCTTTAAGGAGCTATTGGACTGTTATTTTGTTTTACACTACAAACTAATTACCCAAATAAAAAATAAAGTTTCCAAGAAGAGTTAATTTCATTTAATGTGTTCAGAGTTGGGGTACTAGTGGCAGTTGTCTACTTGCTTCAAAGGAATAAAGCTCAAATGTATAATGAACATAATCTAATGGGCAGTTTCATTTTCTTTTAAAATGCTTTACCAAACAATCAACAGTACATATTTAAAAAACCTATACCATATATACCGGCGTATAAGACGACTGGGGTATAAGATGACCCCCCACTTTTCCAGTTAAAATATAGATTTTGGCACATACTCACCGTATAAGTCAAAATGGGACCAATGGAAACTGTTCATTAAACAAAGATACAATTTGTAGAAAGGACAATAAGCTGTATATAAGTATCAACTAGTAGTCACTATAGTAGTCACTACAGTGAAAGTTAAGGTTAAATTAAGGAAAGATATACTGTAATGTAAATTAAGATGATCAGTAGAATATAAGTACTTTATAAGACAGAATAAACTGCAAGATGGCAAAGATTAGTATAAGGAAATATATGTAACAGTTCAGGATAAGCAATATATGCCTACATACTTGATATATAAGTGGAAACTGTCAAAATCGCAAGCTAAGTGATAATTTTGTTCAAGGAGAAGTTCTCCCACTAGATGTGATGGTGATAGGGTTCTTTCCTTATTTTGAATTTCTTATTTAAGTTGGTAGTTCGTTCTTTCTCTCTTTCTTTATAGGTTAGGTAATAGCAACCATAGCAGTAAATGGAAACAAACACAATTACATGAATGTAATGTAAAAAGTACAATTTATTACTGCTATTTGAAATAATCTTGTACTAGTTTGTCAAGCTTTTCTTCTTTTCTCATCTTTTACGTTCAATATTCTTGTTTATATCTGTAACTTATGTTGAAATATGTTGAAACTTAAATAAAGTACATATATATATATATAAAAAAAGACTACCCCGTGGCAGAGGCAGCGGCGACACCCTGTGTGGCCTTGGCCTCAGGAGAGGCAGGCCAATTGTCGCGGGGGCGGGACAGAGCCCCGGCGGCAGCGGCACCCCGGATGGCCTTCCTTGGCCTCGGCAGAGGCCGGCTGATTGTCGTGGGGGTGGGACAGAGCGGCGGCGGCGGCACCCCAGGTGGCCTTCCTTGGCCTCGGTGGAGGCCGACTGATCATCATGGGGGCGGGACAGAGCAGACCCCTCTGCCTCGTTGCTGGCTGTCACGCGGGACTTCACGCTTGTCAGGCCGCTGATCCCCGCTGGCGTGAGGTTGTCAATGGGGGTCCCCCCCAGAGGAATTCCCATTCCCCGGCAAGCCCGGGGAGAGGACAGGGGAAGCTCCGCTGTTGAAGGGGCAGTCCCCTGGGGTTCCCTCCGCCATGGGAGTCCCCTAGCCCATCTGATGCAGGAGCAGGGAATGCCCCTGGGCCCTCATCGTTGCCGGGCTGGCTGCAGGGAGCTCCCTCGCCGGAGTGGCCAGTCGATCGGCTAGGCGGTGGCAAGTCCAAGCAGGGGATGGGGGATGCCTGGCCTATAAGACGACCCCCAACTTTTGATAAGATTTTCCTGCATTAAAAAGTCATCTTATAAGAGGGGAACATTGAGAGGGGAACATTAGTTTAAAAATGGACAGCCAGTTTGAAGCAAAAGCGACACCTGCAATAAACAAAATGACTACTAGAATAGAGATTAGTACTCTGGCAGTAGGAATGAAACCAATGACAAAATATGCTAGAACTATTTTTTTAACCTCAACTAAAAAGAAAAAATTGTTAAAAGGGATGCTTCCAGGTTTTCTTCACTCCAACAGTCATTAAATTTACTGACTCCAGATTATAAAGGTATTTGCTTTACCTTATTTTTAAGGCTCAGATCTCTGGAGCCTGTAAAGACTGCTCTGCACATGTATTTTGCTATTACTAAACGTTTCATTCTTTTTGTTCACATGAACTATTTTTCCATTTAGATACAAAAATATAGACAATGGCAGGCCTCCACTTCAGCAAATCACAAACAATTTATGTGTTCCTCGGACCACAGTACACAATTTTTTCTAAAAAAAAAAAAAACCTTGTTCGCATGCCACAATGCACTTAGTGTTCCCAATTAATTTAAAAGAGCACAAACTACCCTTCCCACTTTAAAACAGAAGTGCAAATACACGTGTCGTTCCTTCTTAATTTTAAAGACCATCTGGGACATGGGAGAAGTTTCTGAATTCTGCATGATCCCGTTTAAAATCAACTGATTAGTTATTAGGATGGGAAGTTAGATGAGCCCAACCATCTCTAGGTTAATTCTCACTTATCAGACTTCATAAATAGGTCCTTTCTCGACTAGATATTGATTATTCTCTACTAGATAGATATTGATAACCCAGAAAGGGCTAGAATGGGAAGTCTGGTTTCTTAGGCATTATCTTTAGGGCTTTTGTGGTGAACGAAACTATATAATCCACCTTGAATCTCAGTGAGAAAGGTGGACTATAAATAACAAAGTGAAACTATAAATAATAAAGCAATTCTTCTCAGTCATTACCAGAACAGATATTTTCTTTAAGAGGGCAATACATTTACATATGTATTGCTTTTTCTTTTTCAAAATTAATAAGGTCTTTGCACTTTTTAAACTAATGCAGTGCTATGTACACAAATATCTATGGTAACACAGAAATAGGTCAGAATTTTTATACCAACTGAAAGAAATGTGATACACTTGTGCACACCACTGACTGTTTTTGAGGGGGAGTTTTTCCATTTTTTTTAAATGCACAGGACTAATAATGGTTATGGATTATCTAATTTATGAAAATCCAGGTAAAAAGGGGGAGGGACAGTACAAACAAGGTAGGCACCATTTTAGAAAAAGTAAAGAAACACTCCACATACAAGCAGTAGGAAAATAAACCATACTACACAGCCAACCAATGGATAA
Source organism: Sphaerodactylus townsendi (assembly GCF_021028975.2). Taxonomy (NCBI): domain Eukaryota; kingdom Metazoa; phylum Chordata; class Lepidosauria; order Squamata; family Sphaerodactylidae; genus Sphaerodactylus; species Sphaerodactylus townsendi. Next base: position 39,418,754 of record NC_059431.1, read on the forward strand.
ATTATAAAAGAAAATTGTGGAAATTAATCTACCACCCCTTCACCATGATGGACCTAAATAAAAAAGGGAACACACACGTTCTTTCAGACTAAAGGTTCTCCTAAAGAAAATAACATGGAGGTACATACTACCTCCCGCGATCAGGAAGAGTCATTGAAGGAAAAGGTTACACACTACAACAATGCTGCTTCACACATGAACAGTTTACCTTAATAAAACCAAGCAAAAAAGCAATGTTCTGTTTTGGTTGCAACATACGGATGAGCTCTAGGGAAACTTCCCCATATACCCTAAGAATATCCTAAGTGGGTAGTAGACACATTTTTAGGTTAATTTTTTTTAAAAAAAAATGCTTCCTCAATAATGTAGGATTATACATTTTTCTATTTGTTACATTCCCATTTACCTTTCCACTGTTCCAAATTTCCAACACTGTAGTTAACAGTCAAGTATAAGGAATATGATAGTACAATGGAACCTTGGTTTTCATTGGTAATCTGTCCAAAAAGAATTGATGAAAACCGAAACTGATGAAACTTTTCCATACGAATCATGTAAATCCAATTAATCCGTTCTAAGCACTCCAAAAAACATACAAAAAACACATTTTTGGGTGAATAAACATAGTGTTTAATGCTGAAAACAGTAACAAACAACACTAGGATCAGCTTCAGAGCCAGTGGACCAATGTCGCACCAGAAAGCTGTCCAAAGAGGTCTGTTTCTGACGCCTCTTTAAGATTTGTCTGAAATGGGGCAAGACATTGTCATTAAATAAGTTGCAGACATGACCTGCAACAGCTTTGTCTGGGTGATTTTTCTCCACAAACCCCGGCACCTTACTGCAAATCAATGAAAACCAAGGCAAATCAATGAAAACCAAGACAAATTTTTCACTGAAAAAATCGATGAAAACTGAAACCAATGAAAACCGAAGGCAATGAAAACCGAGGTTCCACTGTATTTGCATAAAGGCAAGTCAATATATTTATTTACGTTATTTCTCACTTAGCCACAAGGAGGATTCCACAGTCAAATTCAATAAAATCAATAGGATGGGACATCCAATAAGTACAATAGCATTTGTATTGCAGAAATCTGAAACAGAGCTGAACAAAGCAAAAGTATTAACATGTCACAGAAACTACATATTATATTTAGACCAAATAGTTTTGCAGAATACACAGCAGGATAATTCACTATCCTCAACCCTTTAACATAACATCTTTCTGAATCATTTCACTGCAGTACTGCCCTATTACCTGTGTAAAAGAAACCTCCTAAATAATTCATTTTTGCATACTTTGCAGAACGCCAGAAGAGTAAAAGCTTTCCTGACCTCATCAGGTAGGCTGTTGCACAAGATGGAGGCCACCATAGAGAATCCACATTTACAGGGAGTTGCTGATATTGCCCATTTGCAGGGGAGAAAGAACCTGCAGAAGGCCCTGCTCATATGCTGTCACAGTGGAATATAGGCAGTCCAGCAGATGCAAGCCTCCATGGGCATGAAGTGATTGATATTCAATAATTTGAATTGAGCCCAAAACTACTTTTACCACGGCATGAGTCTAAATGACCAAATTAGCTGTATCAAGGCAGGGGGGCATCTTTGGGACTCAACTGAATTGGAACAAAACATTTTTTGAAGTTGTGTTAACTCGCTCCCTCAACAGAAAGGCTGGATCCAGATAGCCCCTAGGTTTTCAGCCACGTCAACAAGGATCATTAAAAGTCGGGAGCAAAATATTCTTCAACATCTCTTCCCAACCAGCATTACTTCTATCTTTCCAAGAGTTAGCTTCAATTTGTTCACTCTTAATCATTTAACCACAAATATGCAGTGATTCAGTTCTTCCACTGCATCACCAAAAGATTTGGATAAAGAGACACAGAGATGGGAAACATCAGCATACTGATGATAGGCAGGATTGGGTCTGATAAGTCCTCATCAGAGGATAAATACATTATGGTGTTGGATATAGAAGTGCCTGACCCTCTGACATTCAGGAAATTGTGGTCAGTTGTGGCTACTGGACTAGAAGACCTACAGGCTCATGAACCAATACCAGAACCTGGGATTACTGATGGATTCATGAAGGAAAGAGATCTGTTGCAAAGGAACCATGGATGCCCACAAGACCTTGAGAACAAAGAAAGTCCAGCTCAGATGCTGAAATACACAACTAATTGCCTGAGGCCTGTCTGCTGATCCACAACCAGCAGCTGTGAGTGCCTGCAGACTTCACATCACTGCTACAGCAGCAGGCACCATCCCATAAATAGCCTTAGTTCAGCTCTGGAAGCTGCATGTTCAAATAATAGTTACTGTTTCTGTTTTCCTTGACTCAACTTGTATTTGCTTTGGGTCCTTGAGTGAAAGCATGACAACCTCAAAATTATAAAGAAATTGTCCTAAGGGCTCCACACACAGATCAAAGATCACTGAGATAGGATTGTGTCCCATGGAACCCCATATGATAGGTCCCATACAGATGATAACTAGTGTCCAACTGGTCTCCCATGGAGTCTTATTAATGAGGAACAATTTAAACAATCCAAAACATGTCCAATAACTACTTTGGCACCAAACATCTGAACAAGATAATATGGCCGGCTGTTTCATAGGCTGCAGATCAATCTTGTAGGGCCAATGAAGTGGCATGGCCTTTGTCTACATTCAGACAAAAGTTGCTAATGAAAGCTAACATGGCTATTCCCATCCAGTGGCGTACCTAGGCAAACTGGAGCCCTGAGCAAAACCTGAGTTTGATGCCCCCCCATCGGTGGCCACCCTGTCCCACCGTGACCAAACAATAATTTTTCCATCAGGTCCTTTCAAAGTCACCCTCACATTATAGAACATGCCCCAACTCACAAATCTGAACACAGCAATGGGCCATGCCACACAGCAGAAATGTTTTTTAAAAAACAATTTAAAAATGCTTTCAAAATGTTTTATTACTGCTATGAAAACATTTTATGGTGTTGTATCCAGTCCCCCCAATTAGGGGAAACAGCATCACTTTCAATGTTATTTAAACTGGGGACCCCAGATTCTCCCTTTAAGGTGGATTTAAAAGTCGAATTTGGGCTCCCTAGTTTAAACAAGTGATGCTGGAATCCACCCTCAAACAGCATAATTTTCAATGGTGTTTAAACAAGGGAGCCCAGATTCTCCTTTTAAATCCACCTTAAAGGGAGAATCTGGGGTCCCCAGTTTAAACAACATTGAACGTGATGCTATTTTGGGGTGGATTCTCCCCCACCCTGAAACAGCATCCCTTTCAATGTTTAAACTGGGGACCTCAGATTCTCCCTTTAAATCCATGCTGAAGGGGGTGAATTTAATAATAATAATAACCTTTATTAGGCATTGAGAGAATAAAAGAAAGAAAGAAAACAAGCATTGGCAGGAAGGGGGTGGAGTTAAAAGGAGAATCTGGGGAAATTTAGGGGGTCCCTGCTGTCAAGGGTGCAATTATTAAGATAGCAGCACCAAAATTTTAGAGTATCTTCGTGAGCCCCTATTGATGATACCACTCAGGTTTGGTGAAGTTTGGTTCAGGGGGTCCAAAGTTATGGACCCTCAAAGGTGTAGCCCCCATCTCCTATTAGCTCCCATTGGAAACAATGGAGGATGGGGCACTCCCTTTGGGAGTCCATAACTTTTGACTCCCTAAACCAAACCTCACCAATCCTGGGTGATATTATCAGGAGAGTCTCCTGAAAAATCCCTGAAATTCCAGTGCTGCTAACCTAAAAACTGCACCCCTTGCAGGCCAAAAACGGAAAAAACACTGAAAATACAAAAAAAAAATCCCACAAACAAACCTGCATTTTGGCACCCACAAGTGGGGGGGGGGGTCCTGGGCAACTCCCCACTTTGCCCAATGGGAGGAACGCCTCTGTTCCCATCCCACAGATAGATCTGACTGCCAGGTTGGAAAGGGTTTAGAGCAGATGACTTACCCAAGAAGACCTGGAGTTTGCTTCTGCTCTCTCAATCACTTTGAAAGATTAGACACTGGCTGATTATTGGCTTCTGTAGGGACAATTTTTAAAGTAGTGGATGGATAACTGCCTCTTTGAATGGCTGAGGGAAGCTGCTTTGTGTTAGTAACTAATTAATGTCAGATACTAAGGGCTTGTTAGGTGGTCCTTACACGATTTTAGCAGCCAGGATGGGCAAGGATTCAAGACACAAGTAATGGACATTACAGATCCCAGCATCTTACTAATATCCATCACAAAAATGGAGTCCAAAAAGTCCACAGACCAAGTGATGTATTCGGCATTTCCTTCTGATAGATCTATATTACTGTATTTACTATATTACTGACTGTATTTGCAATATTTTATCAGAGAAAATCTCTCCCAAAGTATCACAACTTAATCACAATAGTCTCTCCCTGAGATAGAAAAGGCTCAGATTTCAGAGTCACCAGATGCTGAGCTATTTTGAACATTTGGGATGGTCCTGAGCTGGCTGGCTAACAGAGAAGTAACATTTCTTTGTCACTGTCACAGCTGCTTCACAGGTCTTCCAAAGAGGTTTACAACATGACCTGACAGATTCAGTTTGAGTTCTCCACCAGCATCGTTTTACACATCTCCCAGCTCCATGGTAAACAATATAATTTTCTTCCAACCATGCCTCTATTATGCAAGCCAGGTCAATTTTCTCTTTCTGTAACATTCTGCAGAGGCATGCACTTTGGTGCCTCACTGATCTGGTACTGAACAGTATTAGTGTGGCGGTGGAAGAAATAGGGCACTTGTGCTGTCAACTCTCAGGATACTATGGAGGTTAGATGGGAGAAAAGCATTCTTGTCAAATACTGACCATCTGTTAAAGTTCACCCCAAACTACTAGCTCTAATCTGCACTGAAATAGTGCATTCATCAAACATCCTGCTCCAGGTAGATTGCTCTCAGCACCACTAATAACCACTAATAACCCCTTCCCCATCCCACACATTCAATATGGTAACATCCACAAAGAAGCCACAAAGTAATCTGAGATAATAGTTATGACATGCTGATATTAGTGATGTCCAACATGTATTCTATGTCAGTTTAGCTCCTGGTTTTCAGGTAATTAACTATCTCCCTCTCCAGTAGTGGCAGGCCTTCTTCTGTTTGTTGTGTGCAATGGTCAGGACCCCAGGCCAGAAATCCACAAGTCAAGAGCCTGCTTATGCCTCTGGTGCAGGCCTTCTTTTAAATGTGCAGCAGCTCTATGCCTGTCAAGAACATGGGGAAACACTCAAAAGGAGTGGCTTGCCTCTATAATTTCCCAAAACATGCTCATGTTTTCCCATGATGATTAAAACAAAACTGGTTGGTTTGTAAATTAAAACAAAACTGGTAAGTTTATCAGTGAACTTTATTAGCCTGACCCAGAATCAAGATGAAGCTACGTTACTTATAGCAGAACCAGAACCAAATCACAAAGTGTAATGGTTTGCCTCCCTGCTGACATGATAAATGTGAACATTAGGGAAGAAAATAAGATTACAGTGGTGAACTTCAGAGAAGAGGAGGGCTGCCACCCCTAGCATGGAAAATAACGCAATTGCTATGAAGGAAATAAGATAGACAACAGAAGAGCAGAGCAAACAATGTAAGCTGGTGTGTTTGTCCTTAAACTGGTTTAAGAGACTCAGGGATCACAGCTTAAATCTGAAGAATAAGCATACCAGCAGGAACAAATCCACAACCTGCAGTTCATGCAGCAAGACATAGTAATTTCATTATAGTGAGCCAATTCACTGTTTAAAGGGGTTTTATGCAGAATTGGTTTTATGGGTAGCACAGCTGTGAAAACGGGGGAGGGGAACTTCAAAGTGGAGAGGCAGAATACACAGAAGAACCGGTTTTTCTTTCACAATTGCCCAGAAAACAGGTATTACTGCCATTTACAACAAGCAAAATTGTCTCCATCCAGAGGAATAAAAAAGAAAGGTATTAAAAAACAAACAAAAGCATATCTAGATTTGCCAATTATTAATCTCAAGAACAGATGAGTAACAACTTTCTGTTCAATGGCTTGATTCTGACATTTCTTCTCGATACCTGGAATATAAATGCTATGGCAGCAACTGGGTTTTGACTGTAAAGTGGCTTGAAATAACTTCTTACTGCAATGTCAGGGAACAGGAAAACTAGTTTCCTTGTTCAGACTCAATAGAGTGCTTTTACATAGTACCTTTATATAACTTTGAGTCTCTTTTGTGAAACTGCACATGTGATCATTTTTAACATGGGATGAAATGTTGAAGAAAGCCATGTTGAAAGCCATTGTGTAGATTCTAGCTGCCATAGGTTTCACAATCAAATTACAGTGCAATCCCAGCAAATGAAAACACAATCACTTATGAGAACTCAATATTAATTAGAATTTAAGGAGATAAGTGAGTGGCTAAGTGTCTTGATGCCTTTACAAGGGGTCAAGACACATTACTACTAGTATAAGAACCACAATTTTTCACATGATAACATATAAATAGAATTTTTATTGTTTTTAGAAGCTTCTACTTGCTAATCACTAGTCAGAAGACACCATCTATTTTACTTAAGTATTACAGGTTATTTGAAAACACAATGAGGATTCTGGCTTCACTGCCCAACTATAAACAAAACTGTGGAACTGATTTGCTTATGTTAATAGTATTGAGAAAAATATTAGTAAATCATTCTTCCAGGCAAGGAAGATGCTCGTCATATAGACTGCCTTCTTTAAACCCATTAGAATTCCATTTTTTAAAAAAAGAACACTAGTTCCTCAAGACTATGCTATCCTAAAGAGCAGCAGTGGTGTAGGAGGTTAAGAGCTCGTGTATCTAATCTGGAGGAACCGGGTTTGATTCCCAGCTCTGCCACCTGAGCTGTGGAGGCTTATCTGGGAAATTCAGATTAGCCTGTACACTCCCACACACACCAGCTGGGTGACCTTGGGCTAGTCACAGCTTCTCGGAGCTCTCTCAGCCCCACCCACCTCACAGGGTGTTTGTTGTGAGGGGGGAAGGGCAAGGAGATTGTAAGCCCCTTTGAGTCTCCTGCAGGAGAGAAAGGGAGGATATAAATCCAAACTCCTCCTCTTTGTCTTCCTCTTCTTCTTCTTCTTCTTCTTCAGGCACTCTTGGGTGCCAAAGAGATTTCACTCATGCAGAGGTCACCCCATTCTCTATGAAATCATATCCAGAACATTCTAAATCCCAACTCAAGAGGAATAACTGGGAAGCTTCAGAATGCAAGGTCCTCTGTATTCAACGGAGCCCCACAGAGTTTGGCAACTTCCTTTTCTTTCTGTCAAGCCACAGCTGACTTGAAGAAACCCTAAAAGGCCTTCACGGCAAGAACCATTCAGAGGAGGTTTGCCATTGCCTGCTTCCACATCACGCCATTGGTATTCTCTAGAGTTCTCAAATCCAAATACCAGTACTTGCCCCGGTCAGGGCTCAGACAATGTGACTGGCCCAAGGTCACCCAAGAAGCTCCATGGCCAAGTAGGGATTTGAACCTGGGTTTCCCAATCCTAGTCCAAAATTAACCAGAACATCACATTGGCTCTCACTTTCTGTACATCTCACTGGCTCTCACTCATCAATATATAACCTACTATTTTATGATTTTATATAGCCAAAATCTAAGAAAGATGGGCACAGTAGAACAGTACAAATTACACATTTTACGCACATTTAATTCTGACTTTGCAGAATTGTTTTAGTGCCTCTGTATAAAGAAAAACAAGCCATAATAAAAATTCATATTCAAGGAAGAATAGCAATTAAAGCTTTTCCCTTAACAACAGCAAAAAACAAGCTAGAAATGATGAAGTTGACCATCCAAGTATTTGGTTATATAAAAACTTTAAATAATGTTGCTATACCAACAGTAATTATGATTAAATAACAGAAATTAAGATACATCAATAAGAATTTAGTCATGCTGTGCCGGTCGAAGAAACAAACTTCAGCTTGGAATGATTCCTCAACCCTGGAAAAGGCCCAGAACAGACATCTGAATCTATTAATGGTATCTCCAGCCCCCTGCAAGAGATGTTGGGAAAGCTAGAGAGGCCTTTTTCAAGCCTCAAACACTATTTACAGACACCTATAACAGGTTTACATAAATCATCCACTACTTCAGATCAAACCTAGTACAGCTGTAGAGGAGATGTCTATCATACATGCTGAAACTTAAGGAACAGAAAAGTTATGCAGAACAAGTATCTACTGGAACTTTTAAACAGATTATCCTGTCAATCCTGTTCTCGCTTCCAATGTTAACACTGCTCTCTACTAGCAACTAGTCTTTAGGGTGCCAGAAGTCATAACTATACTGGCTCCCATGAACACGTTCCAATTATTTTGAATTAAGTCCTACAAAGTGCGCTATTAAAATACTGATTTGATAAATATACAGAGGCTAGTCTACTAAGACTGTTAGCAAAATACATCTTTGTGCATCCACTTTTCCTTCAGTTCTCAGATCCATCACCTCCAAAAAAGCAATTAAAACCAGTTGATATTCAACACAGCACAATAGTTTTCCTTCTGACCGTACGTGCATTGGTTCAGGAAGTTGAGTCCCTGTGAATCCAAGCTGTACCGCTTGTGAGCATGACAAATGCCACAGTATCACTGACTTGCTTATAGTTGCAAGGTTTTATAATTGCCTGAGCTAATTTTTAGATTATGCTGCATCCAGCTCACATATGTATGTGAGGATTTGTCAATGTTGGTGGTAGCAGTTGGATTACATCAGTGCAGAGGGCACTTCTGCACACAGTGGTCATAGCATATGAAGCCCTGAGCTTGTTAAAATGACTTCCTAGCTTCCATACAGGAAACTGCTTTTTGATGTACTAATTTAAATGAGCAATGAATTTAGATGACTTCTACAATATTTACTTTGAAACTGTTTCTCTTATACAAAACATAGTATCTGTGTTATTTGAGGAAAATAATCAGAGCCAATCAGCACACTCTAAAAGAAATTTAAACTTAAACAAACCCTCAGTCACCGCTACAATCCAGATTCCAAGCCTTCTGGTCAAGGTCCAACAACATTTTGTGCTGGCACTAAATAAATGTTTAGTGACAATATATTCACATTTTTACCAAAAAGAGTCACCTTTAATGTTAAGTTCTCTCCCTTCTTCAAAGCAAAGTTTTTAGGAGTGTCGTTATACTAGGAGAGTCCCAGTATAGGAGTTCCCAAAAATTTTCCTCTCCCAAAACTGACTTATCTGTGCACCAAAGAGTACACAGATGATCCTTACAATCTAATCTCATAGGAGTTTTCCATACCTGAACTGGCTTGTGGCAATTCCCCAACACTGCTGTAGCTGCCAATACAGCATAGCAGAAACAGGGTTTCCATAGGGTGGCGTCCTGCTCATTTTCTCTGCCCTGGCAGTAGACACCCATACACGCCCATCAGGGGATTCGGGGAGGGGGGAAGCACCAACAACTGAGTATTGTTATAGCATTATGGTTTTCTAATAATGTGTCAGCTTTTCCAAATTCCAAAATTTCATTTTTTTCAGTCTCTAGACTAAGGAAAAGGTGTTATCTCCACAATGAAAGGGGCTAAAGACCTAGTATTACAAAAAAACTTGGAATCCAGAGAACATGACAAACAATTAGCAAATTTTAATACTATAACTATATTCAATTGCTTTAGTGCTCCAGTGGAAGTGGGGGAAGGCCTTTGGGGGGGATTGAAGTTGGACAATTGGCATTGATATGAGCAGTACTAGGAAGAGCTAGTCTCCCATCTGTAAGGGTGCCATTCCAGCTTTGCTACAATTTTTTTCAAAACATCAGGACAGCAGGTTTGGGAAATACTGAAGGAAAGAGGGGAAAAACTAGGTGGTCAAGAAGCACCATCATACTCTGGGGAAGCAAGAAAATAACATGCTTCACAACAGTATCTCTCAAGGTAAACAACCTGAAATCATTTACATGTTCTAGAACAGTGGTTATTAGGCAGTCTTAGAGATTTATACTGAAGATTTATTTTAGCATTATAAAATAATGCTAAAGTAGTTATTTATTTGAGTAGTAATTATAGACCCACTGCCAAAGACCTCCTGCAGAGGTACAAATCCAGCAATTTGCTGAAATATGCAAAATTTTCCTAAAGTTGTTTCATATGCACTCATCAGCAATTGTAATGAATGTTGGTTATGAGGTCCATTAAAATTAAATTCTCTTATAGTCAGGACACAAGAAAAGCAAATGTAATTACAAAAGCAGTAAGAAAACTAAAGCTGAATTCAGAGGCATCCCTTCGCAATGGTAGTTCTGTTCATTAAGTGCAGTCTTTAGTATATCAACATGCTTGCGTTTTCTTACAACAGAGATTCTCCGTGTGGACAAGCAGATATACACACAGCATATGCCAGGGAATTAAGTGCCTACATAAACTCTTTGCAAATATATTTTTCCTGCAACTAGCAATGTCTTATATCAAGATGGATACAATAGGTTTGCCTGAAAAATGACTTGCAAGTGTTGATAAATTATACATATATAATTTACAACACAGAGATCCCCAATTTAAAGTACAACATACTTATTTTCAAAAACAAAGTATGGCAGTATAGCAAAAAGACAGACAACTCCATTATGTTTCCACTTTGAGACCACAACAAAGAACATTCCATTCTCTGTAGGTACACAAGACTCATCCAGATTTACTGTATCAATGTTCACATTGACTTAGACCACAAATTCAAGCAGAACTATAAGGTACAACTTTATATTAGCAAAATGGCAATATTAAACTTCTAGGAAGTATTGTCAAGCACAAATACACTTTCTTCTTGATCTGATTAAGTAAACACGCTGAATCCCACAAAGCTCATTTAAAAACAGTCACTCTAATTCTGAAGACAAGTGAGCACCCTTGTATTTCCATTTTAAAAATGGACTAAGAACACAAACTAGATCCCAGATTATACCCAGAAGTGCTGTATTATGCTGATGTATCACTGCATTTGTGTGTAAACACTTAAATCTTCTGTCAAAACAAGAACTATAAAGATTTGTTTCAAAACAGTATTTCAGATATTTTAAAAAATTCAGTTTCACTTATTTGGAGAAGTTAGTTTATCATCAGTTTATAAAAAGCACAGAAGGATGTTTCCCTGAACTCTCTTTAACTGTCCTCATTTTGATATGACAACTGCTCTCTATAGAACCATGTCCCCAGAGTGAAAACTGTACTATGGCAGAAAAGTACCATAAGAAAACAAATGTACAGAACTCTTAATTTAAAACATCACTAAAGAAGATATTTAGAGTGATCATTTTGCCTCGATCCACTGAAAGTCACTTGAAAAGATTATATGCACAAAATATATATCCTATATAAATGGTGGAATCAATAGTTCAACAATTTCTCCCTAATTTCCAAACAATGCTCCTTACTTGATACAAAGGTGAGAGTGCTAGATCGCACCCAATGTTGTTTTATTTAAATTACTGTACTGGATCACGCAAACTGTAAAACAGCAATACATATTACTTGGAGCAAGCTGAAATAAATGGGTAAGTGAATGTATTCATATCAAATAGCACCATCTAGCAGTTCCACTAACTTCTCTTCTGAGGGTACCTATGACTCGGTGTCCGTGTTAACTTTACGGTCTTCTGTTTAAAATTATTTATATCACAAACAAAGATATAACATATTTGTGTAGCCAGCAGAACAAATGGGCAACAAACACATTCTAAAAACAAAAACACCCATACCCATGTTTCTACAGAAAGATTCAACAGAGGCCTTTATTTTACTAATATTTACTCCCATTCATTCCACCTTGCAACAGACTTCATAAGTTTATGAACTGATAATAGCTAAACATAGAAGCAATCACAAATCCAAAACTAGTTCATAACTTTAGTCAAAATATATTAGATTCAATTATATATAAACAAGAATGAAGTTTCTTTCGAATTGTTTGTTTGAAACAATTCAATGCTTTAAAAAATTAAAATTGTTCCATTATTTTCTGTTCTATATTTTAGTCACACTATTTACTTTTTTGTCCCCTCCCTTGAACTCTTCCCATGCATACGCATACAATGATCAAACAACTGACAACTGATTAAAGGATCTGGCCTACTTCTTTGTCTGGAATCAGGAAGTAATGCTCTCCAAAATGCTGCAAGGAAACCCTTTAGGTGAAGGTTCACAGCAAACCGCCCCAAGGGAAATATATCAACATGGTTAACATATTCATTCTCATGCTGAGTGAAGTTCTAAGCTCAATGACTTTTTAGAAGAAAATTTGTGGTCAGCAGCCCATGACCTCACACACCTTGTCCTAGACCTATGCAGATGACTGGTGCAAGGAGACAGAAAGTTACTACTTTCTTCTTCCACCAATCTCCCAGAATACTCATCCTATCAGAAACACCATTCTTCACAACCATCTCTTCCCTGTGTTCTACTATGCCTATGAGGCACACTGTAGCTGCATTTACAGTTTGAAGTGAAAGAAGCTTCAGAAATCCAGATTCAGCAATGACTCACAATTGCAAGTAACAACTTCCAAAAACACAACTACACATTTTTGTGCACTTTTGATTTGTTGACACTGCTTTTGGATTTAATCACTTGGATCAATTCTCCAGTTTAAAAAGTCTTGCAAACAAACTAAAGCGAACAAGCGCACTTACAATCAAAGCTCAGCAAGTACAAAATGATTAAATATGGTATCCTGCTTGCATACTAAGTAAATATGGAATGCTTTGTTTACAACAAACTTATTCTCCTTTTGAAAAGTTCTTAGTGCTTCCAAAATAGCTGGAATCGAAGCACTCCAAGATAATATATTCTTATGTAGGTCAGAATATCTCTTCATTCAACAAAATTATTACAGGTTTAGGTACAGAAGCATCTATCTACCAGCACCCTGACCACCTCTGCCATTCTTCTCCTAACCCAGTCTCAAACGTTACTTCCGTTCCTCCCTCTACAGACAACACGATTTCACCTCCGTCTCGAAACGTGTTCTATCCCAAAAGCCCTCCACCCATCAACAGGCACTGCATTTAAAGTAGGGGAAAATCAGCAGCCCTTTTCTTTTTGAAATTAACTACACGGGTCTTCTACTCCCAACCTAGTAGGCCACGATGTGCCAGAAGAAAGTACTCAAGGCAGAAGAAGGAAAAGGAGGTGCAGAAGAGGAGTAAGATAGAAGGTCCTGATTAAAAAAGAAAAAGAAAAGTTGAGTGTCTCGGAGTTAACAGGCGGCGCAAGGAGGCTTCTGTTCTGTTACTCCCTCTCTCCCCAGCGGAAGCCTCACACCAGCGTAGTTCAAGCTCTTTTGTTACCAAATTTACTCCAACACCACCTCCGCCTCACCTTCCTAACCCACGCTACGACCCTTGGTGGACACGGAGGGAGGAGGAAACCCCCACCAAGCAAAGGGACTTTGGAGTCCAAACGCAAACACTACCCCAAAGCTTCCCCGCGGCGTGAGGCGCCACAGTCAGCGGGAAACACTTTCTTCTACAGCCTCCCGTCGCCCTCCCAGGGTTGTGCGGGGCTCGGGCACCTCCTGTCCCGTCCCCCGCCAGCACGGAAAGAGTGCCAGACACCCGGCCCCACCCCCCTCGGAAGGGACCCCGCTAGTCCCCATCGCCGCCTGGACAGGAGTCTCGCGCGCTTCACTTGTACTACACACACGCACGCGCACAGGCAGACAAACACCCCCTCCAGTTCCCTACACCCCGACTTGTGGCGTCCGTCCCCCGCCCCCCCAACTCCCTCCCGCGCTAAGGCTGCGCTCCCCGAGCGCGTGCGTGGCCCCCTCTGCCACAAGCGGGAAAGTTACTTTGTGCCGGGCGTCTGCGAGCCCCCCGCCCAGTGAATCTGTGCGGTCCGGCGGGCTGTACTCACTTCTCCCTGGCCTGGCTGTCGGACGGGACGCTGCTGTTGCTCTTGCCTTTGCCGTACATGCCTGCAGAGAGCTCCGACTGTCACGCACCTGTCAACCCATCACAGCCTCCCCAGGAACAGCCCAGTCACCATGGAGACGCCGCCACACACACGCGCTATTGGCTCGCTTCGCACTCGGACACGCCTCCTGCGTCGTGATTGACAGGCAGAGACCAGGACAGGCTGCTCTCTCCTCCTCTCCGCCGGCTCCCTCCCCCCCAGCCTCCGGCTCCTCCTCCCCCTCCCGCTCTCCCTTCCCCGGCGCAAGGGGGAATTAGAAACGGTTCTAGAAGGATTTTAAACAACTGGCTGTTCCGTGCATTGGCCGCGCCGCCCTCCGTCGCTGCCAGAGACAGAGACTGCGAAGGAGACACAGAAACTGCGGACTGGATTCCACAGCCAGCCAGAACAACACCGGGCGACCGAAATGCTTTCAAGCCATGCCGCGCCGACACTTGCCCTCTGGCCAGTCGCACCCTGGATCTGCTAAACCCGCAACACTCCGGTACTTCCACTGATTTAGACCAGAAACGTTATTAGTCTTCCCACTCCGGGTGTATACTTAGCCTCTCTGCTTATAAATAACTCACGTGTGGTAAACTCGCTACTGTCCCATTCTCACGCGCAGGCACGTTCAAGCATCACACAGGCAGCTGACAGTACCTGTCCAAATCTCCATCCCAATAGGGCAGCAGCAGAAACATACCCATCTATATACTCTAGTCAACAGGCTACCTCAGACTCCAAGCACAGAGACTGGCACATTTTGTTCCAAAAGCGACTTTCCACACAGCTAGCAGTACAGGCGTGTCTCCTTGCCATGTTCAGTTGCTACAGTTTACCACACACTGAGTGTGGTACACACGACTCTGCTGATACTCACGGTCACCATTTTGTCTGAAACGAACAGCACACGTTTTCAGCTTCGGTATACCCATATGTATTGGAAAGATTGTGGATTGTGTTCTTCCCATAGCACTCGCAAAATGTAACAATTGAAATGGGCTGGAAAAATCAGGGATCTGATGCATGTTAACTGAAAATATGCATACTGCCCCTTTCTGATAAAATGGTGATTACACAGCATGCCATCATCTTCCCGATACCCCTAATAATGACCGAAAAGAGGTATAGTCTTAAATTCATGTTCTTTCATTTCTAGTTCTGGTTTACTGCCAGCACCATGAGTATTCACAGGCCCAATTGGTGGTATAGCTTCCTTAGGAAACCTACACAAAATCCTGTTGGTTTATTCTATTTTAGACCACAAATGACTTTTCATATCCAGCAGCTATATTGTGTCCCACAAATTACAGATGGTAGTTAGGATTTGGTTTGACTAGGATTGCCAAATCAGGGGTGGAGAAATACCTGGAGATATGGGGGTGGAGTCTGGAAATGGTAGGATTTGGGAAGTAGGCATCTGTCTGGGATATAAAGCCATACAGTCCATCCTCCAAAGCAGCCATTTTCTCCAGGGCAACTGATCTCTATTATCTGAAGATCAGTTGTAATTAAAAAACAAAAACAAACCCCAAGGTCCTTCTGGCAATCCAGAGTAAGCCCCATTTTCATGAAGATTCGGACTCATTGATCCTGGTTTGGATGGCCCACTTAAAACATGCACACTCTACAAGATCACTATGCAAATACATGACACATCTGTCTCTGCTGACAATGACATTTATTTTAAGCCCTGGCCTTCCTAGAACCACAGAACTAGCACGCCCAGCACAGGACTTCCTGGATCTGCATTATGATATTTACAAGATAACCAGAATGGTTTAATATAACGTATGCTTAAATCATGAGTAGATGGTTCACTGCTGAATTACAGTCCATTTAAGAACATAAGAACATAAGAACTAGCCTGCTGGATCAGACCAGAGTCCATCTAGTCCAGCATTCTGCTACTCGCAGTGGCCCACCAGGTGCCTTTGGGAGCTCACATGCAGGATGTGAAAGCAATGGCCTGCTGCTGCTGCTGCTGCTCCTGAGCACCTGGTCTGTTAAGGCATTTGCAATCTGAGATCAAGGAGGATCAAGATTGGTAGCCATAGATTGACTTCTCCTCCATAAATCTGTCCAAGCCCTTTTAAAGCTATCCAGGTTAGTGGGCCATCACCACCTCCCGCTGTGGCTGACATATTCCAAACACCTCCAATCACACGCTAAGTGTGAAGAAGTGTTTCCTTTTATTAGTCCTAATTCTTCCCCCTCGGCATTTTCAATGAATGCCCCCTGGCTCTAGTATTGTGAGAAAGAGAGAAAAATTTCTCTCTGTCAACATTTTTCTACCCCATGCATAATTTTATAGACTTCAATCCATATCCCCCCTCAGACGTCTCCTCTCCAAACTAAAAGAGAGTCCCCAAACGCTGCAGCCTCTCTCCTCATAAAGGAAGGTGCTCCAATCCTTCAATCATCCTCGTCTCTTGCCCTTCTCTGCACTTCTTTCTATCTCTTCTCGATGTCCTTTTTTTGAGATGTGGCGACACCAAGGAACTGAACACCAGTATTCCAAGTCGCGCGTCGCACTTCACTGCTTTATATATATGGGCATGATTGACAATCCTTTGCAGTTTTATTATCAACTCCTTTCTAATTATCCCCAGCATAGAGTTTGCCTTTTTTCTACAGCTGCCATGCATTGAGTTGGACAGTTCCCATGGAGACTAATCCACTAAGACGCCCAAATCCCTTTCCTGGTTCAGGACTGATAGCACTGACCCCTGTAAGCGCATGTATGTAATGAAGTTTGGATTTTGCCCTCTATGTGCATCGCACTTTACATTTTGCTACATATTGAACTGCATTTGCCATTTCTGAGCCCACTCCACCCTAATTTATCAAGGTCCGCTTTGGAGCTCTTGCGCCAAGAATCCCTTTGTGGTTCTCCACCACCTCTTACATAATTTGGTATCATCTGCAAACTTGGCCACCACGCTACCCACCCCTACTTCCAGGTCATTATGAATAAGTTAAAGAGCACTGGTCCCAAAACGGATCCTTGGGGGACACCACTCCCGACATCTCTCCATTGTGAGAACTTCCCATTTACACCCACCCTTTGCTTCCTGTTTCTCAACCAGTTTTTAATCCATAGGAGGACTTCCCCTCTTATTCCTTCATTGCTGAGTTTTCTCAACAGTCTCTAGTGAGGAACTTTGTCATTTATGTTTGAGCACCTAGTATCTTCTGATTGCTAGAATTCTTACAAAGGAAACTGGTCTCGGTGGAACAGTAAGCCACTTCTAATATCCCAAATCAAGAGTTCAGACTCAGGATCTCTCAGAGGACAAGAATGGCCTAGGCCACTTCCCAGTATATCAGAAAATGAAGAAGTACAGGGCAGAGGCAGGAGAGCTCCTGGCATGGCCTCCTACACTACCACAGGGGCCCAGCTGCCTCTAAATGGAGATCCTGGCCTCGCTGCCTCTAAATGGAGGAGGATATGACTTCATAGCATGTGCAGTTCAGATCACGCAGTCTGGCAGCAGGACACACTCCTGTCAGTGTATCTCTAGGATCGTATGCATAACTTCATTTGGAGATAATATCCAAAGCCTGCATTTTAGGCCTTTGGTAAATGTGAGGCTCCAGCCAAATGGCCTTCTTAACGCCTCGCACCATGATCCCATCACATAAGATTAGTTCTGCCTAAAGATACCCTAACCATGCACCCCTTGCTGTAGAAAATTTAAAACACAGCACAGGAGAAAAAAGTAAAGTCAGATCACCCTTACAGAGTTCATTTATTAGAGAGTAGGCTTGGGAAATTGAGCTTAAAATTATTTACTCTGAAGAACATCTGTGCAAGGCATTTGAGGTTCTGTATCAATGTGCCATCAGGACCTGATAAATACGCACTTTTTATGATGTAATTTTTATGAACTGTGGTTACCCAGGATCCCAAAACCCAGTTACCCAATGTACTGAATCAGATTGCATGAAGATACACTATCAGGTTTTGGGATACCCAGAACACTTTGCAAAATCAATAGAAGTATAACTTCCACAAAGAAGAATAAAGGGTGGCTTTGAGGTATGTCCTCAGAGACCAAAGTTGTGGCATCCACACAAACACAATTGAGGAAGGGAGAAAATTACAGATGTAACAACCTAAATTTTTGTCTCAGAAAACAGTAAAAAGCAGGGGGCGGGGGGGGGGGGGGTTAAGAACCCATCTAAGCCTAATCTACACAAGAGTTATTCCATGATGCTTGGTTCACTCTGTTATTACAGTCCAGATGAAATTCATACCCACCTATTGATTTCCTGTGTATGCACTCTGGTCTGGTCCCAGACTTCTCTCATCTCAATTTATTTAGCATATGTAGTACTACAGCAATGCACTATTATGGCTATTGTGCTATTTTCTCCTCATTCAAAAGGAGGGATTGGTAGAAGTTATTAATGACCTGTCAATTTACTTCCTTTCCACCTTTCTGCAGTTTCTGCTCCAGCAATACATCCACAACCGTCCTTCTACCACTGCACTGCAAAAAGTGGGTGTTTTTATTTCTCTATCTCTCTCTTTAAATAGGAGGCTGCTGCTGTGCACCTCTGATTAAGCACTTCCACCTGGAGAAGCTTGCCTGCTGTTATTGATTGAACTTAAAGAGATGGTCCCATCAGTAAAAACTGGAGTGGCTGTCTTTAAACCAACCAGCTTAGAATTCCCCCAAGTTTCTTGTACTTCATTGCAATTCAGAGATCTTTATCCCAACCAGAGTATACCTGGTGAAGGAGCAACTATGAGCATTTCAGTGTGTATAAAAAGAGGTAATGATCTTGTTGACTCCAAGAAATGTGTCAGAAGCATAATTCATTAATGCAACCCAGTAGTCACCTCCAGATTCCTATAGGGAAGAAGTCAAAGTTATCTATGATGAATGAACAATGGGTGAATGACAGTGCTATGTTTTGGTTGCCATGTGGTGAGGGAAGATGAAGTGTGTTTGTCTATCGATAACACCCAATCCAAATATGTGTCTTCATATTTGTGTATAGGACATGTGAGTTGTCACTGGGAACAGAAGTTGTATTGCCATGGTATATATTTACAAGCATAAATTCATTTTTACATGGAAGCAGAATAATAATCCTTCAGAAGGTTGAAGAAGTCCATACACACACACTTACAAGGTCTATATTTATTGTGGCGACCCAGAAAAGAGATTGTAACATACATGATCTCTGCAGTACTGCTACAGTAACATGAATCTGTGCTAAGAGTGATGACTAAAGAGACGGAAAAGAGCCTATGCATAATAATGTCGCATAACTCTATGATGCTGCCCTCTTAAGAATACTGTGTGCAGTTATAATCACTATCTAAAAGGCTATGATGGAGATGAAAAGAAATTAAAAAAGAAAAGCCAGAATCATCACAGTATTCCAGAATTTTTCCTAAAAGGGAATGTTAAGATGTTAGGATTTTTCTCTCTCTTAGAAACAAACCAAGAGAGCATTTGATAAACCAAGAGGTTTATCCAGTTGTAACTGCCAGTTGCTAAAATTTTGCAAAGAATACAGGACTTGATGAGAATGTTGATGTTTCTCCCACAATACTACATAAGGTAGTATCAGTGTAATTGATTGAGAGTAGTTGGGGGGGGGGGGTAAATGCCACTTTGCACAATGCTTATTTATAGACTGTGATGTGCTGATGATCACTGGCTTAATGCCATCAGTGCAGAAGCACAACATTGAGGGAGGAGCCCTAGCTCTATCCACATTTTGCTGGCAGAAGATCCTTGGCTCGTGCCTCAGGTTCTTCACTTAAAACAATAGCGCATGCTGGGAAAGACCTCTCCCTGACTGAGCAGTTGGGGAGCTGCCACCAGTCAGACTGGGCAATGCACCAATGTACCAATGGTCTGACTCAGTGTACAGCAGGTTCATGTTTTCCTGAAGGTTCTCTGGTTAATAGCACCTAAAGAAAAAAGTGAAGCTTATTTCTTTACTATCCAGGTGTATGACAGCTCAACTATTCTTGGAACAATGAAATCTGTTATTATCAAACTGAGTAATGTCTGTTACTTTATATGTTGCTATTTACTGTCTCTAAAGTAGCTTTCCTCGCTGACTGTATTTTATCCATTACTTAGAGGCCCAAACAGTAATCTTGTTTCCCCAAGGAGAAGGACATACAAATGATCAGAAGAAAACTCAAAAAAGGTTTGTTAAGGTTCACATACCATTTCACTTGGATGAGCCTGAGCTAGTCCATGGTTCCACAATTGAAAATCCCACAATTCTGAGTTTCAGTGTCTTTCAGCTGAGGCCTGATTCTTCCCATGTAAAATGAATAACAGATGCAGACTAATACCTGCTAAAGAAGGTATATTAAGATATTTTGTTCTTGCGATTATTTGTTAGAGGAGACACAGGTATCCGGTGAAGAACAAGGCATATAAAGAAACACATACTACTATTATTCTATGAAACCCAGTGTAAACGCTTGAAAAAGTTGCAAGATCCATGATCTTTTCATCAAAATAATAAAAAACATTTACTCATTCAATTCTATCGGGTTCACAATGCTACCTCGTTCTATACATAGTTATTTTAAAGTAAATGTTGCTAAAATCAATTGGATTTTACATGAACTATGTTCAGAATTGCACTCATTCACATTTGCCTGAGAATAAAGTAAATTTAGTTCAGTGGGACTTGCCTTTTTAGTAAACATACATAGGACTACACTGAAACTAAAATTTAGTCCAGCACAGTATTTTTATCTGTTAGAAATATTAATAAACTACTATAGAACAATATAAAACAGGCTTACAATGATTATTAGATGCTTGAGACAGCCCCTATTCTGTTTTTCACTAAATAATTATTGACATATTGGTTGTTGCTAATCAACATGGATCAGTGGGGCTTTTCCAGTATCTGTACAGCCTAAAACACAGTCACAAATATGAATCTATTTCTACAAATCAAAATTCTCAGCTCTGGAAAATCCAATCTGAGTAATATGCAAAGAAAAGGCTTAGTTGACTATATGATTAGACTGCATAAAAATGAACCCACACACACACCAGGGAGACATTTTTTTTCCACGAGAAGACATTGATCATTAGCATCTAATTACTCAAGAAAATAAGAAGCACTGTTTTAGGTTTGGGGAATAATTCGGTAGTTGCTGGTTGTATCAAAGGGACTCCACAAGAAATTGAGATGACCCAGTCCTAGCCCATGTTGTTACAAGCTACGTCAATACAGAAGAAGGCATGTTTTTATACATTTACACAGCACATTCCTTGACCACCTTGTTTGGTAGGCATGAATTACCCTTGTATTTGGTAATTTTGGGTAGCATTATATACCTGTTGGCCCAGATTCAAAAAAACACATGACTAATTTGAAGTAGAGTTGGTCTTGTACTTCTTAAATATGAGGGGCTTGCTCATGCTGGAAAGCAAATTGCTTTTCAAACTGTGTGACGCTTAAAAAGGAGTTGTGGTATGCCATTGGGGAGTCTGTATTTCAAAGAATAAAAATGCCACTGAGTACACATAGTTCCTGAATACACCTAAAGTAGCGCTTTAGATCAGAACCACCCTCTGAGAGCTTGTAGAAGCCACAGTGACAAACAAGATGTTATTGAGTTTGCTATGTATATAAGCCTTGATTATTAAGAATTATATGCATAAAATTGAATGTAAGCACCGTATCACTGGGTGTCCAACCACTACTTTGCAAAGTTAAATGCTTGCTTTATTATTTGTGCCATAAGGGCACAAATGCTATCACAATTTCTTACTAGGTCATAAGAGCAGAAAGTGTACCAAATGTCAACAATACCACGTTATAATTATTTGTTTTTCTATACATTTTGAATTGGTATGTGCCAAGAACTGAAACTCAAGGGAACTTTTTCTCTTCAGAATTTGGTATTATTATTTCATTGTGTTTGAGTCTATGAGTCCTTTTTGCTAAGATAGTAGTCATGCTCCAGAGGAAAACATACTTTTTTTCCTCTGAAGCAAGCTTACTTCTTTCAGACCATCATTCCCCACTTAGGGAAAGAAAAGTAGGATCCATTCCAGTATCTCCAGGCAACTTCAGAAGACCTGCTTCAGATCTTTTATTTTTTATTTATTTTATTAATATTTTATACCACCCCTCCCCTTTCTGGCTTGTTATTTCCAATAAGACAATGCATATACAATTTCATAATAAATACAATAAAACTATATCTACTCATTATAAATTAAATATTAAACATGAGGCTAGAAGGGTGATAATCTGAGAAAGGGCCTTCTTATTCATGGCTCCAACATTTTGGAACTCCCTCCCCAGGGAGTTTTGTCTGTTTCCATCTATTACTATCTTCCACCAGCAGGCAAAGAGTTTTTTGTTTGGTTCCGTATCCCCTCACCAATACTTATCAGTACTCCTACACATACGTGTATTTGTTTTGTTTAACTGCTTTACAGCACAATTCAGATTGCTATAGCAGGGGGTGGCAACATGGCAAAGGCAGTGCCACACTGCCTCTAATGCAGTGGTGGGATCCAAAAATTTTAATAACAGGTTCCGATGGTGGTGGGATTCAAACAGTGGCACCGTCACACACACGCACCCCCAGTCCCTATTGGGCAGGGAGGTTGCTTTAGTAACCCCTTCTTGGCACTCAGAAAAAATTAGTAACCACTTCTAGAGAAGTGGTGAGAACTGGTTGGATCCCACCTCTGCTTTAATGGGTTTTCCAAAGGTGCAGGGAGGGAGAAAACAGCAAAAACTCTTCTGCCACAGGAAAGTCCTCCCTTGTGCCAAGTTATAGCAGGGCTGGAAATTCTAATTTACTAATGGTTTCAGTACATTGATTTAATTGAAGATCACTTTATAGATACTTGTGACCCTCTGCCTGTGCACACAGGTAAATTGCACCTTTGAAACAAAAGCTGAATACTAACATGAGAAAAACAAAATATATAAAAAATAATATGCCTATCCTGATATAATATCAGATATAATATCTATCCTGAAAGAAGGAGCTCGTTCTTTCAATAATGCTATAAATAAGCTGAATAATGGAAGTGATGGGGAGGGAAATAGATTAGTATTTACAATTAATGTTTTGAAAATAAAAACAAATAGTTTTTTTAATTGGGTTAAACTTTAAAACAGCTCTTTAGATTAATTATCTATCTTTACACAGATTGTAGCCATCACCAAAAACTGGGGTGGAATGTCAAGTCCAAACTATAGTGATACTTTCGTCATTTTAGGGTATTCTTTTTTGACACCATAGCAACAAGAAGACCAATTTTCTATAAAAAAGAGATTTCTTTTTACCGTTATTCCTAAATGTCCTGAACACATTTAGCCACATTGACAACTGACGATGATCATCAAAATAACTATTATCATTTCTAATTCCCCCAGCAGTGAGTTCCTTAAGTAAGCTTTGCACTATATACCGATGTTTGCTGCTTTTGTTTAATTTGTTGCTGACTTTTGGCTTCTTTCATACATATTGTGCTGTGCCCGCAGATCCTGCAAATCATCATCATTAGCACAGTTTCAGGCATTTTCCAGGTACTGGTGATGGGACAGAACAATTGTTTGACAGCTTTTAGTATCATGTATTAAAACAGTTTCTTGGGCCATTTCCGCACGGCCCCCCAGGCGCCCCCACGCTGGCAAGAATTCTCCTGGCATGGGGGCGGAGGCCGTTCGCACGCAAGCGTGCGGGCGGCCTCAGGAGAGGCCGGCGGATGACAGGCGGCTCCGCATGGAGCCGCCTCTGCCCCCTTCCCTTTCCCACTCACCTTGTCCCCGTCACAGCCTGCTGGCCTCCGAAGCCCCGCTTCGACGCCTGCCCTCCCGGACCTCCAGGGGTCGGAGGACAGTGAGGGGAGGGGCTTCGGAGGCCAGCAGGCAGACGACGGGGATTGGCAGAAGGGAAGGGAAATAGCTGCGGTTCCCGGCGGGGTTGCTGTTCGCACAGCTGCACGCTGGAAGATCATTGTTCTCAAAAAACAACCCTTTCCCGCGAAAGGGTTGTTTTTAAAGGGCGGCCTGGACGCTTTGCTCTGAGGGGAGGGGAAGGCAGCCAGCCAGGTTGCGGCGCTGCTGGCAAGTTTCCAGCAAGAACGCCGCATACCAGTTTAACGGCTGACCTGGGGGGTCATGGGGCGTTTTACGCTTATCGCCTTCCAGGTCTTTGAAGTTTTGGCCCATGCGGAAACGGCCTTGTATTGGAGGATCTTGGTTACCTTTCATTTTAGGTTGCATAAAAAGCACTGCTGTATAATGAAAGGGGACAGGGAAACTCAAATAATGAAATAAATATAGACCAGCTTCTGATTTCTAACCAGAATAGATAAGAGAATGACTTTTGATAGCCTCCCAGGATTCATGTAATAGGCAAGCCCTTTTGTTAGTTTAGTCTTTGGGACCAGTCCAAGTGCACCTCGTTTTTCAAATGAAGCTGCTTAAGGTTGGTATGAAATGGAGGCAGTTCGGGTGTATCAGACAACAGAAACCGGATTATACCCAATAACATCGTTACTGGAATAAGTAATCTCTTCTATGTGCCAACATTTAAAAAACACCCAACTATTAATCTGCATTTACATAAAAGATTCAAAAACAAACGGAAACATTTTAAGTTGTAAAATAAATGGTCAAAACTACCACACAGGTCTAGAATACTTTTAAAACCAAGCTGGCTGGGGGTTTTGTTTGTCTTTCGCAGATAGCATTTTACTATTATGTATCCATACTCAGCATTAGAGATGAGCAAAATAGTTCTACCTATCCTCATACTTAGCACATATTTGTGAATGAAACAGTATCCCAGTGGTATGCCATATCGGTTATGCTGAACCAACATGTTCAAACATACAGTAGCCAGTGACGAGGGAGCGGGAACTGTGCCGGGCCATGAGCTGCCCATACGCACCCTCCCACCATTGAAATGCCCCTGACATGCCCCACTCCGTCCCCGGCCCCCCAACACGTGACAGCAATGGCGGCGCTTGGGACAAGCTGCCCCGGATGTCCCCATTGCTGCTATGCGTCTGACAGTAGCTCTGTGAAATTGTTTTTTTACTTGCTTGATGTGAGAGATTTTTAATAAGCTGTGAGTAATAGTACAAGATCATTTAAGTCCATTCTGTATACTCAAAGACTAATTCAATGGTCGTGCTATGCCACTGGTTGCTGTACCAAGGATATTACACTGGGCATTACACCAGTTCAACACTGTTACAACTCTATGTACTTCCAAACACAAAACAAAACTAGTAGAAACAATGTAACAACACCAATAGCCATTACCCATGTATCCCAGGCAACTCTAATTATGGTATTAGAGGCAACACAGCAAGGGGCAGTGGACAGCCACTCCATGCTTGGATTTAAGTGCTTCATGCATCTTGGTTTGTTTAGGAGGAGTGTATTGAAGATGCTAGGGACATACTATGAGGCACCTGCTCACCCTTCCTTTACTTACCTACCTTGCTCTTGCAGTCACTTTTTTCCAGTGGACTTCAGAGGCAGATTACTGAACAAGACAAATGTTATGGTCCCACCACTCCATCTTTGTTGTTGGCTTTTGTGGTTAATTGTTTGTGCAGGCTGCCTTTCCAGCACAGTTCCTCATTACAGTTTTACAGAACTGGGGGAAATAGTGCTTCCAAATGCCACATGTTTGATAGGCAGCAGATAGGGGAAAATAACTTAAATGTTGTACTGTACCTCTTTGGCAACTTGAAGCAGATGGGAGGTACCACTGGTCAACTATGCACAAGATGTCTTGAGCACGATGAGAGTGAACGTCTGTCATGGCAAGATTTCTTGTGCAGACATATTTCCTCGAGTCCTGCTTTCACTTTCCATTCTCTTTGTGACTAGTAACTCTACTTGTAGCGTATTTTTAATTTATTTTTTCCTGCCAGAGCAGACAGATTCGCCAGCAAGCACAGTGTTGCCTTGGACATGTTCCTTCCACCCACAGCCAGCCTATCTAGCTTCCCACTCCCTTGCATTTCCATACATGCCTTTCCCCTCCCCCCTCCATGTTGCTGGCTCCTTCCTTCTTCTCTAACTGTTCATATCAAGATATTGATATCTCAATATAATAATAACAGGGAGTTGGATTTTGCAAGGAATGCTACAAGTATGGTTCCTTTTTGGCTCCGCACCACAACTTCCATATTTCCCAATGATCAGGAGGGGTATTTAAAACTTTATTTCCAACAAGCCTCTACTTTGAAACAAGCCTCTATTTCGCATGTGGCAGCAATAGCAGCAGGGAGAGAGAGGGGGGAGGGGTAGAGTGGAAAGGGGGAGGACACATGATACCCTTTTTCAGCACCTTGGTGCCCAGGAAATTGCTTTGCCTCTTTCATTTGGGGGGGATCCTTTTTGGAATGGGCTAGATAACTGCAATAACAGTAATTTCAGTATTATAGTAATTTACAGACTTTTACAAAGGCAGCAGTCTTGAGGCTACCAGTTGTGGTGAGATCTGTGCCTTTAAGAGAACTGAACACCAGAAACAGAGCCAGCAAAGTTCAGCAGACAAACTGCACTGCACGTTATGGACTGCCTCCTTGCATGTAAACAGAGAAATGCAAGGAGACCCACTACAAGCGTACTGCTTAGAGAGGAGCTCCAAGGTAAGTGTTCCATGCATAATGCCCACTGTTATATCATGAACAGTCATGAATGTGTTGATGTTTCCTTATCATATGGTATACTATAGTTATTTTAACATGATCCTTTAAAATAAATGCCTTTGCTTTAGTTTCACCTTTCTTTTTGGTTGGTTGCTACCAGGCCTTGCTTATATTCTAACAAAGATCTGTTCTGTCTGAGAGTTGGATGCTATAGAAAAAGCTACAGTGGCTGTGTTGAGTATAGTGTCATGCTGGAATTTGGTGGAGTAAAGGATGGCCTGGGTATGATGAAAGGCTGGAACATTTCTATAAAACTAACAAGACTAAAGATGCCAACCAGCAGAAATCTTTATTTTTGAGTGTTTGTGGGCAAAAGACATATTGTGAGCTCATCTGCTTATCTGGTTCAAATCAAAATGCTGTCACACCCTAGTGACCCAGCTTTGAAAACCCCTGGAGCCCATAAACCCAATCAATGACTCCGGAGCCTTAAAAATATAGATATTTATTTGACACATATCAGGAATGAAATAGGTAAAAATAAACCGACTTAAATAAAACAAATTTTCTAAGAGAAAACAAATAGAATAAAACAAACTTTACCTAACAAACTTACTTTCTTGCTGGAAAACCAAGAAGGCAAAAATACAGCTTATTGGCTTTCCACCCCAGCAGGAAACTGGAAGGTTACCTGCCAGGCAAGAACCAAGTCCCATGGCATAGGATGGACTGGAAGCCATGCCCAAGAGTCCAGCGGCAGTTTGCATCCTGGCTCTAAGTCCAGACTATAGGTGCCCAGTGGCATCTCACAACCTGGCTGGAGAGTCAGGCTGAAGAACAAAGAATGAACTGAAATGTCTCAATTTATAGGGATTTAAGCATTATCTCACTCCCCCCCCCCCACCTGACTATAATGAGGTCATCTTAATCCAGCCCCCTGGGAAGACAGGCTTTCTATGTAGCCCTAGATTACTTTAGGTCAATTTCCCACTGAAAGCTGAAAGGGGAGGGAGCAATGTCCTATTTGCAGGTCACATGAGTGACTGTGCAGAGAACACCTAGCAAGTTCTTGGCAGGCTGACAAGACATCCGCCTGTTAGCTTCAGAGATATGCAGGATCATGTGACTTTTACAGTGAAGTAGAAAGGTTATAAAAGTTCAAGAAAGACTTTCTTATACAAAAAAAACCATTGAAACATAATTCTCAATCTAGACAGCAAAGTTTAGACATTCTATCAACATATATCTTAAAACATTTACATTTAAACATTTCTATCTTCTACTTAAAAAGCTGTACTTACACAAAATGTAAAACACTTAATATATTTTTCTCAGAATGCTATCTGGTATATTAATATATCCTCTTAAGAAAGCTGGTGGCACCTCTGGATGAGAAAACTCTGAAAGAATTGTTTACTCTGGTACAACGTCATGTAAGCCTTCAGCAACGGTCCACCAATCCCATAAATTTCTCAGTTGCCAGCAGAAACAGATGAAACTACTTCTGAATTTGAGGCAGAGTTGCATTCTTTGACTGAATTCTGTGACTTTGGAGCTTTCCCTAAACTGAATGCTGCATGACAGTCTTGTTGCAAGCATACTTGATCAGGCAATACAATGCTATCTGTTGGGCTTGGTTTTAAAACAGTAGTGGACATTACTGTGGCCACAGAACTGGCTGTGTAACAAGTATAGCCGTTTCAGAGGAGTTGAAAAAAGGATTTGCAGGATTGGGCTGGGCTGGCACCAAAACTACAGTTTCATGACCTCTCCAAGGGCAGGCAGCAACAGGTTTTTTTTCACTGTGGTGCCCTGCTTCATTCTTCCTGTTGTCTTTTTTGAGAGACAGTTCACTGGTGCTGCCATTGCAGGGGACATTTAGTGTGCTGGTGTAACTCACAGCTGCCACCCCCTAACCAGTGAGACAGCAGTATCAAGAGTGACGTGCCAACTTAGTGGACTCAGGCAATGAAGACAGTGAAGTTGACAATCATGGAGTGTATGCCTTGGGTGATGACTATTCACCACCAGTTTGAATTCAAGTAGCCATTGCAGGTCACACCCTGGAGATGGAAGTGGTCATGGGAACAGCATTTTCCATAACAAGAGAAAACACTTTTAATATCTTATGGACCCCAGCCAGACCACCACCTTTAAAATTAGTGGGTTTGCATCAGGGGTGGAGTGAGGGGAAACTACACCTGGGGCACATGCGCACCCTGTGCCCCTGCCCCCGAACATTATGGAAAGCTCCCTGCATGCCTCGGCCACGCCTCTGCCATAGCTTCACCTGGGGCATCGCCTCCCCTCCCCCACCCCATTGGCGCTATGCCACTGGTGTGCAGCTTCAAATACAGGCAGAAAAAACCATTTCCATGGCAAGCAGGGCACTTCTATCAGTGCCATACTAAGGGCAGCACAATTATTTAATTTTGTGTGTAGTGTGAGGAAAAGGCCTTACCATTATGGGCAGGAATTGGCTACATAAATTGAAATTGGATTCACATAATTGTGTTTGTTTTTTTGCTCCTCTCCCAGTCTATGGGGAAAGTGCTGTGTGTCTTCTGGGTTAAGTAATGCCAGTCACTGGCTTGCAAAGAGTCATAGTTTTATGGATATTCTGTATTTGAGTCAGGTATATTATAGAAAAGAAAACTTGTTAAGGCTCCTAGTTGTGTTCTTAGCTTCTTTTTAAAAAGGTAATTCCATCATGAGAGTCAGCATATGATTTTTCATTATTGTTACTGGAAATAATGCCAACCTCTTGGTTTGATTATTCAGATATAGTTTTTCTGTCATGATAGGTCCATGTGCTGAGCTTTAAAGCTCTGCCGGATTTGATTCAGCATAACTGTGGTTAACCACTTCCAAGTGCTGCCCTGTTAAACTGCTAACATTAAAGATTACAATAATATGAGTGGCAATGTTAGCTATGTCATAAAGGAAGAACTAATCCATTTTAAGAGATGTTTGTCTAATTTATCCTTTTCAGGCATTTTTAATTTCAAAGGAGTAAAGAACTATTTCCTATGGAACAAGATCTCCATGCAAATCTCCATTTCTTAAAAATAACCCAGTAATAATTTGGAGCCCTGGACTTTAGATCCACCCCCACCTTTGACAGATACCATAGTTTCGGCCCAGTGACTTAAAGGAGAACCCGTTCAACTCTTCCTAAAACAAATCTACTAAGTAGGCATGTGGCTCAGTTTATTTTCTGATGGATTGTACATCTCACCGATACTGGAAACATCCAGGTATGTAATGAGCAAATAATCACTATCTCATTCTTTTCACATGTCCTTTGAATTCCATTTCTGAACGGAGAAAATGGAAGTGATTATGAAAGGTGATGTGTTTGTGTGTTACAGCCGATAAGTTGTTTGACTTTTTTCTTCTAAATTAATTTTAAAAGCATCACCAAAGTTGCCAGGATTTCTGCTGCAGCAGAAGACCTCCTGTCGGCAACGTTTGCTGCCCATCTCAGCTCAGAATGGCAGCAGGAGGAAAAAACCTCACCAGCATCACATGCAGTATGACATCAGCTCCACAGAAAACCCAGAAGTAATACCACATTCTAGAAATCATCAGAAAGTCTATGGTCTTACTAGAGTTTCCAGAGATCGCCAGAGCAACTTAACATCACTTCAATTTTTTCCTGGATATGATGTCACTACACACACAATGCCTATGTCCCCATGTCTCCACTAATGCTTCAGACAGTTGTTGGCCTGGCAAGGAGCACTTATTCAATAGAGATTGACTATTATTATATGTTACCTATTTTTCATTGTGAGCCCATGGCTTTATAAGTTTTGTCACTATCTCCGTACTCAAGGTTTACTTATAAGGAAGAGAAAATAAACAGCCTGTGAAGGACCCTAGAGCTTGGAGAGAGTTGTTAATTTTTTTCTGGAAAATGATGAGGGGTGATAAAGCAGAGATGCTGCATCTACTTGAAATGAGGGCCTGGTGCATTACTTTTAAATACTGGTCCTGCCTCTGTTTCACCTGTGAGAGCTAGAGTCTTTCATGCCAGGCTAACTATATTGCATTCCTCAGAAAGGTGGACCCATATTGAGGGCCAACTAGGAAGGATGGGACTTTCGGTAGACACCTTAGTTATGCTGTCCTCTAATGAAGTGTTTAGCACAATCAGAGACAGACCCTATGATTTAGAGTATCAGAGTCTGATTGTTAAGGCTAGTAGATTCTGATCACCTTTGTATCTTGGCATTTCTTTAGGGAAAACAAATATATCAAACTATTTATATTTACTTCCTGAACCCAAACTCCGATTTACAATCTCCTTGGCGAGATGTAAAATCATGCCATCTTCCCTGAGATCTGGTAGGGAGATGAAAATACCACGCCATGAAAGGCTTTGCATTTGTAACATGAATTGTGAAGAGTCAGTTCATCATATCCTACCATAGGTGTCAAACTCGCGGCTCTCCAGATATTATGTACTTCAGTTCCCATCATCCCCTGCCAGCATCATGCTGGCAGGGGATGATGAGAACTGTAGTCCATAACATCTGGAGGGCCGCGAGTTTGACACCTGTGTGACCTACACCATTGTCCTTTATGTAATGCAACAAGAGGGAAGTTCCTGGCACCTTTGTTGATTGACAACAGCATTTTCACAGACCAACAGAAATCCCTCTTCTTTCTGGACAGTGGCTCAAGAGAAGTCTTAGGGTTGACTGCCAGATTCATCTGTATTTTAATTGCAAGGTGTTCTTAATGTAACCTTTGAAACACTTTATTTAGTTTTTAATTTATCATTTTAGAGGGGGGGTTAAAATATAGATCCCTATTTTATTATATGCTCTTTTATAAATTTGTATTTTTATCACCTTTGTATCTTGGCATTTCTTTAGGGAAAACAAATATATCAAACTATTTATATTTACTTCCTGAACCCAAACTCCGATTTACAATCTCCTTGGCGAGATGTAAAATCATGCCATCTTCCCTGAGATCTGGTGAGGAAAATACGCCATAACATGAATTGTGAAGAGTCAATTCATCATATCCTACCATAGATTATTATTGTCAGGCTTCGCTCTCAGATATTATGTGCTTCAGTTCCATCATCCCTGCCAGCATCATGCTGGCGAGGATGTCGAAAACTATGATCCGCATCTGGAGGCAGCGGTTATTACCTAATAATGACTTCGCCATTGTCCTTTATGTAATGCAACAAGAGAAGTTCCACCAGCACCTTTGTTGATTGACAGCAGCATTTCCTGAACCAACAGAAATCCCTCTTCTTTCTGGACAGTGGCTCAAGAGAAGTCTTAGGGTTGACTGCCAGATTCATCTGTATTTTAATTGCAAGGTGTTCTTAATGTAACCTTTGAAACACTTTATTTAGTTTTTAATTTATCATTTTTTTAGGGGTTAAAATGTAAGATCCCCTGATACATTATAATATAAATTTGTATTTTTAAAAAGGATGTATTATTGTTATCTGAATGCCATTAAAGGTTTCAGTTCAGTTCAGATAAAGCAGAGGAGAGTTGAATCTGGAAGAACAGTATTGCTTTGGTCTCTGGATCCCTGGTGTTCATTGTTTGCCAGTACACAAACTTGCAGCAAGACTGAGAGGAGAGGGCTGCAATTTCTTCACCCTGATTACTCCTGAAAGGAGCTATACATTTACACCAAAGAGCCCAGAATCTAAAATGAGTAACAACACTGAAATAAAACATTACTGTATGCAGAGCTAAAACAGTTAAACACTAAAAGAATAAATATAAAATACATTAAAATGACCTTATAGCACTAATCCAAAAATATCTTATGCACAACTAGAGAGAGATTCCCTTTCGCACAAACTCTGAATACCCTGAAAGCTTTACTGAATAATTGTTTTACAGCCTCTCCAGAAAGCCAGGAGGGTAGAAGCCACCCTGACCTCTTCTGGGAGGCTGTTACACAAGCATCTGAAAAAAACCACTGAAAAAATCGTGAGCCCTGGCTGTTGCAGAATGTGATCTTGCTGGGAATAGATCTTGCTGGGAAGAACAAAGCTTCTGCACAGAAACATGAGGGAGAGGCGGTCCTTCGAGTATGTGGGCCCCCAGGTCATGAAAAAAAAGGGGAAGTATTTTCATCTGCTGCTGCATTACAAATGCTACCACCGACATGGGTATTGCCTATTTCTGGGGATAGTCTGCTATACATTTGAGTCTTTATTTTGAAAATTGCTCTGTTTAACTATGTGACAGCTTGTTTAAATCATTTTAATTTGCAAAATATTTGTGACACAGAATTCAGAAGCATGCCTCTGGTTTTCCTGAGCTAAAGAGGAGAATTAAATGTAGGTTTCTGTTTTCTCATGTTGGTAGTGTGGAGTCTGCCTAGGAATTTAATGTGCTTTGCTCATAATAAAAGAATTTCTAGCATACTATTGGGCAATGAAGTATTTCAGTACTTGCCTGTAGGCCTATTCATTTTGAAGTCTAGTCACTCTTCTGCTCGGCTAACAACATTGTTTACCACAAAAGGTTCAGCAAAAACTATTGCTAAATTACTCAGTGGTCAGTCATGTTTCTTGAAATTAATTTTCAGACTGAGTAAGCTACCTGCTGTGAGCAGGTTTGCAGCAAAATGTAGCTGAAAGTCTGTCGTGCCTCATGTGATTATCAGGGCCTTTTAATAAACAAGTGATACACTAACATATAGACTGCTTTCTCCCTAAAACTGGTTTCAATATTTTAAAAACAAATTTATCTAGTGGAAGAATGATTATGTATATAGAAATGGAAAACAAACCTGCAAGTAAGTCAAAGGGAATCCACTTTCCAGTAAGTAAAACAAACAACCCTTCCTTGTTGAAATAGTAGCTACAAATTCCATTGGGCTTATTGTGTTAATCTTTTGCTGCAAAAACAATGCATTTATTTACAGTCCAGCTTTCTTGTTGAGACTGAAGGTAGATCACGAGATCCAAAAGTAATGTGGTAAACACAATATAAGATGTACAATAAACCATACAATAAGACTTTGTTACAAAATTAGAAAACAATGCAGTAAAGGAAAAAATAATTTAAAATTGGATTTGCTAATTTTTCTTTGATTCATAGGATGCCTAACAGAGTAGGCAGGAAAGTTTGGAGACTAAAGTTGTTGCATCAGTTAAGATCAGCTAATTACTTTTCTCTGGTAAATAAGTCATCCTTTCCCTCATATGAACTGTTGAAACTTAGTTTACTTACTGTACTGTGATACATCTCTGAAGATGCCAGCCACAGGTGCAGGCAAAACATTAGGAATAAGATCTACCAGACCAGGGCCACACAGCCCGGAAAACCCACCACAACCAGTTAGTTTACTTACTTTGTTACATTAAAAAACACAAAGTAACACTTTTTCATATTTACATATTATGGGTTTCAGGTTTCAAGCAGAACAATAAACAATGTCTGAACTCTCAGAAACAGATAAGAACATAATCTTGAATTAAGATTTTAGTCAGCTGACTTAACTGACACAGGTATAATGTTTTACCTTTTGAAAATTCTCCCAGCATGCAGTGCTTGTATGCCAGAATGAAAAAAAACTAACACCCCTTAGACTTGCATACAAGAACTCATAAGTCCAAGCTTGATGCGTAGATTCTCAAATCTGTCCTTTGGTAAATGCTTATTCAGAATATCCACTGTCATCTCATTGGTCAGACAATATTCATTTCTATGATGCCCTGTTCTACTGTCATGCACTAAGTAGTATCGCACACCAATGTGTTTGGTGCGCACCTGTATTTTTTCTATTTGGGAGAGAGTCTGATACAACTTTGGTTTGCCTCCATCATGATAATGCATCTTTGCTCCATATTCCAAAGTCATTTAGCAGTTTCTTCAGCCATAGTAATTCTCTGCATGCTTCTACTGTGGCGATGTATTGAGACTCTGTTGATAGAACTGTTGCTTCTTGTGGCCCATGAAATAGAACCACTCCCATACAAAAATAAATATGCACTTGTTGATTTATAGTCTGTGGTATCACCTGCCCAGTCTGAATCAGTATAACAAGTCAGTGTAGAACTGCTGTTAGCAGATAACTTTAAATCTATAGTCCCCTTAAGGTACCTTACTACTCTTTTCACTGCAATCCAGTCACTCTGTGTTGGTACACTGACTTTTCTGCTTAAGATTCCAACTGCAGTAGCTATATCTGATCTTTTTGTTGTTGGTAGACATAACATAAGAACATAAGAAAGAACCTGCTGGATCAGACCAGAGTCCATCTAGTCCAGCACTCTGCTACTCGCAGTGGCTCACCAGATGCCTTTGGGAGCTCACATGCAGGATGTGAAAGCAATAGCCTTCTGCTGCTGCTGCTTCCAAGCATCAGGTCTGCTAAGGCATTTCGAACCAAACAAAGCGAATGCGCAGCGGCAAAACACCAACAGAAACAAATAGCCCAGCCAAGGCAAAAACCGCAAAGCACAGGAGGCAAGTAGCAATGGAAAAGCACACAGAAGATCACATAAAGTGTATTAGGAATCAATAAACATTGCGCAAAATAGATCTACACTGCATTCATAAACTGGCACCTCATAAGAGTTCAAAATGTTCATATAGCTGAATAGCAATTCTCTCAAAAGTCTTTAGTAATCACCACCATTTGAAATACTAGGTAATTCGAAGTCAGGTGTATCCAATTAAGAGTCGGCAGAGTGATCATGAAGAGAAGAGCACAAGCGTGGCAGTCACAGAAGAGGCGTGGCAATCACAGAGCAAAAAGCTTTGCGTGCAGGTGTTTTCGACTGACATTGTCTTCTTCAGTGCATCAATATTCCATAATAAACCTATTTACACTTGTTGAATATTATTATCTAGCCAAATGGCTAAAGGAAATGATCCTAAAAATACATATATAATAAATATTACAATGAATTGTACAATTTCATCAAATTGTGTGCAACAATATATTAAAATCATACAAACATTATTATTATATATCCCATATACAAAAAGTCTGGCCTGGCAGAAGCCACTGCTGGGTGTCTCTGCCCAGCCCTGCCCAACCAGCCAGGCCCCGCGGCCTGGAGCAGCCTGGCAGGGCCGGGCCACTGAAGTGGTTGTTGGCCCAGCCAGGCTGCTTTTTCAGCTGGCTGAACTAAGGTAAGTGGACCCCACAGGGTCCCATGGGGGGCAGGCCCCTCCACTTACCTCAGTTTAGCTGGTAGCCCAGCCAGGCTGCTTTTTCAGCCAGCTGAACTAAGGTAAGTGGGGGAGCGGGCCCGGGCACCATCTCCCCCAAGCCACTGGTGATGAGCATCTGGGTTGTTCAGGAATTTGGCTTGTTCTCTGTACCTCCTCTACCACATCACTTGTTACATCTTCATCCATATCTCCTTCTTTTGCTGCATTCTTTTACGGCACTTCTTCTGCATTCTGTGGTATCTCAAGTTTTTTGATCAGAATTGGGGCTCACAGTATTCAGTATGAGAAATTATCTCTCTGGTTCTGACATGAGGGTTAGTGTCTTAACAAGTGGTTGAGATGTTCTTGGAATGATTTCTTTCTGATCAGGTTGCTTTCTTTAATCAAAACAGACCACATGTCTAATTGTGACTTGCTCTATTCTGGTATTCAGCACTCTGTATCCCTTGCATCCGGGTACATAGCCAATTAAAATGCATGGCTCTGTTCTGTGATCAAGTTTTTGTTTTCTTTCTTTTGGAATGTATAAAAATGCTTGGCTGTCAAATGCTCTAATATGCTGCATATCTGATACTCTGGCATGCCAAAGCTGGTATGGTGTTTTTGTGATGCCTTTTGTGGGCAATCTATTCTGGAGATATGTTGCTGTGACCATAGCTTCTGCCCAAAGCCTGCTAGACAATTTAACTCCTACCAACATACATTTGGTCATCTCTAGGAGATATCTTAGTTTTATCTCGACAACCCCATTCTGCTCAGGTGTATGAGCAACAATCCTTCTGTGCAGAATTCCTTGTGCATCAAGAAATTCTTGTGTGTGGTGTGAGATATACTCACTGCCATTGTCTGTCTGAAGCACCTTTGGTTTTCTCTCGAATTTGTTGGTTTCCATCACAGCATATTTCTTTAGCATTTCATGCTAAAGCTCTTTTCTTTCATTATGTAGGTTACACAGTACCTTGAAAAATCATCAACAAATATTAGAGCATATTTGTTTTCTCCTAATGATAGCATGTTAAAAGGTCCACAAATATCACTGTGTATAATGTCCAGTACTCTAGTGCTTCTCTTTTCTGTTCTTAGTGGAAAAGAGAATCTGACATCATTCACTGTAGTACAATCTATGCACTTTATTTTGTTATCCTGGTAATGTGCAAGGTTCTCATTTTGTAGTTCAGAGATCATCTTTGTATCTCTATCTCCAAGTCTCTTATGCCATAGTTCCAGACTATTCTGTTCTGTGCACATCTGGGCTATATTTGCACATGGTTCTGAAAGACTCAGTTCATACAGACTATTATTGGCAAATGCATAAATGCATAAAGTATATTATTTTTAGTTACTGTGCATCTACCTTTTAAAAGTGTATAGCAAAACCTTTCCTATCTAGAGCTGACACACTTAGAATATTGCAATCTAATTCTGGTATGTAAAGTGCTCAATAGTCTCTTTGGGTAAATTAAACTATAGATATCCATTCCCTGATCCTTGAATTCTCATAATCTTACCTGATGTGTTACATTTGCACTTCTATCAAT
Source organism: Sphaerodactylus townsendi (assembly GCF_021028975.2). Taxonomy (NCBI): domain Eukaryota; kingdom Metazoa; phylum Chordata; class Lepidosauria; order Squamata; family Sphaerodactylidae; genus Sphaerodactylus; species Sphaerodactylus townsendi. The sequence goes on from NC_059431.1 coordinate 39,456,079, forward strand.
ATTCTTGAAGAATTTTTCTGAATGAATACTATGACTTGTGCATCCACTGTCCATTATCTATCTTCCAGACTTTAAACTATTATTTCTAATTGCAAGCCCCTTCTCATTTTGTGGGACAAAAATATTTGCTCTTTAAATTGTTTTATTTTGATCTTTTGTTTGACTTTGTTTTGAAAGTTCAATTGATTGTTTTAAGTTTTATGCTGTAACCCGCCCTAAGCCTTGCAGGGATAAGGTGGGATATACGTTAAATAAAATAAATAAAAAGCAGGTATCCCTGTCTTACTAGTTTCAGACTCGGTATACCTAAGATTAACTGATTCATTTCTCTCTGACAGTTTCTTGCAAAATGACCACAGGTATTCCTAAGCTTGCCTATCCCTGTACTGTTCTGAGTCACAGTGTAACTCGATCCTTTTGAATACAATCCCTCACACAGATCTGATCTTTCAGTTATCTTACATTTTTGTCTAAGTTTTGCAATAGATTCATCAAGTGTTAAACCTTCTTTCCACTCTAAAACTAAGACAAATGCATCAATTTTTTTATTGAGTCCCCTTTAAAAAGCCAGTTTTTGGTTGTTCGTTAAACTCTAATGCTGTTAATTTTAATTTATCAGATATTGTTAGAAGATAATTGATGTAACTTTTACAGTCTTCCCTGTCTTCCAACCTTATTTTGAAAACACAACAAACAACAATGATAAAAGTGGCTTCCTGGAGTTTTATTGCAGCCTTTTGGTCTAACAAATTTATTGGGGCATTTTTTACCCATGTTGCCCAAATTCAGCAATCTTTGACATTCCTGTAGAAAACTCATACGTATGTGAGATAATTACAGTGAGCATTCTCGACAGCTGTAGTTGATGATAACATGGACTACATAGTAAAGTAATCTAACTCCTGTGAAGGCTAAAAAAGATGTCATCTCTGTTTAAGCCTTGGTTCAAATGGGTGGTACCTTTAAATTCAGAAATTTCCTGCTAGGGTCTCCATTTGAAGTTCCTTAATTGAAGAATGATGACTTTCATGTAGGTAAAATTTTCTGTCTGGTCCCAATCCAAAACAATTACATTAATCAGCATGGCAGAGATAAACATACCAACAAACTATATGCATGAGCTACTCTCAGACTACTATTGGCCATTTCAACCTGGCCATCCCAAGTTCAATGCTGTTGGAAATCTGGTTTGTCTGTTTGTTTTTGCATCAGTCAGTATGGCTTTTCCAGTATCTATATGGATCCATTCTTTTCTCTAGATTTTTTCTGATCTATCTCAAACCAACTTTGTCGTAAAGTTTCAGGAAAGATCCAGAGTTTAGATAGAAAATTCTGATTTTCCCACCTATATGGAAGTAATTTTCGTTGACAAAATTTGTATTCGAATGTAACAATATGTGCAACAGATTCTTGGAGTTCCCAGATTTCATTTAAAAATAAAGTTCTCCAGTCCTTCATGTGCCGAGACATAAGGGGGAAGACATATCTTCACAATGAAAGAAGCAAGCAACTTTTTAAAAATTAAAGATGGGAATGTATTTCACATATGGTTATCATTCTACATTAATGTGCTGAATAAGATGTCTGTTCCTTGGAATGTGGAATGTAATGTACAATTAAGTCAATTGTGGACAATAACATGCAAATATTGTGAAAATCACATATTGTGGGAAGCTGTCTTGAAAATGCATATTTGGTGTACACACAGGCAGAAATCTGTGTGTAGCGGAAAGCTTTTATACTATCTTAACAAACTGTTCATTGGTTAACATTTACCTTAAAACAAATCAGCTAAAGAACACAAAAGACGCTGTTGGCTTAACCATCCCAAAAAATCTGTAGTAGCAGAACATGCTCTAAACAAAACTGGACATAACATTTTATTTGAAAACACTGAAATTCTGGACAATTCAGATGGTTACTATGTCAGACTACACAAGGAGGCCATTGAAATCCACAAACATCAAGACAACTTCAACAAGAAGGAACAGATTCTGAGAACTGACATAAGTTGACTACCAGTACTTAAAAACACAAGAATCAAAGGCCAAGGGAATGCTAGGTTCATGGACAATGGACTACACCCAGAAACAGGATTTGCATTCACTAATACTGTTGCTGCTGCAGGGAATGCAAATGTAAATACTAATGTGAATGGATTAAAAACCCTACCCTCAATACAATGCAGTTAACCACACCTTTGCATAGTAAATTCCACCTAAACACTTAGGCCGTTTCCGCACAGAGGCGGAAGCGGCTGGGTCAGTGTACTCGACGCCGACCCGACGACGCTGGGACCGTTCGCATGAACGGTCCCAGAAAGAGCCGGGACGACGGCGATACTTCTAAGCGCCGTCGCCAAAGGCCGATCCGGCATATGCAGGCCCCAACTGCGTCACCGAGGCCTGAGGACATTACCCGGCCCTGCGCGCCTGCTCACGCATCGCAGGGCAGGGGGGCGAAATCCCAGAACTCAGCAACGCGCTGGAGGCCCGAGGACAAGAGTAAGATGCAGGGAGGGAGAGTGGGGAAGGCACCTTTTACGCGGCAGCGGCTTCAAAGCGGCGTTTTCCACAAAAGTTAGCTTCCCGGTCGAGGCGGCTTAAAGGCGGCGCTGCTGCGATGTAGCTTCATGCCTGTGGAAGGAAGAATGGCAGCCTGGGGACGGCATTTTTGCCATCCCCAGGCTGCCATATTCCGCCCGTGCGGAAACGGCCTTACTGACTGGTTCCCGCTCTGGGACATGGAAAATATATACCCCACTAAACATTCCCTTGTCACTGGACACAGTGTGATACACCTCTGAAGATGCCAGCCACAGATACAGGCAAAACATTAGGAACAAGATCTACCAGACCACGAACACACAGCCCATAAAACCCACAACAACCAAATCAGTTACAGTTAATTAGTTATTTTCCTTTTTGTACTTGCAAAGGTGGTATAGGCAGAACAGTAGGGTTTTTAATCAGTAAGTTATTTGTAAGAGAACCAACTTTAATTCTGGTTATTTAATATGAATGAAAAAGTGGCCCTTTGGCACAGAGTGGTAAGCTGCTGTGCTACAGTCCAAGCTCTGCTCATGGCCTGAGTTCAGTCCCAATGGAAGTCAATTTCACGCAGCCAGCTCAAGGTTGATTCAGCCTACCATTCTTCCCAGATCAGTAAAATTAGTACCCAGCTTGCTGGAGATAAACTGTAGACAACTGGGGAAGGCAATGGCAAACAACCCTATTAACAGTCTGCCTAGTAAATGTTGTGATGTGACGTCACACTGGTGCTTGAACAGGGGACTACCTTTACCTTTAATGTAGAGGAAAATAGTGTGACCTTGTATATGTGTATATTGCTAACCTGATGAAAAACAGTTTGAAGTTCACTGGGTGTAATTGATAAGTATGAATTTGCCAAATTTTAATAGTTAATACCTTCCTGGAAAAGACAGTAATGCTAGGAAAAATTGAAGGCAGTAGAGAAAGAGAAAGACCCAACATGTGATGAATTGGCTCAGCCAGGAAGCCATGGCCTTCAGTTTGCAAGACTGTGTAAAGCTATTAAAGAAAGGATAGTTTTGCAGGTCATAATTCATAAGTTAGAAGCAACCTGACAGCACATAACATACACACAGCTTTCTGTTACCAAGACTGACGACTCGATCGACTTGATTTCTTTTGTTATATCTTGTGGACTTTCAGTCCTGTAATTTTAATGCATAAATTATTGTAAGGACAACTTATACACTCAAGATCTCCTTAGCTTCTGTTAGGTCTTCCCTTGTCCTTCAACCTGATAAGAACTTTGCCTTAATGTTCTCAGATCAGTACAACTATCTAATTTCCTAGGGCTGAGTGATTAGTCTCTGCTATATAGAGAAAACAACAGGTAACCCTCTACCATGAAACTCTGAGGGAAAACATTATGACAGTTTGGCAGCTTGCAACTTTATTCTCCCCTCATCCATTTTATCTACAACAGTCCTCTGATGTTGGTTTGCCTGAGACAGAGTGACTGACCCAGTAAAGTTTTGTGGCAGAATGGGGATTGAAACTCATGTCTCCAGGATACTAGACAGACAGTTTAACCCCTACTCTACTCTGTCTCACAGGTCTCTTGTAGAACAATCCGTTTAATGAGGCAATTGGCAATGCTAGGAAGAGTCTTGTGACATCCATTCCAAAATTCACAATATGTTACTTGAACTGCATGCTGAGGAAGTTTCAATTTGAAATTCAGCAAGCAGGAAATGATGCTTTGTTGATCAGGCAAATGCAGACATTTCTAGTGTTTACACAAGGTCTGATCAACACAGAGGCTTCATACTGCAGCCTGCCAATTGCAGGAGCCCCTGCTGCAAACCTATGATCCATTTTGTGCCTGAAGGAGAGTTCTTAGTTGTGTGAGCACAGGTTATATTCAGACATTTTTTCACTTGTTCATGAAGAGAATGAACTTCATTTATTCTTGGGTTCATGCTCTCCCTCCTGGCTTTGTCTGAAGAACTGAAATCGGAGATGCCTTGGTTTAAGAAATCTTCAGCCTTATTACAGTTTTATGTTTTCTGAATTTGGTTGCTGTAATAAATTGGTGGTTATTTCCTTCTCACAAACTGGGATCCTAAATCACAAATAAATCCTGATTCTCACTGTGACATTACTTTCGCACATGCAGAATAATGCACTTCCAATCCACTTTCAATGCACTTTGCAGCTGGATTTTACTGTGTGAAATAGCAAAATCCACCTGCAAACAATTGTGAAAGTGGATTGAAAGTGCATTATTTTGCATGTGTGAAAGTGCCCTTGAGAAGAGGGCATCTTGTAACTATACTCCATTCAACATAAAGATCTAAGTGTGGTCATGTGTGCTGTGGTGGAAGTTGCAGCACACATGACCACAGTTTAAAATGTGGAAAAGAAAATGGTGAGTGCAACTTTACAAAAAAAGGCCAGTTTTTCTAATAACAATCCAGAACAATATAAATGCTATTTTTTTCCCCAAAGTCTATGGCCGTTTCCGCACGAAGGCGGAAGCGGCCGGGTCGGCGTCGGACGGACGGTCCTGGAAACAGCCGGGCAGCCGGCGCCGTGGAGCACCGGCGCCCGGCCAATATGTCCCCAAGACTCCGGGGAAAATGCGAGGCCAGGGGACACGCGCCTTGACCCTGTAGCGCCTGCTCCAGCGGTGCAGGCGAAGCGAGGCGAGTACAGGCACCGGCGGCGCTAACGGGGCTAAATGAAATGCGAATTGATGAAGGTAATGCGAAAGCTGCTGCCGTTAAACCGACGGCGGCTTCGAGGCGGCGTTTCCCCAAAAAGAGCGCTTCCAAGTGCTCTGGGGAAACGCCGGCTTCGCGACGGGCGGGCGGCGTGAGGGCGGCGCAGCTGCGATGCAGCTGCGCCCCCTGTGCGAATGGCGGCCTGGAGACGGCGTTTTTACCGTCTCCAGGCTGCCATTCATTGCCCGTGCGGAAACGGCCTATGTTTCCCAGTGCAGGGCATACTATTATTTACAAAAGCAGCATTTAAATAAGGGTCTCTGACAGCAACAGAGAATCAGAAGGAAGAGAGGGCAGCAGGCACTAGAAGTGGAGAATTCAACATAAAGAAGTGGAGCATTCAGCATAAAGAAGATCCAGGAAGATAGGGTGAATTAATTCCCACATCTTCTTGGTTCTAGGTATAGAGGGTGTTTCCCACTGGCTTCTCAGGGAGGCAGGACTAAAACTTTCCACTCCTGTCTTCCAGGTGGGAACTTGTGGCTCATTTAAAATATTTTCTGAGGTAGTAAGTAGGACAGGAGGAAAAAACAGTGAACTTATGACAGCAATAGGAACAGGTTAAACAAAGCTGTCGTAGCAAGAAAGATATTAGAGCAACACCAACCAAAATAACAGTTGCTGAGGAAGAAGACAAACCTAGACTTTTCCCTTTGCAAACTTGCCAAATCTGTAAGTGTGGCTGTCAAGTCTTATTGATCAAACTGCAATTTGAACTCATAACCAATTATTGTTAGGTCAAAGATGTCCTAAACTAGGAATGTGGGAGTGTTTGCCCAGCCTATGCAATATGCCCTTAGGGAATGTTCTGCTGTTGCATCAGTGACTGACCATCTCATCCATATGTAGATTGTCTCTGGGGCTGATTAGCACGGATATGTAAAGTCTTCAGTCTTAGCTTTATATGCAGTGGGAGAAAGGAAGTAGGAGAGACTTGTTCTCTTCATGACATATTTATTTTATTTATTTTATTTATTTTATTAGGCTTTTATACCGCCCCATCCCCGAAGGGCTCTGAATGTAACCAAAGTCCATCATAGCTCACTAAGCAGAGTCCAGCCTCAAATCGCCTGATTTAATAATCCCTGCACCCAAAAGGTACCTTGTGACATTTTCAAGATTGATATTTATTGCAGTGTAAAGTTTGGTGCCACAATAAATATTTGGTGTCAAAAGGCTTAATTTTTTGCTTTTGTAGCTGAAACAAACTAACTACGGCAACATCACTGGAGTCCAGAATCCTTGAGAAGAAGAATGCATGCATGCTCTGATGCATGAATGAAAAGGCTTGTCCTCTTTAGGGAAATTCCAGGACAAGCAGTACAGTGCAGATGATGTTCCAGATATTCCTATATTTAGAGATACCCCTGGGGTTGCATGATGCAAGATGTTTTATGCAACCTGTCTGTACTTGCGGAGCTATCTTACTGCTGGAGGTGTGAAACATATACAAACCAAATCGTGTTCCAGGAAATTCAGAGTTCAAGTCCAGATTGTCAGAATTTGCCCAAAATTTATAGAACAGTTATATCAAAGCTTTATTAACCATAATGGGCAAAAGAGCTAATCTCATTAAAATGCAGAAGTTTTTTGTGGTTTTCTTTAAGGTGACTCTTTTTCATTCTAGAATAACAGATTCATGCCGCTTAGATTCTTTCAAACTCAGATTTTTTTCTCTCTTCTCTATTATTTGTTATGCCACAGATTCATGTAAAAAACACTGTATTCCATAGCTTTGGCTGAATTTTCTCCCAAGCGCTGAACACTTAACAATAATTAGTCATTTTATTTACTGATTATTTCCTTATCTTTTGCTCAAGGCATTGGGAGTGTTTTGAAGCACAATAAGTTTATGATACAATTAAAGCAAGCCTATTAATGTTTTTAAAAATTCAGATAAATTGGTAATGTCCAGTGAGGAACCACATCAGTAAGAAAATATACTTTTGTATGTACTGCCCAGCTTTATGTGGAGCTACATGCGCAGAGAGTAGTTCCACATATAAGAACATAAAAAGAGCCCTGCTGGATGAGACTAGTGGTATATCTAGTCCATCCTGCCATCTCAATATAGTGGATAACCAGTTACTCTGATGTGCCAACAACAGTTGCTGGGGTTAGGGATGTGGCACCCCTTGTAATCTGGAAAAACACCTAAATTTTTTTTTGACCAGCACTCTCCTGATGGAAGGGGGTGGTGGGGCTACAGGTTTTTCTGGTGGCCTGTGTGTGGCAGTGACTATTTGGCTTCCCTGGGTCTTTTCCAATAGTGGCAGATGGTGGCATTAACAGCAGCAACCCTTGATGGTGGCAGTATGGGGGGCTTCCATCAGCAGCCCCCCTTGTGGTACTGGAACCTACTTTGAGGGGTGCTTTGGGGAGTGGGGTTTGACTCTGACCCACAATAAGTCAGAACCGTGATGTGGAAAATTGCAATGTGGAAGGGGCAACTGTAGTGTCAATCCATATCATGTTGGGTCTTCCTCTTTTCCTGCTGCCTTCAACTTTTCCTACTGTTATTGTATTTTCCAGTGAACTTTGTCTTCTCAATGTAAATTTGCAAAATGAGCTCTAATGCTTCTTCCTTTTCTGAACCAACTTGAACATCCAGCATTTCTCGTTTCATATATTGTAAAGTCTTTGTTGTAACATTTTGAGCATCACTTCACTCATGTGAGAAAATTAATGCAATGATCTGATAGCTGGTGCAAAACTTTTGACATCCCCCTTTTTTTGGAATTGGAATGTAAATTGATTGTTTCTAGTCTGTGGGCCAGTGTTTTGTTTTGTTTTTTGAATTGGTTGGCCTACTCTTGTTAAGATTTTAATGGACTTGATAGTTCATGTAGTCCTTCGTAAATCTACTGCCCATCAGCTTCATTGGATACCCTCAAGTTCTAGAATTTTGGGAGACACAGAAAAGGTTGTCTCTCCACTATGTTTATCATGTGCATAATGGTATTTACATCTATCATATCCCCCAATAGTTGTCCCTGTGCTAAATGGAAAAGATCCAGACTCTTCAGTCTATCCTTGAAGGAAAGGTGGTCCAACTCCTTCATCATCTTGGTTCCCCTTTTCTGTATTTTTCCAGCTTTGCAATAACCTTTTCAGGATACTTCAATTAGTACTGCACACAGAATTCCAAATGAGGCTACATCATGGATCTATTCAGGAGCATTATAATATTGATTGTTTTATTTTCAATCCCTTTCCTAATAATCCCCAGCACAGTTTGCCTTTACTGCTGCAGCGTACTGGGTTGACATTTTCCTCTACTATCCCTATGACCTCAAGGTCTCTTCCCCTCTCAGTCTTAGCAAGTTCTGACCCTATTAGCATATACTTGAAGTTGGGATTCTGTTGTTCCACTGTGTATCATCTTACCCTTAGGTACACTGAACATCATTTGCAACATTGTTGTCTACTCACCCAATTTGGAGCTTTTCACAGTTGGCCTTTGTTTTTACCATCCTGAATAATTTTGCGTCATTGGCAGAGTAAGCCACTATACTGCTCATCCCCAGTTCAAGATCATTTATGAAAAAATTAAATAGTACTAGCTCTAATACCTATCGTTGTACAAACCACTGCATACTTTTCTTCATTGAAAAAAATTGTCCATTTATTCCTACTCTTTGCTTCCTGTCATTTAAACATTTTTTAATCTGTAAGAGGACCAGTCCTCTTATCCCATGGCTGCTAACCTTATTCAGAAGTCTTTGGTGAGGTACCTTGTCAAAAGCTTTTTGAAAGTACAAGTATATAATGCCTACTGGGTCATCGTTATCTGCAGGTTCACTTTCTCAAAGAATTCCAAAAGGTTTGTGAGGCAGGACTTCCCTTTGCAGAAGCCATGCTGATTTTTTCTCAGCAGGCTTTGTTTCTGCTACCTTTGATTACAGTTTCGATTATTTTGCCTGGGACAGATGTTATGCTAAGTGGCCTGTAATTTCCTGGTTTCCCTCTGGACTCCTTTTCAAAAATTACTGTAATATTTCCTATTCCAGTCTTCTGGTACAATAACTGGTTTTCGTAACAAGTTATATTTATGGGTTAGTAGATCAACAATCTTAAATTTGTGTTTATACCGTTAGGACCTGAAGACGTACTGGTTTTTAATTTTCCCAGTATGTATAGAACCTAATTTCTTCTTACCTCAATTTGACTCAGTTCTTCAGACTTTCTCCCCAAGAATAGTAGATATGGTCAGGTACATGCCCCATACTTTACACAGTGAAAGCAGATGCAAAGAAATCATTTAGCTTTTCTGCCATCTCCCTTTAGCAGATCTTTTATTTCTTGGTCATCCAATGGCCAAACTGCTTCTCTGGAGGTTTGCCTGTTCCAGATATATTTAAATAATTGTTTACTGTTTGTCTTGATGATTTTAGCAATTTGCTTCTCAAATTCTCTTTTTGCATTTCTAATTAGTAACTAACACATTTTTTGCCAGACCTTGTGCTCCCTTCTGTTCACTTCATTGGGACAGACCTTCTACTTTTTTCAAAGCCTTTATTTGTGTTGTCTTTTTATGATTTCCTTGGCTTGGGTTGTTACTCATGTAGGCATTCTTTTACACTTGGAAGTACCTTTTTAACTTGGGGGATGCATTCTATTTGGGCTTAAATTAATGCGGCTTCCACACTAGCTTCCAAACATCCTTTAGAGATTTGAGTCTCATATGTTTTCCTTTCAAATTCCTCTCATTTTTGTAAAATTCCCTCTTTTGACATGTTACTGATTTGGACTTTAGGAGTAACTTATCATTGACATGAATGCTGAACTCATAGCATTATGGTCACTGTTCCCAACTGGAGCAACAAAATCTACATTTCTTACGAGGTCTTGAGCCCTGCCATTCAGATAAGTCATGTCCTTTCCAGTTTCCCAGGGGATGCCCTTGGTTAGCAATCCTAGTCTGAAATCAGACGGCCTGTTCTGTATATATGTGTATATTTGAGGAACAAACATGTATCAGTCATTTGTATACAAATATTATGAGCTGAACTGCATGTTGATTTTCCTATCCAGCTGCAATTGCTCAGAAAGCTATAGGTATGAACAGATGTCAAAAGCCAATTCAAAGCTGCATTTGGTGTGTAGAACAGTTTGCTATCACATTAAGCCAGTGGCGTAGGCCAGGGGGCGTCTTGCCCTGGGCACATGCTGGTGCGGGGGTGTGGCGGGGCACAGGGCACACACATGCCCAGGGCATAGTTCCCTCATGCTACAGCTCTGCATTAAGCCAGTATTCCCTGGCTTTTTCAACAACCTCTAGTGATCTCAACATTTCAAGTTATCATTTCTTCATTCTTTTTTATGTTACCAGTTTTTTATGTTACCAGTTAGAGCAAGCTGTTTTATAACTTAAATACCGTTATATGATATAACTTATAACTTTAAATGATGCCCACAACTTTCCTAACATGGGTCTTCAGAAAAAGAGTGGAATGCCCATGAGGTATTACTGAAGGAAGACTTAGTTAAAGTTATGTGAAACCAGTTTAATTCAGGCCATAAATTTTGCTTTTCTATTACTGTCATTTAAATACAGGGAAACAATTTACTTAAAGACAGCCTAGTGAATTTTCTTTGTTTTTCCCAACTTTAACCAAATCCAGACTGTTGTGGACTGAAAAACTTGGCTTACATCTTAATGAATAGCTGGAGAGTCTTATGCATGTCCTTTTGTTTGTGAGCCCCAATGTGGAAATATTAAAATCTGGAATAGAAACCATTTCATCCTGTCTTGTTCCAGTAGATAAAAACAAGTGACACAAATGTTGTTTATTCTTACAAGAGCTACAGCTGAGCATAGATATTTCGATAAGTTTGATCAGCCTTGCACTAGGCTGATCCAAGTTCTCAGAATTAGATAAAATTAGTGAATGATGACAAGCTAGGGCAAATCTGAATCCCAATAAAGCACATGGTACTTCATTTCAAACTGGGAAAAAACACTAACTCAGTTTGATTGGAAGAGGAATGCTGTCATCTAAAATGTCAATGAGCTCAGTAGATTAAAAATCACAGTCCTTTATTATAAAATCCTGGATCTGTCTTTATGGACATAAAATCCCCTCTTAGATCTAAATGTAGTCTTTCTGAACCCCGTTCTCTTTTCTTCCAGGAAACCAATCTCATTGGAAAGCCAATAGAACCAGCTTCCACTGAAGGACATGGCCTCAGTTAAACCATTCAAAGCAAAGTTTATGGAACTTTGTCTATGTAATCTTCTCTTTGTTAAAAGTTTTACCCAGTTAGGAGTAGAGAATTATTTTGCATTTTAAAAGCCTTTGGCAAAGTATTTCCTATTTCCTAAGAAATTATTATTTTTGTGAGCTTGTTTAAGAAGCAAATATAGCCCTTTACTCTGCAAACTCAAGCAGTGCAAATCATTACATTACAATTTTGTCTGTAGCTGAGTGTCTCTCTATAGATCCTTTATCCCCTTATGATGTATTATCTCAATCTTCTACAGCTGCCATTCTGTTCACTATTATTTGTAATCAAGAGGTACTAAGGAATGCTAAAAACCACACGGTTATTGATGAGTGTGTGTGTGTGTGGGGGGGGGATTTCAACAGTTGATTAAAATGTTCATTCAGGCACCACTAATCAATAATTTATATTAACAATGGAATCCAAAGAGAACTAGGGATCCATTCAAATCTGTGAGGCCAATGCTTTTATAAGCAAATCTACTCAGAATCCGTCTACTCAGAATCCGTCTATTCCAGTGATGGTGAACCTTTTCAAGACCGAGTGCCCAAACTACAACCCAAAACCCACTTATTTATCTCAAAGTGCCAACACAGCAATTTAACCTGAATACTGAGGTCTTAGTTTAGAAAAAATGGTTGGCTCCAAGGCGCACATTACCCAGGAGTAAGCTTGGTGGTAGTTGGTGGCTTTGCTTTGAAGCAACTAAATCCAAATCCAAAATCTTTATTAGGCATAAAGCCAGTGCCTCTTTGAAGCAACTGTGCAATGCTTTGAACAGGTGAATCATGACCCTAGGAGGGTTTACTCAGAAACAACCCCCATTGCCAGCAACTGAGTTTACTCCCAGGTAAAGAAGTAAGCACAGGCACCAGCCCTCCCAGCCGAGTCCTACCTGCTTGCCGCAGTGTGCACACGTCGTGCTCAACGGCCCAGACCAGCCTAGATGTGTGTGGGGGGGAAAGAAAATGATGAACTCTGTGCGCACGTGCCCACAGAGAGGGCTCTGAGTGCCACCTCTGGCACGTGTGCCACAGGTTCGCCACCACTGGTCTATTCTATGGGGTTTACCCAGTGGTGGGATCCAAAAATTTTAATAACAGGTTCCGATTGGGATGGGATTCAAACAGTGGCGCCTCCAGTCCCTATTGGGCAGGGAGGTTGCTTTAGTAACCCTTCTCAGCACTCAGAAAAAAATAGTAACCACTTCTAGATAAGTGGTGAGAACTGGTTGGATCCCACCTCTGGGTTTACCCCTGGAAAAGTAGAATTATATTGTGTGTACAGTTCTGACTGGCATTAGTGAGATTTTCCAAATGATGACCATTCTACATATTTCATCCACAGGCTGTTAAGAACATAAGAACATAAGAACTAGCCTGCTGGATCAGACCAGAGTCCATCTAGTCCAGCATTCTGCTACTCGCAGTGGCACACCAGGTGCCTTTGGGAGCTCACGTGCAGGATGTGAAAGCAATGGCCTGCTGCTGCTGCTGCTCCTGAGCACCTGGTCTGCTAAGGCTTTTGCAATCTGAGATCAAGGAGAATCAAGATTGGTAGCCATAGATTGACTTCTCCTCCATAAATCTGTCCAAGCCCTTTTTAAAGCTATCCAGGTTAGTGGCCATCACCACCTCCTGTGGCAGCATATTCCAAACACCAATCACACGTTGAGTGAAGAAGTGTTTCCTTTTATTAATCCTAATTCTTCCCCCCCCTGTGCATTTTCAAGTAATGAATGCTCCCTGGAGCCTTCTAGTAAGTATTGTGAGAAAGTAGTAGAGAGAAAATTCTTTCTCTCTCTCTTTGGTCAACATTTCTTTTCTACCTCTGCATGCATAATTTTATAGATTCTTCCAATCATATCCCCCCTCAGACGTCTCCTCTCCAAACTAAAGAGTCCCAAACGCTGCAGCCTCTCCTCATAAGGAAGGTGTTCCAATCCTTCAATCATCCTCAAGGTTGCTCCTCTCTGCACTTTTTCTTGTATCTCTTCAATATTCCTTTTTTGAGATGTGGTGACTTCTAGAACTGAACACACATATTGTCCAAGCGCGGTCATGCCCATCTCACCTGCTTTTATATAAGTGGCATGACAATCTTTCAGCAGTTTTATTTACTTCCAACTCCTTTCCTAATTCATCTCCCAGCATAGAGTTTGCCTTTTTCACAGCGCCATGCATTGAGGTTTGACATTCCCATGGAACTTATCCACTAAGTACGCTTCAAAATCCCTTTCCTGGTCTTCAGCATGACTGATAGCACCTGACCCCTGTAGCAGCAGGTATGTGAAGTTTGGATTTTTTGCCCCTATGTGCATCACTTTACATTTTGCTAAGCATTGAACTGCATTTGCCTCTTTCTTAGCCCACTCACCTAATTTATCAAGGTCCGCTTGGAGCTCTTCGCAATCCTTTGTGGTTCTCACCACCCTACATAATTTGGTATCATCTGCAAACTTGGCCACCACGCTACCCAGCCCTACTTCCAGATCATTTATGAATAAGTTAAAGAGCACTGGTCCCAATACGGATCCTTGGGGGACACCACTCCCTACATCTCTCCATTGTGAGAACTTCCCATTTATACCCACCCTTTGTTTCCTGTTCCTCAACCAGTTTTTAATTCATAGGAGGACTTCCCCTCTTATTCCTTCATTGCTGAGTTTTCTCAACAGTCTCTGGTGAGGAACTTTGTCAAAAGCCTTTTGGAAATCCAAGTAGACAATGTCCACTGGTTCCCCCTTATCCACATGTCTGTTTACACCCTCAAAGAACTCTAGTAAGTTTGTAAGACTTGTTAACCCAACAATATGTACTTGAAAGCAATCTCAAATAAACTCTGAGGAGCTTATTTTCAAATGCATTTTAAAATTAATTCAACAAATCTGTGGTGGAAAGCACTAGAAGACTACATCAGAAACAGGAAATATCCTGCCTTCAGAGGGAGTTTTGAATGGACTTGAGTTGAAGTTGCTCAGTTCCTTTAGTTTATAAAATACTAGAAAGAAGGTTTAGCCCATCTTTCCAGGGTGCCACACACACCAACAGATAATTTTATACATGACGCTTAAATTGCCTTTTGAGTTTCTCTCTAATGCTATTTATGCAATGTCACCTCCATCGAAATCTAACCCTGCTTTTCTTATGATATATTCTGCATATAGATTGCCCAGACAGAGAGATAAAATACATCTTTGTCTGGCACCTTTGCCAACTGGAAACCATTCTGTTTATATTCTATCCTAAAAGTAGCCTCTTGTGCATATTATATGTTGCAGATCAAATCAATCAGATGTGTGACACACCGATTTCTTTTAGAGCCAACCATTATTTTTCATGATCAACCTAGTCAAAAGTTTTGTTGTAATCTATGAAACACAAGTTGGTTTTCCTCTGAAACCCTCTCATATGTTCCAGGAACCAACATAAATGTGCAATATGATCTCTAGTGCTGGTTCCTTTTCTGAATCCAACCTGAACATCTGGCATTTCTTGTTCCATACACAGTAACAGTCTTTATTGTAAGGTTTTGAGCAACACTTTACTTGCATGAAAAACTAATGCAATGGCCTGATAACTGCTGCAGTCCTTGATGTCTCCTTTTTAAAAATTTGAATGGAAAATTGATCATTCACAGTGTGTGGGCCATTGTTTTGTTTTCTATATTTGTTGGCATATTCTTGTCAAGATTTTGATGGACTCAGTTTATGTGGTTTGGAATAGCGTATTAATATCTTATCTACTCCTAGTGATTTGTTTCTCCCAATAGCTTTGCGTTGAGCTAGCACTTCACTTTCTAACATTGTAGGATCTTCTTCAAAAGATTCTTCTTTGAAGGAATCTGTCATTCTATTATTTCTTCTGTACAGTTCTTCAGTGTATTGTTCGGTTCTTTTGTACAGTTCTTCAGTTTATTGTTATCTTGCCCTGTTCAGTTAATGTATTTCCATGTTGCTCTTTCAGCATGCCTAACCCTTTAAGTTTCCTTCTTGGATCTTGTGAAATATGTCTCTTGTTCTTCCTTTTTTATTGTTCTCTGTTTCTTTGCATTGGTTATTATAATAGTGTATATGTGTGAACTGCTGTAATTGTCTGTTTAGAGTTCTGACTTTATCTCAGTTAACCTATAACTTTGGCTTCTCATCTATCTTTAGCAATTTTAGAAGTTTCAATGGATGACTACCCATTCAGGTTTTTGATTTCTTTTAGCTACAGAAATAGTGTTTGTGCATTCTTCCTTGATAATGTCTCTGGTTCAACCCATAGTTCGTCTAGTTTGCATTCTTAGTAATCAACTCTGTTCTTTCCATGTTTTTAAACTCTTTGGGAACATTGTTTAGATTTCATTGTGGCATCAAGGATGGTTTAGTGGGTTTTTAAAGTTTTATTCTAAATTTCAATATTAACAATTAATGGTATGTACCACAATCAGTTCCTAGTCTGTTTAAGAAGAAAGAATAGAGCATCTTCATCTTCTAATGCCTAGCATCAATTGGCTCTCCTGTGTGATATCAAAAATCTTGTCTGAATTTGAAAAGCTGATCTCAGACACAGTGCCAGAGACACTCAGACTCATCATTATGGGGAACTTCAAAAAGCAAGACCAAGATTTTATAGCTATTTTGTTCGCCTTGGGTCCCACTCAAATTGTGACTGGCCCAACACATGAAAGAGGCCACATTGTACACCTGATCTTTTGCATTGAACATATGAAAGAAAGTTTGATTTCAGGGCTAGTGATATGCCCCGAACCATGGTCTGACCATTATCTATTGAAAACCAATGCTGATGTGGCTTTAACACCCCACAAAGAAAGACTCCAGTAAAAAGGTCCACCCACAGAGGTTCATTAATCCTACTAGAAATTTAGAATTTCAGCCAGGTGCTCTGTTGATGTAGAAGCATGAAATTTGAAGCTCCTTAAAGCTATTGACAAGGTTGCCCCTCAATGACCTCTTCCACACTTGAGAAAAAAGCCAGCCCCCTCGTTTACCACTAAGCTGGTTCATCTGAAAAAGGATTGGAAGACATCTAGAACGTTGCTGCGGCAGAATTTGTACTGAATCTGACAGCGTGTTATGAAGTCTGCAGTAAGACTTATGAAGTGGTTGTGACAGCGGCTACTATACCATCAGCTATTCCCCAACCATCCTAATTGTTTAAAGTAACATGGTATCTGCTGACTCAAAAAAACAAGCCTTCATTGTATCAAGACCAGATAATTAGTTGTGATATTTTTGCAAAAAATTTTTGTTGATAAAGTATCAAGAATACACTTTGATTTAGACAACTCTGCTGACTGCCTATCAGTTACTGAGTTAAATGTAAAGTACTGGCTATCACACACAAAGCCTCTCATGGCTTTGGACCCTCATATCTGCAAGACCACCTCTCTCCCTATGCTCTGCCATGACTGGTTCATTCATCTGAGCAGGGTCTTCTGCAGGTGCCAACCTCCATATGGGCAAAATCAACATCTGCCCATATGTGTGCCTTCTCTGTTGTGACCCTACCTTGTGGAATGGCCTGCCTGAGGAAGTCAGGAAGGTTCTACTCTCCTGGCTTTTCACAAACTATGCAACACTGAATTATTCAAGATGGCTTTTCTATGCAGGCAATATGGTAAAGATTTATTCTGAAAAAGTATTTGTTACTTTGACAGTAGGAAAGCTGTTTATATTCTGCATCTCCCTTAGATGACCAAAACTGCCAGAGTCCAAAATGATGTCATCCTTTTTGAAATTGTCATTGCCTGCACCACATTCAGATGAGCCAAATGATATTAAGAATATTGGGTGACCAATCCTCTTTTCCTTTTTTTGGGCTAGCAAGATTGTCACTGAAAAAATAAGAGGGTTTTTTTGGGGGGAGGAGAGTCTCTTCATTTTAAAACATGTGTAAATCTGTGTTAAAAGAACAACAAAACAATCTTCAGCAGAGTTATACCCTTCTAAGTTCATTTATTTTAATGGATTTAGAAAGGTGTAACGGTGTAGGATTACATTATTATATGGATGTAAAAGAATGTGTGTTTAAGATTTCACTGCAATTTACCTTTTGCCTGTCTGATCCAGGCACTGTGACAGCAATAGAGGCACAATGGTAGCAGCTAAGAAACAGTGTGATATGGGATCATAGGCAGTAACAGAAGCATGGCATGAACTGGGAGAATGCTAGACAGCTATGTTGTATTGTACTGAGCCCATCTTCTATATATTTGTCTGCATGCTGCTCTCTCCAGCCACAAGTTGATGTTCTTGTGGCCAAGAGCAGTTTTTACAACCATTCCAAATTTCTATGTATATTTTAGTTTTGATGATCTGCTAGCATCAGAGAAATATAATTTAAATAAGAACTGTTATTTATTATCAGAATTTTACACACTTACAACTAACAATAGGCAATCTTTGATCTGCGTAAATTGTCATTTTATCATAGACTGTGAGCCTCAACAATCCAGAAAACATTTGCTTTTTATCAAGCACTAGAAATAGTTCTAAATTGTATTGCAAATTATTTGCGCGCACACACAACCTCTCACATTCACCACCCATTGTCCATATAGTCAATAAAACAAATTGACAAAAAAGGTGTTTTCTTTGCTGAGGTGTAGAAGAAAGCTGTCTGGCTTCTCTGCCTTATATATTTTGTCTGCTTGATTCCTCAAACTGATTTTGTTTATACACTGTTGCCTTGGAACTGTAGTGTACTACAGTAAGCTCTGACAATGCACCAACATAATGCTGCCATTTTCTTATAGCTACTAACTGCAAAAACAGCACATAAACACAAGAAATTAAACTATGTATGACTAGCCCAACATGACTGTGGAACCAATTTTACCCCAGTAATCCTGCAAATCGTGAGCAGGTGCTAGCTGTAGCTGTCAGGCTGCTTCCATGCTGAATGCTACCTGGTGCAAAATCACTCAAAATATTACTCTTTTTACAATGCAACCAATGTCTAAATGAACATGCTTGACTTGAGAGACAATAGGTATGTGCAAAAGGATGAGTTCATTTTAAGCACTTTTTAAACTATTGCAACATCACTGTATAAAATGAATATTGTGTTTAAACACTCTCCTTGATTTTTCTTACTGTTTAAGAATCCTTCTGTGCGCATAACCATAGTAGCTAAAGGCCAGATTAGATAAGTAAAAGAATGATAATGTTTCTGGAAAATCTACCAGAGGGAGTATTAAGTGAATGGCGCTCGGGAGGTCACATCGATGGTGAGGTGGCATTTGGAATGCTACTAAAAATTTTGGGGAGGGGGGATCAGCTGCTGCTGGGTTTTTTTAACCAGAAATTTTCCTGTTCTACAAAATAAACTCATTTTTTAAATGTCACATTTTTAAAAATTCACATTATTAGGTGGGAACAAACCAGTGCTTCGGGGTATTCAGTCCACCCCCGTCCCCCATAGTCTTGGCTTGGAGCAACTTCAAACCTCTTTTGGAGTAAGGCTGATAAGCAGATAGATTAGAGGGAAGAAATACAAGAGGCAGGGAATTTAATGAGCTGGGAATAAGGGAAAGAGAGTTGTTTAGAACTAAGGAAAGGGGATCTATAAAAATTCACATGAGAACAAAATGAAAGGCAGCTGTATGTTTATTTACTTAATTTATACCTTGCCTTTCCTCCCAATGATGACTCAATAGATTACATCATTCTTGTCTCCTCCATTTTATCCTCCTAATAATCCTGCAAGTTGGCTATTCTGAGAGTATATGATTGGTCCAAAATCACCCAACAAACTGCCATTGTGAAAGGGAGATTGTGAGGTTTCCCAGATCCTAGTTTGCTACTCTAAACTCTACACCACTCTTGCTCTCAATCTAATAGAGGTTGGGGGCAAAGAATTTGGCTGAAGGGAAGGGTAGCAGAATTAACTGGCAAGCACTGGGCAGTGCTTGAATATGTACATTCCATAATTTAACATAGTTTTGAGGGAGGAAATTCACTGTCCATATAATAGATACACTTACAAACTTTTTGTATTGTTTCAGAGGGTAGCCATGTCGGTCTGCAGTAGAACTGTTATATCTGTGTCCAATATCACTTCAGCACTGCAGACCAACATGATTTTGGGGGGTATGAGCTTTCAAAAGTCAAAAAGAGTTTTATCTGAGACACTCTGGGAAGCAAACCTCTTCTTGCCCACTGAGAATCTCCTAACATTTAACAGCTTTTCACCCACAACAAATGCCCTTCCTAACACGGTCATAATTCTAGGCCCAGGGGCTGTGATAAAACAAAATGCCAACTCTGTCCCCATATTCACTCTGACAACTCAGTCACTGGACATCACAACACCAGACATACCATTTCAGATGCATTCACTTGTTCATCTTACAACGTTATACATGTCATCAAATATCAGCAATGCCCTTCCACGTTCTACGTCAGACAAACATGTCTGTTCCTCCTCAAAAGTATAAATGAACATGAATCCAGCATTAAAAATCACAACACTAGAAAACCAGCGGGAGAACACTTTAATCTCCCAGGTCATTCAATTGCTGGTCTAAGAGTAGCTTCAGGGGGAGATTACAAAGTGAGATTGCTGAATTTGCATTGTCACAAGTTCAGAACAATGGACCCCTGGGGTTGAATAGAAACATAGGATTCTTATCTCACTACAGATGCTAATTTTCTGCCCCAAGCATTTCCCCTCTGCTCTAGTCAAGATGAATACTATGCACATTGTATGTCTGCATTCTGAGTTCCTTCTTTGCATGCTCATGCATCAGCCCACAGTGCTTCTAGTTTGATACTACAGCACACAACCAGGGTATGGAAACTATCCTGAAGGAAATTCTTCCTTCCTTGGACCAGCCTGAATAGCTACTGTGAGAAAGGGCTATTGACTGGCTTGATTTTTCCATATTAATCATGGGGATCAGTGCTCAGATCAGAAACATCAGAGGCCAATAAGCCAGTTGGGCTCCTTTTCTTTATTCTTCCTTCCTTACCCCTTTTCACATGCTGGACTTACAGAGACAGAAGAAAAGAAGTGGGAAAATCATAGTCTTTGGGGCCCTGGTAGAGGGGGTTTGCAGGGGAGAAAAGGAACATAAGTTTGCTCAAGGGTTTTGATAGGCATTTTGATAGGAATTGTTCATCCAATCTTTTCCTTTCTCTTCACTGTTCAACTACCACTGTGAACCAGCAAACGATAACCAGCTCTAGCATCCGTTCAAAGAGTTTCCCATCATACATTTGTCAGCATTCCACACTCAGTTTACAAAAAGAAGGTATATGGGATAATGTTTCTTGATTGGTCAGAACTGACTATTCATGTTAGGAAGTTCTGTTCCCACACTATTGAATCACAAAAGAGAGCCTGAAGATACATATTTTCTTCCTGTTTGATTTGTGGTCAGAAAGTAACCTCAGTAAATTTCCATTTCCATTCACAAAGGGTAATATACATAGGACCAGGGGTAGGGAACCTGCGGCTCTCCAGATGTTCAGGAACTACAATTCCCATCAGCCTCTGTCAGCATGGCCAATTGGCCATGCTGGTAGGGGCTGATGGGAATTGTAGTTCCTGAACATCTGGAGAGCCGCAGGTTCCCTACCCCTGCATAGGACCTATTATGATCTCCAACAAAGGATTCTATGGCTGTAAAAAGCACTAACATTGAATGGTTAATTGCAATCCCAGTTAATCAGGCATCAAATGAAGGCCAGTTTTTGTAAGTGAAGGTATTGTAGATGACAGGCCCTATTTCTGAAAGGCAATATTGTCAACACCACATAGGACACCTACACCATAACCAATGGGAACAAACTTATCCGTTCCTTAAAAATTAAGATAAATCTTGGGAAAAAATTTCTGTTGAAGCTATAATATTCCAACACATTGGGCTGCTAATGTTCCTATATACTTTCTTTTCACCAGAGGCAATCTTAGCCAGTGGGCAACAGAGGCAATCTTAGCCAGTGGGCAACAGTGCCCCAGATTTGACATGTAGGGAGGCCCTCCCCCCAGAGGCGTATGGGGGGAATGGCGCCCAGCGAAAACACCTGCTCCGGGAACCGTCACACCCTCTGTGCTCGGAAGCGGGGCTTGGGTGAGGCTTGGGGGCAGGGCAGCTTGGATGGGCACTGCAGCTGCAGGTCAGCTCCTGGGTGGTGGTGCCCATTTTAGCCACCCCCACCTCCCTGCAGGCCACCTCCTGCCCTCCCCAGACCCTGGGGAAGGCAGAAGCAGGCCTGCAGGGAGGCGGGGGGACAGAGAGCGTTGCAGCGGGTGGCCTGCCACAACAGTGCCAGTTTGAGCCACCTCCAAGCCCTGCCCTGAAGGACCTGGGGTGGGAAGGAGGTGGCTTGAATGGGCACCAGGGCAGCAGGCTGGCTCCTGGGCGGCACCCATCTGAATCGCCTCCCTGCAATCCCCTGGTGGAGGTGAGACCTCCCAGTTGCGCTGCTGGGCCCAGCCTTGGGCACTAGCGAGCAGTGACCCGCCATGGGGGGAGCCGCTGGGCACCGACCAGGTCATCATGCCATGAGAGAGGCTGGGCACGGGGCCCTAGCTGGTACATGGCGCGCCCCCCCACTTGACCAAAAGGCATGTGCCCAGGACATAGGTTACCCCATGTCCCTACAGGCGGTACACCACTGCCTAAACCAAAAGAGAAAGGAAAGAAGAGCAGGCTCCAGCCACATATTGGACCTGCACCATCAGGGGTTTGGGCAGTAAGCTTCCAGCAGAAGTGGTATCTCCTGCTTTCCTTATACGGGTGAAGGTCATCCATCTTGTAGTGATTCCAGGGCCCATCTTTGGCTATTGCCCAAGGCTCCAGAATCAGTGAATGCCTCTGCTTCACATATTCTGTAATTTGTACATTAAATGAATTCTTCCTGTATCAAGCAAACTCCTACTTCTCTGTCCTCAAAACTGCTACATATTAATATTTACAATTTGAATCACATATGAAATATTTGAAGCTCTTCACAACTCTTATTTTAACATGAACTCTGATATGATGGTCACTACTATTTCTGTATTGAGGATAAGATTTGTCCAAGGTCAAAACAGGGCACAAATTTGCACCCAAGCTTCCTGGATCAAAATATTCAGTGAACTACTTACACTCATAAAATAATCTATTTGGCTCTTCGGTGGTACAAACCAAGCTTCCATTTCCCATCTTTGCTGCATTTTCAGCCATCCCTTTTATTCTGTGTGTCTTACTTAGTGTGTAAACTTGGTACTGAACAGTCACAGATTTTCAGACACTAAAATGTTCAGCAAGTGACAGATAGGAAGGCATATATTGGGCAAGACAGTGATAAGGATACCATTCATAAGAAGAAACTCCTTGCAACTTAAGCATATTCAAAAACAAAGATTCAATCCATGGATACTTGTTTTGTGCTAGGGAATGTGACTGCATTAACAGCAGTGTTTGGCAGTGAAATTTAAAGTGCAGCTTTAAATCAAATGCATTTGTGAAATGTTTGTGATTGGCTCAGATTGCTGGCCACTGTATGTTTGAAAATATTTGGAAACCAAGACTTCTACACATAGGTTCATCTCTGAAATAAGCATGTTTTGAATCGTTCAGACCAGGATGTGCAAAAAGATTTTCTGTGGAAAATTGTTGGGTCATGGTAGAATAGATAAGATCTGGTTGTATGAATTTGCCATTATTAGGTAAATATGGGATTTTTTTCCTCTCATGGAACTGATAGAACTATATGTCCTAATTTAATCTCTTTATGCATGATATGGATGGACATTAGCAGGAAATAATATTATTAATGAATTATACTCCACTTTGCCACCAGATTAGCTCTTAAAATGGATTACAGTTCAAATCTGTAACAAAGTAAAACTGAAACAACTAGAAACAATCAATACCATAGATGCAACTTGCAAAAATCTTCCAACTGAGGGGAATTTCAGAGTTTTTCTTGGAGGGAAGAGAACCATGGAGTGATAGCATTCCAGAGGAGGGTGACTAAAATGGTAAAAGGTTTGGCATCTATGCACATAGGAGGAGAGACTTAGGGAGCTGAGTATGTTCACTATGGAGAAGAGAAGGTTGTGACATGATAGCCATGTTTAAATATCTGAAGGGATGTCATGTCGAAGAGGAAGCAAGCTTGTCTGCCGCTGCTCCAGATACTAGGACACAGAGTAATGGATTCACTGAAAGAACTCCTGGCGTAAAGGGTTCTTTGATAGTGAAATACACTGCCTCAGAGGGTGGTGGAGTCTCCTTCCTTGGAGGTTTTTAAACAGAGGTTGGAAGTCCATCTGTTGGGAGTGATTTGATTGTTTGTTCCATCATGGCAGGGGGTTGGAATGCATGGCCCCGTGAGGTTCCTTCCAATTCTATGATTCTTCAGTTCTTGATGGGGAACAGTTGATTAAATGACAGTACTTTTGTTCTTGTTCCAAAGTCTGAAATGTTCAGTTACAGTCCTTTCCCTAAGCCTCACACTGACTTGGCTCCTGCAACTATTACTGCAGTCTTTCTGCTCCCCACTAGATGTTAATAAATAGGAGCTAGGGAGGGGCTGTGATTGGCAAAGCTCTGCTTGGTATATAGAATGGCCCTGGTTCAATCCCTGGTATCTCCAGTTAAAATGATTACATTTTAGGAGATGTGGAAGACCTCTGTCTGAGACCCTGGAAAGCTACTACCAGTCCGAGAAGGCAGTACTGACCTTGATGGACCAGTGGTGTGATTCAGTATAAGGCTGTTTCATGAGACCAAGTTTGTGGCTATGGCTCTCCCTCCTAGCCCTGATCATTCCTGATAGCAGCAAAGAGGTTTAGCATCCTGGTTGCTTCTTTATAACCTTAAGCCTGATGTGCAATTAACACTGTCATAGGATCTGCCCTGCTCCCAGATTTGTTCAAAGAGTAGGTGCTTCTGAAGAGGGTTTACTCTTTGCCCCACTACCATCACTGATGCTCTGGTGCATATTCCCTATGGCATGGTATAGGATGAAGGTGTTTGTTTGTGCAAGTATGGAAGGGCCATACATATTGAAATTGGTGAGGGTGGGGAACCACCTTATTTTAAGCAAATTTAAAGTCCTAAGTGGTAGAAAGGAGGGAGTAGAATTTTTTAAAAACAAACAAATAATACCTCTCCTGGTGCATCCCTCGAAGAGGTCTGACTGGTCTCAACCGGAGCCAGGGCTTTTTTGGTCCTGGCCCATATCTGGTAGAATGCTCTGTCTGGGGAGACCAGGGCCCCGTGGAATCTATGGCAATTCTGCAGAGCCATTAAGACAGATCTATTCCACCATGCATACAGTTGAGGCAGCTATGCTGTTCCACCATATGGCCCCTCCCATTCTCCTTCTCCTTCCCCTTTCTCTGTTGTCCCTTCCTGTTGCTTATCTGCTCTACCTTTCCCCCTCCTCTTTCCCCTTTCCCCTCCTGGTTAGTTGTATTAACTCCCATCATTAGGATGAAGTTTGTATTTTAAGTAGATGGGTATTTAGTCTGAAACAAATAAGAGATAGCTCCTAAACTGCAATTTTTATATTGTATTTATTTTTCATTGTCACATTACTGTGTTTGTATGTTGTATGCTAAAAAGGTTGGAAACCGACCTGAGCCTGGAAGGGGAAGGGCCGTGTACCAACTGCATAAATAAACAAGTAAATTGGTACCTAGATGTATAATACATAGGAAACCTCAAGATATCTAGAACAATTAACTCTGATTATGCTGGAAAACCCTTTGAAGAGTTTTGCTGCCTTGGAAAAATTGGCAGGTTCCACTTACTCGGTTTTGATATGTTACAGCCAGTGGTGGGATTCAAATAATTTAACAGCTGGTTGTTTACAAGCACCATTTTAACAACCAGTTCTGCTGCAGTGGGGCGAACCTGCTGAATCCCACCACTGGTTACAGCCCAAGGTTTCTTGATATCACATGAATTCTTGGTTCAATGCAGTTGCAAGCAGCACTGAAACCTGTCAAATAAAAGTCAAATACTATCAAGGAAGAGCATCAAAAAGACAGCAATGGGAGTTTTCTGCAGCACAACACTTTATATGTATACACATTAGTATGAATTTCAGGTCCAGGTTAAGGTCAGGTGCATTCAGCAAACCCACAACATGTCCTTAATTTTAATTAGCATCCAAATTAGCATATGCAGCCTGAACAAACTAGTTTTTCATTGTACACAATGAATTTCTACATTCAAGAAAATATCTGTTTTATGGGGTTCTGTTTCCTTCTATGAATACTGAAAAAATCCTCTGGCTGTAAAATAAAAAAGAAAGTCTTCATTGTCTCATTTACATGGATGTACATTTCAATTCAACCTGCACTTAAAATTAAATTCTCAGGAGAATGATCTGCCTGATGTAACAGAAAATCATTTCTGGACAATGGTAGGGAATATAACCAAAGCTCTTTCAGATGTTTCTAACATGAAGAATATATATATTCAATTACACAAGAAATGTCTCTTGTGTTACTCTTTCTTTTTTGTTGTATGGGGATATAGAACCTTCTGTTCCATAGGCAAGATATGTAATTTGCCGGGTTTTTGAGTTCTGACCAGTTTGCAGTACGTTAGATTCAGACTGTAAGATCTCAACAGGAGAGCACAGAAAGGGAATAGACACAGAGGATCAGAAGCAGTCAGGGAACATTAACTGCATACATGCATAATTATTACTACAGTGACCTGATGGATATTCTGCAAGGATTTCAAAAATTCTTCTTATAACCTTAACTCTAGCTGTGTGGCTGCTCAGCTGTAATATGAGGGGCATAAATAATAAAATCCATTTTTTCATGCTTGTGTACACTTTTAAATCAAGCATGGTTAACACTTAATATGAAAATTAAATACAAACCAATTGTTTCTGCAGTATTTTTCAACAAATCTTGATAAACAATAACAATACATCAAATTCAACAGAATATTTTCATATTGGCTCAGGAACTGAAAATGCATAGACATCAAAGGATAGAATCTTAAAATGCTCTGATTATAATATTCTATGCTATGTTTATTTTTTCTAATACCAAGTATTTATTCACCGGGATGAAAAACAAAGGATTTTTGCATTTATTATTCTGTGCACAGTAATGTATACTCTGCATAATTTAAATATTACATGACAATTTAGTGTTACTTACAGATCAGATTAAAGTATTACATCTGTGGAGTTTCAATATATATTCTGGTATTAATCAAGCACAATCCACTTGTCCATAGTTTTATAGCAGCCTGCCTTCGTATAAGGTCAAACTAAAAAGTTTTCTGACAAGTGCTGCATGTTTGATTTTTTCTGACTGCTTCTGCGCCTGGATTCAGAAGGTTAGCTAAAGAAGTTTAATATAAGCAATGCAATTCTCCAGAAAAAAAATCTACTAATTTAGTTTTAAAATAAAACTTAGGGTAACTGAAGTATCTTTAAATTGTGCAACAATCCTTCCAGTACTTTTGCATCCCAAAAGGCTGCAGATGTGACCAGTCACTGCAAAATGGAAATTGTTTATCAGCAGTCTACATTCCAAACTGACACCTGTAATTTCCCTCTATAATTGCATCAGCAGAATTAAGATATCTAGAAAAATTCTACAAGACACTTTTTTGCATATTAATGTATAAATACACTTACATGACCCATCCCTCACCTTGAAGAGGAGATATATTGCACTGGATTCTACTGTGCAGTTCAAGCTACTTTCTGTGGGATGTTAAGGGTTCTCAGCTTTATATCAACAGAGTAAATGAAATATAACTGCTATTTGACAGGACATTTTTGCACAATCAGGGTGCATAGGCATGTACTATCTTTTGAGCACAGGGCATCACTGAGATACCTGAGTGTCAGACTCCAGTATTTGGCTGGAGGCTGGGCTTATCTTTTCCTCTGGGATTCATTTAGTAGGGCTTGCCCTAGCCTAGGGTAAGAACCTCAGAAGTGAGTGAGGAGGGTTTTTTTTACAGCACCCTCCAGACTCTTCCTTCTCCCACTCTTACCAGTAACCTCTCCCTAGTTGCATTGCGTAAAGTAATGCTCCTCCAGGATGCACTTTTAAAGGGCTGCTTGGGACTGGGACAACTCTGGCTTCACTCACTCCCTGTATCCTGGGGAATGGGCCTATGCGAATGTGGGTCCTTGGCCCAATGAGCAGCTGCCTGCCTGGGATCCTATTTCCTCTCCCCCTTGACATTAAGAAGCTTTATAAGGGTTCTTCTCTGGTCTCTGCTGGCCTAAGGGGAACACTGCAGCCTGTTCCCTACCCTGCCTTCTAAAGAAATCTTCTTGGCTCCCACAACAGATGACACATAGGCCACCTCTTATGGTGAATTCCACTGCTCCTCTGCCACTCTTCTTCCCTTGTGACTCTGCAGCTTGCCCTAGGGGGTTGGCTGCTGGCTGGCTCCCAGGTTGTCTCTGGGCATCATGACAAGCTGGAAGGCTGCTCCTGTGGCATCAGGCTGGGCTTCTGTGGCCTTCCCTAGATGGCCCCCTTGGCACAGTCCGGAGACCTCCCTCTCCTCACCAGTAAGTGAGGGGGCAGAAGGTCTGACCCCAGACACTGAAAAAAACTGTTTTCAGCCATTATTAATAATCTTTACTATAGAATTGTTCTCACTAAAATGCTGTAACTAAGATTTACATAAATGTAATCAGCTCCTCCATGTTGTGCATTTTCAAAAGTTAATTGCTTTATGAATATTAATATGGCTACTCATTTCCTTTAGGAACTACACTTGCATAGTCGAAGATGCTGCTGCCATCACAGACTAATCAGCAAATTATTGGTCTTCAATTCGTTCATGTTCCAGGTAATATTTATTTGTTTATTTATTTACTCACTTTATTAATTTATAGACTGCATTTCTCACCAAGACTTATGGTGGATGTGGTGTAAAACAATGCAGTTAAATCACATGAGAGACCTAATAAGAAATGCAATAGGCCTATATAGTCCAATCGGGGTGGGGTGGGGGGCTGAATCTACTTAAAGAGGCGGTGTGAAGCCGTGTCATGGATTTGCCCTCCCTGTGGCACTTACCCTGGCAGCAGGGCAAAAATCTGCCAATGGGCAGCTGCCATGGCTTTCCACAATGGCCAGATGCAACGCAGAGTGCCATGTCAGAGCTCCTGTACCCCCCCTGGCTCCATCAGCATGTCAGAATATTTCAGAGGCATGGCCAGAGGTGGAGCCAATGTTAGTTGGCTTCCACGTGGCCTTTGCCTCCAGGAATACTGGTGCTTGGGGCTTTGCCTTATGCCACCTTTTTGTCCATTAAGCCTAATGGAAGGCTTTCTGGCAGTGGGGAGGGGTTTTTTTTGTTTCTTGCCTCCCTACACTGCTGAGATGCCCTCTTGGAGGTGGTGGGGCAGTATTTCAGCAACACCACATTCTACCACCAAGGGCTCTAAATTGCAACAAGCAGTAAAACCAAATAGAATAATGCATATTATACACAGTAGCATAGTCTACAGTCCGATTTTTTTTTTATAAAACTACCTATTTGGAAATGTTCATTGAATGTTAATTGAAATAAATGCAGTTAGAATTAAGGTGCCAGGAGAGAATGCTAAACACAGAATAGCAGGCCCACAGATACATAAAACAATTGTGGTGTTATTAGAAAAATTGGATTTTACTCTGGGTGGATCCTTGTGGACACCTTTGCAAAAATACGAACATAGAGTGCAATCACAAAAAGAGTTTCACCATTCTGCACAAACTAGGGTCTAGGGGACTCAGGTTTGAAAAAAAGCCCTCTATCACAGAAGCTTTTGGGGTGAGCTAACCTAGGTTTGCCACCCTTCTATGGTATCTAGAGATGTCCCAAAGGCCCCTTCCACTCAGGCAGAATAATGCACTTTCAATCCACTTTCAGTGCACTTTGCAGCTGTACGGAATAGCAAAATCCACTTGCAAACAATCGTGAAAGTTGCTTGAAAGTGCATTATTCTGCATGTGCAGAAGGGACCTTTAAAATTACAACTGATCTCTGGATTACTGAGATCAGTTCCCCTGGAGGAAATAGCTGCTTTAGACTGTATAGCATTACGCCCTGCTGAAGTCCCACCCGTGCTATGCCTCCCCCTCCCCCAGCTCCATCCCCAAACTCTCCAGGAATTTCCCAACTGAGAGTTGGAAACCCTAAACTAACCTAGGTGATATCCTCACTGGTGATTAAACCTGGGATAGTCACCCGAAATATCCAGGTTCCCTCAAGATCTCCTCACAGCCGAACCACGGAACACAGATCAGTCCCGTTTCTGGCGCTTCCCCCCTTATCACGGGATTCTCCTGGATGTGCTTGTATATGCGCCTTTTTGAAAAAACCACTCCAATGGGAGTTAATAGGAGATGGGGGCTACACATTTGAGGGTCCATAACTTTGGCCCCCATGAACCAAACTTCACCAAACCTGAGTAGTATCATCAGGAGGGTGTCCTAAAGATACTCTGAAATTTTGGTGCTGCTAGATTAACAATTGCACCCCTGACAGCAGGCACCCCCGCAAGGGGCAGGCCTAGATGTCTTCACTAGAAACATGCTGCAGTGAGGATGTTGGAACCTGGATGAAAAGGTGCAGATTCTTTTGAAACTTGGGTCAAATCCCCACTACTGTCTTAGCCAGGTTTCAGAACACAAACTAACCAGGTTTGAGGTCGTTTGTGTTCTGAAACCTGGCTAAGACGGTAGTGGGGATTCGACCAGGGAGGTCGTCCCTCAAACCTGGTTAGTTTGTGTTCTGAAACCTGGCTAAGAAGGTAGTGGGGATTTGACCTTGGTTGTATCTAGATTAAATTTTCAGTGGGAATTTGGCCTAGATAGGTTAAAATGGAGGAGTGGAGAAAAATATGAACTGCTTCAGATCCCCATTGAGGAGAAAAGTGGGATATAAATATCTAAATAAAATAAAATATATTCCTTGATTTCATTATTTTTAGATGGATATCACTTGGCTTAGGAGTATACTTTAGGTCTTGTTAGACAATCTTTTCCCTCTTGGTCTCTGTTCTGATCTGTGGGTCTTGCAGTGGAGCTTTGTAGAGTTTAAAGAGAAGCAAACCATATTAATAAGTACTACAAGTTTGCAGGCTGAGCCTTTTATGAAATAGCTAAAGCATGGACATGTTATAGGTGGAACTGGAAACATTTTTTCATTTTCAATTCTTGTAGCAAATAATTATGAGTAGATCTGAAGTGGTTCTGTCACTGGAAAGATATGTGGGTGAGTAAGAATTTTTGTATATCTTATAAAAACAGTCCTGCACTTGTACATGCATGTGTAGAACTGTAACTGATTTTATGAGATACTTGGGAATGTGCGTCTGCTTATCTGAGAGGGGAAAGTGAGTTAAAAAAACCTATCTATCCTCTAGTTTCAGCTTTGTCTGCCAAGTTTGGCTGGGCCCCCCCCCCCCCCCCCGAAGTATATGGGAAGTCTCATCTCTTTCAGAAAGACTGTAAGTACTGGAACATACTTCCAAATAAACATGTAGAAGAGCAGGTTATCAGAATATATTCTTTCATTTGAACCAAATGCACTAGCAAGAAATCTATTGCAGTATGTCAGGAACCCCTTCTAATGTCACATGTGAACAACATACTATTGTTAATGGGGCTAATATCAAGCTGACTGACCAAACAGAGCAACAACTTACTTAATACTAGTTATCTATCAAATTATGGATGTGGAATGGTATGAGGATTGGATGTGGAAGTATAGCCTGATTTTGTGAGATCTAGGAAGCTAAACAGATTCAGTACTTGGATGCGAGACCACCAAGGAAGATTCTGCAGAGGAAGGCAATGGCAAACCATTTCTGCTTCTCACTTGCCAAGGAAACCCCATGGGGTCACTATAAGTCAGCTGAATCTGATGGCATTTTACCCACACACATCTATCAAACATATATCTTTTATTCTTTTTGTTCCGATGTGCCGCAGGCGAACACAGGATCAAATTTGGGCTCACCCAGAAAACACATCTCCATCCATGCTGCCTAATGCTACTGAAACAAAGAGCTAAGAAAGCTGTTGCATATTCAGCATTGGTGGGGCCTAGCTGGATAGCTTTGTGCCAGTTATCTCCCTCAAAATGTTCTGTGTCACGACTGATAGCACAGTCAGAAGCAGAGCTGCAAAACTGTACACAACAGACCAGTTTAGTTGACTATTGCAGAAGAAAGGTTGTTTGAGTGGATCTTGTTCAGATTAGTGTCAGAATATGAATGTTATACAGTTTTTACTATGACATTGTATTATTTCAGTTTACTAATGGAGAAGTGTACAATCCACCAAGCATAGGTGGTGGGTGATTTCCTTTTTGCTGACAAGCTTGCCCAGCAGGAATACTAAATAGATTCAGTCTGAAAATATTTAGAAAATCAAACCAGAAATCTAACTAAAATATTCATTAGACCTGGTATCTCAAATCAGCTCTTAAAACAGAACTTTAGCTTTAAAACAGAATTTGGCTCTAAAATTTTAAATTTAAATTTAGCTTTAAAATTCAAATTTTAGAGGGAGACATTGTACCTCTTTGTACTTCTCATAAGAACTGGATTCCATCCAAGTTACCCATTTGTATAGTGAACAGCAATTAAAATGGCGTGCCTCTAGCTCTGTAATCCAGCTGTGTAATCATCTCAAGATGGCATGTGACATCAATTCTACCATTTAAAAAAATGTATGTTCAAAAAAAGTCCCCTCAAGTTGAAATATGCATGAATTTGTCCTAACAGGGAGCCTGGTGTGTGAATGTGTCTTGTGTTTTGTGCAGCCCTAAAGATATTTTCTAGTGTGTACATCTCATAATCATATTTGACCTATCCAACTTCACAGAGAAGTTACATATCATCTGGTTTGTTTCTTTGCATGTACTTTAAAATCACAACTCAAGAAATATAATGGCAAAGTACAGGCAAGTAGTTTTACTACCAAAACTCTTCCAGTCACAGAGTTCTGGTAGTAGTAGGCAAAGCTTCATGATGAATTTTTCCTTTGCAGTGTATAGCTATTAAAGGTACTAGAGTTCTCTATAAAATCAGCTGGACCTAAGCTGATCCAAGTAACAGATAAATGTTGGAAAACAGCTGTCAACACTGGCTGCCATTTTGTGTGTTAAGGCTGACACATTATGTTACCAAGGAGACACATACTGTTTTCTGACACTATTTTTGTCTTTTTCAGCTTCCTTTGGAACATCTAAAAACACTTAATTCAGATGGGTAATAACTTCCAAAACATAATAGATGTATTTAAAATAAATTAAAAAAAAATGCTTTTCTGAGTTCCTATGGAAGCCATTGACTTAACTATAAGTTTTACCTACACTAATCACATTCAATTCCATATAACTTGCTTTTAGTTCTTAAAAAGCATGTAGTCTTTGCTTATAAATTTTAACAAATACCCTATCAGGCACTAAAACAGTAGGTTTTTATTAGAAAATAGTAAAACCCAAAATAATGTTATCATCTATAAACTGTAATATTATCCTTCAAGAACGAAATGATTTGCGATAATGAGCTCAAGCATAAAGTAAAGGAACATTTTGTATTCTAAATAATATTAATACTGAGATGATGCAAGTAGTGAGATTGTCTAATTTAATTTTGCTGACAGAAGATGTGTAATGAGAATCTATGGAATATGGAATATAAACCTATTGTCTTGTAAGCAAAGCTAATGTCTTAGAACTGCACAGCGGCAAACTCATGATTTAATTGTAAACCTCTTTCTTCCAAAGGCAGCATTAATCTAACATAGCACTGACGTTAATTCTCTTTCCCTTACAAAGACCCAAATATAAATTTTTCTTTTCAAAACTGTGGACAGGAATATTTTACACAGGAAAAAAGACACATAAATATCAGAAACCATGGTTCGCTAATTAAAGCATTTATGGGGGCTAGAACAAAGTTCTTCTGAGCTTCTACCTTATGTTTTCTCTGGTCCTGCCATCACTCTTTCTTGGCTTTTATTCTCTCTGTAACCTACACCCCACTTGGAAGACCCTCCTGTTTTCTTAACCTTCTCTGCAGCTGAATGATGTTTGTGATATCTCCTCCTGCTTGCTGACCCACACAATGGTCACAATCTGACCTATCCTTGACTGTGATTGATTCTTTCTCTCTGTTGACTTCCAGAAACTCTCAAACTTTATTCATTTAATCAGTTGAGTTTTCACCCTGGATCTGTTCTACCTTCTGGTCACATAATTCCACCAGTGTCCTGACAGAATTCCTGGTACTTGCTGGAGGTATGAGTAAGTGCCATACTGCATTAGAGTGAATCCATGCTGAACATAAAATAAGTAACCAATACTAATGTTTGCAGGCTGTTACAAAGACATGGTGTGGACTTCCAAGTCAGTGACACTTTATACATTCTCAGACTGCGATATCATCTGATGTGCAACAGGAGAACACAGAATCAAGTTCAGGCCCACCCTAAAAAGGGATCTCCATCCATGGTGCCTAGCACAACTGAACCAGAGGGCTAATAAAGCAGCTGCATACTCAGCACTGGTGCAAACTTTCATCAGCCAAACCTAAGAGGGATAGAAATTTCAGCTATGCCAATCATACCTACCGTATCCAAAGTAGCCACCCTCTTAACAGTATTTTCAAATTCATAGGGCTAGGTGGAGGGATGAATAAGCTCTCTGCCTACCTAAGTGGCTGTTTTCAGACATTACAAACTACAAAATATCCAGGCTCACATAATTCCCTGTCTTGCCAGTTAGGGAAATCTTTGATCTAATCCCACTTTCTTTCAGTACTCCAGTTAAAGAGCTTTAACAACTTGGGGTTTATATCGTGCCCACAAACCATGATTCTAAAACACAGTTTAATTCTGGTTTCAAATCCCAGTTTGTGGGCAAGTCCTAATTTGTTCAAGTGCTTGAATGTGGATGTCATAACAAATGCGGTTAGATCAAACATTTCCCAAACTAGGCAGTGTTCAGCCTCAATGCAGCAAGCAAGTAGAGAATGGGGGTGGGGTAGGGGGCATGTAAGCCCAATAGTTCCAAGATTATTCATATTAAAAACAAATCATGATTGGTTTGTGACACCTGAATGCACCCCATTGTCATCTCTGGTCTTCTGCATCAGATAGAGATCTGAAGGCATGTAATGTAATTCTACTGCTGAAGCTAACCAGGTGTGTGTGGCCCCAAAAGCTGCCCATGGATACTGTCTGTTAATGAAATATAAACTGCTCTGAGAACTCAGGAGACAAGCAGCAAAAAAGCATAGCAAATAAATAAAATTCCACCCCTTTCTCCTGCTTATTCATACCTTGTTCTCCTGCTTAAAGAATAAATACATTTTGTGATTGTTTTTATTATCTTGCCCGGTGGGTTAATGGGCATTTGCCACATGAGAATATCATGCTGAAAAATATCTTTCTCTTGAATTCGTCTTCATTTCTGTAGTTTGGTTATATCATGTCTTCTCTTCCCTCCAATGTAGGAAGGAAGAGAAATATACTCTCTTTTTCATGCTTTCTCCATTGCCTTCTCATCAGGTCTTTCACCAAGATGCTCAAAGGCTTTTCACACTTCATACGATTGTTTAAAGAGGCATATTTAGATGGAACATTAAAGTGATCTTGCTCCTTGATTATCATATTTGGGAAGTGAAAAAAACTCTATACATTTCTGTATTAAATCAGAACCATGTGGTAATAAAAGCAGAAGATGAAATGTACTCAGCTTCATGCATGCATATGAACAGATCTGGTAACTTGGTGTAGAGCAGGGAAACAAATTTTGGAATGTGGTCGCATATTCTGCGGTAGGATCAAATAAAAAGATCCTGCACGGATCAAAGCAGTATAAGGCTCAGGCTAATCTATATCTAACACTCACCTCAGTTTGACAAACTGCCCATGATGTGGTACAGGCTTATCTGAACTATGAGGCCTGCCAGTTATAAGAAGATAAGGGCCATCATTTACAAAACATCAACGTACCCTCCAACATTTCACCAATTAAAATGGGGATATTTCAAGAACCATTTCTGCCACATTCCATGATATATAGCTGAAGGTTCAACGTTGTCCACAATATGCTATATTCAATTTATCTCCTGGAATACATTGTTTTTTAAAAAAAATCCAGAGGGTATTAGTCTTTCTGGTTAAAGATATGTCAGGAGAGAAAAAAACTGTCTTACAATTTATTGTTAGTTCAAAATATGCTTCAAAAGCTGTAGTGTGTGAAGTGGTAGGGTGTGCCTTAGGGTTGTTGTGCATGAACATCCATGCATGTGCACTGGGCCAAAATACATATCACAAGCTAAGAAATTTGTCTGCTAAAAACTGGAGGAATAGGCTAAATTCTCAAAAAATGACAACTCCAGCAGCTGCTACAAACAAAATCTTAAACAGGGATCAAAGAAAAAAAAATAGAAGGAAAGGTGGGGACAGCAATCTACTAGCAAAGTGTACAAGGAAAATAGGGACAGCTGATACATATGAATCAAGTTTTGATGCCTCAGAGCACTAAACTGTCTTTATAAATGTTGAAAGATTTATAACAAAATCTATTCTATGCATGGAATAAAACATTTACCACATACATGTTATGCCTTTTCTCTATATACTCTATCCTTGGAACCCCCCTCACTAGAAAGAAGGCAGCAACAATTATGATTTAATCGTAACAGCAACAACAATAATTTTATTTTTACCCCACCCTCCTCTTGCCAGGCCAGACTCAAGGCAGCTTACAATACAAAATATATAATATAATGTATATACAATTTTTAAAACCACACTAAAATACAAATAAATAACAATCTAGATTGACACAATCCTATAGTCTCTCAGGAGGAAAGGTATATTTAACTGGCATAGAACCTTACAAAATGCAAATAACTGGGCACTGGTGAACACAGGATCCTGTAGGATTTACAAAGTAAACCAGGAATGCGGAGGTGTTGTGCGGTAAATGGCACAATGAAATATCTAGATATGGCCAAATAGAAGAGAGCACTGGTAAACAATGAATGTTTGCACTGCCTGGAGGCAAAGGGTAACTGTAGGGTGCCTTGGAACCAAGTGAAGGCCGCACCAAATTACTTCCTCAGAATCAGTGCCAACAGAAGATCTGAAACGAAAGGTCTGCACTTCAAAGTTATCTGTATGTTCTGGTCTCTGTCTCATGGTACGGTTTCTGTGAAGCACAACTAAGGGGATTAATTTCATGACTGAAGAGAACCTAAAGGTTTATATACATTTGAACCAGCCCTGCCTAATATTAGATAACAACTAAGTGTACAGAAACAAATAATTAATATAGGAGCTAACAATGAAGGCTACTCTTTGGACCTTGTGTTTGGTAGCTGGGGCTATATTTTTATTCCATTTGCATGGCAAACTTGAGACTCTAGCAGTAGTAAATAAGAACCTGAGAAATAGCAGAAGGGTCAAGG
Organism: Sphaerodactylus townsendi; assembly: GCF_021028975.2. NCBI lineage: Eukaryota > Metazoa > Chordata > Lepidosauria > Squamata > Sphaerodactylidae > Sphaerodactylus > Sphaerodactylus townsendi. Next base: position 39,493,011 of record NC_059431.1, read on the forward strand.
ATGTGATTGGTAGGTAGAAGCACTTGGCAATGCAGAGAGAAATAGTGAACTATTATTACAAATCAGGAATCACAAGAACATAATAACATAAGAAAGAGCCTGCTGGATCAGACCAGTGTCCATCTAGTCCAGCACTCTGCTACTCGCAGTGGCCCACCAGATGACTTTGGGAGTTCACATGCAGGATATGAAAGCAATGGCCTGTTGCTGCTGCTGCTCCCGAGCACCTGGTCTGCTAAGGCATTTGCAATCTCAGATCAAGGAGGATCAAGATTGCTAGCCATAGATCGACTTCTCCTCCTCCGTAAATATGTCCAAGCCCTTTTTAAAGCTATCCAGGTTAGTGGCCATCACCACCTCCTGTGGCAGCATATTCCAAACACCAATCACGCATTGCGTGAAGAAATGTTTTATTTTATTAATCCTAATTCTTTCCCCCAGCATTTTCAATGTACGACCCCTAGTTCATATTGTAAGAAAGAGAAAAATTTCTTTGTCGACATTTTCTACCCCATGCATAATTTTATAGACTTCAATCATATCCCCCCTCAGACGTCTCCTCTCCAAACTAAAGAGTCCCAAACGCTGCAGCCTCTCCTCATAAGAAATGTGCTCCAATCCCTCAATCATCCTCGTTGCCCTTTTCTGTACTTTTTCTATCTCTTCGATATGTGGAGATATGGAGACTAGAACTGAACACAGTACTCCAAATGCAGTCGCGCCACTACTTTATATAAGGGCATGACAATCTAAAAGAAATAACAGGTGACAGTATTTTGCCAGCAAAAAACTGACCATGGTTCTCTTTCAAAGAAGATAATGTAATTAATTGGTTGACATTTATTAAAGCATTTTAATTCAATGTTTTCTACATTCAAGGCAGCTCTCAATAACATAGCACACTAAAATGATATAATTAGCGTAGAAAACCATAAATCCAGCAAATAAATTTGACATCCAAATTATTGCAAAATAAGACTTGGGTTTGGCACTCTTTATGAATCAGGTCCACAGCTCCTCCCAAGGACAGGAATTGCAGAGCTCCAGGGCAAAAATGGAAAGTTGTGGTCTCCTGCAATGGAGGGGATGCTCTGCTGACCACAACGGCCATGCAGGTACATACATGGTACAAAGATGGACTAAAACTTGGACACTTATGTTACCTTATGTAATTATTAAACATTTACAAAAGACTATCAAAAATGCACATTCCATCCCATATTTTTACAGATGGCCAAATACAGATACAAATACAGAATACAAATACCATGAGTGCATCTTTCTGTGCTGGAGAAGTTGTTGATGTATACACATCATAAGAACTTATTCTTAGGACCTTAGGCCTTGACCTAGATAGCCCCATCAGATCTCATAAGCTAACCAAAACAAGAGTTACATCCTTCTAAACAGATTGACTTCAATAGATTAAGAAAACTGTTACGTTGTTTAGGATTAAGAACTGAGATGTAAGAGTACAATCTTGGTCTTCCTAATTCATAGCAACATTTCTGTTGATTTCAGGGATTGAAGTTGTTCCCTCCTTAGTAAGAATTTTTTTTCTCAGGTCTCTTCATTAGGAATGTTCCCAGATATTTCTGGTCTGAATGCAGCCAAAAACAGAGGTGGAGCTACAAGGGGATGGGGGGTAAGCATTGCACTGGGCGTACACCTGGGGGGACAGAAAATCCCCCCGCGGCACCCCCCTGCCCCCTGCGGCGCCACACTTACCTTATTTCAGCCTGAAAGAGCAGGCTGGAAAAGTGGCCTATTCACTTGAGTCTGAAAATGGCCTGGTGGGAACTACACTTCCCATTAGGCCTTGCGAAACCTAAGGTCTCCTGGAAAGTGTAGTGTAAGGTTAAAGTGGGGGGGGGCGTCACGGGGGGCATAAAATGCAGAGTGCGCACTGGGTGCAGTATGGTCCAGCTACACCTCTAGCCAAAAATATCTTACTGGTCTTTTTTTAGGTATATTTGGGTATCCAGAGTGGTACTTGGGACTTATGGAATACCAGTATCTGGGTCCTGAATATTTCTGGGAATACTGTGGAACTGTCTGAAAAATATCAATAGGTGAAGGACCGGTTTTTATTAGGAATTTACTTCAGAGAATTCCAGGTGGGTATCCATGTTCATTTATAATAGCTAAATAAAATAGAAGCTCAGGGCACATTAGAGACTAACAGAATTCATTTCAGGACAGGTTCCAATGGGAAAAAAAGTCAGAAAAAAATAATCCAAGTGTTTCTATGGTTTGTCTGTCGTCATCCCCCCTCCCCACTCCCACACGCATAAAAGGTTCCTCTTGTCCACTCTAACCAGAGAATTAAAGGTTAGGAGGAAGGAATCTACTTCTCTCTATATGGAATTTCCAGGAGCCTTGACCTAGATAGCCCAATTAGATCTCATAAGCTAATCAGTGTTGGCCTGGGGTAATATTTAGATGGAAGACCTCTCAAGAATACAAGAGTTGTGGTGTGGAGGCAATGCCAAGCTACCTCTGAACATCTCTTGCCTTGAAAACCCTATATAGTTGCCATAAGTCAGCTGTGACTACGGCAAAAGAGAAAGGGAGAAAAAAAGAAAAAATAAAGAAAAAATAATAATTTCCAGGACTAGAATGTTGTGGGTTTTCCAGGTTATATGGCCATGTTCCAGTAGTGTTTTCTCCTGACATTTTGCCTGCATCTGTAGCTGGCTAAAGATGCCAGCCACAGATGCAGGTGAAACGTCAGGAGAAAATACTACTGGAACATGGCCATACAACCTGGCAAACCCACAACATCCTAGTGATTCCAGCCGTGAAAGTCTTCGACAATCCAGGGCTAGAGTTTGCCCTTTTGGTTATAGGAGATTGTGTAGGAAGCAAGGGAATAGGAATCATATGGAAGGGGAAAAGATCAAAATATTAGAGACAGTTTATTGCTAAAATGACCGACTTTAGTAGTGAGATCAGAAAAGGTGGTTAGAAAATGGTACCTTAATTCTACAGAAAAATGTAAATGACGTGAAGCATGGGCTTCATTCTCTAATAAATAATAGTGAATAGGTTTATGATGTTGTAACTGATTTTATGGTTGAGGAGTTGCTTTTACAAGATCCTTAGACCTACACATCTTGATGCCCCAATTTTTATGTGGAATATTCTGTTTCATACAGCATTGGTTGCAAATCTGGAAATGAGGAAAACCAGTAGTACAATACCGCTAAACCATATTGTAGAATCATCATGACTTTTCATTGATTCTTTTCATTGATTCTTTACCTTAACTTATGTTTTTCAAACCAGCTCAGGGAAAATGCCAAAATGCCAACATATATATATATGCCCAGAATGAGGCACCATGTTATAACTCTGTCATAACAAGAAGCATTTTATAAAAGGCCACCTTGGTATTATAGAAGATCAAACACAGAAATTACAATGATGATGATGATCAGAAAAATCATCTGCCCCCCCCCCCGCCCCCGCCATGACTTTTTCCCCATGTATTCATCACATTACAGTAAGGAGCAGGGAAAACAGTTGCAGTTCCTCTCCTCCCCAAAAAAGAGCTAGTTTTGTCTGAAAACTGCAGCATATGTACCCCTTTCAGGAGCCTTCCCTAAATATGGGCTGTTTACACATGAGATAGTATACAGCAATGCATTTTTAATGCTATGTCTTGGACATCTGCATAGGAGAAATGCAATGTGTGAAGTAGCTGTAATTGACCCAGATAAAGGATCCATTACATATTCCTTGAAATTCTTGACAGTCATAATTCCTGATGAGTAGATATGTTAGTTTAGTTGTTGCAACTAAAATAAACTGGTCTCTTATGGCATTTTAAACATCACCACAATTTTATTCCAAACTAAATTTTCATGGACTAGAGACAGTTCTTCAGATGCTATGAATACATCTTCACTATGCCATCATTTTATACAGGAAAATTATGTCATATGGTATGTATGCCATCATGTATCACTAATGCCCTTCTGCTCTCTACATAGGACAAAGAAACCAATTCCTAAGAAATGGACATTAAAAATAATAATAGAAACCACTTAGAGAATATATTCAGTAGATACCAGGACATTGTTTTTAACCTAACATACTTCAAGAAAGCAATTTAAAGGGGAGGCTCCAGCATGAACTAGCTCAATTGAGAACTGTATTGATGGTTCACAATACCTCCCCCAGAACCAGGAAATAAGATGTTTCCCTATAGCTGTTGACTATATTATTCAAACCTGAGACTCCATGCCCATTACAAGTATTATTGATTAGTTTTACATAACTAGTGAATGATCTCTGCATTTGATTGAATGTAAATTTTACATAGTTATATCTTCCTCTGTAGTGTTCTGTATTTCATGGCCCCTGGACCCCGCTACTTATTTTTAATAGGGCAATTGAAGTGGAATTACACTCTTTTAAAACCCACTGACCTCAATGGACTGATAAAGGGTGTGACTCAGCTAGGATTTTGCTGTAAACTACCTACATAAAATGACTGCATAATGAAGGTCCATTTACAGTGTCTGAAGAACTGGGTTCATCCCAAAGGTTTAAACTGGAATAAATTTTAGACTTTAAAGTGCACATTATTTCTGAAAGTTAAGAGTTATTTCTCTTTTAATTTTTGTATAGGGCATTCCAAAACTGCCCATAACAAATTAAATGCATATTTCTATAGAATGGTGAGGAGGCATTTCTAATAAGAGAAATGGTAAAAATTAAGATATATTAGCCAGAATTGATATTCTGGTTTGGTTTGAAGTTATGTTGATAAATTGCTCATTCTTGGGTATAGTGGTCTCCTACTCCTTGTGATGATAAACTGATACCTGACAATGGAAAACATAATAGAAGGGCACTCCATGGATTGGGGCCATATAGAGAGAAGAGACATTTTCCTACAAACTTGAGGGAACCCCCTGGTTTGCATAAAAATATGGAGTAAAGTTTACCAAAAATAAATAAATAAAAGAAGGAAAGATGTCTGCACTTGTGCACATAATGCTTCTAGGCAGACCTAGTGGCGTCCTTACCCCAGGTGGAGAAACAAATAGAAGTCAGATAGGAGGGCAAGGGTAGAAATTGCTGTCACCTCTGTCACTGCTCCACCACAGAAGAGTGAAAGAAAGGGACAGGCAGGATGACACAGAGATTTACAAATGGGGAAAATAATGGGCAAGCAGGCAGAATGGGGGAGGGGGAAGGAGGGTTAGAATCCTGCTCTTTGTGAGCTTGCCTGTGGGGGAGGAGCAGGTTCACCACCAATATGGTACAGTGGGCATTTCTGAATGGATGGCTGAGGCAGTAGGCAAGGAAGGCAGCAATGGCAGGGAGAGTAAAGGATGTGTGCTGTTGGGCCTGCAAGTATGGGAAGAAAGAAGAAGGTGGCACAGGAGAACAAGGCAGCAGAACAGAAGAAGCAAGCAGCAAAAAGGTGATCTGCGCAGGAGGCCACATGAGTGGCACGAGAGGCAGTGAAGGAGGAGAAAGTGGTGGTAGAAGCAGAGAGGAAAGACATGACAAGAGGAGGAGGAGGTGGTGTGTGAGGGTGAGAAAGTGGGAGGCAGAGAACTATATTAAGATCTGGGAATTTCTTTGTACAGTTTATCCTCAAAACTGTGAAATTCACATGGGGGCACTGAAGCTGGCAATTTACATTTCCCAAGGCAAACAAATAAAAAAGCAAGGATCTGATCTGATCAAACTTTTACTTTTAAGTATTAACCTTCCATCAAATAAATGGCACTTAAAAGTTCTTGATTTGAGATTAACATTTCCTGAGAAAATGAACAAAGGCCTTCCAAATATCAACTCTCTTAAGAAACACAATGTGTTATTATATTGGATTGGGGTACCAAAATACTGGTTCTTAATATAAGTAGAATGTAGGCTAGGAATAATATCAGCATTGTATTGTGGAAGGCTTTCACGGCCGGAATCACTGGGGTGCTGTGTGGTTTCTGGGCTGTATGGCTGTGTTCTAGCAGCATTCTCTCCTGACGTTTCGTCTGCATCTGTGGCTGGCATCTTCAGAGGATCTGATAGTAGGAAAGGAAAGCAAGTGGAGTATATATGCCTGTGAGTAACAATGAAGACAGCAAGGTCAATAGGTGAGGGCATCTGAATAGAAGTAGTCTGGCCTTCGTTCCCTTTGATCGTTTATTGTCTATAGTCATCCTGTGTTTGTGTGGAACTGATTAGTCACTGTCTTAACTCTAGTGTTTTTCAACACTGGCAGCCAAGTTCTGTTCATTTTCATGGTTTCTTCCTTTCTGTTGAAATTGTCCATGTGCTTGTGGATTTCAATGGCTTTTCTGTGTAGTCTAACGTAGTGGTTGTCAGAGTGGTCCAGAAGCTCCAAGAATATCAGCATTTTCTTTTACAAGTTCAAGGTTAAAAAGAGATTACTAAGATGCAAATATATATTTTCATTATTTATCTATTTAAGATATAGCAACAACCAGAATGAAGGTGTCAACTCTATAAAGGCAATAAAAATAAAGTCAATAAACAGTTTCAATTATTTTCTTATTGGTTGGCATTAATAGAAAAACATGCAAAAATGGTATCTATGGATGCAGTATAGCTATTAATACCAGGTGGAGTACTTTCAGAGTCAGGAATCTAATAAGCATGAAGGCAGAACTAGGTTAACTGGATAGAAAAGTTCAATGAACAGAAATAAAATGCATAAAGCTGTAGGAAGGTTATATTCTCAAAAAAGCGCACATATTAATTCTGATTATATATCTGTAACCAATAAAGGCATTATTCACTCTTCATTTTTTAAAGGAGTAATTAGAACTTAGAGGCAGAGAAGAAAACTTCAGAAAATAGAATGGGACAATCTGAGGATCATAATCTAAGGATTATATTCCACTAAGGAAATTAATGAAAAGAGAGAACCAAGCAAGCTCAGTTTACAGGTCTCCCGTGATATTGATAAGGTTGATGTTTGCAGGTCTCCCATGATATTGATAAGATTTCTCCTTAGCTAAAAATAAATATTTTTAAAAACAAGAGTTTCTTTGGTATACCCCCCCCTCAAACTCTTAGACCTTTCCTCTGATGTACTCTTTATGTATGCTGCATATGTTACAAAAAGAAACTAGCTTAAATATATGAAGCTGCTGGAGTGAAGAAGTATCATGTACATAGCCATGGAGAAGCTTAAGCATCCTATGAATTAGGAGGGCATGTGATTCCTTAACTTGGACTATATCAGGGTTCTGTTCAATGTATTGTTGCTTTTAATTAGCCAGAGTACTGTAGGTAGTATAATGACAATGATATATGACTAAATAGTATGGTACAAATCATAAACACTGATACAGAACGATGAAGAAATTCAAATTAGTAACACCCCTAAATGACTAAATGACCATAAAGGAGCTCAAAGAATGTTAAACATCTTTAACAGATGAGCCTCTCCAACATCAGGTATGTGATTACTGATCATCTACGTTACAGTGTGCCATGAATTAGAGGCAGTGGTGGGATCCAAAAATTTTAGTAACAGGTTCCCATGGTGGTGGGATTCAAACTGTGGCGTAGTGCTAATGGGACTGGGCGGGACATGACGGGGGCGTGGCCGGGCATCCCATGGGCGGGGCATTCCTGGGCGGGGCTGTGGCAAAGATGCAGCCACTGTGCCAGTCCTTGGGCGGGAAACGAATGCACGCAGATGCAGGCTGCCACGCACGCCGGTGCACCTCCTGCTAGACTGCTTCAAGTTCTGCACGCTACTGCTGAGGGGAGGGGCGTAACTAAGGCAAAAATCACGTGGCAAAATCACCAATTAGTAACCCCCTCTCAGCACACACAAATAATTAGTAACCTACTCTCGGGAACCTGTAAGAACCTGCTGGATCCCACCTCTGATTAGAGGCACACTATTTACTTTTGGATTCTTGGTCTCATTTAGGTGTTTGCACTAGAAACCATAGGAAATTGCTGAGTGCTTGTTGGTTGAGGCCAGTGATGGACTGCAGAGAAAAAGTTAATTTAAAACTGCAGGTCTGTCAGAGGCATTATTGTTTACATTCAGAATGAGGCATAGAAGGCCTTAGGAACCTGATTGGTTGTGGCATCCTGCACTCTGATTGGCTAAAAAAACTTGATGATGCACAGAGGAGGATATCTCTCTGTGAAGAGCTATCTGAGGAGAGTAGTTGCAGTAAGTGGTATGAATCTGGTTTGCTCTACTTTGTGACAGCCTGTGAGCTGTGCGTTGAAAGCAAATTAATACTCAGAACTGAGTGAACTAATGAAAGGTTATTGAGGGGCTCAAGCTGAGGGGCCATATATATAACCAGGGAGGGATATATCTTCCAGAGAGAGGGAAGAATAATCTCTTGAGCCAGTTGTCAGGAGTAGTTGGGGTTTTGCTTAATTTTTCATCCAGAAATTTATGTTTTATTTTCTAAATGGAGGCTGAGTAAGGTGAAGTACCAAGTAAAGTACTGAGTGAAGTACCAAGCCTGTGTTGGACTTTGAGGGTGATATTCATTAGCCAGTACCATCTGAATATAAGTGTACCATCTGAAGAACATCTAAGTAATAACTGAATAACATCTAAGCTAACTATAAATCTAAACAAAGTTATTAAGCTAGTGCCTAAATCAAATACCTTTGTGCCTTTGTGCTAGAATAGAAATTTATTGTTTCGTTATTAATTTCTTACCTTTCCTTTAAAGAATTATAGTTTATTTTAGCATCACAACAATCCTATGATATTGATTAGGTTGAAAGACAATGACCTTTTCAAGAACATCAAGTGGAAGTTAAACTGCATGTTATGTGACAGATCTGAGACCAAATCTCTAAATGTACTTGTTACACTTTAGATAAATAGCTGGGGGCAATTTGGACTGAAGCTTAACCTTGGGGAGACAGAATCTTTTATCATAATGTTTTCCTGATAGAAATTGCCTTCTCATTTGAGCTGCTCCTGAAAGGAAAAAATAGGTATTATAAGGATGCTGTATTTATTTCCTATTGGAGCTAACTTTAGCCTGAGAGGACCTGGTTTTTACAGGAAAAATGACAAGGGGAGGTGTATTAACTCTCGTTTTCCTCAGGAATATGGTCTTGATCCCCTAGTTGTTTTTCATGCTTAAAAGTTACAGTATGAGATGCAATCACTGTCAACATAGAATACAGTTTAATCATGACCTATAAAATGTAAGGGTTTCCCACATTCATACTGCTCTATCTTTTATTGATCAAGAAAGATGGGAATAATTAAAGGTATCCTAATATACAATAATTTAGGTATCTTAACAGGGAAATGGGAAGTATTTTTTAATTGCATTTTACATGTTTTTTATAGAGTACAGTCTGTCACTATTGGATCAAGTTATTGGTGTTTAATGCTAATACCGGTAATCTTAGAATTTAAACTAGGAATTAGAATTTTTTTTAAAATGTCTGTGTCTAAAGTATATATAAACTCTGAAAAATCGATGAAAATCTAAAACAGGCTCAAGTTTCTATCATTTATGGTTCCAGGTAAAGTTTGAGAACTTGTAAGCAGAGGACAGAGTCACTGAGCAAGGTTTTCTGAAGAAAGAGTGTGGCTCTTTTGCCTCTTGTTAGGATTTTACAAGTACCTATTTCATTCAAGCAAGCAAGAGTAATAAATAGAATACTGAAGTCACATGCCTGGAATCACATGAGCTTCTAGAAAGATCTCTCTTCTTCCAGCAAAAGGAGAGACAGACACACAAGCACAGATAGACTGAACATATACCCAGACTGAACACTTGCATAGATAGAGTTTGTTGTTCCTATATTTGGTGTAAATTCATTTGTTATCTAGCAAAGTTTTACAAAACAACTCACATCTCTGCTATATTATTTACATTGCTAATTCACTGCAATACAACACTTCTTGCATTCTCTTTAGGATATAGTTATCAAAAGGGTACAACAGTTCCTATATTCTAAGACGCTATCCCAGCCCTCTTTCATGTCATAATTTGGAAACTGAATTAATAATAACATTTAATTCATAATAAAAAATCTGCAACCCTCTCACCTGTTTAAGTAAGAATACATTAAATATGATATATATTCATGTAGCATTGCTTAATGTGCATGTTCTGTTCTGAGAACAAAATTCACTTTCAGCCCCATCCACGAGCTTGGTGCCCAGCCGTGATGTGGCACTACCTGGCCACTACTCAGTGGTGGGATCCAACCAGATCATCCAAGGGTCTGCCCACCTGCCACAACCCCCCGCCCACCTACCTGACTGCTGCGCCCCAGCCTCCTTCTCTGATGTTGGGCAGGAGAGAGGTGAGGGAAGGCAGCAGCTTTGGTGGGTTGGCTGTGGCATGGGGAGGGAGGGCCAAGAAGCCTGCTGGAGCACCATCAGGGCAGGCCACCCCAGCAGGCTGCGCCACATGCGCAGCCCCATCTGTGGCTGGCCAGGCCCCCCGCAAATGGGGCCACGTTCACAGCATGGCCTGTTGAGGTGGTCTGCCCTGCTGACACTCCAGCAGGTCTCCTGGCCCTCACCTGAAGGCCACGTGCCATGGTACCACCCCAGGATGGCTGCTGATTCAGCTGCGTGCCTCTGGGCCGGCAGACCAATCTGCAGCCGCCCTAGGGTGGTGCCATTGTGGGATTCAGCCGGTTAGCTACCGGTTTGGAAGAACCCGTGCAAACTGACTGAATCCCACTTCTGCCACTTCTACCCCCAAAGAGGCTTTACAGTGGCGTGGGGAAGTCAAAAAGCCTCCCCATCACTGAAAAACCTCAATGGGCTGCACTGAACTTATGCCAGCCAAAAGACTGGCTTAAGTGCAGAGTGAGGCCTCTGGTGTAACACCAGCAAGGATAGGAGGGAGCTAACTAATGTCGGCACCTCCCCTAAGTCACCCCTGCTATACTGGCAGTGGCAAAGGGGCACATGGGGTTCAGCGCAGTGTTCCAGTGCCTGGAGATGGGGAGCAGCAGTGACGGCACACCAGCAGAATCGCCCATCTGCCGAGGTAAGTGGCCCTGGGAAGGCAAACCTGCCAGCACAGCAGCACGCCACTCCCTGAAGTGGATTCACCCCCCACCCTTTGGATTGGGCTCTTTGAGTCCAAAACAAAAAAACTAGAGTGCAGACTGAACCAAAACTGAATGATTTCTAAGATTTCACTAGTGGATGGAAAGGAGGATAAAGATTTTTTTTAAAAAAAGATTACTATGAAATAAATGAAATTCTCAAATGATATGATCCATAGCATTCTTCTTTATTTCTTTGAAATCATGTAACACATGGGGGCATGAGAATGTTAATTTGAGGGTCTGGAAGTGGAAGTGACAGATGTCTCCATGGACTCCCAGACTAAGTCATATGATATATGTCTTCATCATCATCACTAATTCGATTTGATACCTTGCATTCCCTGACAAAGTGTGCTCAGAGCAGCTTCCAATATATAAAAATACAATTTACATATAAATACCATCTACAAATAATAAAATATCAATAATCCATATAAATTTTTTGACTTTTGATGCTAAGCATACCCAAGGGTGGAGTGAAACACAACTTCCCCAATTTTATAAAGAAAAGGGAAGAAGGGAGAGAGAGGCCAACAAGATGGATGTATCAATCCCATTGCTGCCCCCAGCTATAGGCCTAGTGGGAAAATTGTGCCTTGCAGGCCCTACGGAATGGCCTCCCTGTGCATTGTCTATCACATACCCTGAAGCTGTGAAAAGGTCTAAATAGGCACCACAAAACGCAGCATTCAGACTCGAATTAAGGAGCACGAAAGACACTGTCGGCTTAACCATCCTGAAAAATCAGCAGTAGCAGAACATGTCTTAAACAAAACTGGACATAACATTTTATTTGAAAACATTGAAATTCTGGACAATTCAGAATGTTACTATATCAGACTGGACAGGGAGGCAATTGAAATTCACAAACACCAAGACAACTTCAACAAGAAAGAAGAGACTCTGAGAATTAACAAAGCTTGCCTACCAGTACTTAAAAACACCAGAAGCAAAGGCCAAGGGCATGCTAAGTTCATGGACAATGGACTCCACCCAAACACAGGATTTGCATTCACCAATACTGCTGATGCTGCAGGGAATGTAAATGTGAATCACTCCCTGGACTGAAAAACCCCACTTGCAATACTATATTATCAACCACACCTTTGCATAGCAAGTTCACCCAAACACTTACTGATTGGTTTCCCACCCGGGGACATTCATTTCTCACTGGACACAGCGTGTAACAGACTTCACTCTGTGATACACTTCTGAAGATGCCACGCACAGAAACAGGCAAAACGTTAGGAACAAGATCTACCAGATCACGGCCACATAGCCCAGAAAACCCACCACAACCAGTTGAATCCAGCCGTGAAAGCCTTCAACAAAACATACAACTGTCTTTTATTTCAAACATTTTCTTTCTCTACCTGAAGAAAATGTTCCTTAGAATTATCCAATATTTGTCCTCCTTCGTTGAACTGTAGTTAGAGCCCTGTGCAGGCTTTATTTTTGCCTGGAGTATGAGACACCACTGGGAGGAAAGCTATCTATAGAAGAGCAATAGCTTGACTTGATGGATTCCAGAGGGGTAGCTCTGTTAGTTCGTTGCAGCCAAAACAACAAAGAATCTCACGGCACCTGAAGGACTAACAGGTTTATTGTGACAGAAGTTTTTTGTGATCTACAGCCACTTTGTCAGATCCATGAAATGTCGCTTGAACTGGAAGATATATTTAAATCAATCTGCCAACTAGGGTAACACTTTGTGCATCTGACAAAATGAGCTCTAGCCATAGAGACAGAAGAAGGGTGGGATGAAGTTTGCTGGTGACCTTGGGCTGTTCACACTATGTCAGCATAATCTACCTCACAGGATTGCTGTGAGGATATAGTGGGGAAGGAAGAACCGCTTTTGCCACTGTGATTTCCTTGAAGGAAGGGTGAGATAAAAATGGTCTAGATATTCTTGAATAATATGAACTGGATATAAATGGAATGGAATAAAGAAAATTAGGTATGCCGCAGAGTATGCGTGAAAACAAAAGGCTATTCGAAATTATAGGACCTACATCATGCCCCCTAGGAGTTTCTTAGTTTGCTTGACCTTCTGACCTTATTAGGTAATAACTTCTCCTCTCCTTGCCCTTTTTATGAATTTGTACCCACATACCTGTATCTTCTTTCTGGCAAGTAAGGATAATGCTTCATGGTTCTAATGAAGCAGCCTCTGGCTCTCAAAAGATAAATGTATTAGTCAGTGAGATGCCTCGCTACAGTCTTGGCTGCTTTTGAAGGATAAGTGATTAGAATTTAGAATTGCGTTCTTATGGCACACATCCGGACCGGGTAGTAAGAGGAGAGGTGGCCAGTGCACAGGCCAAACTAGCAGTTTGCAAAGAAATTTTGAACATGAATTGAGATCAGATGGGGCACTTGTAGTATCTCAGAATGATTTCTGGATGAATTCCTTGTTCCAAAATTACCAGGATTGTGAAAGAAAAACTAAGACAAATCACTTTCCACAATTTTTCTCTCCCCTTGGCTGCAATCCAATTATTTGGAAGTAAGACCCATTGGGAATAATATGAGACTCACCTTCAGCTTTATATTCTTGGCATGCAAGTACAGGGCCATAATTTTCCCAGAGTGAGGACTGAAGGGAAAAGAGGGGGAGCTGGGCAGAAGTTTTTTAAAAGACGCAGCACTTGCGCCTAGGTATTCGGTGTACACTGAGACGTCTGTAAACAAATGCTATTTCTTTGGTATCAGTGATGAGGGAGGGGGTGACCAGGCTTGTGAGAGAATGTGGACTTGCTCACTTCTGGTCCATTTGTGTGCCTATATGTGTCTGTGCAATGAAGACACCATCTACCCCTTACAACAAACTGCCTGTCACAACAGCAGCGCCCACTCTTTCTCCCTCTCTCACTTTCTCTTGGCAGGGCACAGCCATCAGACGAAGTGAGAGGAAGAAACATTAACTCCAACAGCTGTTTCTTGACCCCGGCTGTCAGTCTGCCCGAGCATACATTTTTTGGAGAGTTGTATTCGGGGAAACAAAAGTGGGAGTTTTTTGGGGGTGCGGGAGGGATAGAGGGGCTGGATGGGTGACTCCAGCCCCTTTCCCTCTTCCGGGCCGACCAGGAACCCCTCGCGCGCCACACGCCGCCTTCTACTGTGCATAGAGCTGGAGCGAAGTAACTTGCAAGCTCTCCGCTCGGTTCCCTCGCCTGCAGCCTCCCTCTCCTCCCCTCTCCCGACGCACGCGCTAGCTAGCTAGCTAGCTCGCTTGCTCACTCACTCACTCACACACACGCACGCACACACACAGACAGAGCCAGCGCCAGTGCTAAGAGCCGTAGCTAGACTACAGTAATTCCCCAGCATGGGCGGCTTGAAACCGCTCAGGCTGAATAGCATTTGCTGTTCCGTCCCTGCAGCCGCCTCCCTCCGCTCTTGCAAGAGCAGCTCTCTCATTCTCCTGGAAGTTGTGCTGACACAGTCTCGCTGCCACAAGAAGTTTGTCAACATCAAACTTCTCCAGCGCGCGCGGTACGTTCACCTTCCGTTAGCATTTTTTGTTGGCTGTTGCAAGGCAGCGCGGCGGCAGCAACAGGTTGCCCCCGGCACACACCCCCCACAGCCGTGGCGCACGCATCTGCGCACATGTACATGCAAGCGTGTTATTCTGGTTTATGTATACACACCAACATGATCAGGGGTCAGTACTGGAACAATAGATTGGCCTCATGCAGCAGGGGAAAAAGAAACAGATTGTGTAAGCTTTTTTTAATGGAGTTTTTATGGTTTGGGGGAAAGGAATGTGCGTGGCAAATATCAAGACATCTATTTGTGCGATTCAGAGTAACTCCGGGCTAAACACAACAATTTCATTGGATTTAAACTGGAGTAACTCTGCATAGGATTGCACTGATAAACTATGAGCAAAGGTTATATGCTAAATAGCAGAGGCAAGGGCAAATATGTTGAGCAAGTGGTGGAACCTCCCTTGCCACTCAATACAGAGAGAAAGGGCAACGGTATTTTCTCGTTAGACTTCTAGAGTGAACTAGAGAAGAGAAAAACTTTACAAACGGAGAATTTCTTGTTAGTGGAAAGAATCAGACACTGGCACCTTGATTAACTGTAAAGCAGCAAAACGTCAACCGAGTAGTGTCTTAATCCAAGCAGATCTTGTTCACATTGTAGTTACATGATTATTAGATTAAAATTTTTAATGCTCTTGGAGTTTCCCAAAGCTTTTGAAGATTAGGGAAAAGTTAACCCTCTCTTCTCGTTATGAGTAAACGTGTAAGGTGGGTTGCTATAAGCAAAATCATTGGCCTTGCCAAAACACAGACTTGGCTTTATAACCAGCTGATCATTTGATAAGCAAAAAGCAAAATAAAAAAGTCCCTCCAAGTAATCTGGAAATATGAGGTTGGATAATTTATTAGGAATTTTTCTTTGTAGTAATTTTTTCCCCAGCCTCATAGGCTATTTGGGGCTTGATTGTTTAGTTGTTATGGGTTACTGTAACAACTAGGGTTACCAGCTTAGGGTGGGAAATTCTTGAAGATTTTGTGGGTGGAGCCAGGGGGGTGAGGGTGGGGGTGGGGAAAGGGAGAAACTTCAATGGGATAAAATGCCACAGAGTTCCCTTCAAACTTCTGTAAATAAATTAATCACTCTGACCTGGAGATCAGTTGTAATCACCACTTGGAGCTTGGCAATTATATTCATTTTCCCAGCCCTAAAAAGTCCTTGAGGATTTTTGCTCAGTATGTGTTTGTCTTAACATGCTTAACTAGTGGTGCTGTAGATGATGCTCAGTAGGACAGTCAATTAGATTTCAGTAGTTTCATCAATAAATGTAAATGTATTTGCATATTGCCAAAGTTATATGTGCATATTGAAAATATCAATGGAAGTTGTATTTTAAGGATGACAGCTGCTAGTGTAGCTGAAGCTATTGCTAATAGTTAGAAAGAGAGACTGTCGTAATGCTTTTTTCATTATGTGTGTAGCTGAAATATCAAATATTTGCTTTTACAGTAGCACAGCAGTGCCTAAAGGTCTTCTCAAAAAAGAACAAAATCTAATTTCCTTAGTTCTATCATGGAATATTCAGATTTAAAATATATTTTGACACTGATTTTAACTGAGAATTCTTTATTTCAGGGTTACTGCTAGAAGGAAATCCATAATTATACTTTGAAATGTAAAATACCCATCAGCTTTGGCTATGCTTTTTGGGGAAAAATCTATCACTTGTCTTTTTCATTACACTAACAAAGAAGGAGAATAGGCAAGTTTGTACAACTTGAAGGGTGATGAACTCTGGCTCGGGGGGCCCCCCCCGGGCCCCCCGATCAGTGACTGCCTTCCTCTGTATAGCATGCTGGGAATTCTTTGGTGATCTCCCATCCAAATACTAGCCAGGATTGACCCTGCTTAGCTTCTGAGAGCTGATGAGATCAGGCTAGCCTGGCCATATAGCCAGGCCGATTTATACAATGTTTCCTTACAATTAACATGTCCTTAATTTTTTCAAATTAAGTTGAACATTAACATAGGAAAATAATTTAGCATTGAAGTGGAGTGGAAGAGACTGTGAAGGATTACTAAATGCTCTAACAAGGAGGTAGGGGTCATAGTTAAGGGCATGAATGTTATGAACATTTCCTTTACCTTTTGACTTTTATCTTGTGCCCAGCTTACCAGTTGCAGCAGATAGGGGAAGGCAAAGAAAAGAGATTGGCCTACTAGTTGATAATGCTGTGAGCTGACTATGTGGACAGTAACATGTCTTCACTGGTGTGGGGAGCATCCATATGGCATCATGCCCATTCTATCAATGACCTTACAGGGCTTTCTCCTTTGAGCCAGGCCAAAGGACGAACTGTGGAGTGGCTGTGGATGGAGTGTCCTTGTGAATG
The DNA here is from genome assembly GCF_021028975.2 of Sphaerodactylus townsendi. Classification (NCBI taxonomy): domain Eukaryota; kingdom Metazoa; phylum Chordata; class Lepidosauria; order Squamata; family Sphaerodactylidae; genus Sphaerodactylus; species Sphaerodactylus townsendi. The sequence continues at coordinate 39,509,960 of NC_059431.1, forward strand.
CTTTGCCATTAGAGTATGGAAGAAGAGTGGAATTAAGATTCACATTTCATCCTCCCTTTTTTCTTTTAAAGGTAAGCTGAGCTGGGAAGGGGGGAGGGGAGTTGCCAGGACCTGGAGAGGGCCTGTGGCATGACTGTTGTTGTATTGATGCAGAAAGAAGAGATGGGTATACAGCATGGAGATGGAGTATGTAGATAGTGCCCACATCCATGCCTATCCTATATTATAACTGCTCCTACAGTGGGAGCACCATTTCCCACCCCTGAGTGGAAACAGCCATGATGTGCCTTAACTCTGTATTGAATATCCCTCATTTTTATTGCTACCCCTGGGGCACGTCACTAATGGTTGGAAGCAAGTTCTTCTGAAATGAATGGTGCGACACTCTTTAATATTTGCATGACACACTTGATTGAATGGCACAAGAGGCCTGTTAAATCTGTTGTGTGAAAAAGCCCTTAAATCTACTACGGACATTTTCAGGCAGGAGATTTCACAGGTCTCTTGTGCCATTAAATCAAGTTTGTAATGCAAGTGTTAAAGAGCATCACACCATTCACTTCAGTGGAACTTGCTTCCAATCATTAGTGAAGTTTATAGGGAGAAAGGGTAGGAGTCACAGTACTAAGATGATATGCGTAAGATCCAAGAATGTAGCCATTAAGACAGTGAATAGCTTGTAAAAAAGCTATCTGTGACATGCCCACCAATGAGCTGGACAAACTGGCTCTTGTTAAGTTTGCATAGAATTGCAGCCTTGGGGCATTTTTGTAGCTTTTGCAAATGTAAAGCTTGCTTATCTAGTATATTCATTTGCATTGCAAATATTTTTCTTTGCTTTTGATGGGATGGAGGGAGGTAAGGGAAAAGGTATCCTGCCAGTAAAGATACTCACAGGTAGAGAAGCTAAGACAATATCTATGCTTTATGTCAAACTCATTTTATACTTTCCAGTGTGATATCTTTATCAGTGATGTAACTTACAAATATCTGTCGGTACCTAACAATGATATAAGATCATCTTAGCCTGTTTCCCTTTTCATAGCCGGAATATAGTAAAGAAAAAAGGGAATATAAAAAGATGCTTATTTTTTATATAAAGAGGTGAGTTGTGTGGAAAGAGATTTCTTAGAGAAAAATGAACACAACCATTCAGAAAGATGCAAGATTTCTTTGTCGTTCTTACAAATGGATCTTTTATGTGTTATGACAATATTCTTACAAAAATGTGAGCAAAAAACCTATCTATGCCTTTTTTAGTAAAAGTGATTAGGAGTTGCTTGTCTCTGTAGCAAAGTCGGAGCGATTCCATCAGAACAATGAAATGGAAAACCCGGCCTAGATCTTTGTGCAAATTTATTTGAAGACTGCATGTTTTTAGTGGCCATCTGTGCAATCCTACACAGAGTTACACCATTCTAAGCTGTGGATATAACTCTATTTAGGATTGCATTGTTAGTGCTCTGTACCAGCGTATGTATTGTGTACATGCATACTAGGACCACATAGGAACCCAGCATCACTGCCTACCAATTTAGGGGGCAAAAGAAGGCATCAGTGGTTGTGTGGTGGGGAAGGAACCAGATTTAGTTGGCATACAAAGTTTTCTCAAATGCTGAGAAAACAGGTGGTCCAAGTTTAAGTGTTTTTATTCTGAATAAATTCTAAAGCAATTACTACCGGTAATCTGAAATCATAGTAATGTATAGCTTGGTCATTTTGACCCATCATTAAGAATTGCTGGTGAAATTGTGTAGTCAGTTAGAAAAACAAGGGAAGTTTGTATGGAAATTCATGTTTGAGTACATGTTTGGCTTGGTTTTAAGCATGGCGTAAGAAATAAAAAGATGTGATACTTTTGAAGCAGTAATTTATATGACTGTCATTACATTCCTAAGCACTATGCTCCATTTTAGAAACAAAATAACCATATTCATAAATATGTAGCATATTTTTAGAAAAAAATGTTAAGCCATTTCACAGTTAATGCCCCCTCTCCAACTGAACTGGCACTATGGATATAAGGCAGGTACATATGACAAGGATATTTGCTGGAGCAGACACAGTGAATTGCTGCATGAAAAAGTGTGTAGGTGGAGGGCAAGTGAGAGATGCTGCATCCAGGCTATGTATCCAGCATCCAGTATCCAGCAAGATGTCAGGGGATAGACTCAACTTCACTATTACATGTAGAAGATTGGTGGTTTTAGGGCAGAGGCGGAGCAAAGGGAAACTCTGCCCGGGGCACACATGGGCCCTGTGCCCCTGCTGCGATGCCCCCCACCCCGGAATGCCCCTGCCACAGCCTGGCCACGCCTCTGCCTGGGGCGTCGCGCCATGCCCCAGGCTTTTGAATGAACACATCAAACACACCAATCACTGTCAGATGTGATAAGAGAAGGGAGACTTTCATTTATAGGCTGTTGGTGCTACGAAAAACTTCCTAAAGTACACATCTATTACTGGGGCAGAAAGTTAAAGGGTCTAGCCTCTGCTCAGTTCTTCCTTGGTTAAAAGTGGCAAAAGATATTTGACCTCCAGGCCAGCCCCATTTGGAGCCATAATCCCAGTAGTGGGCATGCCAGGGGGCAACACACAGTACTTTGAATTTGGGTAATTCAGGAGTCAGATGTAAATATGGAAAAGGGGAGTGGATAGTATACCTCTCCAGCACAACGAGGAAATGTTGAACATGCATGAATTAGTGCTAATTGACACACTTTCCCCAAATTCATGCCTGGAATGGAAGGATACTCAGGTTAGGATAGGAAAGAAACTTGTCAAAGAATGCTGAGGCAATTTAATTTCTTTCCATATTAGCAGGGCCTGCCATAGTAACTTGCTAGGAACATTTTGTCATTATTATGGGGGGGCAATTTATATATGGCAAGTAAAATCCCAGAAGACCAAGGATAGCTGTCTCAAGCAGAACTCTAGGGAGAAAACATATGCATTTTAAAAATAAATACTTATATTTTTAATCCTATCTAATTTTCAAATGTCCAAATAAATGAACAGCAATAAAAATAAGAACTGAAATTAAAAATAGCAGCTTGTGGTAAACAGGAAGTATCCATGAAAGAGTGTAATTTGCGTCTCATACAAACTTGGTGTTGTTCTGAGCCATTTTCCTGAGGGAAAGTGGGAACAGCTCAGATCCAAACCTCCTTTTGTCAAATATTTGTTGTGGTACTCCCCTATTTTGAGACAGGTATTAAGGAAAAAATACCTTCCTCTCTAGTCTATTGAAAACATGAATAGTGAAGAGATGATGACTCTGCAAGGCCGTGCCCTGTAGAAATGCCTCTATAGCTGATCTTCTGACCCTCCAGGTTTAGCAGTGATGTTTGTATATGCCCGAAAAGACATGATTTCTAGAGTTTTCTTTCACTGCTTCTTCAAGATGGCCATTAATGTCTGTGTTCAGGGTGCTATGTGGTGGAGACAGATTTCAGTCCCAGCATATCATCTTAGGCTCTTTCTAGACTCCCTTGTGGCTGGTGATGTTTTGGCATCAGAAGGATACATTGTTTACTTCTAAAATTAGATTCATAATTATAGGGTGCCTTTTTCAGAGGTATTACAACTATCACAAAGTTGCATTTTTGAAGGGATATTAGAGTGGTTCAGTACAGTACATGAAATTTTATAAGAACTAATACTCCCTTTACCCCATATCCTTTTGCACATAAGTTTAAAAAGGGACATTCTGGGAGCCAATATGAATGTTATAAGCATAGATCATGCCAAATCAATCCAAAAGAAGAAGCCCTGACCATATAGAAATGAACGCCATGGATCCTGTCCTGCGTAAAATCAGATTCTGAGGGAGGGAGGAGTTTTTGTCTCGTGGCTGCCACAGTCCAAAGGAGGAACAACAGCAAGAGTAGGAGTGGAAGAGAGACATTGGTGAAGACATTAAAATAGCATCTGCCCAGCAGTTTGTGCAGATTGCTAATTGGTTCTGTTTCTGGTAGATTTCATATCTTGAAAACCATATATGGTAGAAAGGTATGGTTAAAATTGGATTAAACATATCAATAGATTTGGTTTGAGCTTCCTGTAAGAAACCTAGAGAAGTACTGGCTTATATGATGACTCTCCTTATTGTTAGCTCCCGTCCCCCCCCCCCCCCCCCCTTAGCAGACTCATACCTTTAAGAAATATTAAGTATTTACTTTGTAAGCTTGAGAGCTGGGTAGTTGCCAATGATATCTTTGCTAGGAGCAGGCTGGACTGAGAGCTGTTCATTCAGCCGTAGAAAACTGCTATGTACTTGCTTGTATAATGCATAAAATGTGCCAGGCAAGATGGGTATTTGCTGCCTTTGTAGATTTGTTTTTCATACAGTCAGTGAGGGAAACTGTTTACCAATTTGGGGCTGCAGTCTTAAAAATACTTTCCTCAGAGTCAACTCCATTGAATAAAATGGAACTGACTTCTGAGGTAGGCCTGCTTAAAGTCACTTCCTGGATAACTGCTTATTGCAGTTAATAAGAGTTCAGTATTCTGCTCCTTTTCTAGAAGTCTGATCTTCATTCAGTGATTTTTTTTACATCATACCAGTCAGAGGAGTAGCTAGGGATGGAGCCCGGGGCTACATCTGAGTTTTGCCCCCCCCCCCCCATGGGCAGCCATCCTCCCCCCATGACCAAAGGCCACCCTCCCCAACTACAACCAAAGAATTATTTTTTTGCACCAAGTAATCTCAAAGCCACCATCACATTATAGAACATTTCTCAACTCAAAACTGAACACAGCAATGGGCCATGGCACACAGCAGAGATTTTAAAAAAATTGACAACATTTTCAAAATGCTTTCAAAATATTGTTGAAGGCTTTCACGGCCGGAATCACTGGGGTGCTGTGTGGTTTCCGGGCTGTATGGCTGTGTTCTAGCAGCATTCTCTTCTGACGTTTCGTCTACATCTGTGGCTGGCATCTTCAGAGGATCTGATAGTATGAAAGGAAAGCAAGTGGAGTATATATACCTTGGGGTTCTTCGCTATACAATGGGGTTGTAGTGGGGTCTCCTAGTGTTTGAATCCCCTTTTCCAACAGGATTAATAATTGGTTCATCCCAGCCACAGATGCAGGCAAAATGTCAGAAGAGAATGCTGCTAGAACATGGCCAGTGCTTTCAAAATTTTTAACAACTGTTATAACACTTGAAAGTATTTTAAGTGTCATATGACTTAAAGGTTTCCTCCCGGGGGGTGGGGGGTGTTATGTATTCTTTTGAATTTATATGGTGAGCATTCATCAGCCTGGGCAGCAAGGCCAGAAGCTGCTGTGGGCTGCTTGGGCACAAACACAGAATCTACTTTCTTGACTTGCTCTTGAAAAATCTGTCTTGAGTGCTGAAACTGTGCAGAACTCTACAATCCCAGATGCACAGCTATGTGTTTGTGTCCCCTGCTCCTTCTTCTAGGCGCCTTTGTTTACAATTTAGACATCACAAACATTGAAGATACAGCTATTATTAAAACATGCTACTTTGTGCAGAACTAGGATTGCCTGCTCCAGACTAGGAAATACCTGGAGATTTTTAAGGTGAAATCTGAGGAAGGGGGGTTCAGCGAGAGGACAGATTTCAGTGGAGTGCAATGCAAAATCTACCATACAAAGTTGCCATTTTCTCCTGGTGAACTGATCTCTGTACCTGGAAATATTTAAATATTATATTTAAATTAGGAGTTATTAAAACCCAGCATTCCGTACACTCAAAGCATAAAACAACATAAAACATGTGAGAGCTTAAAATGGGTTTTAAACATTTATCATACTAAAGGATCATGGAATGATGTTTTTAAAAAGCCCTTTAATTAAAAGTCTGCTAAATAGAAACATTTCAGCTTCATGCACAAAAGAAAGTAGAGTAGGATCTAGGTGGGTTCAACCGGACGGGAATTCAACAGGAGAAGTACCAACTCAGAACAAGTCTAGTTTCTGGTCACCACTCACCTCATCTCCAAAGTCAAGGATACATAGAGCAGAGCTTGTGTGAAGAGTTTTAGCTGGCAAGCTAGACAATATTGGTGGAGGTGGTTCGTCAAGTACTCTGCCCCCAAGCTTTTTAGGATTTTAAAGGTAAGAACCAGTGCTTTGAATTGTGCTTGGAAACCACCTCCACCAATATTGTCTAGCTTGCCAACTGGGCAACTGGGCAACCAGTGCAAATCTTTAAGCACTTGGCTGATTGCAGTCCCTGTATCCTGCCCCTAAGAATAGCCTGGCTGTTGCATTTTGGATAAGGTTTTTTTAAGCCATTCCAATTCAGAGGCCCCTTCCGCATACGCAAAATAATGTGTTTTCAAACCACTTTCACAACTGTTTGCAAGTGGATTTTGCCATTCCACACAGCTTCAAAGAGCACTGAAAGCAGTTTGAAAGTACATTATTCTGCATGTGCGGAATGAGCCAGAGTGCATTACACTAATCTCACTTGAATGTACTCAGAGCATGGATCGCTATGGCCAAATCATATTTTTGTTACAGCTATAGCTGGTTAAGATGACAACTTTCCTGTGGATCTCCTAGAATTGCAACTGAGCTCTAGACTACAGAGATCAATTTCCCTGGAGAAAATGACTTCTTTGATGATTGGACTCTTGGAGATTCTACTTTATGAAGAATCCCTTTTCTCTCCAGACCTCACCCTTCCAGAGCAGTAGCCTGAAATCTCCAGGAATCTCCCAATCAGAAATTGGCAATCCTAATAGTTTGCAGCAACTGGCAAATTAGCTGCAGGTGGAAATTAACCTAGGCTAAAAGGTTATGTATTTTTGTTGCAGCTAAAAACAGCCCTCTTGAAAGCGGTGGGGTGCTGCTGCATTGGTGCTGCGCCACGCCCAGGTTTGGATGGGGCTGCCATCCACCTATAATTGCCAAACTCTGATGAACCCTTCAATGGCCTCTGCAGATTTCAGGAATATTTCTATACCATTTGGAGCCATGATGTTCCATTCTCTCTCTCAGGGCTTCCTCTCAGCTGATCTCTTCTTCTGAGTTCTCTAGTTCCCATAGCAACTGGGCTAAGTTAGCATGCCTTTTAGCCTAGGTTAATTTTTACTTGGCCATTTCTTCCACAGATTTGCTACAGTTCCACCCCCCCTGCAGAGATTATTAGCTTCAGATATCTTTTGAAAATGGAATGTATTGAATATTAATTGCAACAGAACAAAAATGTTTGTAAGCCAGTTTAGTACATCATTATCTAGATTTATAACTGAACAAACCAGATTAGGTTGATTTCTGCGGTTCCATTTTCTTGACCTGAGATCTTGAATTAACTTAGTGTTGCAAAGCTGAGACCTTGGTAGTCCATTAGGGTGCCTAAAGTTTTGAAGACCCTATGAGAGTGAACAGGTCTTACTCTGTTTTAAAACTGAACTCCTTCATGTCCTCTGTGGAATAAAAAAGGCCATCTGATTTTGAACTTTTTCAGAACAATATGCTTAGAAATGTATTAAGAACTTCCAGGAATATAACTTCACCCTCCAAAAAATTCAGGTACCTTTTAAATTATTTGTCTAAACTGATAGAACAAACTCCTGAAAATATGTTTAAATAACCAAATAGTTTATGTTGGTGGAATAATGTTGGAGACCTTTGGATGACTTAGTCATATAGGGAACCAGAGTGTTTGCTGCAAAGTGGAATTCAGAAAATAGACTATATTTTTTTTTCCAGCATGAATTGGCCAACATTAGGAAAGCTTGTTATGTTATGTTCTAATATCAGCATGATATCAGAATGGTATTTAGCTGACTCACCCAAGGCTGCTTCCACATGGCAAGGATTCTCTTCACTGGTTTCATTTCCATGACAAATGCGGAGACACGGATTTTGCTGATGGAGTATCCCCTCATGGAAGTTTTATGTGTTCCTCCATCTGGTTTTTTTTCTGACTTACATGTGTCCTTTGCAGTGACTGTACACTCACTCTTGTGGAGTGTACAGTCACTATGGTTGTCATAAATGCAATGGAGAGTCCCACAATCCTTTTATTTATTTGTTTCTTCATGTATGTGCTATAAATTCTGTTGAAAATGATGTGCCAATAGATCATTATTGTGTTATACTGCTTCTTGCTCTCCCAACATATTCAGTCTTGGGGGGGAGGGGGCTGTAGCTCAGCAGTAAAGCATCTGCTTGATCTATAAAAGGTCCCAGGTTCATTTCCCAGTGTCTCCAATGGAAGGGGTCAGGTAGTAGGTGATGTTAAAGACCTCTGCCTAAGACCCTGGAGGGCTGTTGCCATGGCACCGCTACCTCCAGAGGACTTTCCAGCAGTGCAGGGAGAAAGAAAAAGCCAACCCCTACCTGTTGCCAGAAAGCCCTCCATAGGGCTTAATGGAATTATGCCACCCAGGTAGCATGAGTCCAGGACCTGGGCTGCAGTGCCATTAGCTCCACCCCTGAGAACATCCTGGCCTATTCCCTTCTCACCTGTGTCCAATCAGGATGCCAGCACAGGTCTGCATCAATCCAGACTTCCAAATTTTGCAGTTGTGGAGCTATAGGATGGCCAACCACTGCCACTTTGCCCTTTCTCCCTGCAGGAATGCCGCTTGCACTGGTGGAGGGGACAAATATGTCAGCCTCCACATGTCAGCCTCCACATCTGGATTGGGCTTCTAGTAGACAATACCAACCTTAATGGACCAATTGCCTAAATTAGTATAAGGTATCTTCGTGCATTCATGTGCTTGTTTCCCCCTCAGATGCTTGTTCATGTGCTTGTTTCCCCCTCAGAGTTCTCTCACCTGCTGTTTTTCAAGTTCCTGAGGGCTTGGGAAACAGTGGCCAAAGGGTGTTTGTGTGTGAAAAATTTTAGGCTCAGGTTTTTTTTAATATCGGCTTTATTTGACTTTACCAAAAATGTCTGGGTTAAAAAAAATCCAAACCTGAAATTTACTCATAAATATTATCAGTGCTAATCTCCAGTGACCGGCAAATAAAACAAGTGGGTCACATGCAAATTTTGCCATTTTTGCCGGAGCATTGGCTTAAACATGACTGAATATTATTTATGCCTATGTGGTTAGTTGTCACTTGGATCAATGAGATGTCATTTAAGTGATGATGTTTGTGATCTCTGCCAAGGATAGTTGCTCTTGTGAGGTTTACAAATTGTTCTTTCCATTTATCACATGTAGTCGTATTTGCTCTTCTCTTGATTTTATCTTTGTATTTATCTGCAATTTTGTTATGGCCTATGGCTTGAACAAATAAACTTCACCAGAGCTTTTTGCAAACAAGTCATCTTGTTAGCTACAAGCAGAAAATATAATTTTGTGTACTACTGTATAACCATCCAGAAATTTGGTGTTGGCAGGTTCTGTTGACCTCCCTGCAGTAACGAGACACTTGGCTGCAGAAATCAGTTTTTTGAACAGGATGATAGTGTATAGCCACTAGCAACTGTTTGCTGGAACATAGGCGATTTCTGCACGGGCTGAAAGCAACGGCTTCAGCCCGGTAAAACACCGTTTTGGCGGAGACCCTTCACACAGGCGCCGCTGCCAAATCAATGCAGCAGCGCTCTGTGCCCACCAAAACGGTGTTTTCAAAACTTGCTTGGGGAGCGAGTTTTCCTGCAAATGCCGGCTTCCATCTACTGCCATTCGAATGGCAGCGGGTGGAAGCTGGCATTTTCCCCTCCCCTTCCCTCCCCTTCCTTCCCCGGCCCCAAACGCCTCCTTCTGCTGGCAGCCATCACTCTGTCGTCGCTCTGAGGAGGGAAGGGGACACGCCCCCTGGCCTCTGGTGCTTCAGCCGTCGCTCTGGCCATGGGGGTGTGTCCCCTTCCCTCCTCAGAGCGACGACAGAGCGATGGCTGCCAGCAGAAGGTAAGGAGGCATTTGGGGCAGGGGAGGGGAATACGCGGCTGTGCAGAGCCTGCTGCAACAGCTGTGTATCCCATGGTGTCAGGACCAAGGTCCTACCGCAGTTTCCATTTAAGTTTCAGTTTCGTTTCTCCTGATCCCCGCCACTCCAAAGGACTGTCCACACACCCTATATACACTGGGACTGAGGGCAAGAACCCTCAGTTCCAGCACCCTGTACCCAGGGCGACATATATCAATAAAGTTCATTCCTTTTTATAAAGTTGACTTTGTTTGAGTGTGTGCAGCCTTACACATGGGGCCGTTTGTGCGAATGGCCCCAGAGCCTGCATCGGCGTGATTAATGCTGATGCAGGCTCTCTCCCTTGGCTGTGCAGAAACAGCCTAAGTTTCAGTACAGTAATTCTGGGTTAATAGCCCTTCACCTCTAGCCATCTTCCTTCATATCCCATCAAGATGAAGTAACTAGTAGCATTCCCAAGTGAAGCGGAGTCTTCTAGGCCACACCAGAGATAAGACGAGGTACAACTGAGCTAGGATAATAAATGTATTTCATGCATGGAGTAAAAAGGAAATAAGCCAGGGGTTCCTCACACCACTTTCTCCCACCCACTCCATAGTTTAATGGCAAGAACCAGGAAAGAGCTGAAATGCCAACAGATTTTCATAGGTTCATCACAGGTGTGAACAAAATGATTTCTTTTGCTATTCTATTTTCAGCTTTTTTAAAAGGATGGCACTGATAGTTTGTCTCATATTTAACCTACAAATCTTGTAATGGTTTGGGCTGTAGCATAGAGATCATCCCCCTCCTTTATCCTATTGTACAGTCTCAGTGGTCGGTTATCTCTGTGTGTGGCCCTACATGTGTCAGGTCTTAAGTAGAAAGACATATAGAGGGTTATTCTTGATAATGTCCTCATTGTTGGTGCTTGCTTCTACAAAAGCCTGAGTCTGGGTATCCCTTTGGATGCACCCTTTGGATGTACTGTGAACTGTTTTTATCTGTACAAGCATTTAATGGATAAAGAGGATCTGTTTGATGGCTGCCTGTCAAAAATATGCTATTCATATAAATACGGTATAGTATTAATTTTTAAAATTCTACTTTCTCTTAAAATTCAAAACAGCCTAAAATTAAAATATAAAATTTTATTGGCAATCAGCAACAGATTAAACACACATAATTAATACCAATCCAAAATGACATCCAAAATAATGCATGAGTATAACACAGCAAATTGACTACAGTTGCACACACATATATGCATTTAGGAACTTTCAACCTCCTCTTCTGTTGGCAGCCTCTGTCACAGTTGACAGTTAGCATACACATGTTTGGACTCATCTTAGTTTACTCATAAAACCAGTAGCCTAAGATATTTTCAGTCTATCAGGAGAATACATCCCACTATAGGTTCAGTTTGTACTTGGCATTTAATTTATATCAGGACTTGAGAAACAAGATTTGTTAATGAATATTTTTGTCTAAGAATAAAACAGACATGATCGTTGCATAATATAAGAAATATATATAAAAAGATCTTAAGTGCTCAGTATATAAAAGACACCGTTATTAAGTTTATTAGAAGAAGAAGAGGAGGAGGAGGAGGAGTTTGGATTTATATCCCCCCCCCCTTTCTACTGGGGGAGGGAAGACATCTTGCTTGAGATATGCTCATCACCACTTGCAGGGTGGCAGGAACCAATCAGAATTCTTTTGCCTCCCCTTCCTGTGTGGGTCTTCAACGCCTCTTCCCTCAGTATTTGTTCCTGCCTTTGCAGGGTGTGCAGCGTTACACCTAGGCTCCACTCGCGCTACTGTTTTACGTGTGTCAGTGAGTCAAGTGCCTACCCAATCAACCTTGTGTGTGTGTATTTGTTAAGTATTGTCTTCCTATACTCTGTGTGTGTTTGTTTTAGTAAGAGTGGGAGACAAAGACATAATGAGCAACAGGTCCTCTGGCTCATTCACTCCCCCAAGGGAGACCTTCTCAGGCTCAGGGGCAGAAAGAACCAGGGGAGCAAAGAAACAAGTTGAGCGTTTCTCTCCAGAAAGGAGAGCAACGCAAGAGAAATACGCGGCAGGGTGTGAGGAGGGACCTCCCATGCCCAAGAAGAAAAAGAAGACGGCGCCGCGTGGGAGCTGATCGCCTCCCAAGGGCACTGCCGCAGCGGCCGGCTCCCCGCCGAGCATCTCCTACCCCTTGCGGGACATGGATCGCTCGGCAGAAGGATCGGAGGACCGGGAGGAAGAAGGCACGACGAATGCGCCAAGGCAAGAACCCGACCCCGATCAGTGCACTGGGAGAGGGGGTGGATCAGCGCCCCAGACGGGCAATGGCGGCTTGTTAGCTCCCAACCCGGCCCCCTCCCACAAGGACGAAGCAGTTCCCGCCAATTTAGCAGTCTCAGCCTGGCAAGCGGCTACCCCTGCTGACTTTGTGGAGCTATTGCAGGCTGAGATTGAAAAAACCTTAATGGCTAGGGAACAACAAGAAATTCATCAGAGGGGATCATACAGCCAACGTTCCCAAAGTTCCCTCCCCCCCAACTCCTCCAGAGGAAATTGGGCAGGATATCATAGGAACCTCACAGCATTCCCAGAGGAGGAAGAAGAAGGTTCAGATAGAGAAGAAGGGGAGGAAGTGGACAGATTTTCTGAAGGTGAAGAAACCTCAGAAGAGACATCTGACCAACCCACCAAACTATTTAAAAATGAGGACTTGTTCATGTTAATAAATAAAACGGTTTCAGCCTTAGACTTGAAGGACAAGGACGCAGAAGACCCAGTAGACCCACTGGGGGAGGGCACCTCCTCCAAAACCATCAAGGGTTTCCCAAAAGGGAAAGAGGATTATTTTCCAAAAGACACCGAAGGGGAATTTTTTTTTCCAGTGCCCGACTACTACGTTAAGCGCATTAAAAAGGAATGGCTTAATCCTGCTGGCAGGAAGGCATTACCTGTCACCTTTAAAAAGACCTATCTACTACCTCCTCTGTTCCATTCCATGCTTAAGAGCCCACCTGTAGACTCACCAGTAGCAATCTTACACATGGGGGGACTAGTGACCAAGGAAGGAGAGGGATCCATTAAAGACCCTCTCGACTGCAGATCAGAAGCTGTCTTGCGCAGGTCTCATGACTGGTTAGCGGCAATACTTAAGTCCTTAACACCTGCATCCACGGTGGCCAGGGCAGCCATGGAGTGGCTCAAAAGAATCCTAGAGAGACTTCCAGCTGAGGAAACGGCCCTGAGGGAAGGGGTAGAGAGAGTATTTATTGCAAATGCTTTTATAGCAGATGCAACCATGGATGCCATCACCTTAACCGCTAGGACAATGGCTTCCAACATGGTAGCAAGACGTATTGCCTGGCTACGCCCATGGCAAGCAGATACACAATCAAAACATGTAGTAGCAGCCTACTCTTATTTTGAGGAAGCGATGTTTGGAAAAGAGCTGTGGATCAAGTGTTAGTAGAAACCAAGGACAAAAAGAAGGCTATGCCCAAATCTGTCAAACCAGAGAGAAATCAGATGTTTCAAAAAACAACATTTCGATCCCATAGAGCTCTGCCCAGGTTTTCCAGGGAAAACCAACGCACAAGCTGGCACAATCAGGGCTCCTTTCAAAACCAGGGCTCCTTTCAGAACAAGTCAAACTTTTGTTCCTTCAACAAGCAAGGCAAGAACTTTAAGCCAGAACGTAATAAACAATGACGCCTTGGACCCCCCTGTGGGAGGTCGCCTTGCAAAATTCAGCCACCAGTGGCAGGGCGAACACGTGGACAAATGGGTACAACAAGCAGTCCAAAATGGCTATACAATAGAACTACGTACAATACCAAAATCCCATTTCGTCCACTCCCCACTGTCCAAAGACCCCCCAAAAGGCAAAAATTACACTACAAGCAATAGAGCAGCTAACACAATTCAGGCAATAGAGACTGTCCCGGGGCAGGAGAAATCACTAGGGATCTATTCTCACTTTTTTACAGTACCCAAAAAATCAGGGGACTACAGAGTGTGTTCAATTTGAGGCACCTCAACAAATTTGTAAAAACACCAAAATTCAAAATGGAAACACTGAGATCCATATCGCTTGCCCTACACCACGGAGACTTTGTCACGTCACTGGACCTGAAAGAAGCATACCTGCACGTCATGATCCACCCATCCCACAGAAGATTTCTCAGATTTGCGGTGGGTGGAAAGCACCTCCAGTATAGAGCTCTTCCATTTGGAAGCAACTGCACCTGCACCAAGCAACTGCACCAAGAACATTCTCAAAAATCCTACTAGCCCCCATTATCCTGCTCAGGGAACAGGAAATACACATCTACCCCTACCTGGATGATCTGTTGGAGTGCAGCAACCAATGCAGTATTGAGAAATCATGCTTCAGTGGAGGAGATATGCAAAGCAGCAACCTGGTCTTCAATCTCCTCCTTCGTAAGACATTATAAACTCAACTCAATTGCAGACACAGAAGTGGCCTTTGGCAAGAGAGTTCTGGAAACAATCATTGGAGATTAAAGAGACCCACCCTAATTGGGGGACACTGCTCGGGGAGGTCCCAAGTAAGATGTCTTCCCTCCCCCAGTATAAGAGTCCATTGGATACTTACCATGAAGGGCTTTTCTACTGGAGGGAAGGGAAGACATCTTGGCCCTCCCTGGTCTCTATTTCTTTCCGATGATATGTTCCAGCAGTAAGTGTATATAGGAAAGGGTAGGATGGAGCCGATCCATGATGTAGTTATCGTTTTGTTCAATGTTGTAATAGTTGTGTTACTTCGTTCTATGTTGAGTGGACATTTAAGTGGGCCTCATTCCTACTGCTGTGCCAGACGGGATACTGAGGGAAGAGGCGTTGAAGACCCACACAGGAAGGGGCGGCAAAAGAATTCTGATTGGTTCCTGCCTCCCTGCAAGTGGTGATGAGCATATCTCAAGCAAGATGTCTTCCCTTCCCTCCAGTAGAAAAGCCCTTCACGGTAAGTATCCAATGGACTCTTCTCTCCTATAGGAGACTCAAAGGGGCTTACAATCTCCTTGCCCTTCCCCCCTCACAACAAACACCCTGTGAGGTGGGTAGGGCTGAGAGAGCTCCAAGAAGCTGTGATTAGCCCAAGGTCACCCAGCTGGCGTGTGTGGGAGTGCACAGGCTAATCTGAATTCCCCAGATAAGCCTCCACAACTCAAGCAGCAAAGCTGGGAATCAAACCCAGTTCTTCCAGATCAGAGTGCACCTGCTCTTAAACACCACGCCACTGCTGCTCCTAGAACCACATCTTATTCCAGACTCTGACTCCACCTGTTTAACGGTAAAAGTGAGATATTAGACTTGATGCATTTAGGGAACATACCTTAAATTTGGAAATAATTTCAATTTTATTCAGTGGGAATTACTCTCCCAAAAGTGTTCTTAGAGGAGTAGCCATACAGGTCCTTTCTAAGCAGTGTTACATGTTTCTAAATCTACTGAGGTGAGTGGATTTATAAGGGAAGCATTTTGACAGCATTTACTCACAACTCTTCTTAAGATGACACTGGTAGTCTTCCACGGATTCATAGTCTAACTTTTACATAATATTCTCCACTAATGTTGAAAAATTACTGCAACACAGATCTTTGAACTTTAAGCAGAAAAATATCAGTAGAAGAAGAAGAAGAGGAGTTTGGATTTATATCCCCCCTTTCTCTCCTGCAGGAGACTCAAAGGGGCTGACAATCTCCTTGCCCTTCCCCCCTCACAACAAACACCCTGTGAGGTGGGTGGGGCTGAGAGAGCTCCGAGAAGCTGTGACTAGCCCAAAGTCACCCAGCTGGCGTGTGTGGGAGTGTCCAGGCTAATCTGAATTCCCCAGATAAGCCTCCACAGCTCAGGCGGCAGAGCTGGGAATCAAACCCGGTTCTTCCAGATTAGATACACGAGCTCTTAACCTCCTACGCCACTGCTGCTCCTATCCAATCAATGATTTTAGATCATTATTATACTTAGGTCATTTGCTTGGATTTTCTTCCCTTAGGATGTTTTTTTTGCTTTCCTCTTTCTAACCAATCAAATGAATGATTGTTTTGTTCAGTTTAAAATTAAATTTAACTTGTAGTAAACATTATAGCATTTCTTGTTTTATCTTAAAGGATCCATAAGTTCATGAGTCCAATTTCTTTCCTCTATGACTTCAATTTTCTTGTAGTTTGATGCAGCAAACAGTGATGAATAAAACTTTACAAAGACTGAATTAGACCTGCCATTATTTCATGTTTTGATATTCTTTAGCAAACAACAAAGAAGGATAACCCCCTGTTCCTCATATAAGTTCAGCAGCTATGGACATTGATCTGTAACAACAGAAAATGATAAATTTCAGGGTTAGAGTTGCCAGTCCTAAGTTGGGATATTCAAGAAGATATTGGGGTTGTAGCATGGGGAGGTGGGATTAGGGGGAGGGGAGGGACCTCAGTGGGGTATAATGCCATTAAGTCTATGCTGCAAAACAGCCTTTTCCCCAAGGGAACTAGTCTCTAAAGCTTGGAGACCAGTTGTAATTCTGGGAGATCTCCAGCCACCACCTGGAGGTTGGAAACCCTCGATGACATAGATATGAGGGAGAGGAACAGAGTGAAATGGTTAGTTTTAGGAAGGGTTAGTACATTTTGATCAGTGAAAGGGTTAGTACATTTTGATCTGTGACTATATGACATCCTCTGAAATCTTTCTGGAACTCTACAATGTAAGACATGAGAATTTGCCACTTGGAAGCAGGAAAGCCACCATGCTTCCTCAGCTGTTTTGCACATATAGATATCAGCCTGTCTGGATCTTTGCCACTGATTATCTTTAGGATTACTGAACAGAAGGCCTTGCTTGCATTTTTAGATGCTTGTAGAGTTGGGAACTGGCGAGTTTACAGTGTAATCTTACAGAGTTACAGCCTTTTAAACCCATTGACTTCATTTTGATTCCCTTGTCAATTGTGCAGTCTTACCTGTAATGGCAGTTTTGTCTCCACCTACTGGATGCTGTTTAGCATATGATGTTCCAAAATGAAAAGACATGACCTTCATAGATTATTGTAATAGATGATGGGAAATATACAAGAAGAAGCTTGTCCAAGGTATAGTTTTAAATGTTACTTTATCTGAGTCTTTAGGAATAGAGAGGCCTAAAAGTCAAAATATATTCTTCTGGATTATGGACCCCCCCCCACACACACACACACACACAACAACAACAACAACAACAACAACCCACCAGAATGTGGAGTCCATTGGAAGCTTGGTAAAGTTGATAGGATCCATTTGGCCATCAGTTTCATATATATATATGACTGCAAAGGAAACCAAAGAACTGTTTTACCAGTGAGAATGCTTACTTTCCCTGAAAGTGTCATTCAGCTATGGCTTAGAGACCAATATATTTGTGTTATAAAATCTACTATAATGTATTTTTCTTTTCTACATTCCTGGTGATAACTGTGAGACCAGCTTTGTAGACAAATCAGTGGGTGTAATGCTGCTGCCTGTTCTAATCTGAGTTTACCCAATTTACAGCTCTCCTATAATTTGTAACATGTTTTTACATGTTTTGGAGAACTGCTAATGGGGAAATATGCTGCTCTGGGATTGTGATAGACCTGTTTGTGTTTTAAATGTAACTAGAATCTAGAACTAAAAATGAGATTTTAAAAATTGTACAAATCATGGATGTTCAGGCTCTTGTGTTTCACTAGTAGTTGAAAATACTTCAAAATGTATTTTCTTTGGAAAATTGTTAGAGCAACTCTGATAATTTACAATTATTATGTTTGGAAGTGTTGTAAGATTCCATAGCATTTTAATCCTGACATCATAATTCCATTAAACAGGAATAGAACCTTTCAGGACATATTTGTAAAGGTCATAGCAACATGTTAGATACTTTAAATGTGATTGTATCAAATCAAAATCAAAAAAAGAAAAGTTTGTCTTGATTGAACTGTTAAGATGTTTGCTTGGACAAACTGTGGTTTTCACGCTTACAATAGCTGGGATCCACAGCACAAGGCAAGCAATGGTTAGATAACTGGAAGTCAAATTACAAAGCTGATATACAGCCCCATTCAAACTCCCTGGTGGCAGGTTATGGCGCCAATGCATCACTGTCCTGCTCTCTCCTAAAGGGCTTTCCAAGGAAAAGCCCTGAAACCTGCCATCAAAAAGTCCCATAGAGCAGGAAGGCACTGCACAACCAGCCCTCAGCCCTGGGAGAGAGCCAAATAATGTCAACTCTGCCCCCAGGAACCCCCTGGTCCACCTTCTCACACTGGCATCAGAGGAAGATGCCAGCACACCACAGCCCTGCTATGGCCTGGGCTTCTGGGTTTTGCGATAGTGGGACTGTGGAATGCACAACTGCTGGCATGTCTGCCCCCTTCTACTGGGGCAAGAGCGAATGCACCAGCATGTCCATGGACCATTTCTATGGGCCCTTTCAGCCCCGCCCCCCCCCAGATGGGGCTGATACAGAATTAGCAAAGGTCTGTTCCCAAGTGATGCCTCAAGAGCTAGTAAATCAGAGGAGAAGAATGCAACTTTCCTAGCTGTACCCTCTATTGTGGCTTCTTCATGGGCCAAGAAACTGGTTGAACAATTTGGTATCTGTGAAGTTGGAGCAAGCATCTGTGAATCCTTTTAGCCATAAAGTTCTTTCAACAAATAATTATCTGCATATGTGGCTTGAAAGTAAAGACTTGGTAGAATTTTGGAAAAAGGTATTGATGTATGTAGAGAAATTAGTGAAATTTAAAATAGAAATAAATAAAGATTTATTATTAATGGGTATAATGGATAATACTAGAGTGGATAAAAGACAATTGTATAAAATAATGATAAGAGCTGCGCATGCAGTTATAGCGTTGGTTTGTAAGGATAAGAAAATATGGACAATACAGAAATGGTTAGAATATATTTGGGAACAAGTACAGTTAGAAATTTTTGAAATAATATTAAGGAACCAACTATGGCAAGATAGACAGAATGAAATTATGAAGATATGGACTCTGTATGTTGACTGGATGAGAGAAGTTGGAGTTAAAGAAGAAAGATGGGAGAAGAGGCTGGAAAGAATGAACCCACTGCTGCTTAGTTAGGAAACTAAGAAGAATTAAATTCCTATTGGGGGAGGGAAAAAGGGGGGAAATTGTATGGTTTGGTTAAAACGTAAATTGTTATATATGTACTCATGGGAATGGACCCGACTATACAAATAATGTTTTTTAAAAAACCCAAAAAACAAATAATTATCTGTGAACACAGCCTATATCATAGAGTTAGAATAAATTGTATACTTCTGTGAGCTTTATTTATTAATAAAAAATAAGGCTCTAGCCCTTTTTGGCATACTCTGTATACTTCTGCAACAAAAAGAGCTAGACTTCTTTTAAAATAAAACTTGAGAATTCACAGGAATGAGTAAATTGTGGCAATAGATAGTTGTAATGTTATTGCACAACAGCAATCTGCTAAGTGCAGGTTTTTTAAAAAGTTCAGAAAAAGGCAGGGAGGAATGGCAGCTGCATGAGACAACGGCAATGCAGGAGAAGCTCCTATATTAATGCTTTGTTACCTCTGTGACTTTCTCTGCATTTGCAGCAGCCCTGAAACCTACATGGAGATCAACAAAAGAGAGGCCAACCCAAAGCGGATCCCCTTGTCCAGTCCTTATCAGTTACAGACATAGCTTCATTTCAGACAAGGAAAAAGAATGTTAGGAGATATTAAATGAAGATGATTTCTCTTGACTGAGCAATATACATAATTCATTGCTTGGAAAATCATTGGGCAGCAATGCAGTTAAGCACAAATCCTTGGACTTAAGCCAAGCCAATAGTATTGATATAAGTAGGATGACTTCAGTGTGACTAAGTGCATTTCTGTAGGTTAACTGAAATCATGCCAAAAATGCATTTTATATATGGCATGATATTCCTGTACATAACCTTGCTGCAGAGGTGTTTTTGAAAACACACACACAAATCTGGCTAGATCTGCATTCCTACACAAGAGTTGAACAGGAAAAAAATAGAAAGTATCTAAATAATTCTTTAAAGCTCTAAAATGCTGCAAAATGGTTGCAAAATGGTGAGGCCACTGGTGAAAGAGGATAGCCTAATCTGAACATATGTCCTAATGCATATAATCTGAATGGTAAATCACCTGTTTAATTGCAGTGTGGTTTAACCAAGTTTTCCTGACAGTCTTATTTTTTCACATTCATGATTTGACGGTGTTACATCACTATACTGTTATAGTAAAATGTGTATTAGCTTCTCTAAGCTCCCAGCTGTTTTTTAAAGTGATTATAGACCATTTTTGTTGTGGGGGAGATACTTTTCTCCCATATATCTCCAAAAGGAAAGGAGTGAGAGAGTTACAGTCTTTTGAAATTGAAGCTGGGGATTCAGATAACCTGATGCATATTGTGGTATAGTGGTACATTGATATAATGCTATTAAATCACTTATTTAAAAACAAACTGCAGGAGGGAACTAGAGTGATTGTGGGGGAAATGGCTGCTATGTGGGTAGTACCCACATCACAGTCACCCAGGCTTTGCTGTTATCTTTCCTCAAACTTTGGAACAAAGGAGGTTTGAGAAATACTTGGGAACAACAGGGGAAACCTAGTATACAAATGTACCATTTTGGTAAGGTCACCCGGGAAAAAAACTTTCCCAGCAGCATCAACTTCTGACCCAGATAGTCACAGGCTAACCTGATCTTCCCATACCTTAGAAGCTAAGCAGGATTAACCCTGGCTAGTTTTTGGATGGGACACCTCAAAAGGATTCCAGGGTCATGACAGAGGCAGGCTATGGTAAACCACCTCTGAACTTCACTTGACTTGAAAACCTTCCAGGATTGCCAAAAGTCGGCTGTGACTTAGTGACAAAACCCCCAGGATTGAACTTGGAGTCCATGTGGAAACACTATGCTTTGTTCAGAATCTTCTCATAAGGTTAGAGTTTTAGCAAAATCCATTTTTCATGTCTGCTGCTGGAATGGAATGGAGATAATACTGGTTGGCTGATTTCCTGCGATGTCATGAGATCATTTCCTCCTCTTTCTTCATAACAGTTAATAAAAAAAGGAGTGAACTTTCAGTTATAGGATAAGGACTTAATGCTGGTCCTGGGACTCATGGGACATTAAGAAATAGTATACTGCAAAGCAGGTTTCTGCACTGAAGGGAAAAATTGGTGGAAATTGCCACCCTGCCTTCCTCCAATGGAATGTTGTTCCTCAGGCAAAACTGCTGCTGTGCTGCAGAATAGCCACTCAGGAACCAATCCTAGACATATATCTTGTACTCACATATCTTTGCAAAATATCAAGTAGCAACTCTATTCTGCCTGTGCAAGCCTGCACCTTCAGTAAGATTTTGCTTCAGACAAGTACAGCCCATATCAAAGCCCAAAAATTATGTTTAGAAACATTATAATTTTTTTATAATCAGAGTGAGTGGGTGGTTTTGGGTTACAGGTCACTAAACATTTAACAACAATATTCCAGACAGTGCCTTTTACACTTCCTCAAGTATATTCTCCATAAAAGCCACAATAGAAATATTTTGGGGAAGAAACGTTCTCCCAACTACACAATTATGCAGCTTGAGCACTCATCAAATGCAATGTTCCCCAAGCAGAAGCACTGCCTGTGGGAATATATGCAGATGATGCACAACAAATGTGCATGTATTGTGCAAAAACACCTGATCATGTGGAGAGGTCTTAATCAGCTTCAGTCGGATTAAAGTGGCTCATCTGGGTTGCAGATTTGGTTGTTAAAACACATTTCTTGAATTCAGAGACGTAGAGCTATGTTAAATGGTTCCATCAGCATTGAGAATTATCTATAGGGGACACCGCCATTTAAAATGTGACTACAATTCCACATGTTAAATCTTTGGAAAGTAAATTAATTGAGCTATCTTTTTGATTAATTGTTATGTTCAGATTGATGAAATGCATTTTTCCTTCATAAAGCAAACATAACAAAAAGTAATATTCTTCCCTAAATATGTTCGAGAGTTTGCAATGATCTAATAAATAAACAGTTTCATCTTTGCTCCGCAAGGAAATGGCATGAATATTTTGTACCAATGTTTTATTGAAATAGGCACTGTGAGACTTTTAGAAAGACTTGATTTCCAGACGGTGGAAAAGATTTCAGAACTCTATTTTTAGCCTTAACTATTGAATGGAAGTGATGAGTCTTTTAAAAGCACTAATTTACAGGTTATACCCAAGCTTATGTAGTTATTCCCGAAGTTCAGCTATTTTTGGTGAGGTAGTTAAAGTGATTTCACATGCAATGGCAAACTGAGCTGGAAAAAAAGTATATTTTTAATTATATAGCTGCAAGTATAGAGAAAGACGGTCCTTAACTTATGATGAAAGCTGCAAGATCCCACCATCTAGTTAATTGCTTAGAGTAATAATAATCACTTATTGTACTAATTTCTGCCATATCAGACACTTTTGACAACTAATTCAAGCACTAAAATAATGGCATTCCCATAAGATACCTGTTTGAACTTCTGTATTGTATCTCTGTCACATTCCTGTAATATCTTATCTTGGGATCATAGGCAGAAGATCTGCAAAAGTAAAAAGAATTGCAAATGTCTTCAAGCTAACCTCTGCAGACATATATCTAGGCCCTGGCAGTAATAAATTAGAATAGATCACATTTTTGAAGTATGAAAGATATGCTGTGCTTCAAATGATAGACTGAACACAATAACTGTGAGCGTGCAACATTATGACCCTAGCAGTTGGGGCAATGCAGCCACTACATTCACCCTGCTTCTCAAGGTTAAAGTAAATGTATGGTATTTCTGGATAATGCATTATTGTTGCAAATGATAGTATCATTTTTATTACAGAGCAGTGTCTGTGGCAGTCCTTCCTTAGTGAGGTTATGCTGGAAATTAGTAGCAAAAGATTGAAGGAGTTTACTCTATCACCTTAACATATTTTCAGCATTTTTTTAGGGAGTTGACCATTTTAAAAAAAGTTACACCTGGAATGGCCTTAGTCAGTGGGCAACAGAAGCAGCTATCTAATGCCCCACATGGCCCCTTTGGGGGGGAGGGTGGCGGTGAAAGTGTGGGTGGCATTGGTAGGGTGGACTTTTGCTCAGGGTTTCAGAATCACTAAGACTACCCCTGATTATACCTAAAAGTCAGTTACTGGAAAATTGATTTAATTTATATCACCTTCCAAGACAACATAATGAGAACATGGCTATGTTTTGACTTAATGAGGAATCATACCCTCTCAACTCTCAGAAAATCAGATTTTCCTGGACTTGTTTTTCATTTTGCCTACTGTGCTTCTAAAAGGCTTCGCCTTAACTGGTATGGGGCTAGTTCAAGTGATATGGCCCCCATGTAATCATTAAAAAAGTTGCTGAGTACTGCCCCACACAGAAAAGGCATACTGTTTGAAAGCCACTTAATGTGAATATAGCAATCCAAATCACATACCTGTGGTAATGCCTTGCATGAATCTGTGGCACCCATATGTAGACTCACACACAGTTTGTGCAAGTGTACCTAATAAATTGTTTCAGGGATCCATTCATATTGCCAGTATCAAGAATATCTTTGGGCAATTGTTGAGAGCCCACAGCTCCAAGATGGCTCATTGCTGCTCTCAGGTTTCTATAAACTCCTGAGTGTAGCTGATGATTGTTCTCTTCCTTTCGGCAGTGGCAAGGATTGGTTCCCTCAATTAGAGAAGAAACTAATGTTAAAATGGTACAGAACACCGAAACAATTGGCATATATGATAAGAGGATTCAGTCTGAAGTGTTGGCATTGTGGTGATGAAAATGCAATTTATATCCATATGTGGCTGGAATGTCCAGAGGTAAAACAATTGTGGAAATATGTTGTACTGTATATCGAAAAATATGTGAAAGTAAAAATAAATATAAATATAGATCTATTATGTATAGGTATAATAGAGTATATAATAATAGAACAAATAATAGAACAAAGAGTCCTGCATTACTGCTGTTCCAAGTTTTCACCCAGAGGGAATGGCAGATTGCCCCAGATGTCCTGTATTGTTGAGGGGTCTCTGGACTGATCTCTCATTGTTCATGGAAGTAATGCCTGGGGAGACTGTGGAGTACCAGTCTTTCATGCTCTTACTAGGCCTACCAGCATTGATAGAGTACGCTCACTCTTTCAGAAGAGAGGTAGAAAGATCGTTGTGCTGCTGGCACACTTAGTAGGGGCCACTGGAAGGAATCTTCCTGCCCCAATCTGGAACGTGCATTGAGTTTTGTTTCTTGCTGCCCTGAATGGCATTTCCTGGAGAGAAACAGTAGAGATGGACATAGTACAAGGAGTGGAAGAAAGAAGGGGAAAGAAAGCATCAGCTGACAACATGTTTGAGTGCAAAATAATACTTTCTATTTATTAGAACACAGCATACTGAATTAACTATGTAACTATCACTTGTAATTACCATAAAGAAATTCACGCAAATTCAATGTTCAATTCATATTAAATCATCATCATCATGCAAAATCTGCATTCAAGTCAAGGTTAATTCATAAATATACAAAAATTTAAATATCTGGATATAAGTATGTGCTCAATTGAGCAATTGCTGCACTTAGAGTCCAGGAGATAGCTTTGACTCTCTGTCTTGAGATTAGAGCTAATAAGAGAGATTGAAACTTCCATCTGGACTAAGAGGGCACCCTATTAATAGCCACAAGAAAAGTAGAAATCATGTTCAGCTATGTGCAATTATTATAGCAAGAAAAGCATCCAAAAATCGCTATAGCAGGAAAAGCACAAAATGGCCTTTTAAGTCGTTTATTTAATAACTTGTGACTATTAAGAATGATATACAGAGAGTGATATCTGAGGCTAGTTTCTTTCTGCTTTCTTCAGCTAAGGCATCAGTGCTTTACTTATGCTCTTTTGTTTTCAACTGCAGCATGCAGCATGGTCAGTGGGGGCGATAGTGAGGAGCTTCTGTAGTCAGGTTTGGTTGGTTTCCTGCTGCTTCCCTTCCTATACTCTGTCTCACCAAAAGATCTAAAAATATTTGTAAATCTAGACGATCTAAAAATATTTGTAAATCTAGACGCCACTTCTTCCTGGATCTTCTTTGCAGTGGAATGCTCTCTGGGGGTCCTAGTGCCTTCCGAGTTATGTCCCCCCCTTTTTTTAATACCTGTGGGTATTAAATAATCTTTTTAAAATGCAGTCTTCCTGAAATACATCTTTCCGTGCACTGTTAAACATGTTACTTTGATTAGAGAGCGTATATAGTGCCTTCAACGACTTTCAGGGAAACCTGCCTGTTTCAACAGTAGTTTTTACCTGCCCATCTAACCACAATTGAAAGTAATGCTTCCGAATGGGAGGTAGACCAGTCCTCTGAGCGACTGCCATTCTAATATATGATTTGTGAAACTACGAAGATTTCGCTTTTAAAACAAAAACAAAAAAGGAAAAAAAACACATGTGTGGGATTGCCAGCATAAACAAACATTATTTATCTACTTTTTGCTTGGAAATAGCTCTTGGATGAGCTGCAAGCACTGGAAACTCCTGAGGATAGTCTTAAAATGACCTCTGTAGTATGGAACCTACTGAAGCCAACTCAAAATGGTGGACACTACTGTAGAAACAGGCAAGTTTCCCCAAAAGTCATTTAAAGCACTGTAAATGCTCTCTAATCAAAATAACATGGCTAATAATTCACAGAAAGATGTTTTTGAGAAAGGCTGTGCTTAAAAACTATTTTTTAAAAAGTTATTAGAGAATCAGAACTATTTTCTGCAGCAGAAACCCCCCAATGTAACTTCTGCTGCAGCCTGAATGCCCACACTTTGTTCTTTTGGTAAGACAGAGCATAGACAAGAGGGATCTTGGCCATGGTTACTTATGCCCTAGTGATATCTAGACTAGAGTACCATAATGTGTTCTATATACAGTTGCTTTGAAGAGTGTTCTGAAACACCAGCTGGTCCAAATCAGTCTGTGAATTAAGTGGACACAGTGCACACAGTACAACACAACAGAAATTACACTGAAGAAGGCTTGCAGCAATGTCTACTTTAAGAGGAAATCTTTGTTATAGGTATAATATGTGTCCAAATCCATAAGCAATACAATATTACCACAAGATATCTGAAATGCAGCCCTTATATTGTTAGCAGCCCTAACATTGATAAAAATCCCATGTAATACAACCAAAACGTTATATGTAATATGCTAACTAGAACCCTGATGTATACCGGTCTCATGCAAGCTTCAAGGCTAGTGGAACATAAACTCCATAGGTCTGTGTAGAGGCGTACCGGTGTCAAATGGCTACCGGAGGCAAAAACCCCTCTGAGTGCCCCCCGTATGCGGAGCCCTGCTTACTTATGAGTAAGCATGGCTTGCTCGCTAATAAGTCCCTTACTCGCAAGTTAAGCTCCAGCCCCTCTTCACTGCCTGGAAGCTGGGGAGCGAGTTTCCCTTGCCCCAAGCTTCTAGGCAGGGAGGAGGAGGAGGAGGAGGCAGCTGCCCCTCTTCACTGCCTAGAAGCCGGGGAGCGAGTTTCCCTCACCCCTGGCTTCTAGGCAGGGAGGAGGCGGCAGCAGTGCCCCCCAAGTGACCAAAAGCCGTGTGCCCAGGGACATGGGGTATCCCATGTGCCTGGGGCCATACGCCACTGTGTTTGTCCTTCCAAAATATACAATAGTTTGTATGAACAGCAATGATTTGAAACCATCAGGGACTGCAATCTTCTCTGAAAACTCTGGCTGTTGGAAAATGTCCTTGAAGCATTATTCTTATTGTGTTTCTTCTATCTATCTTCTATCTTCATATTGTGTTTTGTCTCAATTCAAAGTGCTGGTTACAGCTTTTAGAGACCAAAATAATTGTTAAAGAGATTTTCTTCTGTAATATAGATCTTCCTGAGCATTGAAGTTTCCAATGGAGATATCTATGTGTTCCAACCCTTGAACATTGGCTATGGTTGTTAGCACATTCTTTATAATAGTGTATGGCTATGGAAATCTCTCCCAAGGGCAATCTGCCTAGACCAGTGGTGGCGAACCTATGGCACGGGTGCCAGAGGTGGCACTCAGAGCCCTCTCTGTGGGCACCCGTGCACAGAGTTCGTCATGTGATAATAGTGTAATTATTTCAGGGAGATTATTAGCATTAAACCTAAGACCTAGTTTTGGGGAAGCAATGTAGGTAATCCTGTTAAGCGCTGTTAAACCCCACTGCTTTTCATGCGAAGAACTAAAGCGTGATCCTTTACCTGGGAGTAAGCTCGGTTGCTGGCAATGGGGCTTGCTTCTGAGTACACCTTCCTAGGGTCATGATTCACCTGTTCGAAGCATTGCATAGTTGCTTCAAAGCAATGCCACTGACTACCACTAAGCTTACTCCCGAGTAACGTGCACCTTGGAGCCAACCGGTTTTCCTAAACTAAAACCTCAGTATTCAGGTTAAATGGCCGTGTTGGCACTTTGCAATAAATAAGTGGGTTCTGGGTTGCAGTTTGGGCACTCGGTCTCGAAAAGGTTTGCCATCACTGGCCTAGACCTATCACACTGATTTTCCATTGGTTGCTAAAGAAATGCCCACATTAGGAAGGCTTTTTCTGGTTATATTGTTGAGCTCAATTACAGATTGTCTTTCCTACAATCTAACATGCTTCTAAAAGATGCTGATATATGGAGAATTTTTTAAAACTAAATTGCTTTTGTTGTTTTAAATTTGATATAACCTGTCATGAAGATATGTCTCTGTAATGGAAGTGAGGAGTAATTATATTTCAAAACATAATTAAGAAATAAAATATATGACATTTCCCCACCATGGCTCAAACAACATCTTCTAACAGGTTTATACATTACTTGGCATGTAATACTTGTGGCATTCTCAGTAGTCGCCTCTATGCCATTCTGATACTATATCTATTGCTTACGTGGCTAACGTATATGACACCATTATGCAGCAATAGCAACAAGAACAAGGAATGTTTTATGGATTTGCATCCTTGTTGAATTGGTCCCACTGCACAATAAGAACATTTTATGAATGGAATGTAGCTTTCCAGCTCATAGGTATGAATCTTAAACGACACCCCTTGGCTGGAACAAGATGTTTTTGACTTTGGATCCTCAAATTTGGCTGTCAGCCGACGAGGTAAAATTCTGGCCAAGTGACAACAAAGTTTTGCCTCTGACAACAGGGTTTTTTCTTCTTCAAAAAATTAGTGCTGCCATTCCTTTTAAACATTGCGGTTGTTCTGTCCAAATCCTTTAATTCTGCTCTAGACAACTTTTAACCTTTTATTTATACATTGAAATTATTTATTTTGAAAACAGAATATTGTTGAATTGTTCCCTCAGTATAATAACATAATTTAATGAAATATATGAGTAGTTTTGTTGTTTATAGGTAGAAATTTTACATGACTCTTTTCAGCCAGAACTGCCGGTAGATGTTAATAGAAAACTGTGTTTGCTGTATCGAACATCAGTTTTGTATCTTTTCTTCTACTTTTCCCCGTCACATGTGGGAAAACAGAACTTATCACATGATATAGTTGAGCTCTGTGTCATCCCTTTTCTGCCCTGTTGGCGAATGGCAGTTGGGAACCTAGGATAATATGAACTCATATGTTTGTTTTGCTATATTTTATTTGGCAGAGAGAAGGAAAAATACACGGGCCTGCTCTTTGGCAGCTGTCTCGAGATACAGGAGCATATCTACAGAAAATTGTGCCTGGGGCAATCTCTCAAACTGCACCCCCTTCCCCCTCCCCAACCTCTTGCGATCTGGTTGTTATGCCCCCATTGATACTCTCCATGATAGAATTCGGCTTTTTTTGTTCCTGCATCACACTGACTGCTCACAGGTTGGCACCGGACCTCACCCCCCAACAATGAGCACAATGAAAAAATGGCTCAGACCAGTGATGGCGAACCTATGGCACGGGTGCCAGAGGTGGCACTCGGAGCCCTCTCTGTGGGCACGCGCACACAGAGTTCGTCATGTGGGGGGTGGAAAATCACACACACACACACACACACACACACACACACACACACACATCTAGGCTGGCCTGGGCCACTGAGCATGATGTGCACACACCGCTGTGAGTAGGGAGGACTTGGCTGGCGGGCCTGGTGCCTGTGCTCCGGGTGGCTGCTGCCTGGGGGGGGTGTGTGCGCAGAGGAGGAAGAGATACTAGTGAGGCACAGCGCGGTGCGCGTGGGACTTGCTGGAGGCTAGAGCAGGCTGGCCCCTGCTCAAGCGGGTGGGGCGGAGGAAGAGGGAGCCAACCGGTTTTTTCTAAACTAAAACCTCAGCATTCAGGTTAAATTTCCGGGTTGGCACTTTGCGATAAATAAATGGGGTTTGGGTTGCAATTTGGGCACTCGGTCTCAAAAAAGTTCGCCATCACTGGCTCAGACTCTGCCTTGCCAGCCCAATGCTCTTTGAGCCATGCTGTCTCACTGCACAAATGAAAGCTGCTACACAAAGGAATGGCATAAAAATTCTGTGCGATTTTCCAGATTGAGGGGGGCTCTGCACTCCTAATTCCCATGATGTGGAAGGGACAAGTATACTCAGTAGTGTATTCACCATTCATAGGGAAAGGGGAAGAGAGAGAAAGGGGAGAAAGGGAGAGAAAGGGGAAAGAGAGAGAAATGGGAGAGAGGGAGGGAACCGGGAAAGGGAGAGAAGGGGAAGAGAGAGAGTTGTGGAAACAGGGATGGTGGGAGGTTGTCCTTACCACCCCTACACTGCTACAAAAACTTCTGGTTGCTTTAAAATTAAGATTAATTTACTTCCAGGTGGCAATGCTGGGTTAGATCAATCAGGGCAGGGGATCAAGCCACCCTACCCCTGCCGGCTATGCATCTGTTGGAATACAATAACTTCCAGTTCCAAGTTTTCTATAACTGAGGATATTTCTCTGGAATGGACTTAAGACTCTTGTTTCTTTAACATGCTGGAATCTCTTTCATCTAGCACCCTGTTAGTAAGCACCTGCTAATAGTCTATAGATTCTTTCTTTATAAATTTTAGGTCCTTCTCCTTTTGGTTTCTGTGTCAAATCTTGCATTTCCCATTAACTCAGTATTGACCTTAATCAAGTTCATATTCTCAGCCTCAGTGTTTTCTCTCCCATCAGCAAAATGGGGACAGTATTGCAGTTCTGGATTGTTATGAAGATAACAGATAAGTCTGCACTGCACACTGTAAGGCACTATAGAAACTCTTGATAATATTATTAATATTATCGCATAGAGATATATTTAGTGATTAAGGAATGTTGCTTGGAACGTAGACAACCCAGTACTGTGCAGATACTCTAATCTGTATTCAGTTAAAGACATTAGGTTGACATTAAACAACTCAACAACCCTGTGCATATTATACTTTGTATGCATGAACAACAGATTTCTTTGCATGCAGGATATGTCACATGAATCACTCAATATGGGAACAATTAATCTTTCATCATATACTTGCAGCTGTGATACACGTGATCCCTTTCCCTGAAAAATCCAGTAAACATATTGTACATAGAAAGCAGTTATGTGAATAGCATGACTCAGTTGGCTAGCTTGATGGTCCTCTGACCACTGGAGTAAATAGCAAGACTGACCACAAAAGGAACTTTGTCCAGTCATGCCAAGTACCCTTCAGTGATCATCTATTTCATATCAACAGAAGTATTCAAATCACATGAGTGATTTTATCACTTTACTCTTCTCCGGTTAGACCTCACTTGGCATATTGGGTTCAGTTTTGGGCACGCCAGTTTAAGAATCATGTTGAAAAGCTGGAACATCTCCAGAGGAGGGCAATGAAGATCGTGAGGGATCTGGACCAACTGATTTTTTGTACATATTTCTAATATCTACAACAGATTTAGTTACAGGAAAAAATGTTAGGAATGACTGTATAACCATCTATATATATAAAAAGCTAACAGTGTTTTTGTTGATGACAGTATACCTCAGTAACTGCTGGGCCAATTCCTCTGAAAATTCCCAGCCACCATAGTCAGCCAGGTGAGAGTGTTTTTAGATGTTCACATACCTGAAATTTCACATCTGGCTCAGGTAAAACGCCTTTTTCCTGGCGCTCCCTGGTGAAGGACATGCAGCTGCCTGTGTGTCACTGTCACTTTTAGAATGTTCGTGCTGCTTAGAATGTTCACTCAGACGGCCAGATATGAGCAGTGAAAACAGTACATAAGTAGTAACTCGAGTGGAAGTGAAACACATACACTCATATACACACGAGAGAGAGGGAAGGGAGGGAGAGGGAGGGGTGGCATGTAAGGGAAGAGAGGGAGGGAGAGGAAAGGGACGGAGGGGGAAGCATGCAAGGGAAGAGAAGTGAGAGAGGGGAGACACTGCGGGGTGGCATGCAAGGGAGGGGAGGCAGGGGGCCCAGCATCTTGATACAGCCCACCCACCCTAGCGGAAGGGAAGGAGGGGGAGGGGTGGCATGCAAGGGAAGAGAAGTGAGGGAGGAAAGAGTGAGGGGCGACATGCAAGGGATGGGAGGGAGGGGCCAGGCACCCTAGATTCCCTGAATACTGCAGTACAGTTAAGAAAACCAGGCACGCATTACTCAGGAGTAAGCTCGGTACAGCAACTGTGACATACTTTGAATGGCTGTGTTGCGCCCCTCAGAGGGTTTCCTCAGAAGCGACACCCATTGCCACCAACCAAACTTACTCCCAGGTAAAGGATCATGACCAGCCAGCCTAGATGTGTGGGAGGGGTGCCTTTCCATCCCCCCTCCCAAGGAATACGGGCACACACATCAATGACATCGCACAGTATCAGGCTGCGTGTTTGCATGAGCACGTCTTCTGGCCTCTGCAATTGATTTGCTGCTACTGTTCCTTTCCCATTTCACCACAATAAGCCATAGCAACGCGTGGCTGGGCCTCGCTAGTTATATTATAGTACATGATCATAATGGGAAAGAGACCTTGGAATTGTTCAAGGATTGCAATATGGCTCCTGGGAGTTGGAGATTTTCTACCCCAGGGGCATTGCATCATGACACAACAGCAGCAAGTAGGAGGGGGAAAAACTTAAAACACCATTGGTGATGGCCTGATGTCTCTTCCAAGAAGCCTGGAGGTGATGTCACACCCCTCTAGGAATTAATGAAAATTATATGGTGAAACCATAGTTTACAATGCCTAGGACCTGACATTGTTTATTACAGTGCCTCGGGCCTGATATTCCTTGCTACAAATTGCTGAAAACACGTTGATTTTACCAAAGAATTTTCAGTAATTGTGAGAGAGATCTGATGGTACTTCTAGTTTTTCTCAGAAATGACACTGTGCTATTGCTGATGGCTGTCCCTTCGTGCCCCCCCCTTCCAGTCTTCTACTCATTGCAAGGCTGGACCTGGCAACCCTAGGTTGTACTGTAAAGCTCAATTAAAATGTTGGCTCACTGTTCAGCAGTGAAAAAGTCAAGCTCTATGCTGAGGATTATCAGGAAAGGAATTGAAAATGAAGTAGTTAATATTGTAATTTCTCCTATTGCCTTGGTCTGGTTAATAGTGTAGGGCCACTGTTCTGAGACTTGCAGCAGGGAAGTGGTCTTCTTCATGGAAAAGCAGACAGGAAGCAGAAACTTCAGATGTGTCAAAGAAGCTATATTGCTGGTGCAGGTGTGGCCATGGTGGGGCAGATTCTTCACTGTGAGGTAGTAGTTGAGAACAGGAATCTCCACATGAATTTGTACTAAATGCGGAAGCAGAAGGAACATCAGCTCTTTCCTGAGTAGCCACATGTTAGCAGGAGCAAGGTGCCTATCCATTTGCGTGCTTATATAGGAGAATGGGATCTATGCTATTCCTGGTAGCTTGGTTAAGATCCTGAGAATGGCTGGAATAAAGGAGGCCCTGGGCTACCCATTGTGCATTTCTACACTGGGTCCATATTTCTGCCCTGGTCCTTTCACATCTTTATTACCATTTGTCTGGAGATCCTGGGTGGTCTCCTGTAGCAGCTCTAGGGGAGTCAAAGTTTCCTACAATTTGCAGGCCTCTTCAAGGTTTATTGCTGAGGAAAGACCATGGCATCTGCCAGCAAATTCAGAGGCATCTTGGTCCCGTGAGGGACTCTTCTTCATCTGACATGTCAGTAATCAAAATGTTGCAAATGTTTCCTCCTTTAGTGGACAGGTAATCAAGCAAAGAAATTTTGGGTAAATATTCATTCATTGATTAAGTCTATAATGAAAAGCAGAGATCAGTTTCACTCCAGAGATATATTTATTAAACATAATAAAAAACAACAGGAAAACAGAATTATAACAAAATTCGGACTTCCCATCTCTCAGTAGAGAGAAGCAAAACTTTGAAAATTACATGAGCTCTCTAATGGTCTTTGATGTTTTTTGTAGTGACTGTCTGTCTAGAAGAGGCTTCCATCCCTCTGATGTGCTCTTTTGTGAGACTGTTGCAAATTTTTATACTGGAAATTAGTAATTTTAACTGTGTTTTTTAAATCTTTCAAAATCTTTTTAAAATCTTTTTTACTTTGAAATTTTGTCCTGTTTTGTATGCCAATAAAGGCTTGTTGTCTTGGTTTGGTCTTTGCTTCCATCCCTGGTATGACCAAGCAAAGTTCTGTCTTGTCAAAAATGGGAGAAATTTCTGGAGATCCTGAGAAATTTCTAGAGATTTTGGGCTGTAGCCTGTGAGGGTAGAGTTTTGATTTTCGAGAACATTTACCTTGGATGTATGACAAATAGCACACTAATTTTTTCTTCAGTTGCTTGGATAACATTTATTGACAATTACAGTTACTGAAGATTTCAGGTGTTCTAGTACTTTTTGTATTCCAGAAAGAGAAAACCAAGGTCCTTCCTCAACATTTTCCTGAAGGTAATGTAGATAAAAATCCACACATTAACATGAACTCTGGAGCTGCAATGTTTGTATAGCATCAAGTTTAATTGAACAAATGAATTTTATTTTAACGTTTGCAAAACTGTTAAAGGTTTAACGTTATTATGAAAGTCACCTGAATTTTTTAAATTGATCATACAAAAATTGAAAAGCCAGTGTTTAGGAATAACTCTCACATCTATGCAAAGTCAGTGATGCAAAGGAAGTTTAGCCAATTCTACATCATTTATTTGACAGTACCACATGGCAAGCTGTGGAAAATTTGGCTCTAAAAGCAGAAGACAGATTGTTCCTTTAGTTTGTACTTGGAGAGAAGCAATAACTGTAGCCCAGTAAAGAACCAAACAGATAAAACATTTAGAGTTTAATTACAGTCAAATGTCTGATGTCCACTGTATAGAAGTTGTTCTAAGAGGTCAAAATGAAACTTTCTCCTTTTTTCACTAAATAAAGTTCACTAACAATAGAAACCCAAGGAGAGTAACACTTTTTAAAGCCCTCTGACTTAGGATGGTACTGTAAATTTGGCAGGGCTCATCAGTCATTGTTGAAACCATAGTCTGAATGATGTTGAGACCTGCACGCTGAACCAGTTTTGGACCTCCAAAGGACATGCAGAATCTATGTGACCAAGGGATGCCTATCTAGTCAAAAGGGCTCTTGCCAAGGTAATTTTGAGTCTCAGGTCTGCAGTTGTCAGTCTTTGTTTAAACAAACAAACAAACAAACAAACCTTGAGAACTTGAATCTGGGTGCAATTCATTTTCATTAAACATGACTCAGAGTGTGCTATTGAATTAATAGAATTATAGAATACACCTTTTTTGTCCTCTACCTATCGGCACTTCAACCCTTAAAATGTATAAGAGTAGGAGAAGTAACTTGGCCAAAGTTTTATATAAAACATTGTATAGGAAGTGGGTTTTAATAGACTCAATAGTGAGAAATGAAGGTAAAAGTCATGGGTGTATCAGTGACTATGTGAAGATAAGAGGTGGGGAAGGAATAGAAACTAATACATGCATCAAATCTGGAATTACTAAATGAAGGCTGCAGTTTTGTGTATATTTACTTATATGTAATTTCTGTTGAACACAGTGGGACTTGTTTCTTAGTAAATATGCGTAAGATCTGACCACAGGATGAGGTCTTATTTCAGTACTAGTCTGGTTTCAGTACTAGTTCAGTCAGTATGCTTTATACTTGAAGTTTAATACTTTACAATGAAGTGGATTATTCAATGGAGTATTTGCTATATGGAGTATATACTAGACTCTGGTGCTGCTCCTCGTTTAGAAGGAGAAACAGAGGAGGAAAAAGACTCTACTCAAGATATATGCCAGCATAACACCCTCCATGTCAATATCAGGGCTGCTAAAAAAGTCCTAAAGGCAGTGGTGGTAGCATTCAAATAATTTAACAACTAGTTGTTTACAAGCACCATTTCAACAACTGGTTCTGCCGAAGTGGTGCCAACCTGCTGAATCCCACCACTGCCTAAAGGCCTGATGCTATGTCTTCTTCATGTACAACTGGATTACAGAACTGCTACTAGTGTGCAGAATTCATGTTCTGATTCTTTTTATTTTTGGTTCTTGGCCTGTTGTTGGCCAAAAGGTGAGCTTTACTTCAGTGGTATCTGAACTCATGGCTTCTCCTTCTCTGTAAAAGGCTAGTGCTCCTGAGATCTGCCCCTCTACCCATGACTTGACTCTAGGTGATCTTGAGCATTCTGTCATGATTGATTCTGCTGAGTAAGCTGCAGAAGTGTGTGAACACTATGATTGGAAACATGGATGCATGAGGGAATTCAAACTGACATCCTGTCGTGCCATAGTCCTCATTCTAGTGTAGGGTGCAGTGATTTCTTTGTTCCCTCCATTGTTTTCTCTATGTGGGTGATGGCTCAACATCATGAGGCATCAAAAAGTGCTGGTTGTTTGGCATTGGTGACATCACTGGCAAGTTTCTCTATGACTGGTGGGTTGAACTCTAGTGTATTTGCTACATTTTCTGTACTGGTAGGCCTTTTCCATTGGCAAAGCCAGTCTGAATGGATCATGGTTTGCTGAATCCTATTTCCTAATTTGTCTTCTGTAAAACATAGATCTACTGCTGATCATCAGTAGAAAGATAGATAAATCTGTGCAAATTATGCCTAGGGGCATTCATATGACATTTATCGTGTTTTTAAACCTTCAGGATGGCATATACTCAAATTACTGGCAGTTTTTTTTAATCCAAAGAAAGCAGCTTTGCCTAACAGCTATGTAAAATGGTCTATGGATGTCTACCTTTTATATTTGTATGCAGTGATAGCATTATCTTACTAAAATGGCAGTAGAGCAACATTAGTTTGCTGAGAGGGAGTTAAGGGCCAAACTAGACATGATGGCATCCACAAGTCTGATCTGTGAACACTGTGACCATTTTGAAGTGACTGGACCCACAGGACAGTAACCCCCCCTGCCCCCCCCCCCCCCCGGTGCCTTTTCAAGTAGCAAAACAACAATGCAAGCCATTTTGGCATTTTAAAAAGTGTAGGAGGAGGGACAAGAGCTCTCAACCCTTCTGTGCTTGCAGACTCAATCAGGATCAGGATTTTGTGGCATTCTTTATTTTTTTTAATGGCAGTGGTGTCGGGTTAGACACATGAATGCCATAACATCTAAATTAGCCCTAAGGGAACAACCTTACAGGTCTGTGATCATTCAAAGGCCCACAGAGCTGGGCAAGTTAGTAGAGAAAAGGAGCCTCAGAGAAAATATTTGGTTGACAGGCTGTGGTGTTGGTCAGCAGGAGTGCATGTATACGGCAACTGCCGTGCTGTGGAAGACAAACCCCCTCAAGTAAATGAAAATTTGACTGGAAATTCTTTAGCCTTGTTTTTGGGAAATTACCTGTATTTTCCTTGGATAGTCTGAGGCAGCAATGAACAAGACTTATTTTCACATATTTTTTATCTTGGTTTTCTTTTAAATCTGTCTTGTTGCACTGCACTGTTGAAGGAGGGTTCTTACATCAAATATCTGGCTACTTTTGAGTGACCATTTTGTGTGACCTCTGTGGTCATTTGTCATTCTATGTAAACAAGATGTTTGAGTCACAAGTCTGGGAGCCACAGAAATGCAGAATTGTGCAATCATCTGACATTCAGCAGTTGAGTTCTCTCCCTGTTTACCTAGAAGTATGATGAAAACAACATTAACTGAACTGCAGGAATCACTGAAATTATTCACATTGTGGAAAAGGGCATCATATAAAGAAGAGACATTGTACAGAGGATCACACCAGTTGTTTTTCTGACCAATTATTTACACAAGTTAGTGGTAGTGGTAGTTATGCTCTCAGTGAGAAGTCTGCCAAGAACTTGTGACAGATGTCCTGGTGACACATTTTTAAACCATGAAGATACCAGGTTGGGAATTTCCTTCACGTGCACCAATTTTTCACTCATACAGCAGTGAATCAGATGCTGATTGTTGGCTGGTCCAGACTAAACCATTTAGCCTTAGCTATCAGTGTTGGGAGATCTTTGTTGTTGTCTCTCGACACATATGAGGGACTCAATGGAGGTATTCCAGACACAGTCATTTATAGAAGTGCTGATCCACTGGACTCTTGATTCCATCAGAATGGAGCAGGGCCTAACCTTAGACTGCACTATTGTTAAGATTAACTGGTTTTGTTACTCAGTTGAAGGTGTTTGCTACTGCAAGTGGATGGGACAAATGCATGTACAAATAAATAGGCTTCTATTTTTAAAGTGGCATTTGTGTTAGATGAGCAACATTATATTGTAAAGAAAAAGGAAAAATCCAACCTGGCTAGTAAACTTGTTTTTATTTGGTTACAGTGTCCTATTCCTTTTGTTGCTGGAATTATAAATCACTTTTAAGTTGTTCTTGCTGCTGATGAAGATAACGAGTTGTAGAATAACTTTTTCTTCTGCATGAATGCTTTGTGCTGAAAGAGAATGAGAGAGAGAAAAAGATCAAAAGTGATCAGAGGCTCGCCGTGGTAAAGATAAGATTAGGAACCAGTGGGACTTGCAATCCACCAGCATTACATTACAACAATATGTCAAATGAGTTTATATAATGTTAATTCTATCAGTCTCAAAAAATGATACATTTCTTATTACTTTGAAAAGTTTCAAAGGGATATTGTTTCCTGAATTACTATGGATTGTGGTGCTTCGGAAAGATCATTTGCTTGGTATTGAATCATATTAGTCAGGAATGGAAATGATACGTTACACATGTTTTGTACACAAGGTTGTTCTACAGCAGTTTTGCTCATTCTAGTTTTTAAAAATTGAGACAATATGTCATCCATTATTAAAATTCTGTACTTTCAGGACGATGATTGCATATAAAAACCTTCCATCACTGATATATTGAGAACCAGTGTGATACAGTGGATCGACTTTTGTCTGGGAGACCCAGGTTTGAATCCCTGCTGTACTATGGAAGTTTGCTGGGTAGCATTGAGCTAGCTACATACTCTCAGCTGAACCTAATTCACAGGAATGTTGTGAGGATAAGTGAAGAAGAGGAGAACAATGTAAGCTACTTTGAGTCCCTATTGGCAAGAAAGGTGTAAGGGGCCATCGAGTCACAGCCAACTTATGGCAACCCAGCAGAGTTTTCAAGACAAGAGAATAGCAGAAGTGGTTTGCCATTGCCTTCCTCTGCATAGCAACACTGGTATTGGGGTGCTGTGTGGTTTCCGGGCTGTATGGCCGTGTTCTAGCAGCATTCTCTCCTGACGTTTCGCCTGCATCTGTGGCTGGCATCTTCAGAGGATCTCCAGTAATTCCGGCCGTGAAAGCCTTCGACAAAACACTGGTATTCCTTGGTAATCTGCCATCCAGGGCCATATTATCATAAGGCTTACTAGGCTGAA
This sequence comes from Sphaerodactylus townsendi, assembly GCF_021028975.2. Taxonomy (NCBI): domain Eukaryota; kingdom Metazoa; phylum Chordata; class Lepidosauria; order Squamata; family Sphaerodactylidae; genus Sphaerodactylus; species Sphaerodactylus townsendi. The sequence goes on from NC_059431.1 coordinate 39,548,713, forward strand.
GCCTAGAAACGTCATAAGAACTAGAGCTTTTTTTTGTTTTGTTTTATGAGGCACTGTTTCCAGTGCCTCAGATAAATATGGATAAATATATTCTTATAAGTATACTCTATATATACACATTACTTTCATGCCATATTACTTACCGGTTCCTTTTTTGCCAATATCTTTATTCCAATATTCAGTCGAGAATAATAAAAGATGGGAGATGCTTCAATTCCATTTGTATGTACTCTTCCACCTATTTTAGTCCATTTCTATTAAATGTTTATTGTCATAAACCTCTCCACTTATTTTATTTATTTATTTATTTATTTATTTATTTATTTATTTATTTATTTATTTATTTATTATATTTGTATACCGCCCTCCCCGAAGGCTCAGGGCGGTTTCCAACAACATAAAAATTTAAAACATCATAAATATAAGTTAATTAAAATACATAAAATATTAAACTAGAGATGGCTTCAGCTATTCTATTCTATTCCCCCTTTTATGAACCCACGGGAGGCCAGATGTTTACTTATTATTGCGGTTGATATCATTCCGGCTGGCCAAACGCCTGGCGGAACAGGTCCGTTTTACAGGCCCTGCGGAAACTTTGTAAATCCCGCAGGGCCCTGATCTCACCTGGAAGCCTGTTTCACCAGGTAGGGGCCAGAGCCGTAAAGCCCTGGCCCTTGTAGAGGCCAGCCGGATCGCTTGGGGCCAGGGATCACCAGTAGGTCCGCCTCCGATGAACGGAGGGGCCTAGAAGAGGCGATATAGGGAGAGACGGTCCCTTAGATATGCAGGGCCAAGGCCGCTGAATGGCTTTAAAGGTCAAAACCAAAACTTTAAACATGACCCGGTACTCGATCGGCAGCCAGTGCAGTTGGTATAGGACCGGAGTAATCCGGTCCCTTGCTGTTGCTCCGGAAAGGAGTCTGGCTGCCGCATTCTGTACGAGTTTCAGTTTCTGGATCATGGCCAAAGGTAAGCCCGCGTAGCGCGAGCTCCAGTAGTCTAATCTAGAGGTGCCCGTGGCATGGATCACAGTGGCCAGATCAGACCGGGAGAATCGGGGCCAGTTGCGTGCCTGCCGCAGATGGTAAAAAGCTGCCTGGGCTGTCTGGGTGACCTGGGCCACCAATGATAGAGATGGATGCAGAGTCACCCCAGGCTCTTGGCGGACGAAGTTAATTTTAGCGTCTCGGCCAAGAAGGGTAGGCAGGCCAAAGGCCACCGGACCTCCCGACCCAGCCACAGGACCTCCGTCTTAGTGGGATTCAACTTCAGCCGACTTGCACTCAACCAACCAGCCACAGCATCAAGACAACGCTGGAGAGCATCAGGGGCCGAGGTCGGGCTGCCCTCCATTGTGAACAAGAGCTGGGTGTCATCAGCGTATTGGTGACACCGCAGCCCAAAACTCCGAACTAGATTCGCCAGGGGGTCATGTAGATATTAAAAAGCATCGGGGAGAGTATCGCTCCTTGCGGCACCCCACACATAATGGGGCGACGCTTGGAGATCTCACCCGATGCCACCTGCTGTCCCCGATCTCGGAGGAACGAGATCAGCCAATTTAAGGCTGAATCTCGAACCCCGATACCAGCGAGGCGGTGGACCAAAAGGTCGTGGTCTACCATATCGAACGCTGCGGTGAGATCTAACAACACCAACAACACCGAACCGCCTCTGTCCAAGTGTAGTCGGAGGTCGTCCACAACAGTGACCAGCACCGTCTCGGTCCCATGACCAGCGCGGAAGCCAGACTGGAAGGGATCCAGTACGTTTGTGTCATCCAGGAATCGCTGGAGCTGAGCCGCCACCGCTCGCTCAATTACCTTGCCCAATAGCAACTTACCAGTGGAATGTTATCAAACCCCTGTGATCCCTTTTCATATAGCCATATGTTGAATAAGCAATAATTATGTAAAAAAACTGAGAAGTCGCAAGGCACACTCATAGTCAGCTGAGGTTTGTTTTTAGTTGATGCGGAGCGAGGGAGACAGTGGATCAATATCACACTAGCATCAGGGTTGTGATATGCCACCTCCCAAAGTCCCTGAAAGCCTAGGGGCCCAGACATGGATTAATTCAGCCCTGCTCCCATCCAGGTACTAACCAGGGCTGATCTTGCTTAGCTTCTGAGATCTGATGAGATCAGGTTATCCTGGGCCATCCAGGTTAGGATAAGAAATATATAAATGAAGTAAATAGATACAGGGCTCCATAAAAAGGGGATCAGATCAGTAAGATGTTTCTATGATATTAAGAGTTTGCTTTTCCCATCTGAATCACATATCTTATTTATTTATTTACCTTTCTGCCCTCATCAAGACTAACAGATTGAAAATCTTATGTTGTGATGATACATAAGAAAAATACATCTTAAAATTATTAAAACCAAGTTAAAATATGCATACAATACAATAAAGAACACATAAATAGAAACAACAATTAAAAGATGGGGCAGGAAGAAGTGATCACTGAGGGAACACCTGACTAAACAAATCTATACTCCCTTGTGGAAGATAGCAACAAAGATGAAAGGCTAGTCATTGTGGGGAGAGAATTTCAGTGGTTTAGTGACGTGACCAAAAAGCCCCTCTCCTTGGTTGACACCTGCTTAATCTCCGAAGACAAGGGGACCTGAACAAGGCTTTGGAAGATGACCATATTGGTTGGGCACATTCATTAGACAATAGGCGGTCCCTTATGAACCTATCTGACATCTACGGTCATGTTGATGTTGATGTTCTAGCATGGCTTCCAGTACTTTAAAATGTTTCATATGGTGGTCCCATGGTGAACTGTTTGTGTGCAGCAGTTGTTTGTGTGCAGAAACTTACTACAACTGTAGTAAGTTTCTTCATATTGCTGCTATGTTTTTTTCCAGGGAATAAGAGAGGGAAGCATTGGTCTTTATAGCAGAGTAGACAAAATTACCCAATGTACATGATAAGCTGTAGAATGTGACAGAATATTCACATATGGTCTTAATTACAATGGTACATAATTGCATGGTACCTAAATTATGTACAAAGCCAAAGTAATTAATTAACTAATTAACTAATTAATTACTTACTTGAGATTTATACCCTGCCCTACATGGGGGGTCCCACGGTGGCTTACAAACCAGAAACGACAATAAAATATTAGTTAAAACCAGCAAAAATACTTATATATGTGACAATCATAAAACCAATCATACCCACCCACATACCGTTTCTTGCTCCAAACTGGCAGCTACCAGAGAGTGCATCTAATGGGTCAAAGGCCTGGGTGAATAGGAAAGTCTTTGCCAGATGCCGAAACCCATAGAGGGTTGGTACCTGGCAAATTTCTATGGGGAGGCTGTTCCACAGTCTGGGGATGGCCCATGTAGAAAGCCCCCCACGTCCTCCCTCCCCCACACCTTGGCAAGGAAAGGGACTACCAGGAAAGCCCTCATGCCTAACCTCAGTGCTCAGGCAGGTTCATATGGGTGCAGTTGTTCCTTCAGATAGCTGGGACCCAAGCCATCCAGGGTTTTAAACATCAGTGTCGCAACCCTGAATAGCGCCTGGTATAAAATAGGGATGCCATGAGCCAGCCTGTGGGCAGTTACCTGGACTGAGGACTCAGATACAGAACCTGCCAACGCTGGGCACAAGAAAGCAGAAGCTGACCATACTGTTCAGCCAGAGCAGGCTGGTCGTGAGGAGGTTCAGGCAGCAGAATCTGCTACCAGCCCTTCCTCACCTGATACCATGCAGCTGAGAGAACCTGCGCAGTCCTCCATCGAGCTCTGTGATGAGCCAGCTGTGCAAAGGAAGCAGAGACAGTGGCAGCAGCTACAGAGTCAAAGGAAGAGTGCTCATTTCTCTGCCAGTATGGCACAATAGCAGAGTGCATCAGAGGAAGACTAACTCCTTGCAGGATCTCTGCTGCAGCAGTCAAGCCTCTCCATATAAGCCCTGCCTTGAGCTTGGTTCTGCCTGGGTACAATGAGTGCACTTCCTGCTGGATCTTCCTGTGCTTGCTATAGCTCTCAGTCTGGCTGCCTGCTTGGATTCCTGTGCTCTGGACCTGGGGTTGTCTACCCATGCCTGCCTAGCTGACACCTGCCTGCAGCACAAGGGAGCCAGTGCAGATCTTTCAAAACTGGAATTATGTGTGCCCAACCAGCTCCAGCTTCCAGACTGTCTTCAAGAGAAGTCCCATGTAGACTACACCTCCCATCCCCAGCAAAACATACATGGCTCTCTCACCACCAACTCCTTTCCTAATTTTGTTCTCACACCAACCCTATGAGATAGGTTGTTAGCCTGAGAAACAGTTCCAAGGCAGTGCAAGTGGGTATTAAGCATGTAAATCTCTCACAAATCACTCCCAGCAAAACATTTACCCAACAAATATCAGCACCATCTTTCACAAAATACCTGCAGTGGAATCCACCCCCAAACAGCATCACTTTCGATGGTGCTTAAACTAGGGAGCCCAGATTCTTCTTTTAAATCCACCTTAAAAGGGAGAATCTGGTGTCCCCAGTTAAAACAACATTGAAAGTGATGCTGTTTTGGGGTGGATTCTCCCCCACCCTGAAACAGCATCACTTTCAATGTTTAAACTGGGGATCTCAGATTTAAGTCCATGCCGAAGGGGGTGGATTTAAAAGGAGAATCTGGGGAAATTTGGAGTGTGCCTGCTGTCAGGGATGCAATTGTTAAGCTAGCAGCACCAAAATTTCAGGATATCTATTCAGGGTATCTCCTATTTCAGGGTATCTCCTATTAGCTCCCATTGGTAACAATGGGGGATGGGGGCACCCCTTTTGGGAGTTCGTAACTTTGGTCTGCCTGAACCAAACCTCACCAAACCTGGGTTGTATCATCAAGAGAATCTCCTGAAAAATCCCTAAAATTTTGGTGCTGCTAGCCTAAAAACTGCACCCCCCGCAGGGGGGCTTAAATTGACTTATGCTTAAATTGGCTTAAATTGACTTATGCAAATCAACAAGTAGGGTTTTAGTTCCTTCTCTTGCAGAAAGATTGGATGACTTTCTGTTTGTTTCATCTCCAGCTCTGGAGGAACTATGTGTGGTACTCTGTCTCAGCAAAGGTAACTTCAACAGGATTCTTTCTCTCTTCTTCTCCTATCAGCTGCAGGATGCCTTAGAATATTGTTGGTAATGTAGAAGCTGGTATAGACTGTTGAGGGGAATAGAGTAGTTCCAGTACAAATGATCATTACTTTACTCCATAATATGAAAAAGCTTCTGTGGGCAGAAGCTTAGAATAACATATGAAACAAATAGAAAATACAGCTGAGAAAGCTAACCAAGTTACCCAGTTTTCTTCAATGCAATAATAAACAACAAATTAGTTGCAGAACCAGACACAGAGACAAGTAATTGCAGTCTCATCCCTCTTTCTATCTATATGAAAAATCATGTGGCTCAGTAAATTATCTTAGTCAAATTTTACTTATTAAAATTTCCTTTCCATCTCAGTATCCGTTACCTCCTGTTTCTGATATCCAAAACAATAAGGACTGTCAAAAATCTAGAAATTATCTCTTTCAATCTCTCATGATCTAATGTTGCCATCAGTCAAGAATTTCTGATGATTCCAGAGATTCCAAACCTCCTTGTACAGGGTCTGATTCACCCACATCTGTTGCTACCTTCTGATTACAAAAAAATATAAAAATCCTTGACCATGCTCCCTGGTTGCTATGTTAGTATTTCACCCCATTGCAATTATTAGGAGGCAAGATCTTTATTTGATTATGCTGCCCAGCAAAGCTATAATAGAATTAGTGTTAAGTTCAGCATCTGTGAAATACAAAGTGCTTCCAAACTTTTGGCAGCTGCTGTTTATCTCCACAATAATGTATTTTCTTGAGTTTCAGACCTGGAAACAGAATCATGTTATGGCTTTGCAGGTTGCATGCTACACAAGAAAATACTCTTGATGATTTATAAGGCTGGGTGGGTGCTCTTAGTTATATGTAAGAATAGATTCTCTGTAGGTTGACTTTCACCATCTTCTTTTGAGCACACAGTTGCCTTCCCTAGGCTCCAGCCAAGGATATTGCTTATATCTTTTGCTTTGGATGACACCCCTTTTGAGTCCTTTTATGAACATACTGTTCATAATTTCTGTGGGTTCTGTGAGGTATTTCTATTTGAGCACTTGCTTAAATCAATATGATACTTTTCTCATGATTTCACGATATTGCAAAACTTTTTCCTACATGATTTGCTGTGGCCTCATTGTACATCAATCACATAGAAGATAAAATGCTATTTCTTGATTTGACCATCTACGTCTAACAATGCAATTCTCGGGTGGGGGAGTAGGAGGTGAAAGGGCTGTGGATGTGGGATGACCCCTGTGCTGATGTAGATGCCCACAATGTGGCATGTGACATCCTTATCAGTGCAGAGGCACTTACCCTGGCATCAAGGAGCTGTGTAGCTGCACAACAACTGGGCACCAATGCTGTCATGACACAGAAGCCTGTTCTGGCACTGATGAAGGCATCCCAGAAGTGGAGCTGACTTTAGTTGAATTCCTGAGACCTTTCAGCCTGAGAATACTCCCGTTGACCTGTGTGGACTTACACCAGCAAAAACAATGGCATAGCCCATTTGGCTGCATAGGAGGCTTGCAGCATGGTCAGTGAGTTGATCTTTTCTTGCTTGCTACAGCACCACAAACTTCCTTGGAGGTGGCAGGACTAGACTGCCACTCTTCTATCTCCTCCCCTTTCGGGAATGGGCTGCCTGAGTTACATCCTTCTATGTCTATCAACGTCAATGGGTTTAGGAATGTTTTACAACCCAATCCAAAGCTGCCAGGTGGGAAGGGACAGCACCACTTTGGCACCACTCTGCCTATTCTCAGGGGTTTTCTCAAAACGCGGAAAGCCCAAATATGTAACCCCTCCTCACTTCAGAAGCCCTCATTGGGGACAAAATTGTGGCACTACTGGCGACTCTGCCACAGAACCAATCAAGTTCTGGAGACTGTCTAAAACCAACCCCATCACCTGGAATGCCCCCAACGCACTGACACGACGGGGTAGTGTGAGAGCACTGATGTGAGGCTGGGCACCATGGCATCTGTCTCAGCCCACCACAGCAGCCAGGCGCCAGCAGATTTTCCCCTCCACATAGATAAGTGTGGGCACTTCTGCTGGCATAAGCCCATATTGCCTCCAGAGGGGGATTCATCCCCTCTCTAGGTTGGGCTACTTTCTCTTTAGGATGTCACTGATAACTATTCAATGGACAACATTAAGGTTCCATTATCACACAAAAAAGAATGTTTTATTTGAACTAACATTAATTTACTTATCAGAACACAGGCCATGCTACAAACTAGGATTATTTAGGATATGTAAAACTGTGAGCTGAAACCTTGAACTGAATTTAATTCACTAACTACAAGTATATTATTTTGCATAATGTTCAAATGTGAACATGCTGATTTAATCTTGGTTTGTTCTCTGGTACTGTCCTTGCTGCAGTGCAAGTTGATTTATCAGGTGGATCACTAGAAGGAAGGTAAGGAAAAGAGCAACAGTGATGATGACAAAAGATTGTCTGAGCCAAATCCTGGTGTTACAAGCTAACCATCATTAAATTAAACCATGGTTTTCCATCATGTCTGAAATAAGCCTAATGTTGCAAAACTGCACCTAATGTAGTAATTACAATAACTGATGATTAAATCATTAGATACAGTAAGCACATTATGGACCAGTTCAATAACCTTTGTTTGTGTGTTTTTAAAGAACACACACAGAAACAAATGCCCACATAAATTATTTGGTAATATATGGTTCCAATATTTTTTAAACTACATGATGTGGAACTTTGGGGCCCATTTTGATTTGTCCTTACAACACTTAACACCTATTTGGACTGTACGACCTTGAAAATAGTGGGATTTACATCAAGATTATCTTTATACCATACTTGGAAGAGAAGATGATAGTCACTAAATAGCTACAGTTTCCACATTTACGGTAGATTTTAAGGTTGATGCATGAAATCATAAAGTCTACCCAAGTTTTGGAGTTTTTGTAACCTTTTCATTTATATTATCTGTAGTGTAGAAGTAAACTGAATTAGGTATGGGTAGCTAAAGTTTCAGTCCTCAGGGCTCTTTGTGAGAAATAAGCAACAAAGAATAAAAGTGCAACTTAATTTCTGAATAAGTCTGCATTGGTGTGCTCAGCAAATTACTGTTTTGACTTTTCTATAGGGTTTTGTATCAAGAACAGGATTTAAGCAGTTTCATGAGGCGAATCCTTTTATGAAAGTTAAAATTCACATTTAAAAAAATTACATTACATACAAAACTGACACACAGATTCAGTGAAGGGTCCCCAGTGCTGTTAGAGAAATTAGAAAGTGGTTAAATGTGGAGAAATCATTTTTGCAATCTGGAAGCCATTCACTGAATATTATTATTCCCATTAGAGGTCTGCAATCGTTGGAGTGATATGATAATGTGATGTATGGAAATAATTGATGTGTTCTTATAACAGCATATGTTGCCAAAATGTCTAACTTAGCTTTTTTTTTCTTTTACTGTTTTGCAAATGTTTTGTGATTTAATCTTTTCTTTAATTAATTTGTAATTCAATCTAATCTAATCTGAATAGTTTTCTTTTTTAAAAGAAGGATTATGATGATGATGGTTGTTAATAATAATAAATAATAATTTAAAAAATAGCCCCAGTGCCAACTAGCAATTTCCTGATCCAAACACTGAGGCTCCATAATGAGGTATCTACTGGCATAAGCACAGGAGGGTATGGGAGGAGAATGTGTCCTATTACATAGTCTGGGATTCATTCATTCATTCATTCATTCATTCATTCATTCATTCATTCATTCATTCATTCATTCATTCGATTTGTTTCCTGCCCTATCCCCGCAGGGCTCAGGGTGGGTCACAATATAAAATCAGTTATGCAATCGCTAAAATCATTGCCATAAAACCAAATCCAATATTAAACAATAAAACAGTACAATAAAATCATTAAAACAACATTTCAGTGTAAATGGTCAATAGATGTCAAAGACCAATGGCAACGCTAATGGATAATAAATAATCATCACCATCACCTCCTTCCCCTTCTCCTTTGAGCTTGTTCCTTATGCAGCCTTCAGTTCCCAACCTGCAACTGTCAGTTCCTGTTCAACCAAAGTTTCATATTTAAAGAGCTTCCTCTCTATTCCTATATCTATAAATTTCATTAAATTTGTTTGGAAAATGCCTTGTTGCTGATTCTGTTAAGGCTGTGCACAGATTTTTTTTTTGAGTGAAACTTTGCTTGGTTTTTTTTACCATTATTATTAAAAAGCTGGTGAGGAGTTGAAGAATGAATGAAAATGGTCCATCTGAGATTCAATCCCAGAGATTGTAGCAGAAAGACGTGGAACAACAGGGGAAACTTTTGGGATATTTATGTTCAGGGTATCAAACAGTGCTGCTTATTGTTATTTTAAAAAATGTTACTAGAAAAATTGTTGGGAGAATGAACAAGGTGAAAATTTCAAAACACTGTCAGTGCAATCAAAACGAGTGTGTGAATTGGATCAGGGAGCCAATTGAGCCTTATGCTGGCAATAGCCAGAGTAAGGGCCAATTATGCTGGTATCCCAGTGCTGTTGCACTGCTCTTGGGCATCAGCACATCTCTGCAACAGATGCACACTGGCAAAACTCAGGTGCAGGACTCTATGCTAGCGTTGCTATGGGTTGATTGTGGGGCATTGCCAGAGTTAGTCTGCCACCTAAGTCCTTTCAGCTTGGAAATGTAACCTCAGCTTGTGGGTTCTGTGGGGCAGTACTTGGAATGAGTTGCAACAACAATTTTTAAACAACAAAATGGTTTACTTTTCTGTACAATTAACACTTTTAAAACATCAACATTTAACGTTACAATTCAAGGTCCTGTTCAGGTTGCATTTCAAGTCCTTCTATTTACAGTCTACTGATATTGCCAAGTCCAAATCTTCTTTGCAAGTTGGCTGGCTCCTGAAGACTCCAAGGGCTTGATGAACAGGTTGCAACATGATGAAGGTCTCCAGGAGAACTCTCACCCATTACAACCACAAAAAAAGAAACCCTGAAACAATAAACTCCAACATTTACAACATAGCAAAACAACAACTACCTTCCCAGTAGTTCCCAACAATATTGAAATTACCTTAACAAGGTGTTAAGGGCTTATAGAAATCAAGGTCCAAGTCTGGTAGCCTTGCTTCTTCTGCAAAAGAGCTCTTGCAGCCTCTTTGCTGCTCCGAGTCTCCACCCCCTTACTGGGTCAACCCATTCTGGGCCAACCCATTCTGGGCATGGGGGTTACATTCTCCTCCACTAAAATTCTGTCGTCCCGACAGTAATTGCAATGCAACTTTTGAAATCATTTGCACAATGATTTCCCCAGAGATTCCTGTACTTGGAGGAACCACATTTGGTGCATCTGAATGCAGAACATTGTCTTTCCCTTGCAAGGATTTCCAACTGTTCCAAACTTAGCTGCACTGGAAGTTTGCAAAACTTTCCAGCAAATGTTGCAAATTCAGCAAAGCAGTTTGCAGAAGGGATGAGGGGATTACAGCTGGAATCCCACTTCCTTCCATACATAACTGCCAAACAGTGTTTACACAAATTAAGCACAGCAACATCCTCTTGAACTTTCACTTAACAAAACAGTTTTATGGGGATCCAAACCCCAACTTGCTGCACACTTTCATTTTACCAAACAATTTATATTTGCAATCCTACACTTCAAGCCCACGCTGGTTGAAGCGCCATTTGCTGTAACCTCTCAGCTTGTGCCAAGGTTCTGTGGGGCGAAGTACTTGGAGATGAGTTGCCAACAACAATTTTAAACAACAAAAATGGTTTACTTTTTCTGTATTTTAATTAACACTTTTAAAAGAAACATCAACATTTTAGCGATTTACAATTCAAGGTCCTGTTCAGGTTGCATTTCAAGTCCTTCTATTTACAGTCTACTGATATTGCCAAGTCCGAGTGTTCTTTGCAAGTTGGCTGGCTCCTGAAGACTCCAAGGGCTTGATGAACAGGTTCTACAACATGATGAAAGGTCTCCAGGAGGAACTCTCACCCATTACAAACACAAAAGAAAACACTGAACCAATAAACTGCAACAGTTACAACATAGCAAAACAACAACTACCTTCCCAGTAGTTCCCAACAATATTGAAATTACCTTAACAAGGTGTTAAGGGCTTATAGAAATCAAGGTCCAAGTCTGGTAGCCTTGCTTCTTCTGCAAAAGAGCTCTTGCAGCCTCTCTGCTGCTCCGAGTCTCCACCCCCTTACTGGGTCAACCCATTCTGGGCCAACCCATTCTGGGCATGGGGGTTACAGAAACACCTCTTGACAACTGTGTAAACTTGTATCAAGAAAAAATGTGGTGTGGCCCACAGGCACCGCTTGAGCCACTGCAGCAGCCGTGCCCATGTGGCGCCAAGCATCTCAGGTTCCTGACTAAGCTTATGACCAGTAGTGGCGTAGCGCCCACAGGGCATGGGGGGGGAACGCCGCATGATGCTGCCCTGGTGAACCGGAGACCATGGCAAAGGCATTAGACCAGGCCGTGAGGGGAAGTGATTCTGGGGTTAAGGGATGGGGAAGCTGGGGCAGGGGCTGGGGTGTGCACGTGCCCAGGGCGCAGTTTCCCCTTGCTCCTCTTCTGATGACCAGTTACCCCCATTCTGCAGTAGCCAAGCCCCCTCCCAAACACACAATAATGCCCTTCTAACAGCTTCCCACTGTGCAGATTTAGACTGTGGGCTGAGGCACCTTGGTGGCAGGAACAGCACAAGGAGGGCACTTCATACTACTAATTCTACTAGGTAAACACTTTTCACCAACACCCAATAGGAAAAACAAAGTCCATACTCTGTGGCTGAAAGTTTTAATTTAGTTACTCATAATCAATCTCTTACTCCCTCTGAACACTGGTTAAGTATTCCCATGGACTCCCTGGATTTTGATAGAAAAGAGAAGTTGTTTGTCATCTGCATATTGGTAATGCTGTGCATCAGTCCCTGGATACATCTGTCTTAGTGGATTCATGTACATGTTAAACACCATGGAGGATAACGTAGAAGCTTTGGAGAATACCACAGGCCAAAACCCAAAGGGGCTGAACAGAATTTTTCCAGCAAAATTTTTCCAGTAAAACCTTCTGGGAGTTGCTTTCCAGTTACTGAAACCAATACAGGAGAGCAGCACCAAGGCTGATATCTGTGAAACTGTTGGTATCAAACTCCACTGAGAGGTACATGGGAACCAACAGAGACACATTCCCCTGAGAGGTAAACCAGCAGGGAAGTTAAGTTGGTTTCCTTGCCATAGCCAGACTAGAATCCAGATGGGAAAGGATTCAGATAATTAGTTTCATGCAGGAAAACTCCGAGTTGTTTTGCCTCCACAGCTGCTCAAAAAATTACACTGGCTGATAGCTGTTTAACAGTGTTCTCCTAAGCAGAGTTACTCTTCTCAAACCACTGAATTCAGTCATCCTAACTCTGCTTAGCACTGCACTGTAAATCAGTTACAATTCAAAGAAGGCTTCTTTTAAAATGTGCTTATAATTGCCTTTTAAAAGCTAGAGAGAACAGATCTTTGTAAAGAGAACACTTGATAGCAGTGCAACTCTTAGCAGATTTTGTAATCCATGAAAGAGAAAGGTCTAAGGGACAAATAGTAGGCTTTACTTTTTCAGGTGATTTGTCCATATCCTCAGCAAATTGCAGCAAATGAAAGGTATCCCTTTGAGTACAGAATCTTCAGTATGATTTGAGTTGAAATGTGAGTGATTTTCTTTACAGAGTGCTTTGTAAACTGGTCACCATGAGCTGTAGAGGGATCTACTAACACCTCCTCAGGGCTCAGGTTCATTATACTTTAATATAATAGGCATATGCTGGAAAGATTAAACTGGCAAGAGCTCAGTATTTAAGAAAATTGGAATTGTAAGTACAATGGAGTACTTTAGTTGCTTAGTTCAACTGCTTCTAACAGAATACTTTCAGCCACTACTTAGTGTAGATATTCAGAATATGATAAATACCATACTTGGAAATGAGATGAGACAATAACACAAGAATGCAACCTGACTATACATATAGGCATCATCTGATATAAGGTTGCATCAGGTAATTATACACCTTTGAGAATAACTGTTAGTTAATGGGGTGTTGTGTGGTTTTCGGGCTGTATGGCCATGTTCTAGTAGCATTCTCTCCTGACGTTTCGCCTGCATCTGTGGATGGCATCTTCAGAAGATTGCCTGGAGACATCCTTTGTCTGGGTGGTGTTCATTAGTCACTGTCTTGATTCTAGTGTTTTTCAGTACTGGTAGCCAATTTTTCTTCATTTTCATGGTTTCTTCCTTTCTGTTGAAATTGTCCATGTGTTTGTGGATTTCAGTGGCTTCTCTGTGTAGTCTGACATAGTAGTTGTCAGAGTGGTCCAGAATTTCTGTGTTTTCAAATAATATTCTGTGCTTAGCTTGGTTTATCACATGTTCTGCTATTGCTGATTTTTCTGACTGAATTAGTCTGCAGTGCCTTTCATGTTCTTTGATTCGTGTCTGTAAGCTGTGTTTGGTCGTCCCTATGTAGACTTGTCCACAGACACAGACTAATTCAGTCGGAAAAATCAGCATCTCTTCTCATCACAAACAGTACAACCAAGCTCAGAATGGTTTGACAGTCCATTGAATCATTCAAGAGAAGATAGCCATGATAATTCTATGGAACACATGGCAATTTAACACTAAGTGAAAATGGCAGTTGTTGTGTGGCTTCCATGCCCTTGCTGTTGAGATTGTACTGTGTAGGTTTTGTTTGCTGTTTGAAATTTTGTATGATACAATCAATCAAATGCCTGACTGGTAGTCTGGTAAAGACTCAGTGCAGGAGCTAGAAAACTGATACAGAATATTTTGGTTGAATCCCTACCATAAAAGATTATGCTAACTGGAATATCCAGGGAGCAAGCCCAAGCAAGTCTACTCACTTGTAAGTAAGAAGTAATTTCTATTTTTATTTGATAGGTCTTAATCCCAGGAGAGTGTTTTTAGGATTTCAGCCTTTATCACAGATGACCCAGAGTATTTTTGGGTGTGACAAATTACAATGGCTCCACTTCTGTTAGGAAAAAAATACTAAACTGAACAGTTGACCATTTGTAACAACCTTATAGGAATGTTTGCCTTATTACTTACCCTGTAAACTGTGATATGAGTTACTTCATCCTGCATACTGTTCAGAACAAATAATCATAATAATCTAGCCTTAGGGTTTTAAACATACGAAAGGTGGATCACTGCCAACTCCTCACCATTTCTCCAGAGAATATAAGCAAAACAGCTTGCAGTTTTGGACGAGTCAGAACAATGAACTTTGAGCATTTGGGACTGACAATATTTCTGTTGCCAGCTCTCAAGAATTTTATCTCATCTCATCAGGGCTGCATAGTTAGCACATGCAGTTAACATTGCAGGTATGGATTTTGTCCGTTTTTCACCAGTGGGCTTACAAACTTTTTCACCCTCCTCACTGTAGGAGAAATTTGGAAACAGAAGCCAAAACAAAGCCGGCATTGTGGCAGTATAAATTTTATTACAGCCTAGGACCCAGATGACAGTTCCAACCATTTCACAAAAGCTTTGTTTCCTTCTGAAGGGATTTGCGGAGGAGCCTTGCTTCAGGATAAGAGCTAGCAAGGACAATACATCCTTCCCCCAAGGTTATCCTCTTCTCCGCCCGCCCGCGCGCTCAGTTTGGTCCATTCGCTCTCAAAGTTCAGCATCCTGAAACTGCTCCGGCGCTCAAGGGATGGGGGAGGAGTGGAAATCCCAAACGACGCTACAACGCATGCGCCAGGGGCTCACCTTTCCCTTTCTGCGCCGAGCCTTTCCTGTAGAGGGGGAGGGGACCAAGTCAGCTCTGCGTCTCTCTCTGAAATTGGCGGGAGGCGAAGGTGAGAGGCAGGGGAGAAAGGAGGGAGGGTGCTAGCAACAGACGGGGAAGCAGGCGGAGAGGCTCGGCTGCATCTCTGTCCCTTGAGGGGGAGGGGATGCCTCTCTGTCTTTCTTCCTCCGCCAGACTATCCCTGGGCGCGCTGCGTCTTGGCAGCTCCGTTTGGAAACTCCCGCCCTGCTACTTGCCTGCATTTAAGGCTTGTTCCATCTTTGCCAGGGCATGTTCCCTCGGTTGTTTCTTTGCTTCGTGCCCAGCCATGCTGACGCTCCCTTTGTCTTAATCTCCCCGACCGCACGCAGAAATACCACCCAGAAAGGCAAAAAACCAAAACTCAACGCTGCTCATTCTCTTCCCCGCGAGTGGTTGCAATGTGCATTTCAGACGATTCTCATTTGAGTCAGCATTTCAAATGCAAGAGTGATCACAAAAGGGGTGGGGGGGGTGGAGAAAGTACTTGTGTCTGGAATAATGCAGCCTTTCATTTTGCGCTGGGATTTTTGTCCTAGCTTGCGGCTCGTAATTCATAAAAACACTTTCTGAGCGGCAGCTTCCTGTGTTCATGGTGGCATTGCTGGTAGCGTCCGGTTCAAAGTGCAGAGCAAAGGAAAACTTTAAATGTCGCCTCACTTGCCCATTTGCTTGCTCACTTGGGGGGAAGTCAACTGTGGCACACAGCAGTCCCACCCTGTCAATAGTGGGAGCTGTCTTCGGAGGATGAATGGTTCTGAAAGGAATGACCACGGAGAGGCATTGGTTTCTTCCAAAACCCATAGCAATGTGTTGATTTTCTGAAGGATCTTTGGAAGGCATTAAAATAAACATGATTGATAGCTTATAAGCTGATCTTTAGAGTTTTTGCTAAATATATTCTTTTTATAATCAATGGGAAAGAACCAGTACCTGCTATATGGAATTTATTGTCATTCCTTTTACCTTCACATCTAAAATGTGAACAGAGTTCAAGGGCTCAGAAGCAGTGGTAAAACATTTAGCCTTTTAACTTTTAAAGCTGTGTATGTACTGTATGAAAAATTTCTATGTTGCCTTCACTGTTGCAAGTAACACTGGTTTATATGCAACAAATATGCTTATTGAATAGATTCAGATAAGCATTTTTTCCTCAAATATCGTTTGTCTAGGTTTGTTATTGTTACCAGGAACTGTGAATACTTCTGTGCTTTTCTTCAACTTCCTCATTGGCAGAAATTGGCATGCATTTGTATTTTTTTTTAAATTGTGCTGAGTTTGCACAGTTGTACTAATGAATCTTGGCATCTCTTCCTCCTGCCCAGTAAATTAGAACTGTGAACCAAAAAGAAAGGAGGTTTGGGATCATGAAGAAACAAAGGTTAGCATTTGTTAAAGAGAAACGTAGTGTCTTACATTTGGTACTATGCCGCATAGCTCAATTTCAGAAAATAACAAGAAACTGATAATGAAGAGTGGTATGATAGCTGAGAAGAGGGTAGGAAATTTCTGATCACATCACAGAAAAAAATATCGAAAAGTAAGCGGTTAATTGTGTTGCAGCCAGACCTGGAAAGGCACAAAAAGGTAGCAGCAGAGATAAGGGATTGTGGCACAGGAGCACTAGCGTGGAGGGGGCAGGACAATGGCCTTGACCAAAAGGTTGGCAAACAGCAGTGTGGGGGGAGGAATAGGGAAGGAGTGAAATGGAGAAGGCAGCCCAGGGGTGGGGAAGGGGCTGTACCAAGCAAAGGAGGAGGAAGGGAAGGCGTAGACTCATCATGTTCCAAAGGGGCCACCAGAGGGCAAGAGCGAAGCACCGGGACCCCAGTAGCTCAAACAGCCTACTACATCGAACATATCAGAGTTCTGTAGCATGCCTGTACAACTTCTGAATGACCAAGTTGTAGCTTGCATTTAATGCATTCATGTTGCATGATTCTCAGCTGATCTGGCTGTGGAGGAACTTTACACAAAAGCAATGGATAACATTTTATCAATTATTTGGCTATTTATTTATTTATGTATAATTCCATTTCTAGGCCACCCTTCCCCATCCAGGTTGTCTTCCAACTATACAATTAATAAAACATTAAAAGAATCAACTGCAAACACTTGGTGCGCCAATACGACTTGTTAAAGGATGGAATTAATAAGTGATAATAATCAGCAATAAAAAGAAGAAAAACCTCAATAACAATGAAAAATGAAGGGAAGGGGGGGAAGGGAAGCCAGCCAAGTTGTACACAGTTGTTGCCCTCAACCAAAGGCCTGATGGAACACCCCTGTCTTACAGGCCCTGTGGAACTGTGATAGGTCCTACAGAGCCTGGGTTAAGCAGGATTAATTACGGTTAGTATTTGGATGGGAGACCACCAACCAGGGTTGCTATCAGAAGAAGGCTATGGCAATCCATCTGTACTCATTTCTTGCCTTGAAAACAACATAAGAGATCACTATAATTCAGTTGTCCTTTATGACACTTAATTATTATTATTAAAAAGGAGTAATTCATGCTTTCACATATGTATGTATGTATAATGACATATTGCTACTTGATTAACCAAATTTTGGAGTGGTAGGTATTAAAATGGTATTGAAATTTTGACTTTGTGCTAAGTGAATGGAAAAAGAGACAGCTTACCACAACTAGGATGCCACAATCAGTCCTTTGAAACTATCTTAATGCTCAGAAAATGAGATCAGGATCTCCCAACGTATCATGGCTGGGAAGGAGATTCACACGAGCACTATTCTGCTCATATTGTTGATATTATGTTTAACAACTCCAGTCTTTTTTTTTTCAGTCTAAGTAAGGTTTTTAAAATACCTGGAGACTACTGTAGATGATTGGTAACCTATATTCATCTTGGTGTAGCACAATTGAACTAACAACATCTAGCATGTGATTAATTTTTAAAAATATAATGTGAAGGAATATGACAATTTATAGAAGTTACAGGAACAAACACTTTATGATTTGAAAGTGTGCTACCTGTGTGCTTAATAGTAGTCGTGTAAACAAAATACAGTTTTCTCTTGACTTTTGTAATGCTGTTATGACACATGTATAGAAAAAGAAGCAATATTATGTTACAGCTTCCAGTTGCTGTGTTATGTCTGCATCTGCTCATTTGCTAAAAACAGGTGGTTCTATTTAAAGTGTGTGTGAAAACTACAGTATTTTTACCTACACGGTGTTGATTACAGTTTTACATTTGATCACAGCACTGGGAAACCTAGTAATTATTGCCATATTATTATTCTTTTCCTCAAATCTTAGTAACACAAAATTGTGATGATATTTGGTTCTACTCATCTTCAGTAATTCCGTTTAAAAAGAAGGTAGAATTGAGGTGGTTTCTCTATATCAGTATTCCTGTCCTCAAAGTACCTTGTTTCTTCAAGCTTCATTCATTTTGATGATTAAATATACTGCCCAGCAGAATGCATTAGAGGTTGGAGTAAAAGAAGCAATGCATATTTTTTATTGCAGAATAGAATTTAGTGAAGTTAGGCCCAATGACGTAGGTATAGATTTTTTATGGGGTGGGTTCAGGGGCACACCCCACCTGCCCCTGGGGGCATGGCCATGCCTCCCCAAGCCCTGCCCCTGGTCTCAGTGCTTATAAAAGCAGCTGTCCAAGGCCGAGGATGGCAGACTCCCCTGCCTCGCCCCCCCGCCCCCCCCCAGCTGGGCTCACAGCTGGCAGTCCCTTCTGCCCTCCCCTCCTGGCAGAGGCATAGCTAGAGAAAATGGAGCCTGGTGTAAAATCAGTTTTGCGGGGGGTGCCCCCCGGCGACAGCCACTACAATGCTTGAATCCACCCCCAAACAGCATCACTTTCAATGGTGTTTAAGCTAGGAAGCCCAGATTCTCCATTTAAATCCACCTTAAAGGGAGAATCTGGAGTCCCCAGTTAAAACAAAATTTAAAGTGATGCTGTTTTGGGGTGGATTATCCCCCCACCCTGAAACATCATCACTTTCAATGTTTAAACTGGGGACCTCAGATTCTCCCTTTAAATCCATGCCGATGGGGAGGGGGATTTAAAAGGAGAACCTGGGGAAATTTGGGGGATTCCTGCTGTCGGGTGCAATTTTTAAGCTAGCAGTACCAAACTTTCAGGGTATCTTTGGGAAACTCTCCTGATGATACCACCCAGGTTTGGTGAAGTTTGGTTCATGGTGTAGCCCCATCTTCTATTAGCTCCCATTGGAAACAGTGTGGAACCCCCCCCCCCGGTTAGGCCTATATCCACAAATCTTCTTTTGGAGGAGCCCAAGGAATGGCTTTGGGAAAATTAAAGTAGGTATAATCAAGTTATCAGGCCAGAGCTTGTGACTTCCTCTCCAAAACATTACAGAACAGAAACTATGCCCAATGCATTTCTTCTGTCCCAGATAGTGTGACGGCTTCTGACACAGCATCTACGAAATTTGATGTCTGGAAACATCAGTGCTTTTCACAAAAACTAATTGCATGTTATAGTAAATTTTGTAATGAAAACACCAGTGTTTGGGGCAAGTGCTTTCTTTTAGCTTAAGCAGCGTGAGACTGTTTTTCTAGTCATTCCTCATTGACTGTCTCTGGATTTGTAAGATGTGCGTGAGGCAAGATAATAATGCCTCACATGTTGCTGTTGATGTACCAAACATCATTGTACAAGTTAATGCCTTGTACAGTTTTAGAAATGCAAGGAGACAGGACATTTACCATTTTCTTTTGTCATTAAAAATAAGCTAGTGCTGAACAGACCTTTTTACAAGTGATCAGCATTAGCAGGAATAAGAAACATTACTGATCTCATTCAGAAATGATCCAGATACTAATAGTGTTTCCATGGCTGACAGATATTAGACATTGCATTTTGAAAAGTAATTCATGCTTCACTCTCAAAAACTGCATAGTCATGAACCTTATTAAAAGTTCTCTTCAACTCAAAGTGTGAAGATTAACTGCGTGCTCATAGGCCCCTTCTGCACATGCAGAATAATGTATTTTCAATCCATTTTTAATGCACTTTGCAGCTGAATTTTACTGTGCGGAATAGCAAATTCCACTTGCAAACAATTGTGAAAATGGATTGAAAGTGCATTATTCTGCATGTGTGGCAGGGCCATAAGACAATTCTTTGTTTGGGAATTTTCCGGTTGTGTCCTTTTCCTTGCATATCCTTTTCGCCCTCCACACATAATTTTATGTTCCATTGTCATGACATTTTTTGCATTCTTTGCCCCATAACTGCTGCTTCAAGTAGGAGATATACATTGCCTAAAAGTAAATAAAATTCCTCAAAAAGAGTGGTAGTTCTTTCTGTCTTTTTCTTTCAATATAGATGCACATATGTTTACAATTTCTACAGCTCTGCCTAAATGCATTTCCTTTCTGTATAGTGTACATTTGCCAGAGGCACAAGTAGACAGCACATCTTTCATTAGTAAAACTAAGCCTATGAAACTGATCTTGGCATATTGGTTTCTTAATGAGAATACTTCCATTTTGAGGTCTATTAGCAGTACGGTATATCTTACTGGTATTGCAAAATAATTTGAAACATCCATTATCTGTTTACAATTCTGATAGGTAGCATTTGCTAAATTTACCTTTGTCTTAGAAGACATTGTAGTTGATTACTTGTATGAAGATAATAAACAGTGCTTTCTTGCGAAATTATACAAATGATTGTAAAGAACTTGGGTGCTGTGTGGTTTCCGGACTGTATGGCCGTGTTCTAGCAGCATTCTCTCCTGACGTTTCGCCTGCATCTGTGGCTGGCATCTTCAGAGGAAAGCCTTCGACAATAGATTGTAAAGAAGTCCCCAGCCAGATGTATTTTGGACCAAGCACATTCAGTTACAAGGTGCAAGCTGGTGAAATGAAACAGTGACTGTAGGTTCTAGTCCCTCTTTTATCTTGCATATGTCATTGAACTCTACTAAATTTTCTCAAAAACGTATTAGCACCATATAACATTGTTTCCTACACTGTTTTCAAAACATTGCTGATCATAAGGAGGGGTGAGCGTGCAGCCATGTACTCTGTACAGTTGCACTCTGCAGATGACTTTGAAGTTGGAGATGGGAGGGGTGGAGCCAGCATACTTGTGCCCATCCTCCCTTCCTGGGTGATGACTCAGTCTACGGGACATGATCTATAACCAGGTTGTGATCTCAGAACAACTGAACTGGAAGCCAGGTAAAATTTAGGGAATCAACGGTGAGGTTGTTGAGCTCAGAATAGGTTTGCTTTTCTTTTTTGACTGCAGCTGATATGTTTTCTAGGTGGCTAAATCAAATTTTTCATTTGCATTCAGACAATAAAAAGAGTAGATTGGATGTATGCCCCCTCCCTTTCTCTCCTGTAGGAGACTCAAAGGAGCTTACAATCTCCTTTCCCCCCCCCCCCAACAAACACCCTGTGAGATCGGTGGGGCTGAGAGAACTCCTTAGAGTTGTGACTAGCCCAAGGTCACCCAGCTAGCGTGTGTTGGAATGCACAGGCTAATCGAGATAAGCCTCCACAGCTCAAGTGGCAGAGTGGAGAATCAAACCCGGTTCTCCAGATTAGAGTGCATCTGCTCTTAATCACTACGCCATTGCTGTGTAGTTGTTGTATGTTGTTATATGTTGAATAATTTGTTTGATGGTCATCCACCCCCCTGGTACACCAGCTGGGTGACCTTGGGCTAGTCACAGCTTTTCGGAGCTCTCTCACCTCATAGAGTGTTTGTAGTAGGGGGGAAGGGAAAGGAGATTGTAAGCCCCATTGAGTCTCTTTACAAGAGAGAAAAGGGGGTATAAATTCAAACTCCTCTTCTTCTCATTTTGTATGACTAGGGTTCTGTATGTTACAATGGAAGTGCTTCCTTCAGCTACAGCTTTTAATTACTCCGTTGTGTAAAGGAAAAGCTCTGTGAAAAATCCTGTGCTGACAAATCAGTTTCTGGCATCATCTACCAGACGAGGCAGGCTGCCATGACATGTGCAGCCATGTATTACTATAAAAATTATGCATTCTGGTATTTTGGTGACATGATTGCTATTTTTTCTCAATTTGCCCTGAAACTAAAAGGGTGTAAATCACTTTCCAAATTCAGATCTCTGCTTCTATTCCTCTCATGTAAATGTTGCCATAATGTGGACATTGGATGAGCTATGAATAGAAAATTCTTGTTTGTTTTTGCGCTATTAAAACAATGAACAGAAAAAGAAGGCCTCCTGTCTTAATCCCTGGTAAATATTCTGTAAAGGTAGCAGAAAATCCTGTCACTGGAAACTAATTATTCCAATCTGGGTTGGCCATTTTACCAGTTTGCTTTTTATTTCCAAGTTATAAAGGTTGTTTATTGCTACAGAGATGTTGTTGTGTTAGATGTGTTCTGCCTTGGTCCTCTTTGTGTACCCTAATACTGACTTGGACTGTGGAGTAGACTGGGAAGGTCCTTGCTGAGACTTAGGCTTTATTTTAAAAAAACAAACTAAATCTGTCCATGAGCGGAGGCCCAAATGGGAAACAGACATCTTCACATCTTCTAGTGATCAGTGAAATATGGTTTGAACTGAATGCGTTGCTACAGAGGGTTGTTGTGTGGATAAATGGCATACCGACTATGTAAGCCTCTGCAAGTTGCTTTAAAGAAAAGCGAGAGAAAAACGAAGTATTAGCTGATGAAACTACAAATGTCAACTCTATACGTAGGTGAAAAGCAACCCAAAGGAAGCGAAATAGTGCGTTTGTGAAAAAAACAATACCAACAGACTGTGAACATGCCCTACCAACCAATTCCTGTATGAATAATCTGGGATAATAGTAAACTCTGCAAAAGTCTCCCCACAAATGATGTAAATTAATGACAACTGTACAACAAACTTCAATTCTTTGGCAGTAGCAAAAAATCCTAAGAACTCTTAGTATCTTCCTAATCGAATAACGTTATTATCAGGTCACCTTGTTTCTTTTTTGCACTGTTAACTCTACAGGTGTATTAACACTCAGTTCTTCTCTCTTGGGCCCTCAAGCCTCTCAGTTGCTGGGATCTGGCTTTTAGTCCTTCTCCTCCTCTTCCCCCTCACTGGGCAATATAACTCCTCCTCTCACAATGTTTTCAGTGTCTGGCAGCAGATCAGAAGTTCCTAACTGAGTTTGCTGCTTGACTCCCTCCCCCATACTTTATGAAGAGTAGAGTCAGAGTTGTAACCTAGGCAGACTTACTTGGGAACAAGCTTTATTCAACTCTGTTGATCCCAGAGTAAAAAGCTGTAGAATTGGACTGACAGCGGCCAGCTATCATCTTTCTGTCCCCCCCCCCCAAGGTGTTTAGTTCTAAGACCAGACAATTTTTGGACAGTGTCCCTTTCTGCCCTGATACAGAGCAGCAGTGGCATAGGAGGTTAAGAGCTCGTGTATCTAATCTGGAGGAACCGGGTTTGATTCTCCGCTTTGCTGCCTGAGCTGTGGAGGCTTATCTGGGGAATTCAGATTAGCCTGTACACTCCCACACACGCCAGCTGGGTGACCTTGGGCTAGTCACAGCTTCTCGGAGCTCTCTCAGCCCCACCTACCTCACAGGGTGTTTGTTGTGAGGGGGGAAGGGCAAGGAGATTGTCAGCCCCTTTGAGTCTCCTGCAGGAGAGAAGGGGGGATATAAATCCAAACTCTTCTTCTCTTCTTCTTCTTCTGATACAGCTCTGAATAAAATCAGTATGTTCCCTAAGGTCGATACAAGTAATTGTGTGTTTAAAGTGCTGTCAAGTTGCATCCAACTTATTGCAACCCCAGCAAGGGGCTTTCAAGATAAATGAAAAACAGAGGTGGTTTGCCATTGCCTTCCTCTGCAGAAGCTTTCTTGGTGATCTTATCCAAGTACTCCCTCTCTTAGTTTCCAAGGTCTAATGAGTTCAGGCTATGCCATGCCATCTTCTTTTTGCAAAACAAAGTAATTAGAAAGTAGTAATTAACACTATGTTTTACTGCAGTAGAGATTGAAGGAAGGGAGACTTGTACCTTTAGAAGAACTTTCTGTTACCAGAAAGATCCAACCTAACAAAAGTGGGAGAACTACAGCTTAAAGTAGTAATGTAATTTGCCATCATTGATCTTCCTTCTGTCAGTCATTTGCTTTGTTTTTCTTTAACATCCTTTGGGAGATCTGTAATCTTTAAATTTCCCTCCATCTGCCAATAATATTTTGTTATCTTCCTAGATGTCGCATGACTTGGATGGTGAGGAGGACTTTTTGGAAGAGAATAAATTCAAGGAGTATTGTGCAGAGTTTATCAAATATTCGCAACAAATAGGAGACAGTTGGGAGTGGAAAAATGTAAAGGTAACGGCTGTATTTTATATTCTAACCAAGGTGTCCTCAGGGACGTACTGTTGTAAAATGGTCCTGGGGCTTTCCTGGGGCAACTTGACTGATGGTACCAGGCATTAGGACCCAGGTGGAGCATTCTGTGGAAAAATGGCGGTACAGCAAGTTAAGGGGGGGTGGGGGATTGATTTTCAATTGAGCTCCTGTCTTTCAGTGAGACAGGGTATATGTCTGTAATATTCTTTCCAGTTATCTCTACTCCCCTTCCATTTACATGCCTTGCCCTTGCAAATGTATTCTCTCTTAGTTGCTATTTGTTCTGAATGTATTTAAACTTTCCTGAATTCAAGAAGCAGTTTGAAGATTTGCTGTGAGAGGGTTTTTTTTAATTTTTAAGGAATTAGGAAAATTGTTTAGGAGCATTTAGGAGCATTTTCCCCTTTAAAAAGCTCAATGCTTTCTTTGTAGATCTACTTGTATAACTTTGGAAATAACTTCATAGAAGTTACTAGCCCATCTGCTTACATATTTCTATGGCAGTCATTTTTGCATGGGCAACCTCAGGAAAGTACAAAGCCTTCTTTCTGAATTAAAAGCTTCCCTGCCTGCTCATTGGTAAGATACTCTCACTCATCATTGGTGCCCAAACAAATCTTTTTGTAGCCTAATCTTCTAGCAGTTCTGACACAATGAAAGATTTATTTCTTATTTAAAATGTAATTCTTTTTCAGCTAGAACAGGTTTAAGAATTTGAATTTGTGAGAAACTGGTGAAGATTAATATTGGGATAAATAATGAATTAATGTTCATGGGTGTAATGGAGGATAGAAGACTAGATAAAAAATATAGCTATATGTATAAAATAATGATCAAAGCGGCACATGCAACAATAGCTTTAGGCTGGAAAGAAAAGAAAAAATGGACAATCCAGAAATGGTTGGAATATATCTGGGAACAAGTGACACTGGACATTTTCAATATAATAACAAAAAATAAACTGTGGCAAGATAAACAGAGTGAAATTCTGAAGATATGGACAATATATGTGGACTGGATGAAAGAAGCTGGAGCCAATGAGGAGATATGGGAGAAGAGATTACAAAGAATGAACTTACTGCTGTTTGTTTGATAAAACTACGAAGAAAATACAGGGGGGAGGTGGAAAAGGGGAAAATGTATTGTTTGAAAATGAATGAAGAAAAGTATTAATATAAAATGGAATATTCAAATGATACAATAAAAAAATTAAATTTAAATAAAATAAAATAATTTGAATTTGTGAAAGTCAGATTTACGTCCCAATACAGAGGCCTGGGTGGGCGGGGATGGCACTGCTGCCCTGCTACCTCCAGTTTTTGGTAACATGGGGAGACAAAGAAGAAAAACAAAATCCACTTTCTCCAGAAAGTCATCCACAGGGCTCCATGGACTCGGAACCTGGGACCGCAGCCCATCCAGAGGCAAAACTAGGGGGGATGTTGTCTCTGCCCCTGACCATGCCTCCGGAATGCCCCTGCTAGGCTGGGGGGGGGGGCATTTCTGCTAGCGTAGGGCAGCACTGTCTCCACAAGTCCCTTCAGCCCCCCACCCCCAAACTCTGGATTGGGCTGTTACTCTCACAAAGGTGTTTGGGTTTGCCCATTGGAGCATATTCTAGTAGAATACATGCCACGCGTACTATTTGTGTGCATCTGTATGTCTGAAAAGTCAATTTTAGCTGTTGGATTCCAGTCCCCTAAGAGTATGTGCTTCTGGAGGCTTTCTCACATCCATGATGAATATCAGAGGTATTTGGAATACAGAATTTCAAGGCTAGGATTACTGTTGTAGAAGGAGATACCATACTCTTGCTTTCTGTGCATTGTGGAACTAGTGGGGGCAATTGTAACTTCAGCTACAATTCAGATAAATGCTAGGCATGCTTAAGTTTGACTGGAATCATTGGGGCATAAATGCACACTCCATGTTTAACTTAAGTATATTAATCCTTCGATTTCAGTGAAAATTAAGAGTACCTAAACTTTTCTGTCTTGCACCCAGTATTTGTGGGGAATAGTCAATCTTCCTACTTACAATTTTTTTTCCTCCTACTTCTGGCAGATCCTGTTTTTTTCTGCTCTACTGCTTAGATTTGGATTGCAGTTATTGCACCTAATGGAATGTACAGCTGCCAGTGCAGTCAGAATTAGTTCTACCACAGGTACATTCTGAATTTTGCTCATTGTGTTTTAGTGGAAACATAACTATAGCATATCAATAAAAGCAAGCAATTTTCTTTAAAGTGATCTGTTTTGTGT
Organism: Sphaerodactylus townsendi; assembly: GCF_021028975.2. Lineage (NCBI taxonomy): Eukaryota > Metazoa > Chordata > Lepidosauria > Squamata > Sphaerodactylidae > Sphaerodactylus > Sphaerodactylus townsendi. The sequence continues at coordinate 39,575,309 of NC_059431.1, forward strand.
TCAAATGTTCACTGACAAAAACTACACATGTTGATTTGTTTTAGGTGAACACTTGTAACAACAAAATGCCAAAATAGCCCATTGCACAAACCATGTAGACTTTAAAAATATACATATATTTGGAAAGCTGACTAAAAGACAGAATTAATGTGCTGGAATGAGAGGGAGATTGATTTAAAGATCAGAACAAATGAAATAAATTGTGTCAGAAATGATGGATTATCCAAGATTTAAATTTATAGTTAAATTTGCAGCCTTGTGGAGTAATTTAATGCTACATTAATGGGTTTTATACAGAGACTGTTTTGAATAGAAACTCTTTGTATCAGATGTTGCACATATGCTTTCTGTGTGTGTTGGTCTAAAATAAAACTTAATGAAACAGCTAATAAAACCCCAATTTGTTTGTGCTTCCTTTGAGAAATAAGCTGTTAATATGCCACTACCGTTCATTATCTCCTATGCATTTCTCTTGTCTTTCAACCAATATTCTTCTCAGCGGTGCTAGCCATGTGATACAATCAGTACTTTAACTTTTATTTGTATATACCATTAAAGGTTCTTGACTTGACTTGAACTTTTATTTTGTAAGATTGACTTGTCAGGGACATGCTTTATTTGCTTAGCAGAGCTAGTGTGTACGAGGATGGTCCCTCTGGGGTGACAACAGCACATGCTCTCGATATTCTCATTGCAGAGATGCAAAATGAACCTATTCATTGGTTTACAAAGTTTGTATTGCACCTTTCTGACTGCTGAAAGAGGTGACTAACAATTAAAGACAAAGTATAAAAGTACATCATAAAACCAGTAAAGCACTATTTTTAAAAGTCATTTTTAAAAAAACTGTTGTGCAAAGTAAGTAACAGGCTAATTTTTCCTGTTTGGAGATGCTTGCAATTATAGCAGGTGGTTAGTAGGAGAAGCTTAGCTGGCTTGCTAGGCTTAACTGTGACACCTGCAGGGCAAAAGAATAACGAGACCTCCCTGTTGCCCTTGCTAACAAATGTTGCCAATAATGATAGGGGAAAACAACAACAACACTACTACCTATAGTTGGCTTTGTGGAATATTTTACAATATTTGACCACAGTCAAATAATAGATGGCTGGTTGACTGATATGCCAATCCTAGGCAGTTCTGCTGTGTCACACACTAACAGCAAGAGTCTGAGTATTAAAAATTCATCAGTAATAACTTTAAAAGTTCATAGCTGCTCTTTGCTCATTCCAAAGGTTATTAGTTGTTTCCCAGAGGATTAACTTCAGACATAACTCCTGTTTTGTCCTACATAATGCAGAGAGGGATGGAACTGGAGAAGCACAAAACTGCAGTAACACCAAGGGAAAAGATGTTTTGGCAGCAATCACAACACCGCTATATGAGTGGTGAGCCTCATTACACACTATATAATCCATGCCTTCCTTCCTTCCTTCCTTCCTTCCTTCCTTCCTTCCTTCCTTCCTTCCTTCCTTCCTTCCTTCCTTCCTTCCTTCCTTCCTTCCTTCCTTCCTTCCTTCCTTCCTTCCTTCCTTCCTTCCTTCCTTCCTTCCTTCCTTCCTTCCTTCCTTCCTTCCTTCCTTCCTTCCTTCCTTCCTTCCTTCCTCCCTCCCTCCCTCCCTCCCTCCCTCCCACCCACCCACCCACCCACCCACCCACCCACAACTAAGAGAAGACAGGAGTCACATTATACTCATATAGTAGTAGAAATAAGTTTATTTTCTTGGCCATAGGCCTTCACAATCTCCTCATACACATCATCATAAAATGAAAACATACACAAAAGCACCTTATACTCATATAAAGAGACTGACAAGAACAGAAGTCTACCCTCCCTATTGGCTCTTAACATTGATAAGTCAATTCCTTACCAAGCTGGAATCAAAAGAGTAAATTTATTTATTTATTTATTAGATTTTATAGACCGCCTAATCCACAAAGGGCTCTAGGCAGTTCACAATGCAATAAAACCCAATACATTAATTAAAACATCTAAAAACATTTGAAGTCAGTATGCAGCATCATATTGGTGGCACCTGGTCTTAAGGCCGGCCTTAAAGCTGGGAGGGGCTGGCAGCGCCCAAGATGAAACCAGCAGGGGCACTGCCAGAGATGACAAAACCATGGCAGGGCCACACAAGGGTGCAGCCAATCCGTGGCCAGCCTCACCAAAAGCCCGGTGGAACAGCTCGGTCTTACAGGCCCTGCGGAACTCACCAAAGTCCTGCAGGGCCTGGACAGCTGGGGGAAGAGTGTTCCACCAGGCAGGGGCCAGGGCTGTAAAGGCCCTGGCCCGGATAGAGGCTAGCCACATCATCGAAGGGCCGGGGACTTCCAGCAACTCTGCCAAGTTACCCAGAATGCAAGCTGGCCTATTCTAGGATACATATATGGGGTAAGGCTCCAGGTCCCGCATGGGTATGAGGAGCCCCAGAGTCACAAAGGGCCTTGAAGGTTAAGCTACCAGCACCTTTGAGAGAGCTAATCCCGGGAGTTCCACTGGAAGCTCAGTTGCAGAGTGGCGCAGCATGGGTGGGTAATATGATCTTGGATAGAAAATTTGCCCCCTGTAAGAAGGCGAGCCGCTTAATTCTGGACCAGCTTTAACTTCCGGGTCAGTCGTCAAGGGAAGGCCCGATGTAGAGAGCCGAGTTACAGTGAATTGTCCAAACCCTCGAGATGACCGTCGCATGGATCAGGGCAGTGGCCAGGTCAGCGCCGGGAGAGGTAGGGGGGCCAGCCTCGCCGGGCTCTGGCGAAGATGAAAGAAGAAAAAGCTACCTAGGTAACATGGGCCACCCTGGCCCTCCACGCCAGAAAGGAGGAATCCAGGCCAGGACCCCCCAGGCTACAGGCCAGGGGAGGTTGGGGAACCAAATCGTGACCCACTTCTAAAACCAGGCAGCTGAAAATCCCTGGAGCCTCTCACCCACGGCCCAGCCAATGAGGACCTCTGTCTTCGATGGACTGAGCTTTTGAACCTTGCCTCTGCCTCTCAACCAACCAGTAACTGACTCCAAAACAATGCTGTAGCAGAGCCACAGGTAGGGCAGAGCGCCGCCCTCCTCCGATCAACAGAATGAGCTGGGTGTCATCAGCATATTGGTGACAACCCAGCTCAAAGCCCGCACCAACTGGGCAAGTGATTGCCTGCATGTAGATATTAAATAAGGAAGCCCGGGGATAACAAGCAAAGGGCCCCTGTGGCATCTCTTTACACTGGAAGCAGGAGATGCCGTTGGGAGGCCTGGTCCCCACACCACACCTGCTGGACCCCCTATCCTGGAGAAGCTTGAGGCCAATCTCACTGAAGGACAGTGCCCCACGCTCTGGAAGCAGCCAGGCGGTGGGTCAAAAGGTCGTGGTCGACCACATCAAACGCTGCAGTAAGATCGAGCAATATTAGCAGTGGCAATCCGCCTTGGTCAGGCTGCATGCGGAGCGTATCTGTGATAGCGACAAGGACAGTTTCCATCCCATGCCCAGTACGGAAGCTGGACTGGAAGGGATCGAGTACCGATGTGTTTTCCAGAAAGCCCTGAAGCTGCTCCAACACCATTCTCTCAATTACCTTCCCCAGAAACGAAAGATTCGAAACAGGACGGTAATTGGCCAGATCACCGGGATCTAAGGATGGTCTTTTCAAGAGTGGGTGGACCCCCATTACATTGGACCAGTAGTTTTTCTTGTCCAACATCTTGTTTTACACAGTGGTCGAAGAATGCCCTGTGGGGCCAACAAACAGAGGCCAAAGGCCCACATATTGCCTTTATTCTACTACCTAGCACTGGATTTCAAAGGTTAACTGAAAATGGTCCCCCTTACTAACCATAACTGGTAGCCATTAATGAACCTATCCTCTATGAATTTGCCTAACCTCATTTTAAAGCTGTCACTATACCTTTTTCAACAAAAAGAACTACCGTATATACTTGTGTACAAGTCGACCCGCATATAAGTTGAGGAACCTAATTTTACCACAAAAAACTGGGAAAAACTTACTGACTCGTATATTAGTCGAGGGTGGGAAATGCAGCGGCTACTGGTAAATTTCAAAAATAAAAATAGATATCAATAAAATTACATTAATTGAGGCATCAATAGGTTACATGTTTTTGAATATTTATTTCAAAGAAAAACAGTAAACTAGCTCTGTAAGTGGAAAAGGGAGTCAACAAAAACAATATGGTCTCAACAATAATTTTAAAAGTACAAAAACCTTAGCTCAACCAGCAACCAAGCTAAACACAAGAGTTAAAATCCTTCAAAACTGGATTTCTAGTCAGTGGAGGAATGTTTATACTAGCAGTACCAACATTTCAGGGTATCATCAGGTGACCCTCCTGATAATACCACCCAAATTTGGTGAAGTTTGGTTCAGGGGGTCCAAAGTTATGGACCCCCAAAATGTAGCCCCATCTACTATTAGCTCCCATTGGAAACAATGGGGGATGGGGGCACACTCTTTGGGGGTCCATAGCTTTGGACCCCTTGAACCAAATTTTACCAAATTTGGGTGGTATTATCAGGAGTGTCACCTGATGATACCCTGAAATTTTGGTGTTGCTAGCCTAAAAACTGCGCCCCCTGACGGCCGACAAAGTAAAAACCCTAAAATATTTTTTAAAATACAGCTGACTCGTGTATAAGTCGAGGAGGGCTTTTTCAGCACAAAAAATGTGCTGAAAAACTCGACTTATACACGAGTATATACAGTAAATAGAACTGTAACTTCATCCGCCATGTGCTGGACTGTCTTTCTTTTAGAATACTCCACTTCACTCCACTGGAAGTAAATTCCACAATGTAATTACTAATTGAGTAAAGAAGTGTATATAAAAAAAGTAATACAAGCAACCCAAGCTTATAGCAGAACATGTGGAGATACAACAATATATAGAGATCACATGCAGATATTTTAATGTTTTAAAATGCTTAAAATGTCATTATACATTATGAAGTTTTGAGTCCAAAAAATAAGACATTTGGCAGGCAAATGGGGTCAGGGCAATTGCACTCCATAGCAACAAGCCGCCTCAGTGTCTCTAACTACACTGGTAATTGGAAGGCAGTTAAAACAATGCCCTGACCTGAATGGCCTAGGATACTTGATGTCATCAGACCTCAAGAGCTAAGCAAGGTTGGTGCTGGTTAGTATTTCGATAGGAGACTACCCAAAGACAAGAGTTGCCATGTGGAGGAAGGCAATGGGAAACCACCTCTGTTTGTCTCTTGTCCAAGGGGTTGCCTTAAGTTGGCTGCAATTTGCCAGCACTTTCTGCCACTGATGGCTTCATGAATTGACCAACACAAGTTGGCAATGTTCAGTCACTGATTACTTAAGTAAAAGTGAGGCCAGGTGCAACTCTAGAAACAGTCCAAGAACATTTACAAAGAGGGAGGCATGAAGGTTGTGTACTGAGAATCTCATATAGTGGTGGTATGGTTTCTGTCAAAACAATAGAGGAAAGAACATGTGTGGAGAAGCTAGGAGTTTAAGATGAAAAGGCAGACAAGATTGCAGGCAGGACACAGTGAGAAGAGACAAATAAAGCATGTGTGAAGGAAGAGAAGTTAGCAAGGATCACCTGGGTAATGGTGGTAAAAAGTTGTAGAAAGTGGGGCAAGGGCATGATGGGAGGTGAATAAGTTGTCAAAAGTCTTAAGAGAATGGATGAATGACGTAAAGGAGGGATAGAAGAGGCAGGGGCACAGAAAAAGAAAAGTAGGACAAAGCCACCTGGGAACAGAAACGAAAAATTAGATCATGCATTTAGCTGTTGCTGTGTTTTACACTATTGTTCCTGTCTGTATACATTGCACCATTTTCTGGACATCTTATCTTGCATTTTAAAGTTTACATGGAGAGATTAAAATATTTGTCTGTGGTCTTCAGTCAGCCCATTGCCTGACAACTACTGAAGTGCTCCTGCAATCAATCAACTGTGTAAGAATCTTCCTGTCACTATGCTGTCCCCTTCCCTTTCCCCCTTCTTCCTTGTCCATTTTTGTCCTGGTTTACTCTTTGGCATAATAGTGGAGAAGCCGCCCTGTTCTTGGCTTGACATATAAAGTATATGTGAGATGTCTAGTCTCTGACTGTACTGTTGTTTTTATTAGCATGTTCTCCCTCACCTAAGAAATTACATGAGATGGGCAGCAGCTCAAGGCAGTCATGCTGTTGTGGAAATCACAAGTCACATATTATTTGAGAACAAAACAGGATGGAGGACAGTTGTCAGTGTGTGAGTGCAGACTTGACCCTTGCTTATGAACACATGGGAATGAAGTGGCAATGAGATGGCCGGGTTCTGAGATGGTAGAAGGAACTGCACCTTTTCAGGCATAGGTTAAGAATCACAGAGGATAACTTTTTAGCTTGCTTCCCTTTGTTAAAAACCAATTTCAAACAGAAAACGACACAGCAAACAAACAGAGGGTTTAGAGAATGTTTCTTCCTGTATGCTGGTTTTATGTTTATATCAAGGTTTGTTTTTTAATGTGGAAGAGCAATCGAATATGGAATCCACCAGAAGAAGGGAAGAAGCTGCGTTTTGTCTCTCTGTGTGGTGTAGTCTCTTATCACCTCATTTCCTCCTCACTTTCCTATGTGATTGAAATAGGCTTCACTCTCCCCCCAACTCAGTACAAGAGACTCAAAGGGGCTTACAAACTCCTTTCCCTTCCCTTCCCCACAACAGACACATTGGGAGGTAGGTGGGACTAAGAGAGTTCCAAAGAACTGTGGCTAACGCAAGGTCATCCAGCAAGAATGTAGGAGTGGGAAAACAAATGTGGTTCACTGGATAAGACTCCACCACTCATGTGGAGGAGTGGGGAATCAAACCCGGTTCTCCAGATTAGAATCCACCCTCTCTTAACCACTACAACCACCCTAACCACTACATAAGATAATATAAGATATGCTATTTCCTGTATCAATGCAGTTATATCCATGTGAAAATAAATTTGACATCTGAAAGACTTTTCTTACGAAAAGATATGTTGCTTTGTATTATTTTTTCTCTTGGCTTTTGAATAGCATCTCACACGAACTGTATTGTTGTAGTAATGCGTTTCTGCAGTTCTTGAAAACTCTAGTGGTGTATGCAGTGATGTGAAATGTTTTTCTGACTGATTTTACATTTTAAAATTTAAGAAAGCTGTTCTTTGGTTCTTGTAGGACTTTTGTGTATGCGTTTCTTGGGTCTGCTTACTTTTAATGTTTAATTTTAGTAAGTGCTACTTCAGATTCCCCTGTTTTGCAGATGGTAAATTTTCAGATTCGTTTTCAATAGCATATGGAAAGGATACATCCTCTTGCTTCTTGTCAAATACTTCTGTTGAGATTACTATTGAGCACTCATGTCTTATTGTCACTGTTTACAGGTTTGCCATCTGTACCTAATGCAAAAGTAGGTCAGCTGCTAACATTTAAGCAATAGAACCATACTTTATTTTTACTGTGACATTTGTCTTTCTTTAAATATCACCTATTGAATATTGTTAATTCATATTTCTTCCATATACTTGAATATAATACACATTCATTCATTAAATTTTATATCCTCTTCCCACCAAGTGGGCTCAGATGGCTAACATCTTCGGGGATCGGGCGGTATACAAATTAAATAAATAAATAAATAAATAATAATAATAATAACATCCATGAAACAGTACAGTCTTAATAATAATAATAATAATAATAATAATAATAATAATAATAATAATAATAAAATGTTTAAAATCCAATAATCTAAATAAAAATTAAAACTATACGGATGGCGTATCAGGGTGGTACAGTACCATCTCCTTGTCTTAATTTAAATAATACTAAGAGAACAAAAAAGAAAGGAAAAGGGGAAAGGGAGGCCAGGTAAGATGAACAATGATAGTTTCATAGCTGTCCTCAGTTATAGACCTGGTGTAATAACCAGTGGTGGGATCCAAAAATTTTAGTAACAGGTTCCCATGGTGGTGGGATTCAAACTGTGGCGTAGCACCAGTGGGACTGGGCAGGGCGCAACAAGCAGGGGTGTGGCCTTGGGCATTTCAGGCCCTGAGGAGGCATTCCATGAAGTGCGAGGCTGTGGCAGGGACCTTAGCCGCGTTAGTCCTTGGGCGGGAATCGAATGCAGCGCAGAGCGTAGGCTCCACAATATCATCGCGCCTTGATTGCACACCTCCTGCTAGACTGCTTCAAGTTCTGTGCGCTACTGCTGAGAGGAGGGGCGTAACTAAGGCAAAAATCACATGGCAAAATCACCAATTAGTAACCCCCTCTCGGCACACACAAATAATTAGTAACCTACTCTCGGGAACCTGTGAGAACCTGCTGGATCCCACCTCTGGTAATAACTGTGTCTTGCACGCCCTGTGGAACAATCCCACAGGGTCCTGATCTCATTAGAACATTCCACCAGGTTGAGGCAAGGGCCGAAAATGCTCTGGCCCGAGTTGAGGACTGCCAGATACTTTTTGTTACTTGCAGAGTGCAGTGGCCTCCGGGGGTTGTGAGAAGCTGTCTTGCAAGAGCGATATGTACAATATGATAGATTTTTAAATCTTTTAACGAAAGAAATTTCTGTCCATTCTTACAAGAGTACTGATTTTGTGTATCCAGTTATATGTTATTAGAACAAATTTCAAACGTCCATGAGCACTTTTTGTTTTAAAATTTTGATTTTAATTAGTTGTGTAGACCATAGAAAGTCTGGCTTAACCATAGACTTTTTGTTTTTGATCGAAGAAAATTGGCTGTCAGATAATGAAAATGGTTTACTCAGCACAGTATCAATTTACTTCTATCAAACAATCTTACATCTTGCTGTTGTGGGTTTTCTGGGCTGTGTGGCCATAGTCTGGTCCTGACATTTCACCCGCATCTATGACTGGTGTCTTCTGAGGTATGTCAATGTAAGATCTGTTTCTTTCCATGGCAAAGGAGAGAAAAACATCTTACCATGACATGCCTGTGAAGATGCCAGGTATAATGCAGGTGAAATGTTAGAAGCAAAAACTACCAGACCATGGCCACTACCCCAGAAAACCACAAAAGCCAGTTAATTCCAGCAGTGAAAGCCTTTGACTGTACAGTCTTATATCTTGCCTACTCAATTGCTCTTAAAACTGTCATATAGTGTATTTCTGTTATTTATTTGTCTTCAGTAAAATTCCAATGCTTAATTTTATAGAAGCATCTCATTCCTTCAGAATTTGTGCTCTACAAAAGGTACTTTTGAACAGATTAACTGGAACCGCTAAAGGTTTTGAAACATACCAGACATTCATAGAAATATTTGTGTAAAATCTTGAATCCTGCTCATTGGTTTGTGAGATTTCCTGTTTTCGAGGATTTCATAAAATGGGCCTAAGATAATTGATGTATATCTATCACCATAACCTTTAATAAGTGGTATATATGCTCAGTGTAGCAGGATCTCTGCACAGTGCACTTTGTTTGGTAGCTTGAGCATTTTCAAGGTTAATACGATTAATGGCCAAAGTTTTTCCCGAAAGCTTTTTTTTGGGGGGGGGGGGGGGGGGGGCAAGTCTTGCTGAATATTTGCAGACTGTTTCACAGTAGTTAATAATACTGGTGAATTGCACTTGTTATCATGGCCTATGCATGTCAAGAACTATATAACAGCAGAACATCACTAGAACAGCCTCCAAGATTTATAGTGCCATCCCAGAGGCGGAAATACCAGGGGATTGGGGTGTGTGCATTGTACAGGGCGCGTGCCTGGGGGTGGTGGAAAATCACCCCCGCCTCTTGCGGCGCCCCCTGCCCCTTCCCCCCCCACACTTACCTTTGTGGAACAGTGCAGTCTGGAGAAATGGCCTGTTCCCTTCAGGCTGAAAACGACTTGGTGGGAACTACACTTCCCAGGAGACCTTGCAAGCCTCAGGGTCTCATGGGAAGTGTAGTTCCCACCAGGCCGTTTTCAGCCTGAAGGGAACAGGCCGCTTCTCCAGCCTGCACTACGGTAAGGGGGGTGCGGGGGTGCAGGGCGCTGCATTGGGGGGGGGACACAGAAAACCTAGAGTGCGCACCGGGCACGCTCTGGCCCAGCTATGCCTCTGTGCCATCCTAAGCAGAGTTGCACCCTGTTCAGTCCGTTGAAGTTAATAGGCTTAGAATGGTGTTATTCTGTTTTGGATTTTTCTGTTAATTTTTTCACCTGATAAGTTACTGCTATTTCTGATGAGTTTTAGTAGCATATGAGAAAATTGCTTAAGTAAGGTATTTCTTTGAACTCAGGGTTCTACTGATGGCTATATGAGTAAAACGCACTTCCAAGTAAAAGGCAGAGGCATCTCACCAGACGCAGAGGAGATAATGAACGACAGAGATGAAATAACATCTACATATGCTGAGGTAAGTACATAATGCTTGGTTTTTAAAAAGGTATTATTTCATGCCATAACTAAAACCCCTCTGATGTTTTAGTATTGTTGGACTCAGTGACTTAAATTAGTAGAGCCGAGTTGTTTCATTTGGAGTATAGTTGGATTGACCATTAAGTGTAGAACAGCTTGTGTAAAATGACAGGCTCACCTTGGAGCAACACCCCTCTTTCATGATATTACCATTTACTGGAAAGCCAATTCTGAAGAGGGAACTTATTTCTGCTTTGCTTGCCTGTCAGTGCCATGTGCTTTTCCTCCTGTTTAGTTAGGTTTGCCAGCATGCTCAGTTCAAATATACTTTAAAAGGCACTAACTCTTATGCTCTGAAGGCAGTGCAAGACAGAATTATTTAATAGAATGGCTGAATAATCAGAGGGGCTTTTTTCAGATAATGAGGGCTGATTGGTTGGCTGATTTATGTTTTATATTTTAATTGTTTTAAAATTATTTTTATACCTCCTCAGATCTTATAGGGGAAAAAGTGGTATAAAAGTTGTTAAATGAATTGCAACAAGGAGTGATAGGATTTTTGAAGAGAGGTGGGAGGCTCATAGCCCTTTTAAGCTGTGATAAAGAAGGCAGGAAATATACTTCAGAGGTGGAATAGATGCTTTGTATGAAGAAGATTTTGCCAACTCTGGTTTGGAAAATACCTGGAGATTTTAGGAGAGGAGACTGGGGGGATCAGACATGTGGGAGGGGACAGTCTTCATTAAGGCACAATGCCGTAGATTCCCCACCCTCCCCAAAGGAGCAGCTTTTTCCGGGGGAAATGACCTCTGTAGTCTGGAGATCAGTTGTAATACTGGAGATTGGCAACCCTAGTTTATAATGTACAAGCATTGAATAATATCGAATAAAGGTTGAGGCTCAGAATAATTTTGACTGTGACACTAAGGCTACGGCTGATAATCTTGCTTCAAAAGTTACATCCTTATTTTATTGTTTAAGAAGTTGTGAAATCACCAGTGTGGGGAGTTGGAAGCAAAATTGGAGATTTCACCCACTGTTCCTTCATCAGTTTATATAATGTAACTTTTCACAACCTTAGATTAGGAATCAACAAGATACAGTACATCAAGATAACTGACTTTGGGGAGGGGCTATAGCTTTCATATGGCTGGTTTTCATGCATAGGTTTCTAGGTTCAATCCCTAGCTTCTCTAGTTTAAAAGATAAGGTTGTACAGGCTATATGGAAGTTATCTGCTTGAAACCATGGAATGTCATTGCCAGTCAAATAGACAGTACTGACCTTGACAGACCAGTAGTTGGACTCCATGGAAGTCAGATACATGCATGCATGTGTGTAGGAATACCAAAACAAAGCCACTCCAGAGCTCAAAATTATTAGCCAGTATGACTTGACAGACCCATTCTTTCCGCCACCTGTGAACACAGTCTGTGTCAGGGTAATAGAAAGTATTTGTCAATAAGAAAAATAATTCATACTGCAGTATTGTCTGGCCATTATTGGGAAACTGATGTGAGAAATTAAATGAGTTGAACAACCAAGAATAATGATAGTTGCAGTTACCATGTTCATATAGAGTTGATCATACTGAGAAGTATCACTGTGCTACTAAACCTAAATAACTTCAAAAATTAGGGTATTAATTAGGAACAGCCTGGAGGGAAAAGTTAGGAAATTAAAGTCTGTGGAATCAGCACGAAGGCTGCTGAGGAATACCTTATTAGAGAAACTGAATGTATGCACAGCTCAGAACAAAGAGAGAAGCAAAAAAGGAAGGAAGAAACCTGCTATGGATTCATGACAGGGTACAAACTATATTCACACTATAAAGGCATACTCTAAATAATGGAAATTTAATCTAATAGTTGCTATTAGATTAGAAGCATTAGATTTTGGCAGGCAAGGTGAAATATTAAACAGGAAATCAGAAAAGCAAATTAATCCATAAAGATACAAGAAAATGTAAAGTTCTCAGTTCCTTCATTGTAGCACTGTTAGAATCATTGGAATTAAAACAAGTAGCAAATCAGAAATAAAATAACATGAACTGTATTAATTCTAATGCTAATGAAGGAGCTCCATGAAATGTTGGGCTGTTGGGACGACTACTCTAATTTTATGTAACTGACACTCTGAATCTAGAGAGGCCTCTGTGTCTGCCTTTATTAATAATAGTGAGATAAAGGCATCTTTTGTATTGCTGCTGTAAGTTGTTTTCTATTTTCTGTTCAGTTCGTTAAATACATAACACACATAACTGGGTGAAGCATCTGTAGCCATTGGTGTCAAGGCAAATAGTGTTAACACAATTCAGCTAAAAACCACAAGGCAGTATGAGCTAGGATGGCAGTTCTTTACAAACTATATAGTTGATGTTAGGTCAGGTATAAAGATGTTTATTTTCAAAGAATGATGTGACAGGGAAGCAATGATCACTGGAAAGTATAAAATCTGTCAGCATTTTGCGTCTTTAACACAATGTGCTTCTTTAATGCAACATGCATCAGAAAGCAAAATGAAGAAATATGTGCCAGTTCTTATTTTACCAAATCTGGAGACGATAATGAATACACTCAACAGAATTCCTACATCATATGGAGATGTTGCTTCAACTTTAGACAAAGTTTTGCCATTGGATAATAGAGAGTGGTTGTCCTCTTGTTCTAGCATTCGCCTTCAAGATAGCTAATTTGGCATTCTTTGAAATAGATAAAAAAAAATTACAGATAACTGAATTGTTTCATTAAGGGAATAATCCAAGCAATAGAAGTTTGGGGAAAGTACTTTAGTTCTGCATAGAACCTCTTGAATCCTGTCTAAGACTGCAGTTCATTGCAGTTGGGTAGCCACTTTGCTCTTTATAAGCAATTGCTTTTTCCCCTTCTTCCTCCACTTTTTGTTGCCAGTCATCCTAAGAAATAGTTCTGCAGAGTAGGTTTCCATAGGAAAGCTTCCTGAATACACGGGCTATTTTTGCTGTTGTTTTTTCCCATACAATGGATCAATAATTACACAATTAAGCTTACAATAATATTTAGTAGCATATTGTCCATATCTGAATTGTATCAGCAGGCATAATAAATATTAGAACTTTTCTACTTTGGCTTGTTTGCTGGGCCTTTGACATGCATATGAAGCTTAGTTCAGTCAAGTGCTGCCCTATTCACCTCCATATTGGCACACATTTTCAATGTTATTCCAGTGGAAATGAGAGTATAGGCTTTTCTCTGCTGGGTAAGTTAATTTGACATCCTGCATATGCAGAGCACCATGTACACACTGTAATTCCCATCGTGTTTTCGAATGAGAATTATCATTAACTTTGCACAGAAAGAAAGATACTAATCTGTTAATAGTCCTCAATAAAATAAATCACATTGCTTCATGACTCTTTACTTTGAAAGCTAAGCAATTTAACTTGTGCATGCTAATAAAGTAAATGTGTTAGATAAGATCATGGCCTTTCTGTCTCCTTTGTTTCAGATGGACCACAGCTGGCTCAGCACAGATATTATATTGTTGTAAGATGTTGTTTCTGTTAGGCAAGCAGTATTTCAAAAATGTGAATTGTGCTTGATAGGAAATATTACCAAACCACCTTGAGCTGTCTGAGATGGTTACTAAACAATTTTAATGTTTACTTCTAACTAGAACAATTTTTAATTGACATTCAGTTTCTTACTACAATTTTTTTTTGCAAGAATAAGAAACAAAATATGTATCAACTTTATATTGTCAGTCATGGTAGAAAATCTCATCAAAATAAGGCTGTGGGATTCTTTGTTTGGAATTGAAACACTTTTCTTCTGTGGCAGCTGTACAGTGTCCTAGTTTGAGCTAGGACAGGGGTCTGCAACCTGCGGCTCTCCAGATGTTCATGGACCACAATTCCCATCAGCCCCTGCCACCATGGCCAATTGGCCATGCTGGCAGGGGCTGATGGGATTTGTAGTCCATGAACATCTGGAGAGCCGCCGGTTGCAGACCCCTGAGCTGGGACATCAGTGCAGGGTATACTGGGCTATTTAATCATTCAGTTCAGCACCAATTACTCAATTTAAAAAAAACCCCTCAGACATTTTTCCCAACTAGACAAATAACAGCTTTAGCAAACCAACTGTGTGGTAAGGGGAAGGGTTAAATTGAACTCTCCCATGGTGAATCTCAATTCCCTCCCCCCTTGCTGTTCACCATTTAAAAACAGTCGGGGGATTTATTTATGTGCCTTCTCTGTTTGACTCTTCATGGCTTCTCAGCTGTTTGGGTTTGGTCATGACTGCAGCAAGTGTGGAGAAGGGTTTAAGCCTCACCCCCATGCATTTTTTGATCTGAAAAACCTTAGGCAGGATTGTTCAGACCTTTAAGGAAATCCATGGATTTCTTCAACAGGCCAGATAACATACCCTCAGGACCATTGCAAGAAGAGGCAGCTGAAGTCCTTCTCGGTGTTCTCTGCAGATGTGATTCAAATCATGTACAATGTATGGGAATTTAGGAGAGCCCACAACTCACATGTGAATCATCAGTGTTTTTGGTGGCAAATAGAAAGACACTAGAAGTGATTATTTGTAGGAATATGTAAATATAGCAGACTTCCTCAGCAAAAAAGAAGTATCAAACGTTAATGTGCTTTTCGTCAGTTCATTGATTTCTCAATGGCTTGTGCTACAATGACATGGTTTTATTTGCGTATGTAAAGGCTTAAAAACTGGTAACATATAGACATTATTGAATTCTTTTGACTGTCTTAATGGTACAGAAATTTTAAAAACTGCTTAGCTTGCTTTGCGGACTACACATTTAAATGCATGAATAAAACTGTCTCTGGATTACACAGTTCACAGGGAGAATGGAGCCAGTGGATCTGGAAGATCAATGTCATCATAATGTGTTTTAAGGCTCCTTCTACACTTTACAGAGTTCTGGTGTTTGTTGGGGAACAACACAAGGGCTTTGTATCACATACGTGGTGGGAGCTTCTGCTGTCTTTTCATCCACAAGCTGCCTATGAAGCTGCTATTGACTCCACTGTGAAAAATGCATCACTTACGTGTCTTCAGAATTAAGCCAACAGCAGCTTCATGGAGCAATTTGTGGATGTGAAAACTCTCTCTGTGTGTATGTGTAGTAAAACCATAAAGCCACTTCTTTTGCATGCTGAAGTCACCAATAGAAAAGACCCAGTGTGTATTTGGGAGGCACAAAATTCCTCATCACGCGTATGATACAAAGTCCTTAAGTTCTTCAACCATCATGAGGACTTCGTAAAGTGTAGATGGTGCCTTAGTTTCTTATCTCTGTTGCTTCTTGTCATCCTCACATATTGATAGGGGTTAGTTAGTTATTTAGATCCTCTCATGCTAGGTAGCATACTGGGCAACAAGTGCTCTCCAGCATTTCTGGTCTTGGGTGAGTGTTTCAGCCTGTTCCCATGCAATATTCAGTGCTCTGAGGTCTTGCTCGAATGTTCTCCTCCAAATGTTTTGGGGGCGTCCTCGCTGTTGTTTGGAGGTGTCCACATAATTGACATTTTTGGGATCTGACCGTTCTCCATTCGAAGGACGTGGCTAGCCAGTCAAAGTCTCCTGTGTGCAATGATGGTATGAAGTTTGCACATGCCGTTCCTTCAGAGCACCTCTTTGTTAGTGACGTGGTCATAATATTGGATCTTCAGGATTCAGTGTAGGCATTTCTATTGGAAGATGTCAAGCCTGTTGTTGATACTTGTTGATGCTTTACAGGTCTTGCCAGCATAAATGGCTGTCGGAATCACAATAGAGGTGAATAGGTGGAGTTTGGTGTTTAGGGGAATGGTTGGTGAGCATCAGGTCTTGTTCATTCTCCGAAAAACGGCTGCAGCTTTCCCTATGTGGCACCTGACATCTTCCTCTGCATCTCCATTCTGGAAGATCACACTGCCCAAGTAGGTGAACCTCTCCACCTTCTCTAGCTGCTGTGATCCAATGATGATTCCCTGCGTTCAGGCTTTGGAGCTAACATACATGATCTTTAATTTATTCTTTTATTCTTAAATCAATTTTGCCTGCTTTCTCTGTTCAGGTCAGTCATTGCACACTGCAGCTTTGGCTCATCTTCCTTGAGCAGAGCGATATCATCAGCAAAATCCAAGTCGCCAAGGTGGTCTTGGTCAAGCCAGCATATGCCATTGCTAGAGCATATTCCAGTTCACCACAAGATTGATAGGGGAGAGGAATTTAATATACCATTTTAATACTTTAGTTCATTAATGTACCAATAGATGGATTAAAATGTGCATTTTTGTATACCAGTCTCCTAAAGAATGTTTGGAGGAAGCAGTCTGAGATGTTTTCTTGCAAAATTCAGTAAACTAATTTTGTGTTACATGTGTTCCTCATGGTTTACTTTGGGTCCTTGTGGTCACTGCAGATGGAATGAGTCAATGTGGAATAATATCTGCAAATGTAAAGATTTCTGCCATATGAATCAGGTGACAGGTTGTGGGTGTTGAACATGATTTCTTATTTGAAAAGGAAATGTCAGTTTTTCATCCAGACTTCTAGTTTGGGACATCAGCTTGTATATCAGGACAAGCACAACCCTGGTGTAGTCAAAAGGAGAACTGCCTACATGAAAATGACTGGAAAGAGGCCATTTTCCCCATCGTATTAATTGCATCAACAGTTGTTCTGCATGTAGCATTACAGATGAAAATATTCCAATTCTGAGTGATTATTAATCATTTTTTCCTAAACAAATGAATGCATTTGAATTAAAACCATTCCCGTTTTTTGTGTAAAAGTAAATAGCTTGAACAAAAATGTAAATATTTGCAGAACCACAGTGTTTGCTGGGGCAGGGGGGAGGGGAATAAAAAATGAAGCAGAAACCCAGCAAACATTACCAAAGAAAAAATGTAAACAAGTTTAATGAAACCCAGCATTCAACAGGAATGTTGAAATAGATGCTAAAGGAAAAATGACTAATTCACATACTTTATTATATATACTAAATTAGGAATTCTCAGCTGTTGGTTTTTCCAGAATCCCATGCTATGGAACTGCCATACAAACCGTTGAAGAAAGAGATCATACTCTGAATTGCATTTAATATTTTTGAATCTGTAATTGGTACTAATTTTTGAGTCCATTTTTATATATATTTTTGAAGAAACTGTGTCATATGTTTTCCATTATGCAGAAATGGACTATGGGATGCATTTGTACCTCCTACTCTTTGCCTATCCTCTACAATGTTATAATGTTGTATTTCCAAGGAACTCTGTCCAGCGAGTGTTGTTCTGTGCTCCCTATTTTATATTCACAAAAATATAAAATAGGAAAAAAAGAATGGCTTGCCTTAACATTCACCCGGTGAGCTTCATGACAGAGTGGAGATTTGAACCCAGGTCTTCCAGATCTCAGTCTGATCCTCTGTCTCACTGTACTACATTCGCTTTATAACCCTAGCCTGACTATTTTGTTAAATCTAGCAAACGAAGACAAGTATTTTCGTTGTGAAACATTTGGGACGTATATTCATTCTGTATACGCATGCCTGAGCCACTGTCTGCATACCCATGTGGCCTACACCAAAGGGTTCTTAAAGAACTCAAATGTGAACTTGTTGTTGTACTAACCACTATATTACTAAAACATTACTGAAATCAGCCTTCATGCTGGATGACTAGAAAATAGCAAATGTCACCCCTGTTTTTAAATGGGTCCAATGTGGATCCAGGAAATCACAGGCCCATTAACCTTACAACTGTTCTTAGTAAATTAATAGATTCTGTTATTAAGGAGAGAATTATTAAGCATATTGAGCAATAAATACTATTGAGGAGTAAATCAGTATGGTTTCTGTAAAGGGAAGTCCAGCCTCCTCAACATCTTGGAGTTTTTAAGCTGGTTAACAAGCATGTGTATAAGGGTGATCTAGGAGACATCATATACTTGGAATTCTAAAAAGAACCTCACCAAAGACTTCTAAGTAAAAGTAGCAATCATAGAATTAAAAGTTGGTTATATGGAATAAAGCAAAGAGTAAGAATTCATTGACAGTTCTCACAGAGGAGGAAAGTGTTTTAGTATTGGTTTAGTATTGGAACCAGTTCTGTTTAATTTGTTCATAAATGATTTGGAACTGGGAGTGAGTAGTGTGGTAGCCAACTTCGCAGATGATATTACATTATTCAGGATAGTGAAAATCAAGGTGGTTTATAAAGAATCAACCCTAGCGATCAATGGGGTGACAGATGTTGCAAACAGATCGCCTTCACATCCGGATTTTGAAGGGCTGCAGAAATATCTATCTGAAGTGTGTGAGTGGGCAACAATATGGCAGATGAAATTCAGCATGGATAAATGTGAGGTAAGGCATATTGGAACAAAAAATTCCTAATTTTAAATATATGCTGATGTGGTCTGAACTGGCTAAGACTGAGGTATAAAAAGCTCTTGGGGTTGTAGTGGAAAACTTGATAACATATCACCGCAGTCTGTGGTGAAAACTCCATGCTAGGTACAATTAGGAAAGGGATTGACAATAGAATGACCAATATTGTAGTGTCTGTGTACAATTCTGTGATGGGGCCTTATTTGGAATACTGTGCACAGTTCTGGTCACTGTATCTCAAAAGCAATATTACAGAAGGAGACAATCAAAATGATTAGATGTTGGAACAACTTTCCTATGAATAATGGCTGAAAAGTTTGGAATTTTTCAGTCTAGAAAAAAAAGATGGCTAAAGGGTTGATAGAATTACGCATGGGGTAAAGAAACTGGATTGAGGGAGTTTTTTCTCCCTGTCCTATAATGCTAGATAACAGCTGGACAGAAAAGGGGCATGCTAATATATTCAAGTAGTAATTAAATTGTTTTGTTAATTTTTTAAAAATCCTTCCATTTAAAAAAGAAAAAACCCCAAAGGAAATAAAAATTCAAAAACTAATTAAGAGGGAAAAAAGAATATAACAGTTCTAGTGAATCTACATACAAGTTTCTATAGTTTCCAAATATCAAGTTTCCAATATTGATAGAGTTCTAAGGACTTCATTGATTCACTGGAGGTGGGATTTTATCTTTCCAGTGTTGTAATATGAGTCTTAGCTGTAGTAAGGGCAAGGAAAATCCATTTTTGTTGGCCGTTGGTTAGCCTTCAAGAAACAGATAGATAGTTTAAAAATACATAAGCATCCTCAAAAATAAATGAACTTTCTGATACAGAATTGATATGAGCAATAACCTTTCCAGAAAAAACTGAATGACTAGATCCAAACCATATGTTTATGGGATGTGTCCTGAGAGTTACAACACCCACAATCAGACACTTTACTCAATCCTTTTCTAAAGAACCACTGTGGTATCCAGTGCATCCTAAACATAATTTTTTTGCTGAATAAGTCTGAACTTATGGACAGAGCAAGTATAAATTCATATCCCACTGCTTTAGCAAAATGGGACCTTCTATCTCATTTTTCTACTCTTTCCTGAGACTCTGCATATAGTATTTATTAATCAACATCAAATATTTATAAACAAATACAGTAGGTTTCGTTTTCTGCCATGATTCAATTAGAGTTTACAGGAGCAAAGGGAATTCTGAGACATTTAACGTTGCAGGGCCATATTTAAATACCAACAAATGTTGCAATTGTAAGCATTGCCTTTCCACAGAAAGTGACATGTTGCATCTAGGCCTCAGCTGAGAAAATGACAAAAACTGATCATCATAATCTATCAGTTGCTCTAATATAAAAATCCCCCTAATACCTGCGGGACCTGCGTCTTACCCATATGTCCCTAATAGACCACTACGCTCTGCGTCGGCGGAGTTGCTGGAAGTCCCCAGCCCTTCAATGATGCGTCTGGCCTCTACCGGGGCCAGGGCCTTTACAGCCCTGGCCCCTGCCTGGTGGAATGCTCTTTTTCCAGCAGACCTGGTGGAATGCTCTTTTTCCAGCAGACCGGGCCCTGCGGGATCTTGGTGAGTTCCACAAGCTGTTCCACTGAGCTTTTGGTGAGGCCGGCCGTGGATCGGCTGCCCCCTTGTGAGGCCCTCCACAGTGTCATCTCTGGCAGTGCCCTATATTAGTTCCATCTGGGGCGCTGCCAGTCCCTCCCAGCCTTAAGACTGGGTACTGCTAAGATGGCTTGTTATGCTGCATATTGACCTTAATGTTTTTAGGATTTTATTGGTTGTTATATTGTCTATGTTGTGAACCGCCTAGAGCCCTCCGGGGATGAGGCGGTCTATGAAGTCCAATGAAATAAATAAATAAATAATGGTTCAATCTTCCCATAAAAGGAGATTTCTCTCCCCCAGCCCAATTTTTAGGTCTGGATTGGCCCATAATATTAATTTAGCATGTGAAAATAGGTCCAATTGATATTGTTGTACCATTATACTCCATTGTCTTATAGTTGCAAAAATTGCAGGAGTAAGGATATCACTCTAGCATAAGTAGACCTAATGCATTTCATTTAATGAAGATGCCTTCAAAAGAACCCAAGATGGATAGGCCGATTGCAAGGAGTGAGCCCAATTATAAATTAAAGAGTATGCTTGATGCTATATAAGTTCAGGTAAACCAAATCCTTTGTCATTGAATGGAAGTTGCATCCTATTTAAAAAAATCCAAGAGGGCGAGGAACCCCATATATATTTCTAAAACAAAGTAATAATTGTATTAATATATTTGCAAAGTTTATAGAAAGGAGTTGAAAGTAAAATACACATAGTTCTAGGTGTAATATTCATTTGGTTCCATAGAGACTAGAGAAAAGTTGCTTATCTGTCATAATCCATCAGCAATTAGCTTTTTAAAATTTAGCTTAATCATGTGCATAATATCTTTCGGAATCATTATTTCTAGATAAGTAACGATATCTCGGAACCATTGAAAATGTCCTTCGGCAAATACACTCCATGATACATTGCTTACCAGTGGCAACAAGTGAGATTTTGCCAAATTAATTGAATATCCAGACTAGTTCCAATTCATAAATGCAGAAATGGAACACTGAGTTCTAAAATAAATAATAAAATAGCATCTGCATAAAGAATACTTTAAAATTCCAATAAGTTATCTACAAAACCATGAGTATTATTATTTTGTCCAATTGCACAAACCAGAGGTTCCAGGCATAAATTAAAAATAATAGACAGAGTGCAGCTGTACCTAGTACCCACCTTGAGAAATTATAATGTGGAAAATATGCAGCGCCTTAGATCTGGGAGATGAATAAAGTATTCTAATCCACTTCAAAAATTTGTGAGGAAAACTAAATTTAGTACAGCAGAGATAAAGTTCCAGTACACTTTGTCAAAAGCTTTTCAGCAACAAGTGTGATAATGGTAACTTGATTAAATCTCCTAACAATTTAAAATAATCAGATAAGTGATCAGGCTGAGATTATCGGAACCATGCTTACCTCATACAAATCCTACCTGGTCTACATGAATCAAAGTTGTAATAATCTTTTGAAGTCTGTTAGCAAGAATAGCAATTACCGGTAATATCTTAGCATGCACATTCATCAAAGTAATAGGTCAAAATTTTGCACACTGAGTATGGTGCTTACCAGGTTTAAGAAACATGGTAATATAGGCATCAAATAATGCCAATGCCAATGCCAATGACCAAGACGCAAAAATCTCGTAGTACAATTGATAAAGTTTTGGAATTAAGAAATCTGCAAATGTTCTATATTATTCCATAGGCAATCCATCTGGTTCTAGAGATTTGCCACTATTCATATTCATTATTAGTTCCTTTATTTTGTCCATGCATAAAGGTTCAGGAAAAACCTGTTGCTGAATTATATCTGAACATGGAAGATCAAGGTAAGAGAAAAATTCCAAAATTCCAAAAATTTCCAAACCTGAGGGATTCTAAAAGGGTCTGAGGGATTCTAACAGGCATAAAAAGGTTATTTCCAAGTTGAAGGATCTTAAAGCTAATGTGGCTTTTTTACAAGAAAATTATATAATGGCAAAGGATAAGAATTACTTGTGTAAGGATTAGCTCGGTGAGGTATATATGCTACCAATAAATCTGATTGATCTAAAGATGTTGCAATATAGATACATAAGCATATTTCTTTTCAGGCTCAGAAAATGATTACAGATCCAAATTGTCGCTTTATTATTTTGGTAGTGAAAAACTGATTCTATTACTGTTTTCGTTATGATTAATGTGTATGGTCCAAACCTGGATTGTCCAGAAAAATTTCTTCAATATTTCAGCCACTTGGTAAATTGGTAAGGGGAGATTTTAATGACATGCTAGCTTTGGATTGAAGCAACCCCCCCCCCCCATGCAAATGAGTAATTAAACTGTTGGATTCATTGCCAGTAGAAGAATTGATAGCCAAAACCACTGACAGTTTTAAATGGGGGTTAGCCAGATTCATGGAGGAGATGTCAGTCAATGGCAACTAGACATGGATATTTTGAAAGTAGCGTAGCCAGATACCCCTGGGGATGAAAGGTCTCCTGCCCACCACCAGAGGCCTACTGGCAGAAAATGACACTTATTTATTTATTTATTTATTTATTTATTTATTTATTTATTTATTTATTTATTTATTTATTTATTTAATATTTATAAACCGCCCTCCCCCGAAGGGCTCAGGGCGGTGAACAAACAGATAGGTAGAGCACAGTAAGATCAATAAAACCAAAAATTGAATAAGCATTAAATGATGGCTCTATATTATTAAAACCAACCCCATTAAAATGCAGCGTTCTAACATCACTTGAGGCAAGACTAGAATTTTCTGCCCTCCCCTGTGCCCCCCCCCCGCCCAGCCCCACTTACGGCTTAGGGTCAGGCTGATGAGCTGCCCACTGCCCTCTTCCGTCTCTGGCCCCACCAGCAGAGGCCCCTATCTCTGTGGCCCGCCAGATGGGGGGGCACCTTTGGGTCCTGGAGCCAAGGCACAGCTCTTGCTGGGCAGGCTGTCTCCTGTGCCAGTGGCACCTGTTCAGACAGGAGAGCAGCCAGTGGGAGGCGGCAGTTGTTGAGGCCCTAGTCAAAGGGGCATGACACAGGCCGGCCGTTTGCTCCCACTCTGCCAGCCTCTAAAAGGACAGTGTGGGGGCGTGGGGTTATTTTGTGCCCTCACATGATTAAAGGGGTGGTGCCTGGGACATGTGACCCCACATGTCCCTCTGGCAGGTACGTGTCTGTCCACCACTGGTTGGTTCCTGCAGCTCTGGTGGCCAGCAGGAAAAGGTAAAGTAAGTGTTAAAGTAAATGTTGTGAGCAAGTTTCTGATCCACAATTGGTTCCTACAGTTGTTTCTGTGAGCTGCTTAGTGATCTAATGTTAAATTTATTTCCAGATTTTCTGGTGAAAGTAGTACTGCTTTATGTACTGTCAAAGGCTTTCATGGCCAGAATCACTGGGGTGTTGTGGGGTTCTCAGGCTGTATGGCCGTGTTCTAGTAGCATTTTCTCCTGATATTTCACCTGCATCTGTGGCTGGCACCTTCAGAGGATCTGATGGTAGTAAAGCAAGTGTAGTATATATACCTATGGAATGTCCAGGGTGGGAGAAAGAACCATCTGCATTGGTTAACAAGTGTACAGGGTACAATTAGCAAGTGTGATTTGCATGTGTTGAGTGGAATCCACTTGTTTTAGCATATGTAAGTGACAATGAAGTTGCATAATCAATTAGTGAGGGCATCTGCATAGTAGTTGCCTGGCATTTTAATCCATTTGATTGCTTCCCGCCTGGAAACATCCTGTGTCTGGGTGGTGTTCACTAACCATTATCTTGATTCTAGTATTTTTAAGTGCTGGTAACCAAATTCTGTTCATTTTCATGGTTTCTTCCTTTCTGTTGAAATATTGATGGATATTTTGAAAGTAGCGTAGCCAGATACCCCTGGGGATGAGAGGTCTCCTGCCCACCACCAGAGGCCTACTGGCAGAAAATGGCACTTGAGGCAAGACCAGAATTTTCTGCCCCCCCTGTGTCCATGCACCCTAGTATTGTTTTGTTTTCTTATTTTTTAAATATCCTTTGCTTTCATTCTTCATTGTCCAGTGGAGTACAATGCCAACATAGAGTAATTCTACTTGTTTTAAATCTGCCTGTATGCTATTTAGTGAAGAGTATTCACACAGAGTAAATTAAAAACTTATCCAATTTAGATTTTTGTGTCAAGCCAGTATGAGTCACAGTGACTGAAGACAGCCTGTAATCCCAGTAGTAAACCTCCCTTGATCACCTTGATAAATATGGCTCATTCTGCATATGGAAAAAGTATCACTTGGTGTATAAATGAAGGAAATTTTCACAATATGTGTACATTGAAAGTCTAATAATTTCCTGCTACCACTATAGCATTTCTAATCTCTTGGGTTTGGTGCAGTGTTTTCACATTGAATATGTTAACAGAAGGAAGCTGTATAGCAGTTGTAATATGGTGAGTATTCAGTCTGTTTTTTCATGACATCTAAAATGCTTACTGTGTGAAAAATGAACAGTGAACTCAATGGGTACTTTGTCTTTGTCTTTTGTTGGTGACCTTTAGAGAACCAAGCCTCAGTGAAGATCACAAGATCATCATTCTGATGTCCTGTTATACAGTGAAACCCTTTTCTACTCAGTTTGCATTTCTAAAAAGTTCGCAAACCTTACGTCAAAATCCTTTAGGAAACAATGCTAATGCTCTCTACTTTGTGTGTGTTGTGAAATCTGGAAATTTTGGTATGTTCCTATGAAGAATACAGTGTGTGCCTTATGGATTTCAAAATACTTATATTTTATGGCAGAGGATACAGTAGGGTGTGGACAGTTGAACTAAATTTATTGGTTTTATGACTTTAATATGTGGCTTGTGATTCCCATCCTTTTAATTTAACAGTTTACAAATAAGCAGATCAGAAGTTTGCACTGCAATCTTTATCCTGCTTAAAGTGATAAACTGTGTTTTTGTTGAATAACCATAGAATAGTTTAGAGTTTCATAAAAATATCTAAAAGAATAGGGTTTCTTACTTAGAATTTTAATAGTCTACTTTATCTTTAGATCATATGCCATTAGTAAACTGAATTTCTTTATGATTTTTCTTTTTTCACTGAGGGTTATTGTAGTTGTTTTGGAAGTGCCTTCAAAGTCTAATATGATAGAATTCAGCAGCACATGTAAAATATGTTAAAATATGTTGATAACAATCTGGAAGGCTTTAATAATATTGCTTTTATTGAGATTTGGAAGATATAAAGGGAATGGTTTTTTATTTACATGAAATACAATTAGCACAGTGAAATCAAATATGATAGGAACAGGATTAAGGTTAAAACACCAACATCAGCATTAAAACAATTGTGATATGTTCTGAATTAGTTATTTTTTTTGTTTGTTTATGGTTTCCAGTTGCAATGGATTTTCTGTGTTTAACTGAACAACTGATTATGTGGAGAGTACTATTCTGGCTTGCATAACATGGAGGAGAGATCAGTGTTGTTCCCCAGATGACTGTTCCATTTACAAGGAGAAAGCTGTATATTCTTCCAGTATGAGTTTGGATCTGAAGAGCAACAATCTGATTTTATACTCCACTTTTCTCACACTTTTAGGAGTGAAACTTAGGAGTGGCTTACAAAATCATCTTATCTTCCCTTCTTCAAAACAGACACCTTGCGAGGTACGTGAAGCTGAGAGCATTTCAGGCCCATTCCAAGTGAAAAGTTTCATCTGCCAGTTGGGGTGGCATGGGGCTGTGCCGGCAGATTTGTCCTCACTCTGGCAGTTGCCCTGATGAAGGGGTGAATCCAATGGTGTGCGGCCACTGTGGCCATCCCTAGCAGTGGCATGCAGCGCTGGATGTGGTACCAGCATCCCTGAGTTCCCCTAGCTGCCAGCATAGCAGAGGCAGTCCGGGGTGGGGGTGGGGGTGGGGGGGAGAAGCTGACACTAGTTGGCTCCCTTACAGCCATTTCTCCCATTAAGCCAGTGGCCTGACTTAGGACTTATGCCACAAAAAGGTGGCATAAGTCTATTTAGCTCAATGGGGACTTCCTGGCAGCAGGGAAAGGTTTTTACATTTTAAGCTTCCCCATGTCAGCGGGAAGCCTCCATGGGAGTGGCAGGCTGGCATAGCTGTGGTGCCACAGCCAAGTGCTTGTTGGATGGGATTGCGCGAAGAGAACTGTGACTAGTTTAAGATCACCCAGCAGGTGCAGCAATGTGCAGAAATGGGGAATGAAACTTGGTTCTCCACGTTAGTGTCCGCCACTCTTAACTACTACACCAAGCAGTCTGTTTGCTACACCACACTGGCTCTTTACTAATGGGATGGGGACTTCCTGCTGCAGCCCCCTGATGACTTTAAGGTTGCTAGGAGCCTTTAATGTTGCCTCTGGGTACTGGGATTCAGAGGTTGACTGTGTCTGAATGTGGAGGTTCCCTTTAGCCACATAGACCTATCCACCATTAATCTATTTAAACCTCCTTTTAAAATCGTCTGAGTCTGTGGCCATTGCGATGTCCTCTGGGAGCAAATTGGATGCCCTCAAATTCATATTTTGGAAGAGGGAGAAAGAGTTCTCTTTTTCAATTCTCTCCTGTACATAACGTTATAAACCTCTATCCTGTTGTCCTTGCCCCCAGTCATCTCTTTTCTAAACTGAAAAGTCCAAGGCTCCTCAGCAAGCCTCCATAGGGAAGATATGCTGACCAGAACTCTACACAATATTCCAAATGAGGCCACACCATGAAGCTGTACAGGAGCATTATAATATTGATCATTTCATTTTCAGTTCCTTTCCTAATTATCCCTAACATATAATTTGCCTTTTTCACTTCTGCAGCTCACTAGGTTGACACTTCCTTTGAGGTATCTACTGTAACTCGAAGATCTTTTCCCCTCTTAGTCTCAGTAAGTTCAGATGCTGTTAGTCTATAGTTGAAGCTGGGATTTTTTGTTCCAGTGTGTATCACCTAACATTTACTATACTAACACTGAATTTCATTTTCCGTACTGTCTCTCTCTCGCTCACTCGCTCAGTCACTCACTCGCTCACTCAGTTTGTGGAGATCCTCTTGTAGATCTTTACAGTCATCTTTGGTTTTCACTCTGAATAATCTTGTGTAATTTGCAGACTGTATATAAAACACTTCTAGTTCCAGATCATTTGTGAACAAAGTAGATAGTACTGGCTCTGAATACTAATCCTTCTAGGAACCCACTACTTTCTTCCCTCCATTGTGAGAACTGTC
This sequence comes from Sphaerodactylus townsendi, assembly GCF_021028975.2. Classification (NCBI taxonomy): domain Eukaryota; kingdom Metazoa; phylum Chordata; class Lepidosauria; order Squamata; family Sphaerodactylidae; genus Sphaerodactylus; species Sphaerodactylus townsendi. The sequence goes on from NC_059431.1 coordinate 39,602,914, forward strand.
CATTTATTCCTACTTCTTGCTTCCTGTCATTTAGCCAATTTTTAATCCATAGCAGGATCTGTCTTTTTATCCCAAGACTGCTAAATTTATTCAGGAGTCTTTGATGAAGTGCCTTATCAAAAAGCGCTCTGAAAGTCTCAAGTATGTGATGTCTACCAGGGTCACCATTATCTACATGCTTGTTCACTTTCTCAGAAAACTCCAAAAGATTGGTGAGGCAGGGCCTACTTTTACAGAAGGCATGCAAAATTATTTTCCCTCAGTAGGTTTTGTTCCTCAATGCACTTAATAATTCTGTCTTTGATTTCAGTTTCTACTAATTTTCTTGGGACAGATGTTAGACTGCCTGGCATATAATTTCTGGGTTCCCCTCTAGACCTTTTTTTAAAAAAATCGGTGTAATATTTGGTACTCTGTAGCTTTCTTGTACAGAGCTAAATTTAGTGAAAGTTTACACATGTGGGCTAGTAGATCTATCTCACATATGAGTTCTCCCATAACTCTCAGGCGAATGCCATCAGGACCTGGACACTTACTGGTTTTTAATTTTCTCAAAAGTCTGAATTAGAACTTCCTTTTTTGACATCTCAGTTTGAATCAGTTCTTCAGATTCCTTTCCTGAAAATAGTGGCTATGGTGCGGGTGCATGCCCCATATTGTCTACAGTGAAAACAAGCAAAAAATTCATTGAGCTTCTCTGCCATTTCCCCATATTCCCTTAGCAATCCCTTTATTTCTTAATCATCCAAAGGCCCAAATGCTGCTCTGAATGGTTTTCTGCTACAGATATATTCATCTAGCCAATGTTATGGCCTTCTCCAATCCCTTTTGGAACTTAATGTCACCAAGTAACAGAACTGAGTTTTCATTTACAGTTCAATATATTGAGTGTTCAGATTTGTACACATCGAATAAATAGGCAGACTCTTGACTTCCAACTTCTTTTGAGATGAACAACACCCAAGCCCTGATTATCTGTCAAGAATCTAAGGTCCCTACTGGACTCCCTGCCTGATCAGGATACCTTCTAACCCTTCTCCCTCCAATTTCAGTCGGTCAACTGTTAAACTGTTTCTTTCCCCTGCTCTTCTAACATTCTAGTCTTCCCCTTGCCCCTTTTTAAAGATGATTGACTGAACGCAGGGAGGGCAAATACTTGCTCATCCATTACAGTATATACCTCACTCTTCAAATTAATCTTTAAACATAATTTCTGGTTTCAAAACAAAAGGTTCATCAAGAACCAAAATTCAAACTAAAATCTCAATTCAAAAATAATCTAGTTCTGATTATTCTCACTTTTTTTTCTTTCCTTCTAGTCTCTGTGCAACATTTGTACATTATCACAGAAAGTCCCCCAACACTCTATAACTATAGATTCTTTATACAGGGTTACACCCTTATGAGTTCTAGGAGAATAGTTGTAGCCTGACTTAGCTAAGTGAGCCTCTGACCTGCCACAGATGGCATATTAGACAGGCTTGGGTTCTCTGGTTTTTACTTAGCAGGACAGCTTTCTGGCCTGGTTAAAGTGCATCTTGGACCGTAATAGTGTGTCAGACCATGATAGCTGTGGTAATGCTGGCCTACAGGATTGTTATAAAGGTAGTTTTTTTGCTGACATGTCACATCTGACTTATGGTGATCCCGCAAGGTTTTAAGGGCAAGAGAGATTCAGCGGTAGTTTGCCATTGCCTGCCTCTGTGTCATGATCCTTGTCTTCCTTGGTGGTCTCCCAACCAAATACCAACCAGGACTGACCCTGTTTAGATTCTGACAGCATGGGCTATTACTAGAAGATAATGAATGGTAAAGGGTTTGAACATTATAGAATGCTATATCTATCTATATATAAGCGAATTCCATTCACTGACTCACTCGCCAATGGAACTCAGAAACCGCCAAACCTATGCACTGGAAATTTGGCACGCCGGTTCCTCAGGCACTCAATTTCCAAAAATATTGATTTCCAATCAATATTAGGATTTCCAAAAAATATTGAAGTCAACTCGAGTTATTAGCTATTTTCTGTTTTTCCTGCCCATCTGCCCGAACATTCTGTGGGTGACAGTTGAGCACTTCAGCCTTCCCAGAATACCAGGCAATGGCCACAACAGCCAGCAGAGGGAGCTGTTCCATTAGATCCTGGACCATTTAGCTTCTCTCAACACAGTCCCTTGGGTATAGAGCAGGGGTCTGCAACCTGAGGCTCTCCAGATGTTTGTGGACTACAATTCCCATCAGCCTCTGCCAGCATAGCCAATTGGCCATACTGGCAGGGGCTAGAATAAGGGACTTTGTCGAATCCATGAGAAGCATCTGGAGAGAGCACGGAACATAATTAGACCCATGGCTATAGAGGATCTAAGTGAGGGTGAATGCTTACAGGAGGAAACTTGATTTTCAGATACAGATGATCCACTCATAGAGGACATAGAACAGACTCCCAGATTTTTTTAAAGGGGAAGATTTATCTCTATTAATTACAAAAACTATAAATGCGTTAGATTTGTAGCATCCAGTGGACGCTGAGGATCCAACTGGACAACTGCAAAGAAAGCCTATAAAGGGCTGTCCCAGGGGTAATCAGAATTATTTCCTGGAGGAAGGGGTCCCTTCCAGGGTTCTCCCTCCTGCCTCCCAGGTGAGAGAATGGAACAACCCACTGAGAATACCCACTAATGGAACAGCTTCCCAGTTCCTTTGATGAGTCACTCACTCTAACAGTGATTGGTATTCCACGTTTACATATACAGCTTCATGTCACAGGACTTTTCAGTGACAGCCACGTTGCTGCTCTAACTCCACTATCCAAATCGACAAGCTGTGGTCCTGCCCACCAAACAACAGGCACGCTTGATCCACTGGTGCGATGCCTTACATACACACAGCAACTTACAGATTGCATTACACACAGACAGCGCCAGGAAGCTGCTGGAACATATGCAAAACCCACCCCATCATTCCACAGGTAGGCTGTGAGGAAATATTCTGCATGTCACCCCTCAGTTCACAACCACCCTGTACAGAAGTATGCTGACTGTCACCCCGAAGTTCACAGAGACGTCGCGCTCACCAACACGTACCGAACCACGGGTGCCCTGCTGTCCAACACCACGTTCCTCAACGCATAGCAACCCGTTCCTTCTGCTGCACCCGCTACAGGGTGACTCAACAACTTTATACAGACGCTGTGTTAGGAAGCCTCATGGCGGGACCCCAGCATCATGACTGCACCATGGCTCACACATGAGGTTTCGAGGCCCTGAATAGGAAGCTCCAAGATATTACTGGCCACAACCATCTTACAGGTGGAGTTCTTTGCATTTCTTACAGGTGGGAGTATTTGTATTTCTGCGTTTCGCTTTTCCCACTCCCTCTAGCGAAGCACGGATACCCTGCTAGTAAATTATAAATATTATTAGTGACATATTTTAGGAATGTATGAGAGCTACATTTTCACTGTACAAATTGTACATTAAACAAGTTGGAAGTAAAATAAATAAGGATGCTATTAATTACATAATGATTACGCAAATCTTTTGAGAAAATTATATTATAAAAAGATATTATAAAAAGATATTATAAAATTATATTATAAAAAGATATTATAATTTCAGTGCTTTTAACTTTTTTCAATGGGATAATTTTTATGAAACGTTATCCTTATGTGACACCAGAATGAAAAGACAAACACTTGATTGGTTCCCCACCCTGGGACATGGACAATATACCACACAAAACTTTCCCTTCTCATTTAGACACAGTGTGAAACAGACTTTTCTCTGTGATACACCTCTGAAGATGCCAGCCACAGATGCAGGCGAAACGTTAGGAAGAAAATCCACCAGACCACGGCCACACAGCCCGGAAAACCCACCAGAACCAGTCTACTATTTCAGTTTCCCTATTTTGCTTTCAAGAAGATGTCATGTGCTTGTTAATATTTACATATGAGAAAGAAAGACAAAAAGATTATGAGCTTTATTGTGGTAGTTAGATTAATATATGGGCTGACAAGATATAACCTATAGACTGACAGAATATAACCTAAAGAAAGTAATAGCTTTAGTCTCAAAGGAAAAAGTCATTGGTTGTTGTGGGCTTTCCGGGCTAAAAGAAAGAAAAAGACATGCTTTCTAAAATGTCTTGCCACATTGAAAGTTAAATTTTCATACATAAGCTTTACAACTATCTAGCGATATTTTGTACTGTGTAGTTACAGTATTTATTTCTGTTCTGTTATAATTTGCTAACAAAATTTGTTTGCCAGACAGCTGAACCTATCAGAGAAACTGACAGGGGAATGCAAACTTTAAAAGTAGGCACATTAAATTGCTTCGAAATAGCCAAAAAACTTTAACAGCTCTCTTGGCTGTTGCACAATGGCATGCAGGAATTGCAGTAATGTTCTCCTTCCATCTGGTGCCTTCAAATGTGTTGCATTCATTACACTAAGCAAGCAGTTTGCTTGTATGTTGATATGTGACTGGCCAGTATTTTCTTAGGAAATCCTTCCCAGTTGAAAAATACTGTTGTTTAGGATGTTGGTTGTTTCATGAGCTCTGTTCAACATCTGAACTTCTAATATTCTAATTTTTAGGTTCTGTGAGAGTTTTGGTTTAATTCTATGCTTGATCATACCAGTTCACAATTTATGTATTGTTCGTTAGTTATGGGCAAACATTCCTATGTTTAGTTTGGAATTGGGTTTGGGTTTTAGTAATATGAGCTGTTTCTTTCCAAAACATGTAAAATAGTAATTTTTAAAATGGCAAATATTTATGGCAGTATTTTGAATGTCAGAGATTCTGATGCACGTAGTTTTCCAGAAATGTTAGAATTCATTAGGGATGTAAGATATCTTGGGAGATGCATATGTACTAGGTCTATACTGAGTATTTTTACAGAGAGACTGGGAATATAGAGCTTGGACCTATATGTTCTAGGAATTCTTGCTAAACTTCAGATGCTCAGAAATTTTGTTTATATTCCATTCTAGAAAATAACTTCTTGAGAAAATGCCCATTTGTAGTAATGGGTCAGAAATGATGCTTGTAAACATTTATTTGCATTTATATGCAACATTTATATGCATTTATTTAATTTCAAACTTTTCTGTGTTCTCTTTCTGCCCAACAGTGTTCCCAAGGTAGCTAATGTTAAATCCATAGTATGAAAAAATCATAGAAATCATGCATTAAAGTATCTTTAGAATGTCTTCTAGAACCCACTGTTCTCTTTAGCCCTGTTCACATGTTACACTGAGCATACCTATTCTTGACTGTTCTTTATACCAGTATTGAGTAATTCTCAGGTTACATTCAACCTATGTTCTGAGCCACACATTTATCCAACTACAGGTCCCTAGGTTCATTTGTAAATGCCCTGTCCATGTGTTACAGTCCATGTCTTACAGTGTTACAGTGGATGTGCACATCCAAAGAATAAACAAATGGTCATTTGACCAATGAATCAGAGGACCAGTACCTGTATAAATTTGTTCGTTGTATCACATGTTCAGCTTTAAATTTGTTTGTATCACATGTTCAGCTTTATATGTGCTCACTGTAAGATAGGAACTATTTAGTGTGCATAGAAAGAAAAATCAAGTGTACGCTGTACATGGTTGTATGTGGGTTCTCTGTAACTTGTTCGTTATTGATTTGTTCTGATGTCACAGTGGGTATAGGAAGGCAGATATCACAACTCTCTGATTTGTTTAACTGCTATGATGTCATAGAGAGCTTGTGGCTCCTGAGGCCACTTTTAGATTATCCCTAAAGCTTTTTTGAAGCTTCAGTTGATGCATGACAGTGGTGACATTAAAAGAAGGTGTGATTGGTGCTCTAGCAGTAGCTGAGTGGGTCTTTTTCTCTCTGTGCATTGCACTGGCATTTGTCTCACTGTGGTGACTACAAGACTTTAGATTTGGAATTAAAATTTAGCTGTGTAATCACTGCTTGCCACAAGCTGTCAGATTCACCTGAGTAATTTTCCAGACTATTGATAAAAATGCACAGATCACACATATAATTTCCAGATTATATCACAAGACCTGAAGAATAAGTATCAGTATATTCTCTGCAGAGCTGCCCTTAAAACTGTTCAGATCCTTCAAATAAATATTGCCTCTTGACAAGAGGAGAGAGACAACACTAGGCATGGTTCATGTGCTGCAGTTTGGCTCTATTTGATTTCCCTTCCAATAAGTCAAAATTCTAAGATCAGTTCTCCCAACAGTCCTTGTCTCGGGGGGGCTTGACCCTACGGTGCCCCCAAACTGAACCTGTAGTATTCAGGAGTAATATTATACACATTACATGTAATTTGCAGGAGCAAGGGGATGGTCTTCTGAAACTCCCTTCCCATTAAGGTATCATTAGGATCCCAGTGATGGGATTCAAATAATTTAGCAACCGGTTCCAGTGGTGGGATTCAAATAATTTAATAACTGGTTGTTCACAAGCATCATTTTAACAACCGGTTCTGCCCAAGTGGTGCGAACCTGCTGAATCCCACCATTTAGGGAGCAGTGTAACACGAGGTAGTAGCATGGTTGGCATATGGCCACCAGATTTAAGGATGGTGTTGGATTATTTTAGGGCTTTAACATATTTGAAGCTTCTGCAAACTAAATTTGTGGATAGTTATAGAATAACTACCCTAAGGACTTGCAGTGTTTTATTTTATATAAATATATTAGTTAAGTTGTATCCTACCTCTGAGGAACATAATATAAATAACAGAAGTGGCTGGGGGGGGGACTTTGATGTTTCCCCTCATCTCTCCAAAGGGAAACTTCTCATCATCTTCTTTTGTCTTGATGTTGCTCTAGTCTAGTGTTTCTGCATTCACTTAAGGGTATTTTTTTCTCTTCCATTTAAGAATAAATGGTTTGTGGAAAGTGAAGACTAAATTATCTGGGACCCAATTTAGTCTTATGGATAATTAGGGAGGTTTGAAAAACTCTTCCTCTGTACCTGATGGGCTGGAAATGCTGCAAGGGAGCTTTAGAGATATACAAGTAGCATGAAGAAAATGCCTTTAAATACCTTCCTTAAAATTAGTTTGTAACAGCTCAATGTAGTGCTAAAACTATAATATTGTAGGTTTATAGAAATTATACTGGGATTACTTGGGCATCTACACATAAGCTGTGCAGCATGTCTTTAAATCTGCATTTTGAAAATTACTGGCTCATTGGAAAAATCTGATATTGAGTTTAATTTTAATAGTATTATGCTTGATTAGATCACCCTTTTCTGAGAATATTTAGATTAAAATTATAAGAAATGAAGTTGGATAATAGTTGTCTGATGTAGAAGAGATAGGGTTTTGGCTTTATTTCTATCTATAATCTATTCAGTAACTCAAATACTTTTGTATGCTGACTTTTCAGGATGTCTAAAAATTGACGTACATATTTTGTTTTATGTATTATTTTATCTTCCTTCTTGTAGTCAGACCTATTATCATTAGCTAGATCTGTAAATATATTATTAATTCAGTTAAATATTTATATTTTAAAATTATTTTTATTGTTATCAAGTGAAATCAGGTACTGGGATCTATTCTTCACCTTGTTATTTTGTCATTCATTATATCAGTAATTTGGATGAAGCGCCAGCACAGAAGATTGTTATTCCATAGGGTCTGTAGATTTGACTTTTGGAATTGACTCCCTACTTTAGGAACTCCTGCCCACATTGATAGGTTTGCTGAAGATTCCCTGCATTACGAGGAAGTTCATGTTGGCTTCTGGATGCACAAATCATTCCTCCCTGTGCTCTCACAGTGCACCATGAAATGTATGTATCAAACCCCTTCATGATTGTGCATTGTAGAAGAAGCTTTAGTATGGTAGACAGGCTGTTTTCAAGCGATGTATCTGCAGTTTTACGGATATATTTATCAGGAACAAATATTTTTGCAGATTTCAAATACCTGTGGCCCCAGGGCTTCACCAGCATCATCTATGCTGGTGGAATGCCACTGCCCCTGCCTGTGCGGAATTTGCCATTGTTCAGTGCTGCATATGGGGCAGCTTAGTTTTCTATGACCCAGCTAGCTAAAAGCCTGGATGGTAGAAATCAAGAGGGTTTGATCACCGTGCGTTAATTGACTGATAGCACATTGCAGTGTAGAGGCTTACTATAGCCATACTTCACATTCTGAAGGACCCATAACTCCCAAGATAGATGTGGCTTTACAGAGCTCTGAGTGTAATTGAGTAACATAATAGTGAATTACTTGAGTGCCCAAGCTGCAAGCTATAGTAGCAGTTTAAAGGGGCAAAACCCAGGCTTGGAATCATGTACTTTGGCACTATTATGTAACCTATGCTGTAAGCTTTCAGTGGAATGCTGAATATTAGGTGACTGGTGTAGTGGTAGAGTCGTGTATTATCTTGTGTCTTTATGTAGGGCTGCCAATTCAGGTTGGGAAATTCCTGGAGATTTGGGGCTGAAACCTGAAGAGGGGAGGTCCCTCAGTAGGATATAATGTCATAGAGTCCACCTTCCAATGCATCCATTTTCTTCAGAGAAACCTATCTCTATCAAGGACGTAGGTAAGGGAGGGGTTCCTAGGTTTAAACCCCCCATTACATGTCCGAAGCGTTTGTGGTTCTTTTTGTAGTGTTTTTTGGCCTGCAGAGGGCGCAGTTTTTAGGCTAGCAACACCAAAATTTCAGGGATTGTTTGGGAGACTCTCCTGATGATACCACCCAGGTATGGTGAGGTTTCATTCAGGGGATCCAAAGTTATGGACTCCCAAAAGGGGTGCCCAATCCCCCATTGTTTCCAATGGGAGCTAATAGGAGATGGTGGCTACACAATCATTAAAAGTGATGTTGTTTCAGAATGGGGGAGAATCCACCCCAAAACAGCATCACTTTCAATGTTGTTTTAACTGGGGATCCCAGATTCTCCCTTTAAGATGGATTTAAAAGGAGAATCTGGGCTCCCTGGTTTAAACACCATTGAAAATGATGCTGTTTGGGGGTGGATTCCAGCATCATAGTGGCTGACCATTGGGGGAGGGGGCAAAACTGAGATTTTTCACTGGGCTCCATTTTCCCTAGCTACACCTCTGCCTGGAGGGGAGGGCAGAAGGGACTGCCAGCTGATGGCTGGGAGCCCAACCGGCAGGAGGGGGACCGGGCCGATGAGTCAGGGGAGTCTGCCATGCTTGGCCTCGGAGAGCTGCTTTTATAAGCACTGAGGCCGTGGACGGGGCTTGGGGAGGTGTGGCCATGCCCCGGGGCGTGTGGGGGTGTGGCCCCGCCCATGACCCCTCCATAAAAAAATGTATAACCATGTCCCTGATCTCTATCATCCTGACATCATCTGTAGTTGTGGGTTCTATCTGTAGGTTAGCAATCAAAGCAAGCACCTGTATGTCTAATGGTACTGTTGTACCAGTATTATTATTACAATTCAAGCCTTTATTGGCATTTCATGTAACAATAAAACAGTTGTCCATGAAAAACAGATCAATACATCAAACATATACACATAGTGATAATCCCATGTGTAATATTTGTAGTTCAGACTCTTATCAATAGTGTAGTCCAAACTGGCTCATCGAAACTTCCATTCCTACATACTTCTTTGCAGACCAGACTGAAGGCTTATCGGAAGAGCCTAGATATCATAATAACATACAATATTAAAAGTTTTGCTGTAAGACACAGGGCTTGTTGCGGTGGCATCAAGTAAAAGGTAAAGGAAAGGGGGCAGGGAGATGAATGGATAGTTGGTCTGACTCTTGTAGGTTGCCACTGCATTCAATTGTTATACCATCTGGTAACCAATAGTAGAGTTATGATATTTTTCTATAAGTCACCCACAAGTTGCTTGACTTTGGATGACTGTGAACCTATAGATTTCTGGCAGAGGTAGGCCCTGTATATCAGTAGCAAATGGCTAGTGTAACCAACATTATTGTTCTTATGATGCTAGCAATCTAATGCTTAGTACCCATCTAGGGTTACATCTATAATCTTTAGGAGGTATTTTGCTACGCTTTCGCAAAGTTGAGGGTCAAGATTATCTAAGATTAAAGGAATCCTAAGGGCATCGGTTAAATGATTGTATAGAAGTGAAGTAATGATGGGTTGGTTCATTCTGATTTTGGCGAATCTTGCACAATGAAACAAAGTGTGCTCCAGTGTCTCAGCTTGGCCCGAGTTGCATGGGCATAGCCTCTTTTGTTTATCTATACGTTGGTATCTACCTTTAAGGAGCATAGAGGGCATTAAATTGAAATGGGCCAACTTTGCCTTGGATTAGTAAGCCAGAAATGATAGTTGGCTGTATGTCCTCGTTCAAGAGGAATAAGCAGGTTTAGAGGAGAACACGCTTTCCTCGCTTCAGCTATCATGTTGCAGTACTCATGTTCTAGCAGCTTAATTTTCAGGCAATTATAGGCCTCCGATAGAGTGAAAGAGTGTAGTGACTCTAATGGGAGGCCGATGGTGCTAATTTTTTCTTCCACCAATGTCATCCATCTGGGTATTACTGAATCAGAGAACATCAAGTGGATTAAACTAGAGTGATCTTGTGAAAAATGGATGCGGAGCCAGTATTTGGCAGTTCTCAGCCAGGTCATTGTGACATGGGATATTTGCCCGAGTTCTAAGCATAGGGCTGCAAATGGGGCACAATTGGGTAGGCCCATGATTTTGTAAAAAAAATGGGACTGAAATCTATTTAAGATTTTGTTAGCCGCTTCAATCCAGATTGGTAAAGGAGCTTAGATCCACATTTGGCAACTCTGACGTTACGTATTGATGGCCCCATTTGTGGAAAAAGCGCAAGATTGCTGAAGCACTGTTATTGGCTGTAGCAAGTGCCAGTTTCCTTTGTACTGCCCAATTAAGATTGCTCGTAAGGGTAATGCCCAGATATTGAAACTGTTTGACTTGTTCTATAGGTTTCTTATTGATAGTCCATACATATCTAGAGAATCGTCTGGCGAACACCAATATCTGTACCAGTATCTCTAATATTCAATTATACTATAAGCTTTTATACTGTGTTAGACTTCACAACATGAACAATATGCTCACAAATTTATTATCATGTGATAATTTACACAAAGATTCCTAAAGCAAATAAAAAGTATTGAGACCAAGAGTGGAGCCCCAGGCCAGAGTCTTTACCCTGGAAAGCCAGTTCTTAAACAGCAGTGCATAAAAGAACCTTAAGGATTTTTTGTAGCCTTTTCATTAAAGGATTTTTTTTGAAAATTACAAGATAAAGGACTACTGTGAAGGTTTTACAAAGTCATTCAACAACTGGGGAATGACAGCTCATGTGCATATTGTTTATGTTAATGTTTTGCAGAGGGACAATTTGTTTTAGGAATCTTTGTGTAAATTATCACACAACAATAAGCCTGTGTTAATATTGTTAATGTTGTAAAGTCTAACACAGTATATTCTAATTGTTTATTGAACATTAGAAATACTGCTTGCTTAGACTTCTAACCTTTGAGCAACCCATTCCACTTTCATTATAATTGATCCTATCTGTCAGTTAGTAGTCCTATGTAGGGGCCTACATTGTGTTCTCCTTCTAGCTAGACCTCAGCCACCTTTGAGCCTGTGGAAATCCCTGGACAGACCTAGTGGTTTGCATCCCTTTGCCTTGAAGACACTGCAGAAGGCATCTTGGATCTGGGATGTGACAATAAATGTCAGATATGATGAAGTGTCATTGGAAGCCCATGTTGAGTTTGTAAGACTTTACTATACTAAAAACAGATGGCTTACCATAACTGTTTGTCTAGTGGCCCTCTGTGCAGGCACATGTTGCAGAGCTTTTTAAATAGCAAATTAAGAGCTATTTTGCTAAATGGATTCTTCCCTCCCCCATTCACAGCCTGGGCTAACCACAGTTTCCGCGCAGGTCACGTGACTGGGGAGGAGGGACATACCCTTTCCTCCAGATCTTTCTTTGCCATCATTAGGAGCAGAGAGGTTTTAATCTTCTCAGTTAGCAGAGTTGGTTGAGGCCTACAAAGGTTATTTTCAGATGGCTTTGGTTGGTCTAGTGTTTGTAGTTTTATTTTCTACCTTAATTCCCTGAAGTTAGTGTAGTTATTCATTTTGTTTTATTAGTCAAGTGATTTTTCTGCTGCACCACCTCGTACTGAGACAATATGGTGCCTTCAAAGAAATACCACACTTGCAGCTGTGCCTACTTGGCTAATGACGACCATGCTGAATGTGTGATATGTCTGGGGGAAGACCAGGTCCTCCTGCAAGGCATGCTCATGTCTTGAGTAAGATGCATAAGCAGAGGGCAGCCCAACCTACGGTAGCCCTGTGCAAGACATTGCTGCAACTGGAGGTTGGACAGGCAGCAGCGCCCGGGGCAAAGAACCTTCCATCTCTTCAGCAGCCCAAACTGCAGAACCTCCAAAAAAGACTAAGTGGAAGACAAGCACATGACAACAGCATCTATGGGGGAGAGCAAATTTAAAATACATAAAAGTAAAAATGCTGACCTTTGACTTGGTTCATGTGATGCTGTACAGGAATTGCCATTCTTGTTCGATAGATAATAGTTAAGATGTTAGAGGAAGCGGATCCATATAAAATGATCTTAGTCATGTGTGGCATATTGACAACATATCCTTGAAGCTATTCTAGCTCCTGTTAAATTTTATGATATAGTTCTGAAGTGTGTGAGGACCTCCAGGTAATAAATTCTGTTAGTAAGATGCAGCATTAGAGGTCTAAATGCATGACAACAAAAATTGTGTTGGATTGTGCAGTTCTAGCTTGAGTTATGCCCTTGTAGCTGGAGTGGAAGAGGGAGAGAATGATACCGACATACTGAACTGGGAGAAAATCAGACCACAATATTATTGTATTGTCGAAGGCTTTCAATATTATTAGTTACAGGTTCCTCAGGTCTTGGTACAGTATAGGATGAGGAAAATGAGTGCAGCTGGCAACCTTGAATGCTGACAACAAGTCACCCCCTACCACTGGTTGGATTAACCAAGGAGACAGTGGGTGTAGCTGATAGCTTGACTGCTGACAGCAAACCCTCAACCCATCTGCTGGGAGTAACCTAGGAAATAGAGCTAGTCTTAGGGCTAAAAGCAGTGAAAGCTGCTGCACCTGGCCAATGCCAGACTGATGGAAGCATGTTTAACATGCTGTCCAGGGTTTCAGGGAGAGTTCTTTGGAGATCACCTAGTCTAAGGAAGTTCTTTTTTTTAGGGTCAGCACAACACAAGGGCTGCTTCTGCACGGACCGAAATCAACGATTTCGGCTTGGTAAAACACCGTTTTGGAGGGGAGCCTTCGCATAGGTGCCACTGCCAAATCGATGCAGCAGTGCTCTTCCCCCCCCCCCCGAAATGGCATTTTTTGACCTTGTTCGGGGAGCGAGTTTTTTTAGAAAATGTCGGCTTCCATTCAGTGCCGAGTGAACGGCACCGGGTGGAATCCGGCATTTTCCCCGTAACCCTCCCAAACGGCTCTTACCTTCTCCCGCCTTCCATCACTTTGTGGAGGCCAGGGGACACGCCTCTTGGCCTCCGATCCCAGAACCGTCGCTCTGGCCATGGGGGCATGTCCCTTGGCCTCCACAACGCGATGGAAGGTGCCAGAAAGTAAGAACCGTTTGGGAGCGGTGCAGTCTGTGCAAAGGCTACGCCACCAGCTGTGCAGCCAGCGGGACCATCCAGCGAATGGTCCCAGGGGTGCATCGACATAAACTATGCCGATGCACCCCCACTCAGCTGGCCGTGCAGAAATGGCCATAGTTACAAAACCCTTGGATATGAATAATCACACCTCAGTATTGGTAGCTGCCACCAGTCCCTTTGCACTACACAAACAAAAGAAGCCAAAGGATGAGCTTCCAACTTCCCTGGGATTAAAGTTAAGAAAGTCACCCCTATAGTTATAGGACCTTTCTGCACACGGGCGGAAACGAGCCTCCATTGGCATAATTTATGCTGATGGAGGCTCTGGGACCGTTCGCACGCTAGCGAGGTTAAAAGCGGCGACTTCACGCCGCTTTTGGGCGGCCAGGACAGCGCTGCAGCAGCGCCTCCTGTGTGAACAGCCACCCAGGGACAGCATTTTTTGCTTACCCTCTTCAAGGTCCAAATAATGAATCAAGGAACCATAGCAAAGGTACCAAGAAGCACACAAACTAGGTTGAAAATCCTAAACTTTAAGGACAAAGAATCTGGGATGGCCAAGGCCCAATGACCAATTAGATTCATACCTGGTGATGTAAGAGAATCATGCAAGCTCATTGCTAGTCAGGTGACCTAAAGGGTCAGAATGAGATAACAAGGTAGGATTCATCTGCTGACTTAAACACTTCCTTTTCTCACAGCTGACACAATAATAATTTCATCAGCTAATTAATTAGAATGTGGTACCCAGTTCTGTGACCTTGAAGACCTAAGGAGTCAAGATTGAAACCTGTTTCTTTCCCAGCACCTGGTACTTATCTTAGTTTCAAAAGGTGAGATATTTGCTACATAGCAAGTACAGCACAGTTAATTTCAACTCTTACATTTTATTTGTAGACCTTAAAACATGAACCAATATTTGAAAGAACAAGAAACTGCATGGAATGATTGTTTCTTGACAGACTTCCACATCATCTGCTATCAGACCTTTTAGGCAGAGATGACAGGACTGAACGCAAGACCTTCACATGCCAAGCACCACTGAGCCTGAGACCCTCAAATGTAGTAGTTATTTCTTTGGATATTTAGAGGAAGACAAGGAGCATTCACAGCCCATCTGCCTAAAAATAAGTTAGCAAATGCTTTTTGTACTAGAAATTAACCCTGGAGGATCAAAATCTTTTTGGTTGCAGTAATGCAAAAAAATAAAATTTCTGCTATATATATAATAGCAGTCTGTAAGCAGCGCATTTAAAACCCGCTTTAACTATGCAATCCTATGCAGGGCTACCCTTGTCTAAACAAATTGATATCACCGAGGAAGAGCAATTCTGAATAGGATTACACCATTAATTGTCTGAAAGAGATTTTGGTAACCAAATAAAAACATTAACTGTCATTAACTATTTATGTCAAGGAGAAAGTATTTTCAATTCAGTATAACTTTTCAGTTTTGACAATGCTATACAACATACATAAAAACTAACATTTAAATAAATTTACAGTGTAACCCAAACAGAGTTTAGGATTGACTTCAGCGGATTTCTAAGGGTTTAATTCTGTTTAGGATTGCAGTTTTAGACTAACCTGAAGCAGACAGAGACTTTCCCCGTTTTGTTGAAAAAATGCATGCGCTTCCCGAGTTTGCAAGCAAGCTACTTCAAACACCCCTAGTGAATGACCCAGTAACTGCCTTGCAATCGGGGGGATAGGTATCAGATGATGGTGAAGACTTCCTCCGAGATTCCCTAGACAAGTGAACTGAGTTTGTCCTTAAGAGGGCTCATGATGCTGTAGCTTTATCTCTCAGAGCCTTTACCACTGCCTCCATGGTATTCAGGGTGGTCATAGTTGGAACATGTTACAGAATCCAGTAAACTTTTTATTGAGGATACTAATCACATTCTCAAGGCTTCTTCTTTTGTAGATGGTTCTACACTAGATGCTCTAGTCTTCTTGTCTCGAGCCATATCATGCTCCACTGTGGTGAGAAGAAATCTGTGGTTGTGGGCTTGGCAGACTGATCTTTGTTCTAAAGCCATCGTTGCAGGTTACCCGTTTCAAGGTGACATGAGTTTGTCCTTAAGAGTGCTCATGATGCTGTAGCTTTATCTCTCAGAGCCTTTACCACTGCCTCCATGGTATTCAGGGTGGTCATAGTTGGAACATGTTACAGAATCCAGTAAACTTTTTATTGAGGATACTAATCACATTCTCAAGGCTTCTTCTTTTGTAGATGGTTCTACACTAGATGCTCTAGTCTTCTTGTCTCGAGCCATATCATGCTCCACTGTGGTGAGAAGAAATCTGTGGTTGTGGGCTTGGCAGACTGATCTTTGTTCTAAAGCCATCGTTGCAGGTTACCCGTTTCAAGGTGACATGCTCTTTGGAACAGCTTGCCGGGGGGGGGGGGGCGCAAGGTACTAGTGGAGTCTAGAGATAAAAAGAAGACGATGCCTAAGCATATTGGTAGATCCGACAAAAGATTGCCCTCCAGTGGGTTTTCCTTTGCAGCCACAGAACCCTGCCTCAGTTCTCAGAGGACTCCAAAAGACAACACTGGCAACAACCCAATCAGTTCTTTTGCTGCTTCTCCAACAAGGGATTCTACCTCAAGGGAGACA
The DNA here is from genome assembly GCF_021028975.2 of Sphaerodactylus townsendi. Taxonomy (NCBI): domain Eukaryota; kingdom Metazoa; phylum Chordata; class Lepidosauria; order Squamata; family Sphaerodactylidae; genus Sphaerodactylus; species Sphaerodactylus townsendi. The sequence goes on from NC_059431.1 coordinate 39,619,209, forward strand.
AGGGCAATGAGGAAAGATCTGCAAGCAACTTCTCCAAGTCCTGACTATTTAGGGCTTCTGGTAGGGGGCAGACTGGCTCATTTTCTGAACTTTTGAACAAGGAAACAGAGGGACCAATGGTCCCTAGAAATAGTGACCAAGGTTTACTCTCTGGAATTTTCAAGATCCCCATGACTCTTTCTTTCTTTCTTTCTTTCTTTCTTTCTTTCTTTCTTTCTTTCTTTCTTTCTTTCTTTCTTTCTTTCTTTCTTTCTTTCTTTCTTTCTTTCTTTCTTTCTTTCTTTCTTTCTTTCTTTCTTTCTTTCTTTCTTTCTTTCTTTCTTTCTTTCTTTCTTTCTTTCTTTCTTTCTTTCTTTCTTTCTTTCTTTCTTTCCCCAACTCCCAAAAAACAGCCCTCCAACATCTCCTTGACATAAAGCAGTGGAACCGGTTCTGGAAAATGAATGTTTTAAAGGTATCTACACTATATTCTTCACCTTGCCAAAGAGAAGTGGGGATTGGAGGGTCATACTAGATCTAAAATTCCTGAACAAATACATCAAGCTGAAAATATTCAGAATGGAATTGCTAAGGTCCATTATAGAGGCCACTCAACTAGAAGACTTCCTCACCTTCCTGGACCTCCAGGAGGCATATCTTCACATCCCCATTCTGCAGGCTTATTCTATGTTTTACAGTGAACAATTACTTAAAATTCAGAGTACTGCCATTTGAACCATGCAGTGCCCCAAGAGTGTTTTCAAAGATAGAAGAAGAAACAACATGTTGGGGACAATATCAACAGGCAGAGAGCTGTCAAGAGAAATTGAACACTGGCTACTGGGGAGGAGGCTACTTACAGGGAGAAACGGGTCCTCTGGAGATACAAAGAGACCCTTAGTTACCCAAGACAAAGGGGAGCCTTGCATTTGTGGGAAGAAGAGAGGGGTGAAGATCAACTTAAGTGTTGAGTCATTAATTTAATTGGTTGAGCACTTGACCTAAGTAAACCTGGGAGTGCCTGAAAGGGAAAAGTTAGCTGATTAAATTGCAGCTGTAAAACAACATCAATGTAAATGAGGTGGTCTTTAAAGAGGAGTTTGTCAGAGGAAGAAATTAAGATCAGAGCTGTACTGGCAGGAACACTTGGGCCAATCACATTAGCAAGTTCTTTGTCTTAGGGAACCAGATAGTCCAGGACTGGAGGTGGAACTAGGCTTCCACGACAGAATATTGTCTTTGCTTTAATCCTTCAGGAAGGGAGCAGCAGGCTATTATGCAAGCCCAATATGGGCGAGGGCAAGACCAGGCAGATTTTCAGTCCTTGTGGGTACACTAGCCAGTGTAAAGAATGGGCTCCCTATCTTGGCTCTGCACTGCTAGGCACCCAAAGGGTTGTCAGGAAGGGTAGAACTGGAAAACAGCGGTCCCCCAACCCATCATGGGTCGGTTTGGTAACAGCCTGGAAATTGAGAGGTCAGAACTCCTACACATGAAGTACTCCCCAGGTGGTAGAAACCATACTGGCTGCCAGGCGCCCTTTTACTATTATAATTTACAACTCAGCTTGGAAAGCCTTTCATGGGGAGTATCACAGGAAGAAGGTAGATCTTGAGAAGCCCAATACTTCCTTTGTCTTATAGTTTCTTTAAGAGGGCTTTTCCTAAGGACTAAAACCCTCCATGTTAGAGAGGCAGACATTCAGCCTTAGCGACTATTCTTCCTCTATACAAGGGAAACCCTATCACTCAGTTCCCACATGTTCAGAGGTTTCTAAAGGGAGTAGCTCAATTAACTCTGCCCCAGATTTACAGATTTCCAACATGGAATCTTCATACTGTCTTTTCAGCATTAACCAAGACCCCATTTGAATCAGTCAGACATACATCTCTGAAGTGGCTAAGGGTGAAGACTTCAGTTTTATGTATTGTCGAAGGCTTTCACGGCTGGATTCAACTGGTGGTTGTGGGTTTTCTGGGCTGTGTGGTTCAACTTTAGTTCTAGTTGTCATAACTTCTGCACGTAGAGTGTCAGAATTGGGAGCATTGCCCATTCAACCAGAGTGCTGTATCATCCACAAAGACAAACTTGTACTTTACACAGATCCAACATTCAAGCTGAAAGCAGTCAGCAGGTTTCATTTGTCTCAGGAAATTTCCTTGCCATCCTTCTGTGACATATGCTGGATGTTAAAAGACCAGTCAATGTGCACATACCCAGGACCTTACGAGATCTCAGTCTCTCTTCATCAATTAGTGCAACTCTGTAAACCTGCATTATAGAGGCAAAAAAAGCACAGAAACTACAAGTTCCACCTGGCATTACTGCCCGTTGTATCATAAGTGCTGCCACAAATACGGCTCTATTTAATTAAACGTTTATAGAGGGGATTTGCAGGGCCTGCACCTGACCTACAATTTCCACGTTTTTAAGTCACTATAAATTGGACACTTATTCTTCATCAGATCAGATCCAGCCTTCAGACGAAGGGTACTGCAACACATCCTTTATGACCCACCCAGTCTTATCAGGGACACTGCTATAGGAGGTCCCACTTTCAAGATGTCCTCCTGCCTCAGTGGACAACAGTCCACTGGATACTCACCATGAAGGATCCTACTCCACTGAAGACATGAGGACATCTTGGCCTTCCCAGTCATTTTCTATTGTTCCAATCACAGTTTTTACCATTTTTTCTGTACCCTGTTATTCTCAGTCTAAATGGTACTAGAATTTATCTTCTTTGCTATGACTTCCTGTTTCTGTTAAATAGTACATTAAGTATTCATAATGCTTCTAGTCCTTTTTAGTTTTGGTTAGATATAATTAGTTAGGCATAACTATGTTGGAAGTTCTTGAACTGAACAGAAGGGCAACTCCCAGCAGGAACAGGAAGATCAAGGAAATTCTTTCCTGCTGCCCTATTGGAAAGGTTGGGAATCACCCACTTTCATGATGTCCTCCTGTTTCAGTGGACAAAGACCCTTCACGGTGACTATCCAATGGACAGTTCTCAATCTTGTAACCTAATCCTACGCAGAGTTAGGAGTTGCCAGTGTGTTAAAACATGTCTATCTTTGTCTAGGATCAATCTATTAAAACAGAAGGTGGAGATCAAAACTTACCTGCAGAAGAATAAAGTGGCAAAACTATATATTTGTGTATATTCTTTGTGTTTGCTGCTGATCCATTTCCATCCCTCCAAGAGCAAATGCAATAATGGTATAGATTTTTTTTCTTTGCAGCTGGTGCCATGCTTCGTGAAACCCACAGGGATTCTCATTTCTGTGCCTAACTTTGGTGTCTATTTGAATCCCATACCATTTTAGTAAAATGCCTTCTTTTGTTCTGTTAAGGGGGTTAGTGCAGAATCTACTTTTAGGATAGTGCATAATAAAGGAATAACCTTTCAAAACAATAATTGCCTAGAATTTAAAGAGTTCTTCATATTCAAGGTCTTTGGACTTATACGTCTAGAAAAGCAGTTTCTTGTACTATATACAAAACAGTGTTGCAGTCTGTAGGTCAGAACTAATAAGAGAAAAGACTCTTGTAGGCGCATGTAGGCTTTTGCACTTTTGTTTAATATAGTTCTTTTGGATCATGACTACTATTTATAATAATTTTAACAGTAGAAGCTTGATACCATTGTACTAATTTTAATAGTATTTTCATATTTCCGTCTCCCCCAGCATTTAAATGTTGCTAAAATTGTAGAGATTTTCTGTGTTAATCTTTTTGAGGCTAGTTTGCATATGTGTACCATTGTGATTTAGGATGGTTTCAGACTTATTATAAACCTTTGTACGTGATACAAGCAGCTTGTTGGATTAAATTGGAACTATTATGAAAAAGGATTTTTAAACAGTTTAATATTTTGCTACCAAATAATCACAGCGTGACATGTTTACATTTGATTTCAGAATATTTGGTTTGGACACCGTCACGATTTTTCAACAGTTTAGTTGAAATCCATCAGTTTCAAGTGTAAATATGTCTCTAGAGGACTTTTTCCCCCTGTCAGGCTCAGAATCTATGTGCAATTCCACCATCTATGTGTAATCCATACCCACATTTAAGGGCATAGCTTTGTCGTCAAGGTCCTTGAAAAAACTTTTTTGGGGAAAAAACCCCCTGTTTTGATTAGTAGTTTACTGACTCACTATGGTTGGATCTTCATTTTCTTCTATAAATCCACTCTCTTATTTCTGGCCTCCTACTATGGCCCTGCCAATATTCGCCTGCTAAACTGCTTTGTCCTCCCTGCCTGTCACTGTAGTGCATCACAGTTCAATCCTATGCAGAGGGATAATATCTGTGGTCTTCCACTGAACGAACTCTGCATAGGATTACAGTCATTTCCCTAATAGCTTGTACATGCAATGGAGTTTTTATTTTCAGTTTTGTTAAAGGAAAAAAGTGATTTGAGAGCGTAAGAAAATATACATCTTTACTCTTTTTCAACACTTTTTTTAGCATCAGTATTTATACTGCTTTGATATCAATTGGTTTCTACTATTGCAGGCCCAGGTAGATGCCATAATTTACCTAAAACAAGGGATTAGGACCTATCTGCAACCAGAGACTGCGTATCTTCCCTTTCTTTTGTCTGATTCATTGAGGTGCATAGAAGAAGCCCTAATAAGTTCCTATGTTTGGAAGTTCTTTGGCTGCAGAACATTTTGATTGAAAAATCATTTAGGATTGCAAGCTCTGTAAACTGCTTGTGTGCACAGCCATGTGGCCACCGTTTTCTTGCCACACGGATAAGAGGCTGCCTGTCAGGGGGAACTCTCCCAGACGGCTCAGTTACACACAATATTTTGGAACTTCTGTTCAGCACCAGGGAATGATTAGAAGGTAGGTTGCTTGAAAGATCATTTAGCTTCCCAAGCAGAGGTGGCAGACAATGGTTTTTGCCTAGTTGTTACAGTGGGTCCCAGTTATGATCTAGATCAGTGGTTCTCAACCTTTGCGTCGGGACCCCTTTGGGGGTCGAACGCCCCTTTCACAGGGGTCGCCTAAGACTCTCTGCATCAGTGTTCTCCATCTGTAAAATGTGCAAATGTTAGGGTTGGGGGTCACCACAACATGAGGAACTGTATTAAAGGGTTGCGGCATTACGAAGGTTGAGAACCACTGACCTAGATGCCACATTTTGAACCAACTGCAGTTTTGGGTATTCTACAAAAGCAGCTCCATATATATTGTGTGATGTTCAGGTGGGTAGCCATGTTGGTTTGAAGTAGCACAAAAGTTTGAGTCCAGTGGCACCTTTAAGACCAACAAAGTTTTATCCTTAGTATAAGCTTCCTGTGCATATATGCGCCAGGAATATGGTGGCAGAGCCCGGGACCTGGCAGCAAGCCCTGCTTCTGTAATTGCTATAGGGTAATCAGTTAGGGAATGAGAGGAGATGGGAGTCTTTTGAATCTTTATTGATGAGCAGACAAGAGAGAGTGGAGGTTATGGGGGGAAGGCCTTGCTGCCCCTGCTTGAAGCCAGTGAGAGAGGGGTTTGCAGGGGAGGAGACCTGGAGCTGTGAAGCCAGATAGTGGGGGGAAAGGCAGTTCTCAGCAGGATAAGCTGCCAAGAGAGAGAGAGAGTGGGAAAGACAGCTTCATTGCAGTGGAAGGTGAGTGGTGAGGAGGAGGGTGGGTGAGAGATGAGATTTTCTCACCATGAGTTTGAAGGTCCCTACTTGTTGGCCATAATCACTTTTCTATTTTAACACTTAAATTTCTGCCTGCTTGTGTGATGACGTAAGAAAAATAGCATATAAAATCTCCATGAATTAATACTACCTCAAAGATAGGAGCATGCAGTAGTAGGACAAAAACATGACTGTTTATAAAACAGAGCTAGTTCATCTCAGGAACTGTGTGTGTAGATCAGAGGGAGCTGGATGTGTGAAAGGGACTAGTCCAGGGGTTGGCAACCCACAGCTCCGGAGCCACATGCGGCTCTTTCATCCTCATACTGCGGCTCCGCAAGAGCAATGCCAACGATGGCAAGTTGCACTTGGGACACAGCGAGCATGCCTCCTTCCTTCCTTCCTTCCTTCCTTCCTTCCTTCCTTCCTTCCTTCCTTCCTTCCTTCCTTCCTTCCTTCCTTCCTTCCTTCCTTCCTTCCTTCCTTCCTTCCTTCCTTCCTTCCTTCCTTCCTTCCTTCCTTCCTTCCTTCCTTCCTTCCTTCCTTCCTTCCTTCCTTCCTTCCTTCCTTCCTTCCTTCCTCCCTCCCTCCCTCCCTCCCTCCCTCCAGCGTCCTTTCCCCTCCTTTCCTCATCTGGCACCTGGGAAGGAGAGGAAAGGACGCCAGAGGAAGGAAGGAAGGAAGGAAGGAAGGAAGGAAGGAAGGAAGGAAGGAAGGAAGGAAGGAAGGAAGGAAGGAAGGAAGGAAGGAAGGAAGGAAGGAAGGAAGTGCACTCACAGTGTCCCAAGTGCAAGTTGCTGTTGTTGGCTTCACTGCCACTGTCTATTCCGCCCGCTTGGCTGAAGGCAGGGATTGAGGAGGGCACGGGCGGGCTTGGGGAGGCGGGGCTAAATGGCTCTTTGGGTACTAAAGGTTGCCGATCCCTGGACTAGTCTATAGCCAGAAGGGAATGGTAAATTTTATGTGGGGGAAGAATTCCCATGTCTAGTTCTGAGGTGGATGTACTTCAAAAGCTCTGAAGTTATCCTATATTCCCTTTTGAAGGGAAAAGGGAATTGGATGAATATTTCATTCCTTATAGATTTTGGCACCAGAGTTGGTCTCAAATTTGAGAACATTTACACACTTGTGGTTGCCTTTGCATTGAGCATACATTCCCTTTGGATATAATTCTTGCTTCTGCACAGATTTCCCCGTTTGGCACTTTCCCCACCTTCAAATCAGAGAATCCCAGTGGTTTCCAAAAGCTATGGAAGTTCAATTTCCCCCTTTCCTTCTTAGTGAAAGTGAAGGAGATCAATATACATTTAGCTTTCCTCGGGTTTTCTTGTTCCTCCCCACCTTCCCCCACTCACACTACACCAGTTCCTCTGACTCCTCAGACCACCATTTCAGAAAGATCAGATTGTGTTTTTTTTTCATGCAGAAGTGATAGACCACAGGAGTAATAGACATGGTCTAGCAAACTAACACTATACCATAGATGGCAGGAAAAAAGGAAGGAAGGCAACCTCCCCAAATTGAGGTTGCATGGAAACAATGAAGAAGCAGGGGGTGGGCAAAATGGTGACCTGGCTTGTCTAGAGACACTTTGCAGGAGGAGAATCCCTGTGCAAACAACAAAAAAGTGCTAAAACTCCACTGTGGGGTAAGTAGTGCATGCATAAATGAGTCAAAGCTGTATAGCAACAAAAAGTGTATCTTATTTCAAATAATTTAGAAATCTGTAACAAGCTGAAATCATATCAAAACACAAGAGAAAAAAGACACGAGTTCCTTAAGCTGCTTCAGTTATACATTTACATTGAATACCCTCCCTCAGAAGGTTATTTATAGTAAAGCTTTCGGTACAGATGTGGCTAGGGATACCCCAACTTGTTGGTCATAATCACATTTCTCTTTTAACACTTAACTTTCTGCGAGCTTTTATATCTCTTTTAATCATCCAATTCAAATGTCTGAGAATCATACTCTTCTCAATCACAAAGCCAAAAAATTCAAAACTTAATTTTCTGTAGCATTTGCTTCAGGTTTTTTTGTTAGGCGAAACTATTGTTAAATACACTAGCTGTTGAGAACTACATAGGTCCTGTCCTTCAGTTTTTAAAACTTTGGACATTGTTCTGATATTTAAATGTTCACTGAAATATGAAAAGCAAATAGATATCTTGCCATTGGAACACTAATTGAGTTACATGTAGCTAACGCTGAGCTATAGTTTTGTGAAGTTAAGGTTCTGGAGTTCATTTTGCTTTCTTGTAGGTTTGTGTATAGACAGTTGTTCACCAAAGCAAAGGATGAGTTTGACAGAAAAGCAGTCAGCTTTTATCTGATGATATATATATAATAAGGTATTTTTCCTTCCTAGCCTATTGTATAAATTACATGTTTTGGCACATGAAGGACATCCATAGAATTTCTAAGATAGTGTTGATATAAAGGACACAATACATTGATTTGAAAAGGCTTCTGTTTGAAAAGCTGTTTCACTTCTATTAGTTTATTTTTAACAACTATTTTACATTTTAATTTCTGCCTGTCTTACAAGCAGACAGCTTTGGTTCTGGCACCATTGCTGTATTTGAGACATCATTGTCTTGAATTTATGGCTATAATTATTAAAGTTTGTAATATACTGGGGGAATAGTGTGACACTTGCTTTGTTACTGTTGTGTGTTCACCGTCAAGACACAGCTGACTTACGGTGACCCCACAGAGTTTTCAAGGCAGGAGACGTTCAGAGGCAGTTTACCATTGCCTACCTCCACATCATACCCTGGTATTCCTTTGAGGTCTCCCATCCAAATACTTGCCAGGGATGGGACTGAGAGTGTATGGATGTCACAAGGTCACTCAGCAGGCTTCTGTGGCTGACAGGATTTGAACCTGTATTTCCCAGATTCTAGTCAGACACTTTAACCACTATATCATGCAGGCTGTCAAAGGAAAAGAGGAAAATAACTCAACAACTTCCTGTACATGTGTTTTCTCCATTGTGGTCCCCACCTTGTGACATGGCCTGCCTGAGGAGGTCAGGAAGGCTCCCACTCTCCTGGCCTTCCACAAACTATGCAAAACTGAATTATTCAAAAGGGCTTTTCTATGCAGGCAGTAGGGTAGCACTGTACAACATTCTTCACAAAGTTACTTGGATAAATGTTTAGGGACTGTGGTCTGCACTACTGTGAGTAGTTTGTTGTAAATTGGATTCTGCTGTGTAATTTTGCATTATTTGATGTGCCATGTTAACACCTACACTTTGCTTCAATTCTGCTTTTTAGACTTCTGGTTGGTTCCATAACCCAAATCCTATGTCACTGTTTACTAACTGTCCTATACAACTGTATACTGATTGTTGATTGCATTGGCTCACTCTGTGTAGTCCACCTTGAGTCACAGTGAGAGAGGTGGACTGTAAGTAATGTGAATAAATAAAAGAAAGAGGGGAGGAAAAGAGAGAGGAGAATGTGAAAGGAGGCATATGAACTGGGTGAATGAGAACTCAAAGAAGAGGAGAACTTAAAACAAGATAAAGGAGGTGTGGAAGAATTCAGTAGAGAAGCAAGTGGGCATCAGGAAACACATCAGTGAGTGCCAAGTTAGTGTGGGGCAGTACGTAATTGTGCCTATGACTGACTTTGTCCAACAGATGACTGTTTAATAACTAGATCCAGCTGGTGGATCTGGGAACTCTAACAAAGAGAAATTCTAGAACCCTTCAGACTGAGGAGTAGTTGGTGAATCACTTTTTAATGTACAAGTGCCCAGTGTATGAACTGCTTCCTTCTAGATGTCAACAACTGTATGATCCTGTATGATCCTGATAGGTAAAAGCTTGCAGTAGTCATTTTTCTTGCACCAGAGAAGAGGGCTACTTTCTCTGTAGCTAGGAGAGCTGATTTCACCTTTCTACGTACTGTATAGCAACCATGACCAGCCGTGTTTATGTAGGAGAAGCAATGGAACCATCCCATATAATGGAGATTGTCTGGTTGAGAGGAAGAATTCTACTGAGAAATTTGTTCTCTTTCGTTCTTTGGTATGGAAGAATTCCCATTCTCATGTGTGCATTCGTGTGCTAGGTGAACTAGTCTGAACGGGGTACCTAATTATTAAAAGATCAGTCCCTAGATTACAGTTTCATTGTGATTCCAAAAATAGTCATGAGTATATTTATGCATGCTTGGTGTATATATGTATGTGAGACAACTAACATGCAGAACTATTCAGAGAATTAATTAGGGATAAGGAACTGCAATGAAAGGAATGCAGTACTGGGATGGATCCTGTGAATCATGAGTAGAAGGTGCTTGCATACTTGGAATTTTATCATCTCTGCCCTCCTCAGCAGACCCTAGACCTCTGAAACCTGAAGACTGTGGGAGCATCATGGACACAATAGATTCGAGGGGGAGGAGTTGGTGAAATTCCAATAGATCTTCTTGTGGCAGTACAATACATTCAGTCCTTTGGAATGATCTACAACAGTGGATGCAGAAGGTTCTTTTGCTTGCAGTATTCAGCAATGCATATGACAGTTTAATTCAGAGATTTATCTGCGTTGTTAGTTCCATGCATTTTTAATTCAGTGCATTTTAAATGTTGTAAATTGAATTATATTTGTGCTTTGTGACATAGTATTGTATTATTAGCTACTCTGGAGGTAAGGCGGGATATAAATGTTTTAAATAAATAAGATGTGTCCACTAACAAGGATTAAGCAGAAAACATGCTTTCTTTTTTGCAGAACCGCAACTTAGCTAGTGTGTGGTAGCGTGCAGAGCAAGAAAAAGTTCTTTCAGCAAGTGTTTAGGAAAATAGTTTCCAAAAGATTTTCATGAGATTAGAGTTGCTGAGTGTTCTTCTCTCTGGCTTCCTGTTTTGGAATTAAATGCCTTTAGGGTTCTCAGAATATCTCACTTTATAAAAACAAGAACAGTTTAACCTTTTCAGTACTTCATTCTTTCCTATATGATTAATGGTAAGGGGGGCGGGGACAAATAAAGCTATATTTCAAACCTATTCATTAAATCTTGCAATAGTACAACTGTACTTTCTATAATATCCTTAATGAAGCAATGGTCTTTAGGCACATAGGTGGTATTTTTCTGCTAATGTGTGAGTAGGTTTTTATTAGCAGCCAGGTTTGTCTTTGAGGAGTTTTTCTTCATGCCTAAAACTTGTGCTCTGGAATTTTGATATTCTATTCCCTGACTTGGACAATTTGTCTGCCCTTGTTTATTAAGGCAGGATATAACAGTGTGTTCTATTAAGGGAAAGGGTACTTTGAGTTTCTTCTCCCTTGCTGCGAGAGTTGAACAATTGACTTCAGTTATTTCAGAGTTATTGGACCTGGGTCCTGGGTAACTTTGGTCGAATCCCCACTTGGAACTTGCACACAGATCCAAACCTGTTCGTTGTGAAACCGTGTCCTCTTCATCAGAGTTTCTCCCTCCCCACCACAGCGAGCACACAGCAGGCACACCCGGTTGCAGAACTCTTAGCAATCCCCACTACCAGGTGAGCTTGCTTCGCCGGTCTCCCCTGATTGGCTGGCATGCCTTGATGGGGTGGGACCTTTTCCCACTGCGGAAATGTACATTGTAGGGGCGTGATAAAAAAAACCCAACGTGTAAAAGTTTAACTGTGCAAACAGTTAATCGTTACCTGTGTAAACCATTAACGATTCAAAGTTACACGTTTGACTGTTTAATGTTTGCATCCCCTTCTGCTGGCCGGTTGCAAAAGTGGAAACAAAACCAAGGAAAGGCTGTGCTGATTGGTTGCCTGAATTCCGTGTCACACTCCAGGGCGGGAAACGAGTCAGGGTTTCAACCCTCATCCCTCCCCTCAGATCAGCTCTGAACCATGTTAATGGGGTCTGTGCCACTTGCAACCAGGTCCTGCCGGAACGCGGATTAATGGGGAGAATGAGCGCCAGAAATGGAATCTGCCATGCAAGTAATGGGGAGGTAGTCCCTCAAACCTGGTTAGTTTGTGTTCTGAAACCTGGCTAAGACGGTAGTGGGGATTCAACCTTTGACTCTTATTGGGACTCCCTGCAGCCCTGGTTTAGATGTTTTACTGACCCAGTGACATTCATCTTAACAAAGCCAGAACTACTACACCTAAACAAGTACTATTACTGCTACTATTACTACTACTACTCCAGCTATGTAGTTAGGCAATTGTAACAAAAATTTTTTTTATAACGTTTTACAGAATAATCTATTGTTGCAAGGTACATCTGACAAAGAGGATCTTGTATTATCTTTTGAAGATGCCAGCCATACAAGCATAGCATTATTGATTGATTGATTGATTGATTGATTGTTTGGATTTGTAGACCGCCCCATCCCCGAAGGGCTCTGGGCAGTGCACAACAATATTCATATATATACAATTTATCATTACAATCAGTGCAATTACTAAAACCAATAAAATCCATTTAAAAGCAGCGGTCAGTACAAAAAAAATCGACATCCCGAAACCCAATTTAATTTAGAGACCTCCCTAAGACAGGGGACGGCCGGACTTCCCTCTAAGAGGGTGGCATGATGGTAATCAAGTATGTAGGGGGGGCACATTTCAGTGACTGGACACTCCAAAGGCCCGCCGGAACAACTCAGTCTTACAGGCCCTGCAGAACTCACCAAGGTCCCGCAGGGCCCGGACAGCTGGAGGAAGAGTGTTCCACCAGGCCGGGGCCAGGGCTGTAAAGGTCCTGGCCCTAGTGGAGGCCAGCCGCAATGAGGGGCCAGGAACCACCAGCAAATTGGCCTCTGCTGAACGCAGAGGCCGAGTAGGGACATATGAGGTAATGCGGTCTCTGAGGTACGAGGGTCCCAGGCCGCGTAAGGCCTTAAAGGTCAAAACCCATACCTTGAAGATGATTCGGAATTCCACTGGAAGCCAATGCAGCTGGCGCAACACAGGCTGGATGTGATCACGAAAGGCGCCCCCTGTGAGCAAGCGTGCCGCTGCATTTTGGACCAGTTTCAGTTTCCGAATCAAGCGCAAGGGGAGACCCGCGTAGAGCGAGTTACAATAGTCTAGCCTGGAGGTGACAGTTGCATGGATCACAGTGGCTAGGTCTGCCTGGGAGAGGAAGGGGGCCAGCCGCTGGGCCTGGCGAAGATGGAAAAACGCAGTCCGGGTTGTAAGGGCCACCTGGGTCTCCATTGAAAGAGACAAATCCAGGGGGACCCCCAGACTGCGAACGGAGGGGACCGGTGCCAAAATGGTCCCCTCCCACTCCGGCGGCTGGAAATCCCCTCCCTTCCCCCTGTGGCCAAGCCAAAGGATCTCCGTCTTCGATGGATTCAGTTTCAGCCTGCTCTGTTGTAACCAACCCGCGACCGCCTCCAAACAATGCTGTAGAGCTGCAGGGGCGGTGACAGCTCCCCTCTCCATCAACAGAATGAGCTGAGTGTCGTCAGCGTACTGGTGACAGATCAGCCCAAAGCTCCGTACCAGCTGAGCAAGTGGTCGCATATAGATGTTAAATAATTAGGAGCAAAAACTACCAGACCAAGGCCACACCAGAGGCATACGGCCTATAGGGACATGGGGTCACCCCAAGTCCCTGGGCGCATGCCTTTTGGTCATGTGAGGGGGCGCTGGGCGCCCCCTACATAAGAAAATGGCATGCACTCCAGCCACATGCCACCGAACTCTACCCCCTGCAGGACGCAGGGGGAGGGGCTCGACAGCAGCTGGCCGTGGTGTCCGCCTATCACCACCAAGCCCCACCCCCAGCCTCCGTGCAGGCCGGAGGAGGTGCCCATGGGTGCCATTTCCCCTTGATATGCTTCTGGGCCACACAGCCCAGAAAGAGGGCTTTGGTTTAAAGAAGTTTATTCCCAAATAACCATGTTGATTCTTCTTTATTATAGAGAAATAATATTTATCTATATCTTGGAACCATACTAGTACTGTTACAAAACATTCGTAATAAATAAACAATATTCTAGTTCAAAATGTAGACTATCTTGCCAAGAAGAAAATTTTGAGTTCTTGTACAGGTGTCCTCAGATTACTTTGTTCGCTTATTCTCTTTGCTAATGGTGAACTGAATGGTAAAGTTAAATCGTTTATGCAGAATAACAAGTGGCTATTCTGCTGGATTTGAAGAGTCCAAATGGATTTAGAAGAATGCTAGTCTAAAATGAAAGATATGAGGCAATCAGATTCCTTTCATTGTATTGACTTTCAGTGTTATAGTCCTATCCTATGGGGTATTATTCTTTTATAGCAAAGCTAAACATTTCTTATTCCGACCAAAGACTTTGAGGTTGTAGTTGGTAGACCAACCATAGTCTGTCCAAAAAGAGCTTTGCATAGCTTTTTATCCAGCCTGAAGTATTCCCAAATAATTTCCAATTATAATTCAAATTTGGTTCTTTGTATTTTTTCACAATTATGGTCATATTTAAATTCTCTCCATTGTCCATTTAAATTATTTGGCTTTTATTAGTATGGTCAAACTGCTCTTTGTTCAACTATGTGAAGTTAGACTCAGATAAGAGCAATAAAAATCGATTCAGTTGAATAATGGTCTTACAATAATTACTGTAATTAAAAGTCTTCTTAAATACTAAATTCGAGTCCAGTAGCACCTTAGAGACCAACAAAAGACCTAACTGCAGAAATTAAGGTTATGCCTACTTTTGTACTGTATTAATAAAATGTCATAAGTACAAAGTACAGATATTAGGTAGCAGTCTAGCTTATATGAGCTAAAGGTATATCTTTGGAGTTTAATTACTGCATAATTTTTGTAGAAAAAATAGGTATCCCTGGATAGAAGAGTAAACATCGGTGGTTTGGGATATAGGAAGACCCCTCGGGCAGTGTTCCCCAAGCCAGTTTTTGTAGGCTTTTGGAACATCCCTTTACATTATTACCTTAAAGAAAACTTTTTATAATTTCTGTAGCCTCTTTTATAATAATTTCTGTTTGTTTTAAATGTGCTTATTGTCTGTGGCACCCAGTATTTGATTTTGTAGATATGCATAATTTAATCAGACTTTTTATAAACTGACTGGAGTAGAATTTTTCCAAAAAAATCATGATATAGATATTTAAATAGCTCTAAAATAGTGGCCAAGACTTTTATTTTCTTACTCATTAAAAAGGGTTTGTGAAGGGATGCATTTGCTCTCCTAATTTCATTGGTTTTAACTTTAACTCTAATATATACATGGATTACTCTAAAGAAAAACAATAATTGGAGATCAATAGCTGTATATTTAGTTTGTTCCATAATTGTTCTCCATCTATTGAGTTAAAACATCTTTCAGGTCAATTAATGTTGCAAAGAGTTTGCCTTGTCTGAAAACAGAATATTTAAATCTCTAGTAATTAAGAACAAAACAGTTCTTCAGCGCAGACCATCCATCCTTTTAGCAAGCTTGTTTTGCAATAATAATATTATCCCAATCATTCTCAATGCTTATTTAAGACAAACTTATCATAAATATTGACCTGTATATTCATAATTGGAGTGAAGAGATAGTCAGCAGTTGTGGAAATATACACAAAAAGACCTTTACAATCCCCTTGCATTCAAATGTTTAGCACAGTGGGGATGCTGCTAGTGATCACTACTCTTACCACTTCTTCTACTAAATTATTTTGCAGGCTTTAAATTGTTTTAACCTGCAAAGTCTTTTAAAAATGAGTCAGTAAAACAAAATATGGATATACACTGCAGGAATTAAAGACTCTCTAAAACCATTTTCAATTAACTTTCTTGAGATCTGTGTGTTTACAGGTTTTTATAAATTTAGCAGAAGGTTCATCTGGCTTCACAGTTTTTTCATTGCATCAGTAACATTCAAGTCTTTTACTAAACCTCATGGGTATCAAATCAGTAGTCCCTAACTTTTTTTCTTAACTTGGCAGACTGAACATTCTCTGCCCCATGTTTAGGTTTTTTAAAAATTTGTGAATTTGTTTTTTTCCAATTGAATTTTATGCTTCACTTAACCAGAAGAGCTTTTTTTTGCCTTTTAAAGTAACATTTTAACTGTCCCTTTGCACAATGTATGGGTTGGGTATGGACCCCATCAGTACCGCAAAAATAGCTAATAGGCCATCTTGATCCTGGTTGTTCTCTTAAACAAAAAGATACACAACAATTTAGACTTGTGTCAGTAGCCACCTCTCTTCCTGTGATAACAGTACATTGACTATAGCTATAAACCACCACTGCAAAGGTAGTGAATTCTCTTTGGGGATTAAAAATATATGGTGTTTTCATATTTCAAATGCAGTAGCCTTGTTTGTTAATCACAGTAAATGCATTTATAATTTGTATACAGTGTACATTTGATTTTACTGTATACATTCATTGAATAATTCTCATGTCACATTCAATACATTAAATCTTCAGGGATGTTATGTAGAATGTTATCCAGGGTTGTCATCCAGGTACTTGTCCCTGGTTTGTTATATAAAATGTACACATGCTGGTTCTTTCTTACAAACATGTGGCATGAATGCATGTTCCCTGTAATTTATTTTATTTTATTTCTATTAATATAGTGTATCCTGTCTTTCTGTTCAAATGAAAATTCAAGGTAATTAACAAATGTAAAGCATCATATTATAATACCTATATAAAATAAGTTCTTAATTAACAAACCAATACCAGCTTTCAAGTTTGTTTGCTCATTCCTTTTACAGGCAGACAGCTAAAGTGTGGAACTGGAAAAATAGAAAAGCTCCGTCTAAGTGGCAAGGTATCTCCAGGCAGAAAGCAGCATGTAAACAGAGCTTCTATCATCCTCCAATGAACATGATTTGTAGAATATGACAAGCATGTCCCCATGAAACTCATAGGAAAGAGAGATGCCATCTCCCCCTTAGGAGGGGAGGGAGGGATGCCATCCTCTCATCGCATTGGGGGAATCTCCTGGGTGGTCCTGTTCTCTGTAGTGGGAACAGTGACCTACGGTGTTTGCCATGGCAACATCACATCTCAAGAGCTTCTCCCAGAATCTGCTACTATAGTGTGGCTGGGCCCCGGGCTTTCTGAGGCAGCCATTCTTAGAGTGGCTCAAGGCATCCACAGTTGCTCCCAGGATTTACTGCTGCCTGATCCATTGGCCACCGGAGCTGGGTCCAGTTCTTTGCAACAGCGGTGGTGGCCATCTGTGGAGCAGCCCAAGGTATCTGCCACTGTGGCAGCACAGTCTGAAAGCTGCTCCAGTGTTTGAGCCTGGCTTGATAGCCAACCTTAACTTTCTATTGTGGCGGCCACTGCTAATTTGAAAGAGTGTGCCTGCACAGACAACTCTTTTTTTTAAAAAAAAATGGGGGTAATTTAAACAGTTCTAATCAAGGGTAAGTCTGAATACTGAGTAAGTAATTTTATGCAATGGGGCTTACTCCAGATTCTAAAGATAATAGCTCAAGAACAGCTATGAAGGTAGTTGCTACCCTACTTGCTAAGAAAGATTTGTGGACTTTAAGCATAGGAAGTCCAATGCCCCCCCCCTCCTCACGAGGTTAAGTAGATTCTCAGTGACTACTAAAGAAAATTGTTCCAGATGATGAGAGTGCTGCCTGGATAGTGCTTTTGATAGCTCTGAATGTGACATGCTTTTTTACTTTATGGTCCAAGTTTCATGCTGAGACTCATGGTGGATTACAAAATTTAGCAATGCCATAGGAACAATATAAGACATATAATAAACATTGTAATTAGACTGGAGGACAAAATTGAACTACAGAAATTAGAAAATAATGCAGTAACAACAAGAAATGCATATGTTAAACAGTTCTACAACTATGGTCTTGTCCCTTTGAAAAAATGTCCTGCTGAACAATACCATTTTATGCCAACAAGAAAAAGGGAAATTAACAAACTTAACCCCCCAAAAGAATTAAATACCAAAAGGTCAAGAATAGATAAGGAATACTAAATAAAAACTGCTGTATAGCAATATGCATATGCACTTAAAACTAAAACAAGCAATTAAAAAGTTAGCCAATTAACCTCTTGAAGAATCCTCCCTTTAAAATATTTTTAAAAATAATTAAATATTTTAAAATAATTTTATTACCACATTTTATTTTATTACTAAATTTAAAAAAGAGCAGACATGAAGTACAAAGCATCAACCTCTATCTCCTGAAAAATAACCAATAACCAGTTTATTGAAAAAAGATCAAAATGAAAGAAGGAAAGATAAAGAATTCTAACTGGTTCCCATTCTACCTTCCCTGTATGTATAATAGTTCTGACTAAACCCCTTCATTTCTAAACCTGCTTATCTTATTATTTTCCCCATTTTTTAAAAAAAGTTAGTTCCTTTAATACCATTCAATTTATACATAACCATTGTAAAAAACAACAACAAAATGTATAGTATTTCACTTTTACTAACATTCTCTATTTTTCCTCATTCTACCTTTTGCCTGCCGCTGTGTTATCTCCAACCATCATCAAATTACTTAATCATTTACAATTATTCTAATTCTTTTAGTCTATACTAATCTTAAATTTATAATATCTATTTTATTTTCTATCCCTCCTACCCTTATGATTTTCAATGTAATCCCTTAGTATTGTATTCCTCTTCGTAAAAAGAGTTAAAAAGAAAAGGCAGCAGAAAACACTTTCAGGTTGTCTGAAGTTCTTTTTTGTTATTATGAAGACCTTTCTTGAATCTTGGGTATCTGTGATCTTCTGATAGGCTCCATTGAAAGTGAAACCCAGCCCCTCAATCAACATCCATCTGAATTGAATGTTCCTATTTTCAAAACATCTGTAAGAAATTTATATGTTTCAACAATATTTCATGCAGCAATTCTTTCATAATGATTAGGTCATGACCTTGAAACTGCATCTTTCTCTGATAATACATGCGAAGAATGTCTTCTTTGAATTATCATATCAAGCACACAATAAATTCCATCTGCTGTAGACTTTGTTTCTGCAACAGAGACATAAATTTCACTAACTCTGGAATAAAATCTTTTCTGAGATTTTCTCCTTCTCTTGCAGGCACCGAGTGTATCCTCAGTGCACAATCCTTTTGCTTTAAATCCAGACAGAGTATTATCTCTGCTAGATGATTAATGTCTTTCTGGTTTACTTCTACCTTTGTCTCTAAGGATTTCTTCTGAAATCCTTTTAAAATCAGTAGCTAGCACTTTAATCTCTTGTTTTATATCTGCTATTTCCCCAACGTATAGTCTTTCATATCTGACATATCATTTCACATGGAAGTTAACAACAGTTCTATTTTTTTGCATTACTTCCAGATCACTAACATCAGAAGCAGAGTGGCCTCTGTTCTAGCCTGCCATCCTCACTCTTGCTGCAGTTTTACAGTTTGACACTAGATGTCCTTGGTTCACTAAGTGTCCTTGATTCACTCAATTTTATTCAGTCCACGCCCAGTGTAAACTCCTCCCCTTTCCCTCTATCTTCGGTAAATTCACAGTCACCGAGATAAACTTTCCTTTTAAGATGAGTTATAGTTCATTTGCTTCCCTTCCCGTTGTTAACTACCTTTCCGTTGGCTCTTTTTAAAAAAGCAGTTTTAAGAAAGCACTGTAGTTCCACACCAGTTTTTCATTCATTCAACATGGCAACCGCAGAAACAGTGATGCAATTCATTAAGCCAGCTTCCAAACAGATAATATTCATATCTCAGTAGATCCGAAATTCTTGCTGGTTGCAACATAAAGTATCTGCCAAAATGACCTTTCTATTTTTACATAAACCATCACTTTTCAAAGGCAGTACTGCATCATGCTGACTTCTGACAACTACTGCTGTTTCCCCTTCCTCTGTCAGGATGATATGAAGCAGGCTTTGGTAAGGAGAGCTGACAGGGCTGCTGGCATTTCTCCAGTGCCCCCCACCTTTCCTAACCACCTCTGTGGAGCAAAGCACTGCCTGTTCCCGCTATGTATAATCTGAAAAGCTGGTCTTGCCTCAGGATCACATCCTGGGTGAAATAAACAGAGAGGGTGGAGAGTTGACACCATTGACAATCACTGGAACCTTCAAGAAAACCCTTTTTTACTGAGGTATTATAGGATGCGGCCATAATGGGTATTTAATTTGTGTATTTTTGGTTGGAAAAACCTCCATTCACAACCTGAATAAGTATAAATTCTGCCCAAGTTGTAAACTGCAACTTTTCCACAACTTTTTCCTTTTCTTCTTTGAAGAATTTGGCATGATTGGCACTCTGTATTATACCTTTTGAGTGGACCCTAGCTTCATGTTGAAGACCTGGGTGCCAATGGTATACAACTTTCTAGTAAGTGAGTATTTTTGAAATTGGATTTAGGAATTGATGATGTCATGTGTAATTGGCTAACTTTTTTGTTTGTTCTTCTTTTACACGTTATTTGTACTTTGTAATTGAATAGCAAATAAATTGTATTATTGTCAGAGACTGTCAAAATGACATGTGTAGATGGGCAAAATCTACATGACAGATGTGTCCACCCTTAGACAAGTGCCGAGTGCAAAATCAGTTTCGTGTGCAATGTTAGTAACGTGTGTATCACTGATAAGACCCGTGCACCTGAGTATCCGCTGCTTTAACAATTATCACTTTTGACCAATGATGAAAGCCAGTGGGCCAAAACGTGTCTGGTTTAGGTAATCAAATGTGACATAGGCCGTTTTTGCATGGTCAAAATATCCTGGGGTGAGCATGGAAAATATCCCTGTACAGCCAGGAAGTCCGCATGGTTTCCGAAGCTGCTCAGAGTCTGCTCCGGTGTTGCCTTTCTATTTTTCCTTTGCCCTGTGACTTTCAAAAATTGCCAGTTTGATGGGTTTTTTAACAGATCCCAGGGCGACCCCCTGCTGTGCAAACACCACGGGAGCAGACCTGGTATATTTTTCCCATTCCCTCTTGTCTTTGGAGCTGGCGATGTGTGGATCGTGCAGGGGAAAGTGGGGTGGGGGGACAGCCGTTCCTTCTTGCCTTTGGAGCTTGCGATGCATAAATTGTGCAAGGGAAAGCGGGGGGGGGGGCAGCCATTCCCTATTGCGTTTGGAGCCAGCAATGCATGGATCGTGCAGGGGAAAGTGGGGGGGACAGCTGTTCCCTCTTGCCTTTGGAACTGGCGATTCGTGGATCGTGCAGGGGAAAGCAGGGGTGGAAAGAGTGATTTCCCTCTGTCTTTTGTCAACAGGGTAAACACAAAAGACCCGGGCCATGAAGAACAAATTTGAGTATTACCTCCCAGTCCTGCCTCAGCTCCTGGAAAGAAGCGAGGAGCCGTGCAGAAACAAAAACTGGGATAAAGTAACTGGGGTATATATGATCCCGGATCTACCCTGGTGTAATTATGCTGTGCAGAAATAGCCATTGTTAAGTTATTATGACTTTATACACATAAGACAAGCTATCATGGGCTGTCTACCATGGTATGATGATTTTAATTTGAATAAATGCATATGTATTTTTGCTATACAACCGCTTTTAATTTAATGGCCCTTATCTATTCTTTACCTTTTGGTTCTTAATTAAGTACCGTTTTACTATAGTCATTTTTCTTTTATTGCTCTCCTGAAAATAACGAATCGAATAGTTTATTACAGCTACTAGGCCAGCAAAAAGAAAGCAAAGACGAATTCAAATTGTACATATATACAGCAATCCATGGTAAAATAACCTTCAACTTAACAACATTATTACAATCTCCAAAATTTAATACTGCTCCCTGTCTTAACATGGATCTACGCTTATTATATGCTAACATACAAATAAAGTCTTGCAAGAGCTATGTCAGAGTCACCTGCGATTGAATTAGTAAAGCGAATTAACAATGGCTGAATTAGAGACTTTCCTCTTTGTGGACTTCACAATGCAGTAAGATGTGTGACATAGAATCTTCTTCCCCTGAATTGCAAATACATGCCCTCCTATGCCATGGGATTTTTTGAAATCGTCCTGCTAAATTGGCAGATGGGTCCACACTGTTTAAATTTGAGTATTATTTTTGCTGACTAACTTGGATATGGTGAAGCTGCCAGCAATAAAGGCAGTAGATCCAGAGGCTGGAGAACCAAAAGGTTGTCTCTTCTTTGGCCATCCCTGTCTCTTGCCTTAATACTACATTAGCTGTACATTTAGGTGTATTGAACAAGGCTCTAAGGAATACAGATAAGATTCTCTCTAATAAAGTAAAATCTAATATCATTGCCCATGGAACTCCATAGGTAAGTTGAGCCAAAGATTTAGCTTGGAACAGTTGGGATAAATCCACCCCCTTGCGATTGAGAATATGTCAAAATTGCCTGTGAGCCTCTTTGTGCTCCATGATATGGGCGGTGAGTTTCCCATTACACTAGAAAACCACACCTAAGTATTTGAAACACTTTATTTGTTCAATCTGATGTCCTGACAACTGCCATTCCAGTTTCTTAAATTTGGCATTAAAGTGCACTATCTTGGTCTTTGTGTAATTGAACCTGAAAATACCATTTTATACCTTCTGCAGATTGATAGAAATGACTTCCTAAGCAGGCCATATCCATGTTGGTCCACAAAGTTGACATCTCAAAAGAGAAAGCTTGGGTACAAACAGCTGCTGATCTTGCCCATTTGTAGGGCAAGACTTTGCTCCGATGTGTGCAGCTGTCATGGTTAGTGAGCCGTGTTGGGAGAGGAGTTCCTTGTGGGTTGTACACCATGAAGAGCTTTGTAGATGACAGTCGGTACCTTGAATCAAACTCAGGAATTAATTGGTATAATATGGATATGTCACCTGCTTCTCAGTCATAATTGGGCTGTGGTATTCTATACCAGGTGGAGTTTCTGGGTTTCTAGGTATGTGCTTTAGGTTAATTTTTAACAGGAAAAAAAATCTCATTTACCGTATATACTCATGAATAAGCCGACCTGTGTATAAGCCAAAAAAACTTATTGACTCGCGTATAAGCCGAGGGTAGGAAATGCAGCAGCTACTGGTAAATTTCAAAAATAAAAATAGATACTAATAAAATAAAATAAATACAGTCGTTCCTCAGTTGGGGTTTGAGGAAGCCCAGCCAGTGGGAGGCAGAGGGAGCTCCTTATTTGGGCAGTGACATCAGGGGGAATCACTGCCCAAATAAGGAGCTCCCTCTGCCTCCTGGCTGGAGTTTGAGAAAGCCCAGCAACAAGCAGCTTGTGCAACTGCACAGAGGTCGTCCCAGCCCACCCCCAGCCTCGGCAGAGACCCGAAGAGCCCGCTGGCTGCGGGGGATCCCCATTCACCCTCCAAGGAGGGCAGCAACAAGCGATTTGTGCAGCCACATGGAGGTCGTCCCGGGCCATGCCCCCAGCCTCAGCAGAGGCCTGAAGAGCCCGTTGGCTGCGGGGGTTTTCCCTTCGCCCTCCGGGGAGGGCAGCAACAAGCGGCTTGTGATTGCTGGTAAGTGGTAACTCATGTATAAGCCGAGGGGGCATTTTTCAGCCTTAAAAAGGGGCTGAAAAACTCAGCTTATACACGAGTATATACGGTAAGAAAGCTGGCTGTGATTCAGCTCCACGTACACACCTAGATCACTCTCCCATGCTAAGAGGATACATGCATAGGGAGGGGGTCAAGTCCTTCTACCTGTGTTGGACCCATTACAACCTGGGTAAATCCCATAGTAGCCAAGAATGCTACAAAATCTTTAGCTGGTCCAAACAAAAGGTTAGATTCAATGCAAAATTCCCACTTCCACCACAGTTCTGGTGCAAGTAGAAATGTAAGAAAAAGCCCACACTATCCACTGTGTCAAACAGTGTGTCCTCACTTGTGTTTCCACTCATGCAATATTGTGCAAACAATTTCTGATCACTGTAATATGTATAGATGCAAAGATCTTGCACTGATGGAACTGTGCTCATTCTGTTTACGTTCACACTCCTAAATTGCTAGATCCAAGTCCAGGTGCCCTCAAGCATGAATGTTAAAAGTCCCCCAGAATATTCAGTTTGGGGGATTCCACCACCAGGCTCGATTTCCATGCCTGCTCTTCCCCCATGCCTGTGCTTAAAAAAATAATAAGTTCTGTAAAGGGTCAATGCTCCCTGCCAAGGATAGTCTCTAAAAATAGTGCAGTGCTACTCTCTCCACTGCAGCAATGTTTTGGCATTTCAACAACGTTTTTGTTTTTCCTTTTGGAAGAAATATGCTACTACTTTCCTTCTCCAGAGGACACACAAACCCTTTTGTTTTTTAAGAAAGTGGCAAGCAGGCTTTTCCCTGAAGCAGTTATGCCTTCTCCATCCATTACATTTATACAGTTAAACATTTGTACAGTTGAATATGCTACTATAGTAAGACCAGTGTTGCAGTATAAATTACTTCCCTATAAAGAAAAATTGCCTTTAGAATCCAGACATTTTGTCTTTTGCATAGTGCCTGACTGATTCCCAGTGAGGTAACAAAGTTCCTTCTGAGAATGCGAGAGAGATTATTTTTCCACGCCCTACTAATTTGCACTAGATTTAAATAAAAAGTTTTATAAAACCGAAAAATCCCAAATAAAAAATGCCCTTGTCACAAAAATAACCTGTGCAGATAAATGCAAGTGCCATTGTTTCTGCGAAGTCAGTAGCAGGTTTCTTTATTGGGATTAGTATGATGATACTTGTTCATAAATTGTCTAGGATTGGTTTGAAGCAGTGAACTGGCCAGGTTTGCTGATGGGGTCCACACAGGAGGAAGCCTTGCCCAGTTCAGGCTTTTTAGTAGATTAGACAAGATGCTATGCCATAGATTTGATACAGTTCTTAAATGCTTTTTTTTTTTAATATTTACATCAGTACTGCACAGCACGCCACTCACTGGATCATGAGTCTCTCCCTGATCTTCTTCGGACACAGACTGCATTGTTACCACTGATGGATGACCTACTACAGTGGTTCTCAACCTTTTTTCACTCGTGTACCCCTTGGCAGCCTATTTCCTAAAATTGTACTCCCATGTTAGCAAACTCATTATGTAATTTTTTTCCATACTCCCAAATGCTCTGGTGCATACACCAGGGGGTATACATACCCCCAGTTTGGGAACCATTGATCTACTTTATCTACAGATAGAAAAGAACAGTCCTTCTCTATGAGTGTTGTTATACTTGCCAGCACTCTTCAATACACTCTTCAATATAGTCAGTCATGCTACCTTATTAGGCTAGTTGGAGTGAGAATTTGGAATTTCGGATGTAATTTTCTGGTAGTTTCAATATTTGCTGTCAGAGAGATGGCAGAGTGCTGGCCTTTTCAGTTTGAAAATTGAATGGAATTCTGCAGAGCTTTGTCTCTCCAATCTTGTTGTGTATGCTGATAATACTCAGCTCCATAAGCCTTTCACAAGATCTTGGGAAGTTGTGTTTCTGTCCTCCATTATATCAGTTCCAATTAAAAAAGTGGAAATTTTGGGGAGCAATATAAAACACTCCTATGAGTAAGACAGCGTTTAAGATAGCGTTTTCACTCAGAGGGTATAAGTACAAAGATTTTTATTTAAGGCAATCCATGGAGGTAGAGAACGATAATACCACATACCCTGCAGACATGTACAAAATTTTAAAGATATTTGTATTTAACTTTGCTTACTACAAAAATTTTGCCTGTTTTCCACTTTTATTTTTCCCACTTCTTAGATAGCAAAACTAATGTACATTCCTTAAGGTAGTTTAGATGCTGCAATTTGCTGGTCTCTTTCTTTTGTGTTGGGGTATTTGCAATTTTGCTCGTTGAAAATGAAGGCATTAAAAATTTGTAAATATACCCAGCAGTGTAATATTATGCGCTAAGATGGAAATGGTTAATGTATGTTGTTAACAGAGTAATATATGTTTTGATTGAATAAGAAAGTAAATATAGAATGTATTTCCATTTTTCTCCAATTTCCTATTTGCAATAAAGAGAAATATCCCACCCACCTCCTGGATTCAACATTTCTGGACATTTTACATCTCTGTTCTTACATTTAAAAAACCTTTTAAAGGCCAAACTACACGTTATTTGAGCTGGCACAAAAGAAACCTGATCAGGCTTGGGACGTGGGGCAAAATGGCGTCCTGCACCTGCCATGCCCCCCACTTACCTTAGTACTTTAGATGTTCGAGCAATTCATAAGTTTGCTGCTAAGAGTTTGCTGCTACCTTAGAAAAAGCAGCCTAGTGGGAACTACACTTCCAAGGAGACCTTGTGAGCCCAAACTTCTGCAGCGAGCCTAGGTCTCCTGGGAGGTGTAGTTCCCAGCAGAGTGTTTTTCTAAGGTAGCAGCAAACTCTTAAGCAGCAAACTCTTAGCAGCAAATTCAAACTAAGGTAAGTGGGGGGGGGGGATGTGTCCCCAATAGCATGTGCCCAAGGCGCAGTGCCTCCCCCACCTTTGGGGACAAAGGTGTCAGGGAGAAGTTACTGTTTCTTGAGCCAAAATGACTGGAATGGAGCAGTTTACCCACCTTTTGAGCTGGGCATTGAGTATTCTGTGTATAAATCACTGCTCACCCCTGGCCGTTTTGACTTCAAAACCTATACATTGTGGGGGTGGGGGTGACAGGGGCCCCTCCTTACACTTTACAATTAACCCCAACCACATTGAACCCCTGGGAACTTTAAAAGGCCTTCACTCTTTCCTTCTGTGTGACTGTGATGAAAACGAGTTGGATCTGTGGAACTTACGTCTAGGACCCACAAACTTGAGGGATAACTCTCTCTATATTCTTTCTCATTAACTTAGGCTAACTAATAAATTATTTCTGGCTCTTCCATCAACTGTATCTGACTTTTGCTTTACTGTGATGGTTCACATTTTTTGAAGTAGCCTTGAAGATGTTCAAACTGCAAAGATTGTCTTGCCCTTATATAAACTGCAAAGATAGTCTTACCCTTATATAAAGCAGTGGTGTGACCGCACTTGGAGTACTGTGTTCAGTTCTGGTCGCCACATCTCAAAAAGGATATCGAAGAGATTAGAGCACCTTCCTTATGAGGAGAGGCTGCAGCGTTTGGGACTCTTTAGTTTGGAGAGGAGATGTCTGGGGGGGGGGGGATATGATTGAAGTCTATAAAATTGTGCATGGGGTGGAAAATATGGATAGAGAGAATTTTTTCTCTCACACAATACTAAAACAAGGAGGCATCCACTGAAAATGCTGGGTGGAAGAATTAGGACTAATAAAAGGAAACACTTCTTCACACAGTGTGTGATTGGTGTTTGGAATGTGCTGCCACAGGAGGTGGTGATGGTCACAAACCTGGATAGCTTTAAAAGGGGCTTGGACAGATTTATGGAGAAGTTGATCTATGACTACCAATCTTGATCCTCCTTGATCTGAGATTGCAAATGCCTTCTCAGACCAGGTGCTCGGGAGCAGCAGCAGAAGGCCATTGCTTTCACATCCTGCATGTGAGCTCCCAAGGTCATCTGGTCCAGCAGAGTGCTGGACGAGATGGACTCTGGTCTGATCCAGCAGGCTTTTTCTTATGTTCTTATGTTCTTAAACTGCTCTTTCTTTCTGACAACCATGCAAGATAATTCAAGATGGAACTAAAATGTTTGTTTGATGATTGAGCCTGTAGTTCTAAAGCTTTTTTCTGTTTGATTGAAATTATTAGGAAATATGAGAAAAGAAACCTGCTTTTTTCATTTTTGCAAATTGCCTGCCATAGAAGTGTTCTACGAAATAGTAAAAAGAAGGTAAGGGCAGTGAACTCATGTCTATAAACATGCTGTTTAAAATCCTGAAGCTGTCGTGCCCTCTTATGACCAGTGGACTGCTCCAAAAACTGGAGTATCACAGCCCCATCCAAAGGAGGGGGGGATATCAGCCTGTGGTCATTTATTTATTTATTTCTTAGTTTTTTATACCGCCCTATCCCCAAGGGGCTCTGGGAGGTTTACAACATAAAATCGAATACACTACTAACGAGGAGCAAACAATAAAACAATTTACATAGGCTCCAACAATTTATATTGCTAAAATGATAAAATCCCATTTAAAACAGCGGTAATATAGTAAAAGTAGAAGACGCCCAATAAACCTAATATCAAACCCTCCCCTCAGAACAGAAAAAGGGGAGGACGGTGGGTCCCAATGATATAGGGTACCCTGATGTAAAAATAGAGCAGAGAAAAGAGGGGACACCACCTCATCAGCTGGACCTTCCAAAGGCCCGGGGGAACAACTCCGTCTTACAGGCCCTGCGGAATTCTCCAAGATCCCGCAGGGCCCAGACAGCTGGAGGAAGTGGTACTGTGGTGCTGTGCCAGCAGATTTGCCCTTCCTGGGGCGCTTGGCCAGGCAGAAGGGTGATTCTGCCAACATGCAGCCAGCATCACCCTCCCCAACGTGGTCCCAGATGCCACATCAGCATCCCAGGCCCCTGCTGCTGGCGTAGCGAGGCTGGGCTGCGGGGGATCCCATTGGATGAGAATCAGTCTTCTTACTTTGTGGAATGAAAAATAAAGACACATTCTGAATACTTAGGAATCTTGGAAGTGGCTGGTTTTATACTTTCCACAGTCTGTTGTCACAAGAAAGGTTGTTTAATACCACAGAGCCTTTTCCCCCCAAATAATTAAACATTATTTAATGTTTGAGGAAAATGTTTTCCCTTACGTAAGTTAGGACTAGTTTAGACTAGTGTGTTGCCTTTCATTAGAATATGAGGTTTGGTTCATTTGCTTGAGCGGTTTGGATTTATTTTGCTGATCTGTTCTGTGCCTGCAGGCTTCTTCATTCCTTGTGGCATACTCTCATATGTTGTGAGTGATGTGTGGTGTGGATTTGGAATAACATATTGGTGGAAGAACCTGACTTGAGGCATAATTTGGGACTTTGGTTCTTGCCGGTCCCTTGATTTCATACTCCCTTCTTGGCCCACTGAAAATGGGTGTTATTCACTATGAAAATTCATGTCAAGAGGCTCCATATGTGACATAGGGAGCCAGTAACTGCAGGTGTTCTGATCTTACCAAATTACTTGTAATTGACCTCGTATTTTTTAATTTTGATTTCTACACAGTGAGGGAAGGATTGGACTTAACAACTCAGCAAGCTGTGGAAACCAAAGTGAGATGAATATATTAGACTGTAGTAGGGGCTGCAAGCAACAAAGGTGCAGTCAGAATTACTAAATAACACCTGGGAGGTAGAAGTAACAGTAAAGATAAAATCACATGGAACAGACAAGTTCCAGCAGGATCCTTTATGTTAAACTCATTTTAATCTTTATTTATATAACATTGTACTGATAGTCTTTCATGTTTGTTAGAACTGGCACTCAGTTTGCCCAACGGTAAAGTATACCTATGGAAAGTTTAAGATTTAGGTTGCAAACAAGAGGAATGTTCACAGAGTGATTCACACCTTTTCTCTCCTGGGCTGGTCCTAGACAAATCTGAAAGAGACTCTGACAACTCTGTTGTGGAGCTTTTGTTAAATAATACAGATGCCGTGCTTTTGGAAAAAGTAGCAAAATTTCTTTTACAAGTGACAGAACTTTATAATTAACGTCCAATGCTAGATACAGTTTCTCTGTCTGTGTTTTGAATGTACTTTTGTTTTGTACTTCAGAAATGTCTGTAACGCTCTGGAGCTTATTTTATATGCCTAATAAAGGTTGTTGTTGTTGTGATTCACACCAGTAACACTATGGAAGGTCAGCATTGTTCATTCAAGCTCTCCAGAGCCAGAAACCCCAAAGAAAAAAAAAGGCACTGCAAATGCTATCTTTACTGGGTGCATCTTTTCTTTAAAGATTTTTCCCAAGTAGTTGTTTATTACATAGGGAATGTGCAGAGATTATTCAGGTTGGGCTTCCCTCTCAAGCTGTGGAACATGTATAACACTGTCACTTAAAAAAAAGTAAAAGTTGGAAGTCAAAACTGTTCATTCTTGCAACATTTTTTGAGGACCCAGTAGTATACTGCTAGACCTTATGAGACTAATTCTAGTTGAACCACTATATTTAAGTGATAAACATTGTGTTATACATTCATGGGGGGAAATTTGTTGTATCCATTGGTTTGTAGTTAATAGCAGTAGAATTCTGCTTGTGTCCTCTTGGCTTCCTGTTTCTGGGCGCATTCTACCTTAAGAGGCCACAATTAGCAGCAGGAGGGTAAAAACAGTCAGTGGAAAGGTGTATAAAAAGTGTGAGCTTAGCAATACATTCCTACCACATTGTTAGATTTATAGCGTTGTTCTATCTCGTTTTCTGTACTTCACACCAATAAAATATGTAGTAGTTTGTGAAGAGGGCCCAGCTTCTGAGTGTTTGCAGAATGATTTTTTAGCAGCAAGTCCACTTCCAGATGTGCAGTCTTCTTCCAACCAACTTTCCCCTCAAACTAGCAAAATGTATGCATTTCAGGCAGATTGAACTCTTATATTTCGAACTGGCTGATAAGGATGTCTTTTTTGCCAATGAAAGAAAGAGCTGACTGCTAATTACAAAGAATAGGCTAGGAAGGTAATGCAAGCTATCTGTTAATAGAAGCATCTGTTTATTGAACAGAAGTGATTGCCTGACCACAACTATGGTGTCTCTAAAAGAGAAGGCACCTCCTAGCCAACCTTAATACATACATAAAAAGGAAGCATCGGGTTTACTGGGATGAATATGTTCCTGATCCATGGGGTGATGTCACATCACATTTACTAGGCAGGCTACAAGTCAGCTTGCCATTGCCTTCCCTGATCATCTACACTTTACCCCCAGTAAGCTGAGTACTCATTTTAGTGACCTCAGAAGGATGGATGGCTGAGTCAACCTTGAGCCGGCTATGTGAAACTGACTTCCTTCAGAATCAAACTCAGGTTGTGAGCAGAGGTGACTGCAGCATTGCAGCTTACCACTTTGTGCCACGGGGCTCCTAATAGTCCTCATTAATTAAGCTAGGGATGACTTCTTGTTTGCCACTGTGGTGCTAGCAGGATTACCAGGATTGAAACATCCTTAACCCTGAGACTCCTAAGGTGGGATCTATTGATGTCTCATAAATAGCAGTACTGCAGCACCATGCAGTATCTGTAAATGTGTGTAGTCACAGTCACATGGTTTAGTAGAGAAGGGATTATTCACAAGACAAAAAAAAAAGAAATGAACTAAACACAATGAACTAAAAACAAAATAGTTTATTCTTTTAGTATGTATTATCTCTTATGTTACAATTGCAGTGGTCTTTGGCCTCTAGCAATGAACAAATCATAGAACATGAAATGTAACTGAGTTGTTAGTACCAGACTATTTGCCTCCTCTCTTCACTGATGCTGTTTTAGAAGCACTTGTAGTTCTTTAAAAATTGCTGAGAGGTCCTGATCAGAATCAAGTGTGCAGTAGCCCGAAGAGCTCTCCCCGCCCCCGGCCTTTTCAAATGTAGAAGCAGCTCTGAAGTCTGCACCTGAAAAGGCACAAGAAGGTGGAAATAAGACTTCCCAGAGCCACCTTGCCACACCATCACTTGTAGAGAAAAAGCCATCAAGTATGTGGGCTTCCTCAGGCCCTGATTAGCCTGAGTTTCTCAGGATGAATCTGCGGTCAGAGACTGAGACCTGTTGATTGTAGGTGTCAGACACAGGAAATTATCAATAAGCAGGTTGCTGACAATCCAGGAAGAAAGGTTTTTGGCCTAATTTCAACGTGGAGTGTCAAAACAACTTGACCCAGTTTAGTGTGGCGATTTAAGCAATATGAAATGAAGTACAACTTTCTGTAGCTGATTGTGATAGAGCAGGATAGGTCTATCTTTCTGGAGACTTTTGCCAGAGTAAAGACTGCCAGTTCAACTTTTGTATGAGAAATGAGAGTAAGGGGGGAAAGATGCAGCTTCTTCTGTAGATTCCTTTCCTCCTTGATCACTGCTTCTGCCAGCCTCTCTCTTTTTCTAGAAAGATCTCTTGCTGATCCGTTTTGACCTGAGCCTATTGCTTCTGGCTGGGTTCCTAGTTCTTATCAAAAACTCTGCCAAAATCAAGTTAACAGCTCCCCCTAACAGCTGCAGTTTGCATGAAGGGTCTTAAGTTGAACAACTTTCTGAGAAGAGGCAAAAATTTAATGTTTATTTAAAAAAGAAATAAATGTGTTTTGTTGCCTTAATTTATTGGGATGATTACTAAGAATCAGCTTTGAAGACATCAAAGCAAACATTTTTGGGAGCAGGCAGACATATTATTTACGCGCTGAAAACTGACAAGTCTCAATAGTTAGTGAGAATGAATTTGTAAATCAACCTGTATCATTAGTTAGGTTGTAGCTACTTATCTTTCTTATTATTAAACATACATTGCACTGGATATGGTGCTTTAAAGCATCTGCTCAGTACTCCATTATGATAGCACAAGAATGCTTTCACATGAGTGTAATAAAATAACAGATGCTTCTTGATGACAGCTTCCCAGTATGTTTAGGAAACAGTCAGTTCCAGATTTGGTTTCCCATGTTGTGTGGCAGCCATGCAAGTAAAATTATTGTAGAGAAGCAGTAACTGGAAAAATCAAAAAGTTCTGAGCTGTTTTTCTACAAAATGCACCTTAAGGTAAATTTTGTTTGTAAGAACACTTGAATAATTATAGCCTTTAAAGTGGTGTAGTGGTTAAGAGCAGGTGTACTCTAATCTGGAGGCACCAGGTTTGATTCCCCGCTCTGCTGCTTGAGCTGTGGAGGCTTATCTGCGGAATTCAGATTAGCCTGTGCACTCCCAACACATGCCAGCTGGTTGACCTTGGGCTAGTCACAGTTCTTCTGAGCTCTCAGCCCCACCCCCCTCACAGAGTGTTTGTCACAGGGTGTTTGTCATGGGAGGGAAGGGAAAGAAGATTGTCAGCTCCTTTGAGTCTCCTTACAGGAGAGAAAGGGGGGATATAAATCCAACTCTTCCTGTTGTGTTTGCTACCTTTTATATGATGGACCATACAATAGCGATAAAGCATCTACAAGGTAAAATGGGTCTGGGCAGAACACTTTTGAAGTTGGTCAAATCTTTTCTATCATACTATCCACAAAAAGATGTAGTTGGAGACCCTGAATCATAGAATTGAATCATAGAGTTGGAAGGGCTATACAGGCCATCTAATCCAACTTCCTGTTTAATGCAGAATCAGCCTAGCATCCCAGATCAGTGTTTGTCCAGCTGCTGCTTAAACACTGCCAATGTGGGGTGCTCGCCACCTTTTTAGATAGCTGATTGTACTATTAACTCTTACCATAATTTTTTCCCTTAGTCAGATGCTTTCTGCCTGTAATTTAAACCCATTATTGTGATTCCTATCACTGCTGCCAACAGGAACAGCTCCCTGCAGTCCTCTGTAATAGTCTTTCAGATACTTCAAGAGAGCAATCATGTGCCCTCTGAATCTCCTCTTCTACAGACTAAACATTCCAAAGTCCCTCAACCGTTCCCCATAAGGTTTGGTTTCCAGGCCCCTGATCATCCTTGTCATTCTCCTCTGTACCAGCTCCATTCTATCCAAATCCTTTTTAAAATGCAGCTTCCAGAATTGTACACAGTACTTCAAATAAGGCCTGACCAATGCAGTGCACAGTGGGATTATGATTTCTTGTGATTTGGATGTTATGCCTCTGTTCATATACCTTGAGATCACATTAGCCTTTTTATCGCTTCATCGTACTGGCTGCTTGTGTTAGCTGTCCACTCACACCCCAAGATCTTGTTCACATACATTGCTGTGCAGTTATATATCCCCCACCTAGCATGCGTATTCCTCATTTTTGTTTTCCAGATGTAGAAGTTGGCAATTAACCTTGTTGAATTGCCTACTTTTCTGGTGTGTTCAGATCTTGTTGAATTCTGTCGTTCTCTTCTGGTTTGTTTGCTGTTCTTCCCAATTTGAAGTCATCAGCAAAGTTAATTAGCAGTCCCTCCATACCTTCATTCAGATCAATTATAAAAATATTGAAAAGTGTGAAGCCCAGAACCTGGCCCTGTAGCACTCTACTGGACACCCCCTTCCATTCCAATGAAATGCCATTGACAACTACTCTTTGAGTGTTCCCTATCCACCTAACTATCCTAGAGTCCAGTTCACAGTCCTCTAGTTTACTCATAAAAAAATCATGAAGAACCATCTGCTTGGAAACGTTCATGGAGGCTCTGTGTTTTCTCTCATGTTGTTTATTATCTATGTAAGGTTACTTAATGAGATCAGCTACAGGTTTGGAGTAAATTGTCATTAATATGTTGATGACACCCACCTGTATATTTCTTTGAATAGCTTCTAATCTCTCTGTCCTGGCCCAGTGTAGTGCATAAGTGGTTGAGAGAACAAAGTGAAGCTGAATCCAGACAAGGTAGAGGTGTTGTTGGTTAGAAGGGCCGTGCTTTAGAGTGGGTTACGGTTCCTACCATCAATGGCATGCAACTTTTTAAAGAGCTTAGTTGACTTGGGAGACTTGTTTGGAACTACAGAAACAGGTGCTCATGACAGCAAAAAAAAATGCTTCCCCCAAACTACATCTAGTTAGGAAGCTGGCTCCTTTTTAGCAGACAGCTGCTCTGGTTACGGTGATCTGTTTTTTCAGAAACCTAGATTGCTTTCATACCCCTTGAAGATCCAGAAACTGCAGCTGATAAAGAAAAATGCATCAGCCCATTTGTTATCTGGGGTTAGCTGGTGAGACCATGTCACTTACGTTCTGAGATCCATTCACTGACTTCCATGTCCAGTCCAAAGTGTTGGTACTTAGCATTAAAGCCATTTATGGCTTGGGCCCACATGCTTGAATGACTGCCTCTCCCTATGTATTCCCATCTGGTAGCCTCATTCATCACAGCAGGGTCTATTGTCAGTACCCCTAGTCCAAAGCACTTGTCAAAGGCACTTTCAGCAACATTTTGGACTTAAGGCTTTTCAGTGGCTGTCCCATGACTCTGGAATAGGTTTCCAAGAAGTCGTTCCCTCCTGGATTTCTGGTGATACTATAAAACAATGCTAATCCTGGGAATTTGGGGAGCAGTCTGACCTTGGGTGACTTCAGGTGATTTTAAACTGGTTTTAATGTTCTTATAGCTGTTGGGTTATTAACTGTTTTTACATTGTTTACCTGCCTTTGATCCTTAGATATTCAGGAAAAAGGCAAGTATATTAATGTTTTAAATAATTAAATGGGCAAAGATTTTGATCATAGGGGATATTTCTGAGTTTTGTTTTGCATACCTATGTATATCCAGCTGAAATCAGTGAAAGTTAAAAAAGATATTGTGGGCTAAATTGATATTGATATATTGACTATCATTATATTTCAGTCTCAATATTGCCTCATCTGTGAATATTTAAATCCAGAGATTGAGGCCAAGGACAGAAAAGGCAGACCTGACAAAAGTTAGATTTGCTGAAAAATCTGAAATCTGAATGGGTGGAGTTAACGCCCAGATGGTAAAAGGAGCACCTGAAGCTTTAAGAAATGAATTCCCTCATCGGCTATTGCTAGGCAACCACAACAGCACCAAAAGCCTTCAAGATTTGATTTTAGTCAGTAAAAGGCAGGGGAGGGGGCATAGTCCTTTCCAATTCTGTTCAGGCCTTTGAGGAAGTACTCACTGAGGCCAGTCCTGACAACCACCACCAGATGGATTGCTAGCATATTCCTTGCATAACTCACCCCAGCCCAGTTGCTTGCTTCTGTTCTACAGCACCCACTCCAAGAAAATGTTATAGTTACAAATTAGAATCGGGAGGACCCAAGTTTGAATCCCCACTCTTATGTGGAGATTCACTCCGTGACGTTTGACCACCCATACATTCTCAGCCTAACTTATCTCACAGAGTTGTTGTGAGGATGGAAAGGAAGAAAGGAGAATGATATAAC
Source organism: Sphaerodactylus townsendi (assembly GCF_021028975.2). Taxonomy (NCBI): domain Eukaryota; kingdom Metazoa; phylum Chordata; class Lepidosauria; order Squamata; family Sphaerodactylidae; genus Sphaerodactylus; species Sphaerodactylus townsendi. The sequence continues at coordinate 39,654,644 of NC_059431.1, forward strand.
CTGCTTTGGATCCCCACTGGGAAGAAAGGTTGGTTACACATGAAGATATTTAATAATAAATATAGCTGAAGAGGGAGCACAGGTTTGAATGGGGCCCAAGGGAGCCTGGTCAACATGAGTATCAGGCTCCATTGAGGCATCAAAGGTTTAACTGGTGGGAACATGTTATTAAGCCCCTTAAGGAATCTCTTCCAGACAGGTAGAGACAACAGTGAGTAGTCACTGACCCTGCCTTGAAAAGCAGATATAGCCATCAAGTGCACCTTAACTGAAGAGTTTACTAGTACAGCACCCTTTAGGGATAGCAGATATGTGAAAACCTTGTCTACAGGGAAGGAAAAGGGATTTAAATCATGTGATTCTGCCCAAGCTACGAATCTAGCCCATTTGACCATGTGGGAACACCTAGTGCTACTACCTTCTCTGGCCAACTTGTCAATGAGTGAGGAGCCAGGCTATGAGGCATAGGGATACCACATCATGGTGAACTACTTGTCTTACCCTCAGGAGGTCATCTTCCTGGGGTAGACATATGTGCCTACCTGTGGGCAGAGACTACAGGAGCCCGATCCAGGGCTTCTGGAGCCAAAAGGGTGCAGTCAGAAGCATACTTGCAAAAGATACCAGAGGGTGTTTGATGGCTCTAAGTTTGAGTAAATTAATCTTAATGTAGATTCATGTTGGGACCAGAGTCCCTGTACCTCAAACCCTTGGTAATGTGCTCCTCAGCCTGTCAGGGAGGCATTGTGGTTACCAGTGTGGAAGGATTGGGAGCCCATAAAGGCATACCCTCTAACAAATTTCTGTCCACCTGCCACCATTGCACTGATTTTGAGACATACCTTGGGATAGATGACCTGTGCCGTTGTGGGTCCTTATTGATCCTGAATGGCCTGGTGAACCATTTCTGCATGATATCAGGCATGGATAGTATGCAGAACTTCCGGAGAGCAATAAACGTATTAAGCCCTCGTAGGTCCAAAAAGGGGCACTGGCCACTATTTTTCTTCTGAATGAGAAAATAGTGGGAGTAAAGCCCCTTTCCTCTAGATTTGAGGGAAACCCTTTGAACAGAGTCTTTGCTCAACAGTGTAGCTGCTTCTGATGCCAAAGCATCAAACTCTGGGGAAATTGGCTGGACTCTAGAAGATGGAGAAGCCAGAGACAGGAACTCCAAGGAGTAACTATTTATAATAACTGACAAAACCCATTTGTCACAACAGCACAATGACCTGTTATGAAGAAAATATAATAAACAGATGTCAAACTGTAGTTTGAGGTTAGGATAGGTAGAGCCTTTAGTCAGGCCAAAGGCTTTTTGCTCACTGAAGCAGAGCACTCATTGTTTGTGATTGTTTTGTAAAGCCATAATCCATCATTATGAATAAAGCAATAGTGATTTGTTTTGGAATCACAACAACTTTTTTCTCTCCTGGTGGGAGCCATCTAAAAAAAAAAATCTCACAGATTTTGTGGTCCTTTCCATTCCAGCTAAAATGATGCTGCCAACTTTGGCAGACCCAAAGTTTACTTCCTTCTGCTATGTCTTCGCATCTATGATATTGGAAGTACAGAGCAATGGATTACACATGAGTACTTGAGTCTTAATGTAATGCATCCTGTTACTACTGTTGACCAAATATAAAAGGATTAGAAAAGGCCTTAAGGAGGATTCAGGGGTTTTTGCATGTTTACAGATGGTTGATAGAATATTCCCTTGTCTGTAGTAAAGACAGGCATGATGTTTAGTAATCTGTACAAATTACTTCTGATCAGCAAAGAGTTATAGTGTTAGTTGATGCTAGATTAAATAATAGCAAACTCTGAACAACTATAAAGAAAATAGTACTATTAGTTCATTCCAATGATTAGCCTGCCTCGTTTTAATCATACATTGAAGTTGGGTTTTGTTTGGCTGATTGCTTGTTTTGAATGGTCACATTTCTCAGATCAAATTATTTTGGTAGTAATAATTTAGGCTTTCACATTATTAGTGCTTATATTACTCCAGTGTACAAGGAAGAATTAAGTTTGCTTATGGACCTGAAAGGCACATGACCCTGTTTTTGAAGAAACTTTAGTTTTAGAAAAGCTGCCTCTTCAGTTTTAGCTTTCAGCGATTAATTTCTTCACCCAGCAAAAGCAGTATGGTGAATTAATGTTGAGGACTGGTGGTCACTCCTTAGAAACATGCCAGAAACATGGCAGTAATGGCAGAAACATGCCATTACTCAGGTTTTGCTTGCCTGTTTACTTTTTTGGTTTACTTTTTTGGTCACTGCCAAGTGCAGTGTATACAGATATCTGAAGGTTTAATTTTTTTCATTTGAGATTAAAAGAGACTTGTGTAACAACCAACCAGAAACTGAATTATTCATGGCATTACATTAGTATGTTGAGAATATGAATCAAATGAATCCATGCAGAATTTGGCTAAGAACAGAACCAAATGTTGCTCTTTGAAAAAAGAAAAGCAAATTTCCCACATATTTCATTCTAAATTGCTTTCCTGCTCTACTTCAGATGTTTTATTTGCTGCTTTTGAAACCTCTATTGTTCCAAAGTTTCCTCCTGAGGTGATGGAAGTAGAGTTGACAGGTACCCAGATAGATAAAAAACAGGGCTTTCCTTTTGTCTATATGCAATTAGAATCATGGGTGTCAAACTGACTGGCAATCTGAATGAAAAGGCCTTCCTTCAGTAATTGACAGGTACACCTGGCAGAGGATTAGGGAGACTTACCCGTCTACACCAGTGTCTCAGTGTTGTCACAGGCAACATGGGAACATCCCTTCTAGGGGAACTTACCGCTGCTGGTAAGTCCCTCTGCCAGTTGGCTGATTGATGGTGAAGGGTGGGCCTGGGAGTAGGGTATTCCTAGAGGGAAAGCCAATGCTACTTGCTTTTTAAATGTTTTGGTTTTACAGTCCCTGCCTTCTTTCTGCACTATTTGAATAGGCATTGTCTCCAGCAACAAATTGGCTATGTGGACTGCTGGGATTTTTGTATTCCTTTTTAGGGCAGACTCCTCCTTTCTCTCCTCCTTCTTTTAGAAGGGCATATATTGCCATACTCACCTCACTTCAGGAAACAACTAGGCAGCAATGGAGAAAAAGCAGGGTAAATTAGGGGAGTGGTTAAATTAGTAAATTAGTAGAGTGGAAGTTTCCATTGTTCGATTTTTAATTGTAAAAGGTCACTGATTTCTGGCCTAAAATTAACGTAGTATGTCTTATTAAAACAAGTGTAACAAAATTATCGATAGCTTAAAAAAGGGACTTTCCTTTTGTCTATAAGCAATTAGAATAATCAGTAAATAGTCTTAATGTGGTTGGTGTCAAACTGATTGGCAATTTGACTTTGAATGGAAAGGCCTTCCCTCAGTAATTGTTTCCTTAGACTGTGAAGATGAATTTATATCACAGCTTCTAATGCGAATCTTAACTGACAAATAGGATCATATGGAAGCAAGTTCTGCAAGGTCTGTCAGACGGAGCTATTCCACCAGGCCCATGGTTTTGGGCAGAAACAGGATTTCCAACAGACCTGGTCTCTCTGTCCTTCCCCCTATCTCCTCCTTTGCCCCTTTCCTTCTCTTTCCCTTTCTTCCTTCCATTCATTTTCCCCATTAGTTGGTTTTAGCACCATTGGGGTGGCATGCCAAGCACTAATGTTTTAATCTATGTATTTGTTGTAAGCTACCCTGAGTCTGCCATGGGGAAGGGCAGCCTGTCAATCAATCTAAAGGGTGAGGATGGACATGGCATTTTTCAGAACAATTAGCTGATTTGGAAGTGTTTTTATGGCTTACAAATAAAAGTGCCGTTCCTCCCTTTAATTGAATTCTTAGAGAGAAAAGGTTCTGAAAGTTGCAGTAGAGGCTGGCTGTACAAGATGTTGATTTGCTGGTGCTTCTGATGTCAGTGTCACCAAGATCCTGCCCCCAAACATCTCGAAGTGTTAAAAGATGTTGAGCAAAATAAAAAAGAAACAGATCAGCATATATGAAACATTTTTAAACTGTGTCATTATAATGCAGACAATCTGTCTAAAAGCTTGGGAAAGAAAATAAGAATGTGATTGACTGGGTTTGAATTTTGGGTATGCACCTTCACTGTGTCACTTGTAAAGCTGAGGAAAGTACTGTGAACTCACTTCATACAGTATGTCTGTCTTCCCCCTTCTTCCTGGCATTATTAATCAAAGCAGTCACTGCGTAATCACTAAGATGGGCCTTACAATGGTATTGTTTACACACACTTGTTTATGGCTGTTGGTATTTGTTGTTTCAGGAAGGTCTGGATGACTCACAAGTTGCTGGAATCTGTGCGAAATCAGAAGCAATTCGGTATGAGTATCATATTCTGTATTCCTGCAGCTACCAAGCTCCTGTGCTGTATTTTCGAGCATGTTTTTTAGGTAAGATGTCTCTTGCATGAAACTAATATTAAACAGAAAAAAACGTACACAAACGTCACGAATAGTAGGAAACTTAAAAGTTGAAAAAATGTTGGGGTGTGTGTGTGTTTTGTGATTAATTTCTTCTACATTTCAGATTCTATGAGTATTTGTATCCTGGGGCAGATGATATCATCTCAGCTTGAAGAAGCTTGATCTTTAGACTCCTGGCAGAAAGCCTATAGTTGATTAAACCTGCTAACCCTTTTTCCTTTTCTTAAGATGATAAAAGAGGAGGGGTGTGTGTTAAAGATAGAGGTAGCTTTAAGATTTAAGATTTACAATTAAGATGAACAAAATACCTAGGTCTTGAATGCGGTAAAGAATGTTTAATAGGGGCTTTATCAGAATTTTGTTTTGAACTAATGTAGAGAGCAGTTTCACATTGTCATGTTTGTAACTATCACAGGCAGAATTTTTAAACTCTTCATGCCAATACTGCTTTATCTATGTTCTTTTTAATATATATATCTTAGAGCTTGTGAATCTTATTACTTTGTTGGAAAGGTGAAACATTCTGCTTCTTCCAAGGCCAGTGGCCACAACTCTGATTTAACCAGCAGGAATAGAGTGATCATACTGGAATGTACTGGCTGTACTCTGTTCTGCTCCATGTGAAGAGTTTATACCTGGGGCTGGGGAGGGAGGTCATTTCTAAACTTAGTCTCCTGTATAGCAGCATCAGTAGCTTTTGTGTTTGGAATGATCCATTAGCTTTATCTAGCTTAGCACATCTGAATGTTGCTAGTGGTATCTTTTTCTTTTTAATTAAAAAGTAGCTTAAGCTGCTTTGAATGTGTTTGGTAGATTTAATCACTCTCTGCCTTTATATTGTTTCATGGCTTCTAATTTTGCCATGTTAGCATTTTAACCAGCTCTTTGAATGCAGGAAGAAAATAGAAAATTCTTAGTCTCCTCTGGTAAAAGGGATTTTAATCTGAGGTTCATTTTCTCACAAACGACAATTTAGGGCATATTTTCAAGTTAGGATGTAGTCAATTGGGGACATCTCAGGGTCCATTGCCAGTAATAGCTCCCTAATTCACACATACCACACAGCAATTATATGCTTGTGGTTATTGCAAACATTTAACAAAGTAGTTGCACACTGTTGTTTAACTTACTTGCTGACAGGAGAATAAAGAAACTGAATCTACTCCAGTCACTTTCGTGCTTTCCAAATATGTAGCAAAAAGAAAATTAATGTGTGTGGTGCAGAAAAATGTCATCCTTGTCATCCTAGAACAGTATACCTCTTACATGCAAGTAGGGGGAAATGATGTTACTGCAGGTAGGGGAAATAGGGCGGTTCTTCTTCTTTTTTTTTTTACAGTACTGTATTTTCATGTAATTAGTATTCACTATAAGCAGTTAATCACCAGAGAAGAGCTCCCAGAGACAAAACAAGTTGTTTAGCTTGTCAGCATCAGGGAATCAGAGGTGTTGAAACATGACTCCTTATAGCTGGAAGTGGGTATTACAGAAGCTGATGGATGATCTAATGCACAGTCTTTGTATTGTGTGCCAACAGCTCCCCTTGCAGTACAGAATTTTAATTGTTCCTGTAAGTATAATTATACATTTTAACACATTTCTTGGTAATCTTTCACAATAGAAAACAATGACTTCTGGAGGATTTCGTAGCCACTTGGAACTCCTTTTATATCTTTTAAGCATTTCCCTCTCAGTGGCTGACCTGAAAAGAGAGACATATTTTGGTTAACAGACTTGTCCAATAGGTTTCACTTAGGTATCCTTAGACTTTACAGCACTGGCCTAGGGACCACTGAGGATTCTTTCTGTGCAGCTATTTCACATTTAAAGGAAGTCAGATGGGTGGGTCTTATCTTGTATATTATGCTGTGCAGCTGTCATCTGTCTGGGATTTGATCATGCTGGAATTTGCAAGTGTCTATCACAACCACTCATGAAAGTGTTAACTATTTGTTTGAATGTAAACAAGATATAGAGGTCACATTCTAATAAGCTGACCTATTGGTTAGGCATTGGCCAGTGTAGTAGCCATTTGTTACATATCTATGAGCACGTATACCTGAGATTATAAAGTTAACTTGCTTTCTTTGTTCTATGCCCAGTTGGACCATGTGCTGTCATGTAGCACTATGCAGTATGTAACAGTATAGCATAGTGTTTTTTCTCCATGTTACCCTGCCTTTAAGCTAGTAAAGTTTAATTAAGCAAGTCATAAGTATCTGGGTCTTTATTAGCATCTGCTAAAATCTGCTATTAAAGTAAATCTGCCACAGATCAAATAAGCGAAACTCATGTGATTGGCCCTACCCAGATCATGATGATGTTTTGAATGAACTATGAAACTGTGGATGAATTACACACCACACTCCTAATGTAATTTCTGTTGGGCACCTTATTTATTCAGTTGCTTATACAAATAATGATTGTTTCCTCCTGATTTAGCTACATTCCAATCTTAAATATGTATGTTGGTACGCTTTTCTGAAAGTATGGAATAAAATCATGGTTTGTGATACTGTGTCAGTCATATTTGATGTGTTCACTCTAAGCACTTCCTTGCTGTCACAACCAGTTGGTACTAGTATAAATGTTTCAAACCACGATATGGAGTTTCCCCAATATGTACACGATGTAGACAGAGGCATTCTACCCTTTTTATTAGTTCATGCAAATCAGATCTAAAAACAGATGGGTTTAACAAAGCAGCTTAAGCGTAGCGCCCACAGGGACATATGGAGTCACATGTGCAGGGCGGAAGCCACGGGGGCAGAAAATCAAGGCAAGGTGGGCCAGGCACAGCAAGAGTGCGGCGGAGGCCGGCGGAGCTGTGCGCAAGGAGGGAAGGCAGCGTGCTGGGCCTCTAGCTGTCTCACGCATCTCCCTCATGGACAGGCCAGAGAAGGCTGACTCCTGCCGCCCAGCCGAGCCCCTCTGGTGACCGCCCGCCTGCTTTCACAAGCAGTCGGGTGCATGGGGTGAGGGCATGGAGGTGGCAGAAGGGGCCAAGCCTGGCGTCAGGAGTTGGCCTCCTCCGGCCTGTCCATGAGGGAGATACAGGAGACAGCTGGAGGCCCAGCATGCTGCCTTCCCTTCTCTCGCACAGCTCTGCCTGCTGGCCGGCCTCTGCCACACACCTGCTGCGCCGAGGCCTCATCACTCCTGAGGCGCCGCTGTGCCAACTGCCTCCCGCTGCTGGGCCCTGCCAGTGGAGGGCAGGAGGTGGGTGGCAGGGGGGTGCCACTCTTCCTGCTGCTGGACCGGATGACGAGGCCAGTGATGACGAGGCCGGCTTAGATAAGTGGGGTGGGGGGAAATGTTCTCTGAGATATGTGGGAAGAAACCATTTTGTCTTGATGATATTTATCTTTCCATACCTCTCCTGGTCTTTGTTAATAATCTACTTTGTATCAGATACTCATTTGTGATTTCCTGGCATGTTGGTGTGTGCTTGTGTGTGTATTTGCTGACGAGACACACCTGATTTCAGCAACCCCTGGTCTGGTTTTCAAGGCAAGAGATGATCAGAGGTGGTTTGCCATTGCCTGCCTCTGTATCAGGACTCTGGTATTCCTTAGAGGTCTCCCATTTAAATACTTGCCAGGATTGACCCTACTTTGTTTCTGAGATCAGATCAGGCACATCTGTGTACTGTGTGTAATTTCTGGTAAAGTATATCGAAGGAGGTACCAACACCAGATAAATTAGAAATATGATACCAGCCTGTCCTAGTTTACTTTTCATAACAAAACAGGCTTATTTCTATTGAATTGCTAACTGATAATAGTAATTCTATTATCCAGAGGTACTAATCCCAAGTATACTTATTGTGGTAGTAAATTCACTTTAAATCAGTTGGACTCATTTTAAAATAATGGATACATTCTTTTAGTATTATTAATGTTGTTGAGCGTCTCTTCTTCATGTACCTTGAAAATAAATTGCCATAACATTTTATTATATTCAGTTACAAATACTGTTTAAGCACTCTTAAAAAAACTGTAGTCTTTTCTTCATTCATTAAATGTGTCATTTTCGGTATCCTAAGGACTCAACAGCTGATCTGCTCTTTACTTTTTTGAACTTGGGTTCAAAAATGCCAGTTTAATTAGATCTACCAGACCACGGCCACACAGCCCAGAACTGGATTAAACAACTGGTTTCCCCTACAATAAATGTGTTAGAGTAGAAAGGATTGTTTCTTAGCTCGGTGTTTATTATGGGAAGGCTCATCCATTAAAATTACTAGGACCATTTGTAATTGACAGACTGACAAGCCATGGGAATGTTATCCTGTAAGATTATTAATAACTGCAATAATATTTTTGTAATTCAATATGTAGAATTTAATTTTCTCTTAATTGGTTTCTTCATGGGGCAAAACTGACACTTTATTTCATTCCAAATTTAAATGGTTCTGAAGAACTGGAACTTGATTTGTAGCCTGATTCTTATACAGAGATCAGAAGTTCCAAATCCTTCTTTTATTTGCATTAACAAAATGAAAATATTCTGTAAACTGTGGCACAATTATGTGATCAGAGGGACTTCAGTGGGATCTGAAGGCAGAGCATGTAGTATTCATACATAAACAGTTATGAGTATAATGGCAGAAATTATGTTATGTACACGTATGGGGAACTTGTTCTATACAAGAAAGAACAGAGCCCGACCTAGAAGAAGAAAAGTTGGATTTATATCCCCCCTTTCTCTCCTGTAAGGAAACTCAAAGGGGCTGACAATCTCCTGTCCGTGTATTGTTGAAGGCTTTCATGGCTGGATTCAACTGGTTGCAATGGGTTTTCCGGGCTGTGTGGCTGTGGTCTGGTACATCTTGTTCCTAATTTTTCACCTGCATCTGTGGCTGGCATCTTTGGAGATGTATCACAAAGAAAAGTCTGTCTCACACTGTGTCAAAAACCTCTGAAGATGCCAGCACAGATGCAGGTGAAATGTTAGGAACAAGATCCACCAGACCACGGCCACACAGCCTGGAAAACCCACCACAACCAATCTCCTTTCCATTCCCCACCCCACAACAAACACTCTGTGAGGTAAGTGGGGCTGAGAGAGCTCAGAAGAACTGTGACTAGCTCAAGGTCACCCAGCTGGCGTGTGTTGGAGTTCACAGGCTAATCTGAATTCTCCAGATAAGTCTTTACAGCTCAAGCAGCAGAGCAGGGAATCAAATCCGGTTCCTCCATATTAGAGTTAACCTCCTCTAAACCACTATGCCACTGCTGCTCTTTGCTAGAACAGCAATTACAAAATTTTAATTCCATGTAAACAAACCATTATCAATAATTGTGTTTATCTGGAAAAAAGGATGCTGCATAATATATCAGACATGGTAAAATAGAATTCCAAAGCTGAAATTCAGCTTTCCCTTTATTTGTATTCACCATAATTTCATGGCCTATCACAGTGAACCTTTAAATATTTGTAGTAATTTGGAGCATGTACTAGCCCTGAGACATTATCTATAATACATTCATGTTTTCTGTGATTAATTTTTGGCTGTTGCTTTTGCTTTCACATGTTTACAGTTTCCCACATTTAAAGTTAGTACGGGTGAGTAATAAACAGAATTTCATCCTCCATTTTGAATAAGTTCAGAAAATAAGATAAAACTGAATCTGATTGTAACAGATTTCAAGTTATATCTAAACATGACATTCAAATGTTAATTGAATGAATAAATCTTGTTTATTTCACAGACATGAAAATGTCAGTGAAATCAATCTATTTATCATAGGCTACTAGCCTCCTGACATCTAATAAATGCCAAGATGACAATACTTATTGAAAAAGTATTGAAATATTTTTCTCACAAAATGTGGCCCCTGTAAATAATAGTCGGTGTCATTCCTCCTATTCATTCTTGGTTGATCTGTTAGGTTCAACATTGTTTTGCATGTTTATATGAAGATACATATTTTAGAATTAATTTCACAAGATGTGTGGATTTTTTTTTTCAGATGGAAGGCCTTTAACTCTGGATGAAATATGGAATGGTGTCCATGAATGCTACAAGGAGCGTCTCTGGCAGGGTCCATGGGAAACCATTACACAACAGGTTTGAGGCTTCTTATCCTGTTAGAATATTATAAAATGGAATTAATTACATGAGAAATAGGTCACATTTATATTGTAAAGCAAAATGCTCTTAGACCATTAGTCAGGAAGAACTCTGGAACTAAAGTTAGGTTTTTTAAAGCACAGGTTTAAGCAGTTAAAAGCTATTCTCTGGTTTGTATTGTCGAAGGCTTTCATGGCCAGAATCACTTGGGTGCTGTGTGGTTTCCGGGCTGTATGGCCGTGTTCTAGCAGCATTCTCTCCTGATGTTTCGCCTGCATCTGTGGCTGGAATCCTCTGAAGATGCCAGCCACAGATGCAGGCGAAACGTCAGGAGAGAATGCTGCTAGAACACGGCTATACAGCCCGGAAACCACACAGCACCCAATATTCTCTGGTTTTCTTGTGACTGAAAATGTACTAACTTCTTAGAAGTAATGTTCTTAAAAGCTTCAATGGTCCAAAGATTTTCAGCAGTAACAAGGAGAACAGAAGGTGACTGTCTTATGTAATTAACTATTATGATATTATTATTGAAAAATTGTATTTTAAAACCCTAACATTATATTTTGCTGACAGAAGAGAGAGAAAGGTCTGTTTTCTTTGATTCTGCTCCATACTGCAGCCTCCTCACCCATGTAACTTTTTGTTAAGGAAGGTCTTCTTTTCCCTAGTACTGTCAGGTAGAGGTCTAGGACGCTACCGAAAATGGAAAAGGTGGGGGAGAAAGAAGATCTGCTTCCAACAGCAGAGTGGCAGTAGAATAAAATAAAATATAGTTCTCTTTGCACATGTGTGGAACAATTCCCAGTTCAATTATGAATAAAAATGACCTTGTAGGAAACAGAGTTGATAAGACTAGTTTTAAGAAGATGCAAAACTTACTGTACCCAGTTTCTCTCCAAACCTGTTCTTATATTAAGTGTGGTATAGTGGTTCAGAGAGACAGGCTCTAATCTGGAGATCTTGGTTCAGTTTCCCACCCCTCCAAATGAAGCCTGCTAGGTGATCTTGGGACATTCACAGTTCTCTCATAACTTTCTCAGTCCCATCTATCTCACAAGGTGCCTGTTGTATGGGGAAAGGAAAGGTGATTGTAAGATGCGGGGTATAAAAAACAACTCTTCTTAATTCAGATTTAATGCTGCTATAACTTTTACAACTGCATACTAAAAATGTAACTCTTAATTGACTGAACAAATAAAGACAGCCAAAATTTGATTTAGGCATGCAGCAATATAATGAACATTGTCATTAATTTAACCCACATTGGTCCTTGTAGAAGGATAACATCATAATAAATGCAAACATTTCTGTTTGTCCATTGAGATGTAATTATTCTACAATTTATGTATTTTGTAGAACTTGAAAGCCAGGCACACAATAAAAGACCTTTTTGAATGGAGGAAGCACAGGGATTTGAACATGAGAAGAATCCTCTTCTCATTGACTGCTCTTATCTCCCCGATTTTCTACTTTGCCTTTGGAAATTCTGGATAGGGCAGGAAATTGAATGGTAATGTGGGAGAAAGATTTATTTCCTGGGCCACTTCACTCTGTCCCTATGAAGAATTCCAAGTTCCTCCTTTCAAACTTTTGAGGAATTGTGGCTGCTACCTTCTCTTTGATTTAGAAGACGCACCCTTGATGAATGAGGGCTGGTGCATCCCCATATAACCGTGGTGGCGAACCTTTGGTACTCCAGATGTTATGGACTACAATTCCCATCAGCCAATTGGCCATGCTGGCAGGGGCTGATGGGAATTGTAGTCCATAACATCTGGAGTGCCAAAGGTTCGCCACCACTGCCATATAAAGTACATTGTAATAATCTAATGTAAATGTTAACAGGGCATCCACCACAGTGACAAGTTCTTTCCTTGCCTAGGAAGGGCTGCAGCTGTTTAAAGGCTCCCCTGGCCACCACTCCAACCTTGTTATGCCACAGAAGTCCCAGGTCTAGCAGCACCCCAAGCTATGAACCTGCTGATTTAGTGACAGTGCATCCTTCATCCATTACAAAACTGCCTCAAAGCTCCTGTTCACAATTTTGAGATAATTCCTAGGATCTACTGGAAAAAGATAGATAGAACTAAGTGTTATCCACATATTGGTGGCAACTCAGCTCATATCTCCAGATGATCTCTCCAAGTAGCTTTACATAGATGATGAAAAGCGGGAGGGGGGGGATATGAAACTTGGTGGAGTCCTGTAGGCCAGAGGCCAAGGAATGGAACAGCAGTCTCCCAGCACCACACTCTGAATCCTACTTTTCAAGGTAGGACCAAAACCACTGCAGAACAAAATGTAGCATTTGTTCCTGAAAAGGAATAACTGACATATTAATAATTCAGTTAAAGAGGTTGGGGAGGGCAGGGGGGAATTACGAGAAGATTTATAAAATGAGATAGTATCAAAGTCATTATTACTTTAACAAAAATGAAAGATGTGAAAATGAAGCCATGTAGTGTAAAATAAAAATTTGATTGAGGAAGGCACCTGAAATTTTAATTATGCCAAGTGCTTACAGTGATACAGGCAGCAACAAATTAGACACATGTTTAGCATTATAATGTGTTGTCAAAATGGATCACTGCAGTTCTAAGCAGAGGCAATATAAAGTATCAGTATTTATGAGCTGAGATCAATTCACTTCACACCTGTTTAGAAACTGTTCAGGTCATGAACAAATTTAGTTAAAACTGATTCTAAATATTGCAACCTTTGTAAAGATGCTTGCGTTTCTAAGCAAAATATGTGTGCTTTTTGTCTTCCAAATGGAGCACCTCTCCCATTTTTTATTTCTATTTTAACAAAAATGCAAATAAAATAAATGCTATCCCTAATATACCGTATATACTCGTGTATAAGCAGAGTTTTTCAGCCCTGTTTTAAGGCTGAAAAATGTCCCCTCAGCTTATACACGAGTCCTGGTTCTTCAGGCCTCTGCTGAGGCTGGGGGCATGGCCAGGACGACCTCCCTGCGGCTGCACAAGCCGCTTGTGGCTGCCCTCCTCGTAGGGTGAAGGGGAACCCTGGCTGGCTGGGCTTCCTCAAGCTGGTAGGTGGAGGGAGTTCCTTATTTCAGCAGTGACTCCCCCTGATGTCATTGCCCAAATAAGGAGCTCCCTCTCCACCTCCTGGTTGCCTGGGCTTCCTTCAAAACCCAGCCGAGGAGAGAATGGAGGGGAGCTCCTTATTGGCTGGGCAAATTTTTAGACATCAGGGGGAGTCACTGCCCAAATAAGAAGCTCCCTCTGCCTCCTGGCTTCCCACCTTCGGCTTATACGTGAATCAAAACGTTTTCCCAGGTTTTGGTAGTAAAATTAGGTGCCTCGGCTTATACACGAGTCGGCTTATACCTGAGTTTATACGGTAGATATTATTTTAAAGATTTGTATTTTAACTTTCAATAAAATTATCATCAAGGCAGTTTATGAAAGAGTAAATTAGCAAAATCTTTGGCAGCTCTTGGAAATCTGGATGGTTCTTCCTTTCATATCTTCAAGTTGTGCGTCCACATTCATGGTGGACTTATAAATGGAACGTACTCAAACATTTAAAATAAGTGGTCAAATAAACTAATTAAAATGGTCAGCTTGGGGGGGGGGAAAGGAAGTGAGAGAGTCAATTCTCACCTTTGGAATTATCTTGGCATGACAGCAGTGGGCATATATATGTTGGTTTGTGCAGTGGTAGCCATTTCTAAAACAAGTGAGATAACCAGAATCTTTGCTGATGTTACACATACATGCTCTTCAAAGTCATCATAGGCACAAGTAAACTTGAAAATAGTATTGTGGTAGAAATTTGGTAGTGAGAACTGGCAACATATACATAAATAGGTGTAGGGGTGTAGCTGCCAGGGGGCGGGGTGGGGTGTCTTGGCCCAGGCACATGCCGGTGCGTGGGCGGGGCTGGGGTGTTCTGGGGCATGGTGGGGGCACGGGCGCAGCTCCCCCTCACTATGCCCCTGAATAGGCACATAATCCTTTTTATTGTTGAGTAGCAAATGACATTTATATTTTACTAGCACGGACACATGCTCCTAGTCACCACTGGCAGTGCCTCTCTCCCCCAAATCATAGTCTGATTGAAATGTTCAGAGGCAACAAAATTTTCACATCTCAGTATTACCAGATTTTCCTAGCAAACAGTGCAACTAGACTATATGCTACTGCAACCAAAGATAAACTTCTGAACCAATCCATAGGGATTGCATCAAGTTAAATCTAAAGTGGGACTTTTCTTCAAGAGAAATAAGCATTTTAAATGGGTCACATTCTTCTATAAAAGGTGTAATTTGGGCATAAGTTGTGCATTTGCCAGGGCATCCATTACATAGACACACATGGTCTTGGAAAGAGCATCTGCAAATCAGCTATTAGCTAAGACAAGTGTCTCTCTGAGAAATGGAAGCCTGGCTTCTCGGAGCTTCCCTGAAAGACAAAGTCTGCCATCATAACCAGGCACAAGCTTTGGCTCAGCATTTGGACAGCAGAGTATATTTTTTCCAAGTCCAATTTAGCAGCTTCATAAAGTGTTTGGTGAGTATCTTAAAAATATCTCCAAAGAAACAAAGGATAAAAAGGAAAGTTGCATCTAGCTTCTCCCTGCTGGGCTCCCCGAATATTAAAA
Organism: Sphaerodactylus townsendi; assembly: GCF_021028975.2. Taxonomy (NCBI): domain Eukaryota; kingdom Metazoa; phylum Chordata; class Lepidosauria; order Squamata; family Sphaerodactylidae; genus Sphaerodactylus; species Sphaerodactylus townsendi. The sequence continues at coordinate 39,669,807 of NC_059431.1, forward strand.
ACCTCTAGTGCCAGAAGGAAGGAAGTACAGTGTGCATAACCCAGCAGCTGAAGCATAACAACAAATGGCAAATACATTGGGGAATGGAAGGAGAGAAATAAGTTAAAATTCAGTTTTAAAGATGGTAAGATGTTATATGCGCTGCCTTGCTATTATTTCAGATATTTGCAATATATTTTGAGTATTTCGCAAGGGTACTTGGTTTTGGGTTTTTTTTTAAGTAATCAGAGGAAAAATTTATGTATATGCATATGTTCAAACACATGAAAAAGAAACAAAATAGAATTCTGACTAATAATTCACTTAGATTTTAAATACCATAGTTCAAAGCAATAAAGATCCATACAGACTTGTTCATTTTGAAGGGAAATCCTTGTATATGTCTCATCTTGGTAGTCTATTGGAAAGATTTTCATAGAAAGTTGGTCTGTTACAAAAAAACCAATGATGAAACTATCTTGACTCTCACAGGATCTGATTACTAAGAAGATAAATTATTTAGACTTCAGTAACATTCTTAACTCACATGGTTAAAAATATAATTTATATCTCCTTTGGATTTGTGGGAAGGATGAATGGGCATTGTGTGTGTTTATGTGCTGTCAAATCACTTCTGACTTACGTTGACCCTAAGAATTAATGACCTCCAAAACTTGTTCAGATCTTGCAAACTTGAAGACTGCATCCTCCTTTGTGGAGTCAATCCATCTCATTTTGGGGTTTCCTGTTTGTTGGAGGGGATGGTCATGAAGTCACGTCTGACTTATGGCAACCTCTGATGGGTTTTTCAAGGCAAGAAACAGTCAGAAGTGGTTTGCCATTGCTTGCCTCTGCATCATGATCCTGGTCCCCTGGAGGTCTCTCATCCAAGTATTTGCCGGGTTTTGGGGACGTAGGTATAGATTTTTTATGGGGGGGGTTCGGGGTGGGGCATGGCCACGCCTCCCCAAGCCCCAGGGCATGGCCACGCCTCCCCAAGCCCCGCCCCTGGCCTAGCGCTTATAAAAGCAGCTCTCCGAGGTCGGGGATGGCAGACTCCCCTGCCCTGCCCTCCCCTGCCCCTCCCCTCTGGGCTGAGGCATAGAGGGAAAATGTAGCCTGGTGCAAAATCTGAGTTTTGCGCCCAGCTAGGGCAGCTTCGCTGCTAGATGAAGGAATCCACCCCCAAACAGCATCACTTTCAATGGTGTTTAAACTAGATCCACCTTAAAGGGAGAATCTGGGGTCCCTAGTTAAACAACATTGAAAGTGATGCTGTTTTTTGGGAAAGGGTGAGATTATCCCCCACCCTGAAACAGCATCACTTTCAATGTGGCGTAGTGGTTGAATAGCTTGGAGGTGCATTCTAATCTGGAGGGTACCAGGTTTGATTCCCCTGCTCCTTTAACCACTCTCTGAGCTGTGGAGGCTTATCTGGGGAATTCAGATTAGCCTGTACACTCCCACCCACGCCAGCTGGGTGACCTTGGGCTAGTCACAGCTTTTCGGAAGACTCCTCTCAGCCCCACCCACCTCACAGGCTGTTTGTTGTTGAGGGAGCAAGGGCATCAGGAGATTTGCATAGCTCCCTTTGGAGGAGTCTCACTGCAGGAGAGAAGGGGGGGATATAAATCCAAACTCTTCTTCTTTTTCCTAAACTGAGGGACCTCAGATTCTCCCTTTAAAATCCATGCCGAAGGGGTGGATTTTAAAAAGAGGAAGGAATCTGGGGAAATTCTGGGGGGTGCCTGCTGTCAGGGGTGCAATGGTTAAGCTAGAAGCTACCAAACTTTCAGGAGTATCTTTAGGAGTCTCTCCTAATGATACAACCCAGGTTTGGTGAAGTTTGATTCAGGGGGTCCAAAGTTATGGACCCTCAAAGGTGTAGCCCCATCTCCTAAGTTCCCATGGGAAACAATGGGGGATGAGAGCACCCCATTTGGGGAGGTCCCATAGCTTTGGACTCCCTGGATAACTTTCACAAAACCTAGGTGGTATCAATAAGAGACTCTCCCGATGATCCCTCCCAGGTTTGGTGAAGTTTGGTTCAAGATGTCCAAAGTTATGGACCCTCAAAGATGTAGCTTTCATCTTCTATTAGCTCCCATTGAAAACAATGGAGGATGGGGGCACTCCCTTTGGAGAGTCTCATAGCTTTGGACCCGCCCTGGGACCAAACTTCACAAAACACTGGAGTGGTATCAATAAGAGACTCTCCTGATAATGGACACCTCCTTAGGTTTGAGTGAAGTGCTTGGCCCAATTCAAGATGTCCAAAGTTATGGACCCTCAAAGGTGTAGTCCCCATCTTCTATTAGTTCCCATTGGAAACAATGGAGGATGGGGGCACCCCCTATGGGAGTCCATAACTTTGGACCCCCTGATCCAAACCTCACCAAACCCGGGTAGTATCATCGGGAGAGTCCCCCAAGCAATCCCTGAAAGTTTGGTGCTGCTAGCTCAAACAGTGCGCCCCCTGCAGGCCAAAAACCGAAAAAGCATTAAAACATTTTAAAAACCCACAAACAGGTGGGCGGAGCTTCGGACATGAATGGGGGGGGGTTTCAAACCCGAGAACCCCCCCCCCTTACCTACGTGCATGCCGGGTTTATCCTGCTTAGCTTCTGAGATCTGACAAAATCAGGCTAGTCTGGGCAATCCATGTCAGAGCTCTCTTGAGAGCTCTCTTGAGAGCCAGAGCTCTCTTGAGAGCAGTGAACTCTAATCTGGAGAACCAGGTTTGATTCCCCATTCTGCCACATGAGCAGTGGATTCTTATCTGGGGAACTGGATTTGTTTCCCTGCTCCTACACATGAAGCCTACTGTGTACCTTGGGCCAGTCACAGTTCTCAGTCCCACCTGCCTCACAAGGTATCTGTTGTGGAGAGAGAAAGGGAAGGAGTTTGTAAGCCATCTTGAATCTCCTGAAAGGGGGGGGGGGTATAAATCCAAACTCTTCTTCTTTTCCTAACTGCCTGAGTATTGCTATCAGTGAATAGAAGAAATATCACTGAAGTCCCATTACAAAAACAAGTTAATTCTGACAATAGGACCATCAGACAAAAAAGGACAATAGTTTTTAAAAGGTGTGCTTAGTAAGTACCAGGTATTTCATTATATCTCAAGATGAAGCCTTATCTGTTATGGAACATTTTACTTTTAAATATGCTTAATGTTATAGTTAAGAAAGCTGCAACATTAATAAATAAAAATGGTATGTTTATATTCTTATTATATTTGATCCTTTTACAGGCACATATTCCAGTTCACTAGTACACTATCTTGGCAAACTATGGAAGTCTGATTACAGGCTTTGTTTGGGGGCATGATGCATCACTTACTGAAGTAGTGATAAAAAGTCAGGAAGATTTCAGTGACAATCCATGCAGAAAAAATGTTCTAGCATATGCTTTGGATGTAGAATATCCCAATTAGCATCCTAGACAGAATCTATGATTGTAGGGTTGGATAAGATCTCTCTCTAAGAAATCAGATTACCACCCAAATAGTAACTGTGGCTGTTTATTGGTGCTATTCATTGGTTTCATGTGAAGAAATCAGAATCTTCTCTGTGTCTCCCTGATACCAGCATAATGCTGGACTATTTTTAATCCGGCTCTTTCCAGCATGTGGTTAAGAGGCTGAAAGACATGTTCTTTATGGAGCTACAGTAATTCTGTCCATTACATCACTTAATTTATGGAAGTGTTAACACAAAAATCAATAAACATTATTTCTAAAATGTCAAGGATGTTAATGGTGTGATTTTTTTAACGAAAGATTCTCAAATGTTTCTGAAGGGAGGTCTTTGATATAGTGGTGTTGAGTCACAGCAGAGTGAAATTGTGGTAGGGAAGTTTTAAATCTTTGTGGCTGAATCGTGAGAAATGTGTGTAGGTAGCTATTCTTAGACATACAAATCTTTCTGGACATATTGCAGAATTCTGTTAAGTTAGAGAGGTTATGTATAGTGTAGCTTAACAGAAGGTTGCTAAGATTTTCAGCTAAATTCCTTTGAGTTATTTCAACAGTTGCTATAGATCCCTTGGCCAGAACTTACAGAAAATCATTTATAGTGTCAATACAACTATAGAGAGGCAAGTTGCAAATATCACTCCAGAGCTGGATATTATTCAGAGTCCTGGTTAACATAACTGATAGAATTCTACTTAAACTGAGTTTTGGAGCATGAGACTGTAAAGATGGCCACTGCCACCATGAGTATTAAATCTCCCTTCTCCAGGGGAGCAAGAGAGCCTTAAAACTTTCTTACTGTACACAGAATTGACTGAGACATTGTTTCGCCTTCAGTTTAGACTGGTGTTTCTGTACAAACCGCTTGGTTAAGAGCCCTTTCCTAGGCATCTGCCTGTTTTGTGTTGCCTCTCCTTTGGGACTCAAGAGCAAATATTTTGTAGAATGACAAAAAGCCTAAATCCAGATTGCTTTCCAGTTGTTATTTGGAGTGTGATTTGAAGTGTTAGGTGTATTGCCCTGTTATAAATGAAGATGTATAATTTCTGAAAATTTTGAAGCTATGGGGGGGCAGGGCACAAAGGTTTGACGAAAAATTGAAATATATGCAACACTTACTTTCCTGTCATATCTAAATATATTTTACTACTTTAGCAACATAAAATGCATTGTTTATAAGCATATGAAGTTGTACTATGTAGTATATTAATTGAATTTAAAGTGTAAATGCCTTCATTTTATACATGTCAAATTACAAATATGCACAATACTGAAGGGAAGAAGAAGAGTTTGAATTTATACCCCCCCTTCTCTCCTGTAAGGAGACTTAAAGGGGCTTACAAACTCCTTTCCCTTCCTCTCCTTACAACAGACTGAGCAGAGAGAGTTCCAAGGAACTGTGGCTAACCCAAGGTCACCCAACAGGAATGCAGGAGTGCGGAAGCAATCTGATTTAGAAGAAGAAGAAGAAGAGTTTGGATTTATATCCCCCCTTTCTCTCCTGCAGGAGACTCAAAGGGGCTTACAATCTCCTTGCCCTTCCCCCCTCACAACAAATACCCTGTGAGGTAGGTGGGGCTGAGAGAGCTCCGAAGAACCGTGACTAGCCCAAGGTCACCCAGCTGGCGTGTGTGGGAGTGTACAGGCTAATCTGAATTCCCCAGATAAGCCTCCACAGCTCAGGCGGTCTGCTGGGAATCAAACCCGGTTCCTCCAGATTAGATACACGAGCTCTTAACCTCCTACGCCATTTACCATGTAAGACTCTGCCACTCATGTGGAGGAATGGGGAATGAAACCCGGTTCTCCAGATTAGAGTCCACTACACCATGCTGGCTCTCAAATTGCTGCTTCCCATGCCACTTTAGTACATGCATCAATTTTTATCTGGATAGGGGGGTGGGGAGGAGAGAGAGAATTTAAGGTAAGGAATTTAGTTGTGAAGAGTGGAAAAAGGGAAAAAAGTAGTGAGGAGCTGTGGAAGATCTGTGCAAGGGGAGAATTCAGGCAGGATGTGAGGAACAGGAGGGAAGAGGTCAGGTTAGTGACCATGTCCAGAAGAGGAGGAAATCACAGCACCAATTTTGTTGTATGAAATCAATTAATCACATTTACTGAAAGATCCTACCTTTTCCGCTCCACAGTTGCATGCTCTGGTGTTCTGTTCGACGGGCATGCTTCCAAACAAAAACTTTGCTACGTCTTACTTTCGGGGGATGTTTTGTATTTAGCACTTCAGCAAAACCTCTACTACGTCTTATTCTCAGGGGATGTCTTATTTTTGGAGAAACAGGGTATTTCAGTTGGTGACCAGAATTCGATCTTGGAAAGGAAGAATAATTCGGTCATATGAGAGATGTAAGAGTTAGCAATAGGATCAGGTCCAGGGTTGTGAGAGCCCTCTCTTTGTCTTGTAGGAGCTCAGCTGCCCTCTTGGGTCAAATAAGACATGACTCTGGCTTCTATTCAGAGGTTTTTTTTTACTTCCATAAGGTAGTTAACAGCAGTCCTGCAAGCTTGAGCCTCTGCATCTCATCACTCAACCTCCCTCTTGTCTTGTTTCCCTTTTATTCCTCTCAGGAGGTTCCCTCCCTCCTGGGAGCCTCCTGTTCCAGCCTCCCAGTGGCTGGCGACCTATCTGTCTTGCCCTGCCAGCCTGCTACTGATTCTATGATTCAACTGGCTCTTCAGCCTTTCCAGCTTTCTCCCTGATTGCAGCCTGACTGGTGCTGTGCCAACCCCACCTCTTTCTCTAAGGCTGCAGTGGACTGTTGATTGCAACTTGGCCAGGGCTTTGTGTCTCCGCCCTTTTCCCTGTAACTGCTGCTAAGGTCATTTCTCTGCAGTTTCTCCCGAGCCCTGGCTTTCTGGAGGTTTCTCCTCCTGCTGATAAGTCCAAGGTTGGGGCTGCTAGTTCTGGGGTGCTCCGGGGTCCCTGGGTAGGCACCTGTGACAAGGAGAGGGATGGAACAAGCTGCATGATGCTGGGAGGCAGCCCCGCCCTGAACAAGGGAGAAATTCAAAGTGAAGGTTCATGGGTTTTTATTTTCATATTTTCATGACTTGGAGGATTTGTCAGATGGGCCTTCTGTTACTGATGAGTGCACACAAGATTTTCTTTATATTGTGCTTTTCATTCACTAGCTCATGATACTTATTATGGGCGACCTAGTTTGTTATTTTAATTCACAAACTGGAAAGACATATACACTATTAACTTCTTAATTTAAGAGTTTTAAAGTTCACAGACTGCAAGAATTGGAAATCCTTTGTTTTCTATTATCCCACTTTTGACTGCACTAAATCTTGTGCAATCTCATTTTCTTCATCCTTGCACACTTACGTGGTTGTCTTGCACCTTCAGTCAGTCTTAACAAACTCAGAACAGATTTTTAAACAGGCATTTATTAAAATGACATGCAAAATTACTTAAATTTGGAAGACTAAATTAATTTTATTTTGGCACATGTTGAAAAATGTATCATCTGTTTATTTGCCAGTTCTAAGACCCAAAGTCTTGTCTGCCAATTTTCCATTACAAACTTTTCTTACAACTTTTAATGAGTTACAAAACAAAAACAAAAGGATTCAATAAATGCAAAAATATGAGACACTGAATCAAGGCAACAGAGGCAATCATACAACCAGGCAGTTATTCACAGAACTAACACATTAATAACCCACAACAACTTTTATTGAAGAAGTGAATTTAAGAAGTCACAACATGAACAAAAAAAGAACCAGGTAGCTTGTGTAGACTATGGCCCTTTCTGGATGGGCCAATAAAAGTGGGGGAAGGGTGTGTTACATGAACCCACCCTGGCCCCTTCGTACAGCTGGCTGTCCCGTGGACAGCCAGTGCGTTGGCCAGGGTGTGTGCTTTTGCACAGAGGTGCATTTTTCCTTTTTCCTTTCCTTTTTCTTGTTTCCCTGTCTGCCTGTGAAGCACAGCTTCTAAGGCAGGCAGGACCGACCCCCCAGGACCATGATTTGGCCTATTTCCCCTGCGTGGCTCCACAGATGGGTGCCAGGGAAGGGGTTATCACATTATGTGCAACTTTTGTTTTTAATGCGGCTCACAGTCATGGCTGTTAGCTGTGTTAAAATGAAAGAATCACACATAACACGATTCTCGTTTAACCCACCTTACGGCCAATAGTGCAGGTGAGGGACGAGTTAGACCTCTGTTAGGGGCGGGAACTGTGCCAAGTTCCTGCCCAACATGGGTTTTTTTCCCATGGTTATCCCAGGTTTATTCGCCCATGTGGAAAGGGCCTATGTTTGAGAGACACCAATCTCCTATGATCAATGGTCTACTTGCTTTTTTACAACTAGCAGTAAAGATTGTTGTATGAACAAATACAATGAGCTCTAGAAAGCTGTTGGTGGGAACAGAAGGCTATTGATGGGGAGGTTATTGATGGAGAGGGAAAACTCTGTCTGCCTTTCATCCCCTCTTGGTCCTGTGTCACCAGCTCCCTCCTTTTCTTTCTCCTGTTCCCAGACAAACAGCCTGGCTTCCCATCTCTCCATCTTCACAAGCACCCTGCTGGTACTCTTCCTCCTTTGCAAAGTTGGATCCCAGCTTTGCAAAGGGAGGGGGAGCCAGCAGGGTGTCTGTGAAGATGGGGAGAGTTCTCCCCAAATCCATAAGCATTCCCCATTTGCAAAGCTGAATCCAGGCTTTGCAAAGTGGAGGAAGTCACCAGGATGCCTGTAAAGGTGGAGAGAGTTCTTCCCATCTCCATAGGCATTCCTTCCGCTGTTTGCAAAGCCAGGATCCCAGCTTGGCAAGGGTGGGGAGCTAGCTAGTACTGAATGTTTGCTTGAGAATTACAGTCACTTGTAGGGCTGGTGTCCCTCCCATTAAGAAGCAATGCGTAGATCTATTCATTACTTTCAATCATGGGAAACTACCCTCCGGAGGAATGGTCTACCTTTAATTTAGAAACAATTGGTAGAGGCCAGGTCTACTGCAGAGGGCAGGTCTACCTGGTAATTTCATTCATGGTTAGATGATCCTCATGCTCCTGGGTTGGGGGGCAGCCGGGTGGGGGGTTGGCCGAGCAGGCAGGAGAGCACCTTTCCATCACTGCCCCACTGGGCCTTGCTTGCTCTTGGGGGTGAGGGCAGGTGAGGGATTCGCCAGGCTGCTGCTGGGCCAGACGGAAAGGCACCTTGCTGCCACTGCCTTGTGGGGCTTCTAGCTGAAGGGGAGGATGAGTGAGGGATTGGCTGGGCTTCTGCTGGGCCAGATGGAAAGGCACCTTGCTGCCACTGTCTTGCTGGGCTCTGCTAGCTGAAGGGGAAGGATGAGTGAGGGATTGGCTGGGCTGCTGCTGGGCCAGACGGAAAGGCACCTTGCTGCCACTGCATTGCTGGGCCCTGCTAGCTCCTGCGTCTGGGGGGAGGATGGGTGGGGCATAGGCTATGGAATGCAGCAGGGCCAATCGCCATGTAGGACTCACTTCCACACATGACTTGGCAGGAACTGTGTCCTACGTGGCAATTTGTTGGAAGTGAGTTGTCACCATGTGTTCCATCATGTTATGGACTACAGTTCTGGCAGGGGATGATGGGAACTGTAGTCCATTATATCTGGAGGGCCACGAGTTTGACACTTGTGTCTTAGGATATCTGACCTAAACCATATTGTATATTCTTTTAAAATGTGATTTATTCTGAATTTCTTCTTGAGGTTAAAGAATGAAATGTGTCAGTGGACCCATGCAATTCAAGACATAAACATTTTGTTTTATCATTTTAAAAGAGAGATCTTCTGAAAGCTAACCTCTTCCCTCTCACCCCCGTGAAGCATACTTAAGTGATAATGTTTATTAGCACATAAAAGGCAGATGCTGACACTGTCTACTGATTTACATTGTGAGACTACATAAAGTTGGTAGAGAAAACTATTAGTTTTATGAATTACACACACACACACACACACACACACACACACACACACACACACACACAAAAGATTGCATTAATTTGATTTGTGTTGATTTCACTTCTTTAAATTGATTGATATGATCTTTTAATCTTGGGGCGCAGATGGGAAAATGAAGGCATGCTTTTAATCAAATGACTGTTCCTTTTCTTTCCCCTTTTTTCTGGGAAATAAATGTGTATTATTTCTTAAATCTTCTCTTGGCCTGGAAAACGGCTGAGGTCTCAGATGGTATTTTTTGAAAAGTTCAAGCACAAACATTTTCTGCTGCCCTTGATAAAAGTCTTGACATCCCTCTATGAATGATTTTCATCAAAGTTACATCATGCAAACTAGATATGGCAGAGGATGTTTTGGACAACAATCCCTTTGCACTATAGAAGAAATGGAGAGGCCATAAATGCTGTGATGGATGCTCCAAAGCAGTTTAATGTAGCACTGGAGAAAATAGAAGCCATTACTACTGGAGGAGCTCCAGTTATGACAGGGAAAATAAATGGTGCTGTTACAGGAAATGTACCAACATCAAAATACCTGCTGTTTGGGGGAAGGGAAGTAAAATATACAATACAAACTATCCAGAACTAATTACCTTGCTGTATCCATTACCCAAAAGTGACATTTGTTGTTAATTGAAATTTGACATGGATAATATTTCACATATTATTTTAAGCTGCATCTCACTGTGTGCTTGCTTATAAAAAATTGTATAAGCCCAATATTATGCAAGGTCCAGTTTGTTATTGGTGAAGTTTCAAAATCTGGCTATTTGCTTCTTTGTGAAATGGAAGTATTTCATATTTTTTCATACTGAGGTATGGTAGAAGTGACACTATTTAGTCAATCATAAAATAAGTATAACAGGCCTGAAACCAGAAAGATTTGTCCTAGGTGAATGTATCCACTGCATTAAGCTACAGAAGGGAACTTGACATACAGTTTAATTTTTCAGGCCATCAGACTGCCAGTGTTGGGCTGCAGCTAACTATTCCTATTTTCAGACCGTGGAACAAAAAAGGAGTTCTATTAACAATTGTTGTCTTGCTTATCTTCTCTCTAGAGGTTGTGCTGTAGCAGCATAAAAATAAGTTTTCTCCTGTATTTCAGCCACAGTTACATTATTTTGTCTAAAGCCTATGTGCTATGCAGACTTCTTTGGATAAATTGAATATTTGAATAAAAACAGAATAGAATAGAATAGAATCTTTATTGGCCAAGTGTGATTGGACACACAAGGAATTTGTCTCCGGTGCATATGCTCTCAGTGTACATAAAAGAAAAATACATTTGTCAAGAATCATAGGGTACAGCACTTAATCATAAGGTACAGCACTTAATGATTGTCATATAGGTCTAGTAAGCAATCAGGAAACAATCAGTAGTAATGAAAACATAAAATGTAAAATCATAAAATAAAATAAAATGTCAGCACAGGCTATAGTCATACAGTCATAAGTGGGAGGAGATGGGTAATAGGAATGATGAAAAAAGTAGTGCAGTAATTATATAATAAGTATATAATAAATAAGTTTAACATTATTTGAGGGAATTATTTTGTTTTAACAGAGTGATGGCATTGAGGAAAAAACTGTTCTTATGTCTAGTTGTCTTGGTGTGCAGTGCTCTGTAGCGGCGTTTAGAGGTAAGAGTTAAGAAACAGTTTATGTCCAGGATCACGAGGGGTCAGTAAATATTTTCACACAGCCCTTTTTTTGACCCGTGCAGTATACAGGTCCTCAATGGAAGGCAGGTTAGCAGCAATTGTTTTTTTCTGCAGTTCTGATTATTCTCTGAAGTCTGTGTCGATCTTGTTGGGTTGCAGAACCAAACCACACAGTTATAGAGGTGCAGATGACAGACTCAATGATTCCTCTGTAGAACTGTATCAGCAGCTCCTTGGGCAGTTTGAGCTTCCTGAGTTGGCGCCTTAGAAAGAACATTCTTTGTTGTGCTTTTTTTTGATGACATTTTTGATATTAGGTGACCATTTTAGGTCATGAGATATGATGGAGCCTAGAAATTTAAAGGTCTCTACTATTGATACTGTGTTGTCTAGTATTGTGAGAGGAGGTAGGATGGGAGGGTTTCTCCTGAAATCTACCACCATTTCTACGGTTTTAAGTGTGTTCAGTTCTAGATTGTTCCAGTGGCACCACGAGGCTAGTTGTTCAACCTCCCGTCTGTATCCGGTTTCATCGTTGTCTCGAATGAGACCAATCACTGTTGTATCATCTGCAAATTTCAGTATTTTAACAGATGGATCGTTTGAGATGCAGTCATTGGTATACAGAGAGAAGAGAAGTGGTGAAAGTACACAGCCTTGCGGGGCCCCTGTGCTCATTTTACAGGTGTCTGATGTAATTTTTCCTAGCTTCACCTGCTGTTTCCTATCTGTTAGGAAGCTTGTGATCCACTTACAAATATGCTCAGGTACTGCTAGCTGATTTAGTTTGGTTAGAAGAATGTCCGGTCTGATAGTATTGAATGCTGAACTAAAGTCAACAAAGAGGACCCTTGCATAGGTCTTTGGCGATTCAAGATGCTGTAGGATATAGTGCAAAGCCATATTAACAGCATCGTCTGTCGATCTGTTTGCTCGGTATGCAAATTGCAAGGGTCCAACAGTGGATCCGTGATGGTTTTCAAATGGTACATCACTAGCCTTTCAAAAGTTTTCATAACTACAGATGTTAGAGCAACTGGTCTGTAGTCGTTCAGTTCCTTGATGGAAGGCTTCTTCGGCACTGGGACGATAGTGCAGTGTTTGAAGCAGGAAGGAACATAGCACATCTCTAGTGATTTGTTGAAGATTTGGGTGAAAATGGGGGCCAATTGGACAGCACAGACTTTTAAGCAAGAAGGTGTTATCTTGTCTGGGCCTGGTGCTTTTCCAGGCTTCTGTCTGTGAAATAGATCTTGCACTTCCTTTTCTGAGATCACCAGGGGTTGTAAACCCAATGAAATGGGTTCAGTTGTAGGAAGTTTGGCTATTGTTGGTTGGCTATTTTGGTTGGCTATTGTTGGTTGGAAGTTTGGCTATTGTTGGTATTAAATAACTTGTGTCATCATCTCATCATGTGATTTGTTGCATTAGCAGAAGCTTATGTCTGGAGAGTTGTGGAAGCCGTGTGTGTTTGTGTGTGTGGTGATTGTCTGGAAGTGAGTTGGGCATGGCAACTGGTTGGAAGGGAGTTGTCAACATTTGTAGCCTTTCATATAATAGGATCAGCTTTCATGAGTTAGAGCTCACATCATTAGATGCTTTGGAGTACTTGTGCATATGAAAGCTTATGCAGGAATAAATTGTGTTAGTCATTAAGGTACCCTATAGGTTAATCTGTGTGCTCCAGTGGAAACGGGGTTAGGACCAGTGGCAGAGGTCCTTCCCCCCACCCCCATATACGAGCGGAGACCTGGTTGCACCCCGGGGGGATGAGTCAGCAGCTCTGTAAACAAACGCCGAGTTCCCTACGATCTGGAGAAGAGGCGGAGGAAACCGGGACATTCCAACAGGGCAGGGGGTTGAGGTCGGTGGCAGACGACACCCCCCCACTCCCTGGTTTCGCCCGAAATCCAGCTGAATCTACAGTGGTGGAGCCGGGAGTTTTGCAATTGGAGACGGCAGTGAGAGAGCCAGACAGACTATGCTTGGGGACATTTATTTTAATCAATGAGCATCTGAGCCCAGACCTGCCAGGGACAACTATTGGCAGGAACATTTCATCAGCTATCTCATTAATTGAGCTACAGATCTGGGAACTGGTGGCAGCAGCTCCCATTTTGGGCTATGATTCTGATCTAGTGCCCTCTCCTGCCCCCTCCCCGGTGAATGATGACGTGGACGATGGCCATTCGCTCCTGAGACAATTAACCCTCCTACCTGTGCTACTCTCTGTGGTGTGGCAGCTTATACTGGGATACCAGCTGTAGCCCACTGAAGTGAGAGCTCTGGGCAACTATATAAGCTGGCAGCACAGACATCTCTGTTGGCTCTTGTTGCTGTATTGTCACCTGCGCTTGCTACCTGTGGTAATCCCATCGCGGCTGCTATCTTTACCTATTAGTATTTGTAACTGTAGTAGATTAGCTTAGAGATAGAGAGGGTGTTAATGTTGAGTATTTTGTAAAAGCTTTAGGATGATTTTTTTAGTTTTTTAGTCCAGTTTATATTGTAATATTGTATTAATATTGTAGTAAGACTAGAGTCCCACTTGTAGTGGAGGGAGAGTCTATTAGGCTTTGATTAGATAATGGAGGAGAGGATGGGGGGGGGGGGGGAGAAGAAGGGGCACCAGGGTTGGGGCTGAGGATCCCAGTTTTAATGGAATGGACGGGTAAATACAGCGGTGGCCGGCGGCCATATGATAGACAGCTGGCTTGGAGAAATGGATATGCTCGCTCGGCTTTCTGACCTCCGACCTATCCCCTAGGAGCGCAGGGATGGACAGGTTCAGGGATACTCTGCTTAGCCCCTGGTAGTTGATCTAATGCCAGGTCCATAAACAATAAGACCGCCAGTTCTCCGGGATTTTCTCGGAGATCTGCAAGTGGGACCTAGCTTGTGTCACGAAACCTGGGTCCGTGAAGGGTGAGACCGTTGCTCTGAGCGAGAGTCCCACACCACCTCAGGTTTCTGCGTGCGGCTCCACTCAGTCTCGAACTCCAGGGCCAGGGGGGCTGGCGTGGCAATGTTCATCCGCCAATTCCATCCCCTTCAGGGCAGTCCCCGTCGAGATCCACTGGCATGGAGTGTAGTCGGCCTACACAAGTGGTTGGCCACGGAGAGGTTGGCCCCTATCCTTCTGGTGTACCCGATGCGCCCTAAGCGCATCGAGGGACGGCTGACCTTCATGCGGTTGCTTGCTGGAGGTGGTGGCCCGACTGGGCGTTGCTATGTTTTCCCAGACTTATTATTGTCTTGGGTGATCTCAAGCGTCCATGTCGACACCGCCTCTTGTATGGCGACTCGCGGACCTGGTGTCATCCATGAAAGCGACACTGGGCCTCTCCTTAATAAATTCTGGCCCCACGCATGAGGCCGGTCCTGCACGCTGGATTCGTGTGGCTCTTTTGGGTGAGGGGGTGAAAACTCTGGTGCGTATCACTCTACAGACAGAGTGCCATGGTCCGACCACTATGCCCCTGAAGCTGCGGCTGGACATGCCCACACTACTTCCCTGTCTGAGGGCGACGGGCCGATTTTTGCCACGCCAGCGGAAGGAGACTTATGGATCCAATTGGTTTCCTGAATGCTCTGCGGGACCCTGAACCTGCCGGCACACTTCGATTGAGCAGGTGGAGGATTTGAGAACTCCCGCCTCTCTGATGCCATCGAGAACTGTTGCCTCCCCGGCGTCCTCTGCGCCCCGCTCAAAGGCAGGCTCCGTGGTATCACGGAGGAGCCGCCACATGAAACGGGTGCTCAGGCGTCTAGAAGCGAAAAGTGTGGAGGAAATCTGCGTGGCATGAAGCTGCCGCGAACATCTTATAGGGCGTTTATGAAAGCCTATGAGATATGGCGTGACGAAAGGGAAGGCGCTAAGAAGGGCCTTCTTCTCCCTCCTCTCTCGCATCTGCTAGCTCTCGCCCGGCACAATTATTCCCAAGGATAATTCGATCTTTGACCTCTTTATCAGAGGGTTCTACAAATCATGGATTGGTTGTTAGCTGTGAGGCTGTTATGAGCTTTTTCAAGCCCAGATAAAGTCGCGTCGCTCCGCCAGGACCTTCCGGCCAATCCTTAACTACAATGTAGGCGAACTGGAGGTGCCCTTGCCGTCTTCAGGCCCTAGTTTGGCCCAGTTTTCCCTGCTCTCTGAAGCCGCTGTTGACAGGGCCCTGGCTGCTGTTAGACCTACTACCTGTCCTCTGGAGCCGTGCCCTTCCTGGCGGATGAAAGCGTGCGGGGAGGAGCTACGACCCCATCTGTTGAAGATCATCAATGACTCCCTGGAGCAAAGGAGTCTTTCCAGATGGGTTGAAGGAGGCGGTGGTCCGCCCGCTCTTAGAAAGACCATCCTTAGATCCTGGAGATCTGGCCAATTTGCCCCGTCTCGAATCTTTCGTTTCTGGGGAAGGTAATTGAGAGAGTGGTGTTGGAGCAGCTTCAGGGCTTTCTGGATGACACATCGACCTTCGATCCCTTCCAGTCCGGCTTCCGTGCTGGGCATGGGACGGAGGCGGTTCTCCTCGCTGTCACAGATACGGCTCCGTATGCAGCTAGACCGAGGCGGATCGGCGCTGCTGGTGTTGTTAGATCTCACGCGAAGCGTTTGATATGGTCGATCCACGACCTTTTGACCCACCGCCTGGCCGCTTCCGGGGTTTGGGGCACTGTCCTTCAGTGGATTGCCTCGTTCCTCCGAGGGCGTAGTCAGCTTAAGTGTGGTGTGGGGACAAAGCTTACCGGAGGTGCCCGCTTCATTGCGGTGTGCCTCAGGGGGCATTAACTGTCCCCACTGTTATTTAACATCTATATCTGACCGCTTGATCAGCTGGTACGGAGCTTTGGGCTGATCTGCCATCAGTACGCTGATGACACTCAGCTCATTCTGTTGATGGAGGGGGGAGCTGCCGCTGCCCCTGCAGCTCTACAGCAATGTTTGGAGGCGGTCGCTGGTTGATTACAACAGAGCAGGTTAAAACTTAATCCATCGAAGACGGAGATCCTTTGGCTTGGTCGTGGGGGTGAGATTGGGGATTTCCAGCCGCCGGTGTGGGAGGGGGCCATATTGGCACCGACCCTCCGTTCGCAGCCTGGGGGTCCACCTGGATTAGATCTCTTTCAATGGAGACCCAGGTGGCCCATATAACCCGGTTGCGTTTTCCATCTTCGACAGGCCGTCGGCTGGCCCCTTTCTCTCCAACACTGACCTAGCCACTGTGATCCATGCAGCGGTCACCTCCAGACTGGACTATTGTAACTTCGCTCTCGCGGGCCTTCCCTTGCGCCTGATCCGGAAACTGAAATTGGTCCAACATGCGGCGGCCCGGTTTGCTCACAGGGGTGCCTTTCGTGAACACATCTCCCCTGTGTTGCGCCACCTGCATTGGTTACCTATTGAATTCCGAATCATGTTCAAGGTGTGGGTGTTGACCTTTAAGGCCCTCGTACCTTCGGGACCGCATTACCCCATATGTCCCGGCTCGTCCTCTGCGATCAGCAGAGGCGAATCTACTGGAGATCCCTGGCCCCTTGATGACGCGGCTGGCCTCCACACGGGCCAGGGCCTTCACAGCCCTGGCACCGGCCTGGTGGAACACATTACCACCAGCTATTCGGGCCCTGCGGGACCTTGGAGAGTTCCGCAGGGCCTGTAAAACCGAATTATTCCACCGGGCCTTTGGAGAGTCCAGCTGCCGATAATGCCCCGCCCTGCTAGTAGGGTCCCCTAACATCATTGGGACCCCTCCTCATTTTTGGAAGAGGGTGGTATATGGGTCTCGCGGGCCCTATTGTAGAATGTACCTGTTTTAAGATTTTTATGTTTTTTGTATGATTTTATGTTGTTCACCGCCCTGAGCCCTCCGGGGATAGGGCGGTATAGCAAGTTTAATAAATAATAATAATAATAATAATAAACAAAGCAGGAGTCCAGTGGTACCTTAAAGACTAAAACTATGTATTTCTGCATACACTTTCATATGCACAAGCACTCTAATGCATCTAATGATGTGAGCTCTGGCTCATGAAAGCTTATCTTGTTATATGAAAGGCTACCTGTGGTGGCAACAACTCACTTCCAGCCAGTTGCCTCACACAACTCACTTCCAGTCAATTGCCATACACCCAGCTTGGGGGCGGGGCTTACACAGAATGTGTAAAACAACACAAACAAAACAACAGAATGTGGTGGATTCCCACAGTGCTGAATAATTACAGTCACTGTACTGTCTGCAGCTGTCTGAGGAAGAGCAGGTGTAGGCATCAGCCGCTCCCTGTGGGAGGGTCACAACCCTGGTGGCTACAACTGCGCTGTTAACAATACAGGCATCCTGGAAGGGGAGCAGGTGTCTGGGAACAGAGAGAAGGAGGAGGAAGGAGCTGGTGACACAGGGCCAACGGATGACAAAAAGCAGGAGAGGTTGTGGGCACATTTTACCCTTGCATGCTGAT
This sequence comes from Sphaerodactylus townsendi, assembly GCF_021028975.2. Lineage (NCBI taxonomy): Eukaryota > Metazoa > Chordata > Lepidosauria > Squamata > Sphaerodactylidae > Sphaerodactylus > Sphaerodactylus townsendi. The sequence continues at coordinate 39,687,330 of NC_059431.1, forward strand.
CCAGGCATCCAGGAAGAGAAGAAGGACAAGGAGGGAACTGGTAATGCTGGACCAAGGGGGAGGAAAGGCAAGAGGGGTTGGCCTCTCCAGTGGGCAGTAACCCACCAACAGTTTTCTAGAGCCCACTTTATTTGTTGGTACAACAGGCTTTATTGCTTGTGCTGTAATAAATGTTAATTTTAAAGATACCACTGGACTTCTTTCTTTCGTTCTTGATTGATTGATTGATCGATCGATCGATCAATTACATTTTAGGCCACTGTTCCTCATGCAGGCTTAGGGCAGCTTACAACTTATAAAATCATGAATTAAAGACCATTAGATTATAAAACATTCCCTGATTTAGGGCTAAGCCATAAATAGACCAATAACCAGGTGGGGACTTTTAGAGCAAATACATCTTCTCTAACCCTGTTAAAATTCTACAGAGGGGACCAGAAGCAAGTTGTTGTTGACTGAGCATAGAGCCTGCCAGGGGACATATGGGGAGAGGAGGTCCCATAGATACTGTGGCCTTAGACTATTTAAAACTTTAAGGGTGAGTACCAGAACCTTGAGTCTGATTCAATAGTCCACTCACAATCTATTCAGTTGGTGAAGCACGGGTTGTATACATGCATGCCATGGGGTTCCTATAAGGACCCGCACTGCCACATTTTGTACAAGTTGGAGCTTCTGAAGCAGACCCGAGGGCAGCCCTGTGTAGTTGCAGTAGTCTAGTCTGGAGGTCACTGATGCATAGGTTACTTTAGCTAAATCAGGCTGGGATAGGTAGGGCACCCAAAGCCTCACCTGGTAAAGATGGTAAAAAAGCTGGTGGGTCGCAAGGGTGACTTGAGCTTCCATAGTTAAGGAAGCATCAAGTATCACACCAAGGTGTTAGTTGCATGCAATCAAGAGTTGGTAGTTGGCAAACTTAGATGGATTTAGCTTCAGCTGGCTCTGCTTTCACCATTTTCCCACAGGCTCCACATGGCTGGCCAAAACATCTGGAGTGGTTTCTGGATGATTGCCCATCAACTGGAATAGCTGCGTGTTATCCGCATATTGTTGACACCCAAGTCTGAAACTTTAGATTAACCTGGCAAGAGGATGCATAGAGATGTTATTTTTATTAGGCCAGAAAAATTGGTCAAGAGATAAAGGAAGGACTTATAAGCCTTTGTTTTATGCCTTTTGGTTTAAGAATATGTTAGGTGAACAGTCCGATGCTTTCAGACTCAGCTGTGTGCTGGAGACTTACATTTTATTTTATTTTTATCTTACCAAAGCTATTCAGAAGACATTTTTTTAACAAACCAGAAAGTTGATGACCACCACACCAGTTCAAAACCTTTGCTCTTTACTATTACTGACTTTTTTAAAAAGTAACACGTTTTTGTATCACTTTTTTGAGCTACATGCTACAGTTATTTTTTATTTTTATGACTGAAAAACCTTATTTTGTTGTTTTCTTGTATTTCCTGGATTGGCTTTTATTATATTATATTACTGATAGATTGATTTAACTGGCTTGGAACTGAACACCACCTTGGGAATACTGTTGGCATTGCAACATACAAGTTTCTCAAATAGATAAATGTGCAGTGTTTCTAAGTCTGCAGCCAGCAAAATAGTGATCTTAGATGAATGTTCATACGATGCATTATCTAAACATGGCTGGGTGAGGCAGGACAAGCATTCAGCTGGGTTCTCTGGTCAGCCTCTGTTTAGGACCAGTTTCAGGGATCAACAAAGTGACAGTGATATATAAGGATACAATTTAGAGCAGGGAAGTGCCCACATTATGTATAGGTTTGGTATATCCACTCGATTTAAATTTTGAAAGGTTAAATAAGACTATTATTCAGCAAGCCTTTGAGGAAGATGATTTTTTTTAAAAAACACGATGTGATCATTGAAACCTGCTGCTGTTAACGGATTCGTAACTTATTTATGCATCTTTTAAAATTAATTGATTAATTTCTATTGATTGGATTTTATGTTTTTAAATTATCATTAGCCACCTTGAGGCTTTTAAAGCAAATGGCAGGATATAAATTGAAAAGTAAATAATTAATAAAGGGCTTACAATCCACAGCAGGGTAATTTGTTGCACATCTCAAGACAAACTTTTTAAAATACTTGAGATGCTTTTGTAATAGTTTCTCTCCCCTAGCATGCAGCATTTTGCAATCAGATTCCTTAGCTGGATCAGGTTCTATGGGCATCTCCTCTTTGACCAATGTACATTGATTTTAGCATATTAAAGAGACAGTCATTGCTGCTCCCGTTAGAGATCTGGGCCACATTTTGCCACTTTTGAATCCTCGGCTCTTTAGTAGCAGCATCAAGATAAAAAGGAACGGGGGAGGGGGGAGAAGAAGAGCAGCCTCCCACTGTCACCACTTGTACCCAGTCCTTTTGGGGCTCAAGCCACCCACTTGCACACTCCCTGTCTGGGTCTTGGGCAGTTGGCTTTATAATGGCCATTCATACCTGCCCTGTCAAGGTCTTGACACCTGGCTCTGCAGCAACACCTACTTGCACTTGACCCATCCTTGGCTTGGCTTGAAGCAGCAGCATCTCACTCCTGCCTCGTTTGGGTTCATGAAGCCAGCGTCAGTGGCAGCTTCCCCCTGCCTTTCTTAAGGGGATGACGCATTCTTAAACTTTCCCTCAACTTTATTGAAACAGGTTATTTTATCAGACCTCAGTCTTATTCTTATGCTTGGAATTTATATTGTAACCCTGGCAGCTACACTCTGTAATTAAGTTCCCCTACTATATGATCAGTTGGAATGCCATAGGGTCAACTCATTCTCTTCGGTCAGTTTAGTTCTTCATTATTCTGGTAGAGTATATAGAAAGGAGGCTATTTAATGCGAGTTTTGATTATGTAAATACTGTCAATTAATTTCCTAAGGCTTTGTCTAATAATACTTTTTAGCTACTGTGAACATGGTCAAAATTTGGACCAGGGACCTAGCAATCAACTATGTTTTTCATGATCAGTTCCCTAAACGGCTAACTTTTAAAAAATAATACTTACTGTATTTGCAATGATTATCAGTTTACTTCAGCCTGCTGTTTAATTGCTTTAACATTGGATGTACATCAGTCTTCTTAATAGTTCACTACAAAGAAGCATGGTTAAACTCACCATGTAAAAGCCTTAGATCGCTTCGGACTCTTGTGCTTTCTTCCAAGACACCTAACACAGAGAAGGAATTAAAGTGGTAACCCTAGATGATGTTTCAGATATTCTTTTAAGTGTGTGACTTCCCTGCATAGCCCTGGTTCAGACAAAATTTGGTCCATAAATAATGAATTATGCCTTGCTGAAAGAATGATTTGAATAATCAGCATGATTTGTCCCTGGGTCTACCAGAGGTAAGACAGATCACTCACCATCCAAATGAGAGGATATTCCAGAAACTGATATTCTCTGGTACAAGCGAGAGTGCATTCTAGATTCTTTGGGATTGGCCTCCCATCAAAGAGGGAGGCAAGGCCAACTTCTTAATGAGTTTCCTTCACTGGAGTAGGATTCTGCTCCTCGCTGCCAGCTCTGTCTCATGCCAAGGATGAAGAGTTTGGTATGAGCATTGTAGAGATCAGTCATACAGCTTGGAGCTTAGGAAAAACTACTCAGACTATAAATTCATGCAAAGATGTTTCCATCTTTTATCGATAGTAGTGAACTGATGCTGTTCTGTATTGTTTATAGACTGTCAAACTGAACAAAAACATATTATTCCACTCAGCCATTAAACTAAATCAGTAATGTGTGAAAATACTTCTAGTAAAAGCAGATTGTTGGGAGAAAATGTGGATTGGAACTGACAACAAAAGATTTACCAATGACAATATAATGACGAACACATATTATAAAGCAAATATTTACACTGATTTTAACAGGAACTGGCAATAGGCTTGTCACAATTTAAGAGCCTGTTTTGCCCTCAGACCTTCATTTTCATTCTTGTAATATCTTCTTTTACAGTGAGATTTAATGGCTAGGCTGATGGAGCAGGATCTGGGAAACCCAGGTTCAAATCCCCACTTTGTCAAGAAAGCTTTCTTGGTGATTTTGGGCCTGCCCTTACCATTCTCCCCCCCCGCCCAACTCTCCCCCCCGCCCGTTTTTGAAGCAGGGCTCTTGTCCAGAACGATTCAGCTTTAGGTCAAAGATTCCCATCAGCCAAATAGATTTGCAGGATTGCTGTTTTTGGGGGTCACCTGTAATGAAATAGTTCCACTTCAGATGCCTGTGTAAAAGTTTATACCTTTACATGGTGAATGTTGGATTTGCCTTTTTTTTTGCCATCAAGTCACATCTGACTTATGGCGAACCCATAGAACTTAAGGTAAGAGATGTTTGCAGGTGGTTTGCCATTGGCTTCCTCCACAACACACTCTTAGTATTTCTTGCAAGTCTCTTATCCAAAGACCAACCAGGGTCAACGGTGAGAGTATGTGATTGATCCATCGTCACCCCAGCAAGCTTCCATGGTGCAAATGAGTGTTTTTCCTAGTTCAACATCTTAGCTACTATACAACTTTGGTTCTTAGTTTGGAAATACTCAGCGGTTAAAGTAAAATCATATTTATAGGTAGTCTAAAGGCTGCAAGACAAGTTTCCCCTTCTAAATTCTAGTGTGCAAAGATTGTCAGATAGATATGTAGATAAAGTTAGCCAGAAGAACAAAAGACCCTTGCCTATAACATCCTGAGGGTTAAGGGTTACGTACACAAACTGGAACCAAGAGTTTGCAACATTAGCAGAGAAATTGCTTCTTATATTCACCATTTTTTAGCTAACTGCTAAGATAGGCCTGCAGAAATTAGATAAATGAATTCAAACACTGGTGGTATTTTTGTTAATTTTAAAATTATTTTTTTTCATTTCAAACAAGTTAGCATTGTTTGTGACATTGTCTATTTAGAATATCTATTTGTGTAAAGTTGTAGAAAGTTATAACTCTTCTTAGACTACGTTGTAAGTCTGTGGAGTCATAAGATAAACGTATCACCTATCAATAGATGAACCAAGACTTGGAATTATTGCATAATCTTGGGAAGTTGATACAATTTGAACTCAGTTTCTCCTCGGTAAAATAGGAAACTTAAAGAACTTGCCCTATGGGGTTGTAATGAGGACAAATGTAATAATATAAACTACTTTGTTCATTAAAAATTAACAAGGATGTGCTTCTTTTCAGGAACATCCATTACTTGGACAGCCATTCTTTGTACTTCATCCCTGTCGAACAAATGAATTTATGGCTTCAATGTTATCCACTTCACATAAAGCAAACAGGTGAGGAGCTGCTAGATGCGAATTGACTACCTAGGTTATTATACCCCCTCCTAAAACGCACAACAAATGCAAGTGAATTTTGTAAATAAATTTGTGGTGGTGAATGATTTCCTGTAAGTTTTTTGTAGCCAGACAAAATCTGGCTAAATTACAATTTCTTAATCTTGTTAATGTGCCTCCCTCTAATAAACTTGGTAGTGTGGAAAACTGTCTAGTGCTTAGATTTCTTGTCTCAGTTGTAAACCTAGCGATTCTGGAGTACTGTGGTTAGATGTTAAATTGTGGATCTTAATTATCATCTGGGCTTAATTGTTAGAAATAAACTGTTAGAAATAACAGCCTTCTTTAAATCCACCTAGAATTTTTCTTCCAGGGGAGTTGTTCATAGTCCAGGTCAAACAAGCCCTGATTTTGTCCAAGGCAAGATTTTAATAACTAAGTAGAAGTGATCCAATTTAGAGGATGTGGCCTTCACAACTACTATAATTGTATCAACATCAATCAAAGGCAACAAAACCAAAATTATCCACACAAACCTTACCAGATGGTGCTTTTGTCATCTAATAGTCAACTAAAATGGAGTTAAGTTCAAAACTGATCAGACAGCTTTTATCTTCCTTATACTATAATGCTAGAGCTCTATTTGAACGGTAGGGGAAGAGGACTTCAGGGAGCATCCCCTATACGAAACTCCCAGAAGTTGCATATTCCAGTCTCCTACTAAGGAGTCTTCTCTGTCTTGTTACCAGCCTAGCATTTTGTCAAAAGTCAGTGACCCAGCCTTTGAGTTGCAGCATCCCTGAGCAAGTGAATCTGAATCAGAACTCACAGACATAAAAGTTAATTAAAGTTTTATTGAAGAAATTGCTAATTAAACTCAGGCTTAAAACACAGTGAAACACAGTATTGCAGCTTAATGACACAAAGAAAATAATAAAGGCTTACTCTCTACTTAACACAGTCAGATCTTACAAGCAGAAGGCAGTTCAGTTGGTTTCATGACATGTGCAGAGTTCCAGCAGTAATTATGAAAAAGGGTGGTGAGGGAAAAGGAAAGTGGAACGGAGAATACAGTTTACAGTATAGGCACTAATTTATGGCTTTTGTCATCTGCAATACGTGACCTATGCCCATCCAATCAGCACACTTGGATCACAACTTTCAAGACCCATCTAGGAGTAAAATCCCACTTCCCTCACAGACAGTGAAACTCTCTCAGATTGTTACACGCCAGATGCTTCCAGTTAACTCTGATGACACAACAAAGGTTCTAAGACTGGACTGTGGTCTTGAATAGATGAGGACTCACAAACAGGTTTGCACTTGTGAACCAAACTTTCACGAACAAAATTTCACAGATGTTAGCTCTCAAAATGAACACTTTCCTTTCTGAAACCAGTTCGATCTATCGGCCTCCAGAGGGGATCATCCTCTCTGGGTCTCACATTTTTGGAACAAGAGTTTCAGGACCATCATTTCTGAGCATGTCCTTAGCAATACAGCTTGAAGAAGGCCCCAATCCTTGAGCATTTGGCTGACTAGTTTACATATTCTCAATTAAAAGTGGTACAACACAATAGTGAGCTGTATTAACTGAAGGATCAGAACTGCCACTGAGATTTTTTTTCTCCTTAGACTGTATAATATACGACTATAATGTAACAATTGTTTTTAAAATTAATTGATAGCTGTTCAAAATGGTGCCCAAACTTCTTAAATACTGCTATGATATATTACATTTTTTCAGTGTAGCTTATTCTCTCTTTTGTAGGAGTACAAATTACATCATCTCATGGCTGAGTATTGTAGGTCCAGTGGTGGGTCTCCATCTACCTTTGATTTATGCAAAAGTAAATTCTGAGCAGACCACAAGTGCTGATTAAAGAGGTAAAATAGATCTTACATGAAATTGGTAACTGGAAAATATTTTTGCTCTTATTCTTGTGAATGTTAAAATTTCTCCTAAAAGTGCTTTCACGCACGTGTGCTGAATAATGCACTTTCAGTCCACCTTTAATGTACTTTGCAACAGGATTTTGTTGTGTGAGACAGAAAAATCCACTTGCAAACAATCACTACAGTGCATTAAAAGTAGGTTAAAAGGTAGATTATTTAGCATGTGTGAAAGCACCCTACTCTTCAAATCTTGTAGGAAACAAAACTATTTTTGTTCATATCTGTATTGCTTTTACATAAACACTTTTTGGTGCCTGTTTAATTTTGCCCTTATTCATTCTTAACCTTTCATTTCAAAAATAGGTTTTATTTTTGTTGTACTATTTATATTGTTGATTTTGTATGTATACTTTAACTGTAAAAAAATATTTTCAAAAATTGTTTGAGCAGCTGAGCACAGGAGGGAGGGTGGGATGCCCTCTCACGAATCTTGCAGGCCTCCACTTGTAACCTGTCTAATAGCTTAGAAAAGTCACAAAATCAGGACTGACATCATATAATTACACATTACTCTAGCAATACTCAAGTGTTTATCTTTGGATTCTTCCACAATTTAATTACTTTTGGGTATTGTTATTGCAGGTTCCAAAGAATGAAGAATGGTGAATGGTAACACAGAGGTTTGCAGAGGTAGCAACAACTTCACGGTGAACAAGATACCTTACAAGATATCTTACAAGATACCTCAGCACATTGGATTGGATTGACACAATTGTTTCTATGACAACAAATAATTGGTTTTCAATATGAGGGAAGTCCCATCAGAAAGCAAATGAACATTCATGTGGTGGTTCTGTGGGCTAATGATCTGTAGGAAAAGGATCTGAAGTGATGGAATCACCAATTCCTTCTTTTCCCATTATAGTTTACACAGTTGGCTGAAAGGGAATAACTATATGCAGAATTTTCGCCTTCCTACTATTTTAGTTTTTCAGATTTATTCACACAGTAGTAAGTACTTCACACATTTCATAAGACATTTTTGTGGAGCAAACAACATGAAATCCCTATGTTGGACGAAATCTGTTGGAAGGTGCTGGAGGTGACTTCTGTGACTGTTATTGCCTATATTCTGTCCCACCTGGAGGCAGGTGGAGCTATTTTAAAGCCCATATACAGGTAACATGGCATCTTTTTTTTGGCAGATAAAGTGCAACTTCAGAGAGAAGATTTGAATTATAGGAGAGGGTTACATAGCTTTTCTCCCAGTGGCCCTTCGCCAATTGTTTGATTATTCTGGCATTGTAGTCTTCAGATGCAAACTGAAATTCCAAAGAGCTCAGTAACTTTTATTAAGCTCAATAGATAGAAGGCAGCCTTTTCATAATTTCAGAAAACATCTTTATTTTCTTTTGAACTAATTATTGTTGGATTAAATCAACATTTGGGTGTACCATGCTTGATATCATATCTTTACCAAGGCAAATCCTCACTGAGCAAATTTCATCCAGCTAATGATGAGAGTAACCACAATGTGTGTCACAGTAATACTAAAGCATGATGTTCAAGTCAACCAGTTTCAATTCGACTTCTCCTCACCAAACTTTTGTTATTTAATTTGCTTAGCAGATGGAATCAAATTATATCTAAAGTCATATTAAACTGTATATTTAAATGATAAACAGAATAAATGTTTATATATATATATTTTAAATAAATACTTAGATGTACCTTTGATTAACTTTTTACCTTGTTGATTAGTAAAAAATGCAATGGGTGAAGTTAGATACTTGATAGGTGGTTTTTGGAAGGATCTTTTGTTAGGTGAGGGTACATGTTCTGTCTTTAACTTGATCTTAACTCATACAAATTTGACAGTGAAGAAATTGAGATTTTTAAAGGTATTCTATTTCTTGGCTCCATCATCAACCGAAAGGGAAACTGCATCCAAGAAATCAGGAGATTGAGATTGGGAAGGGCATCCATGAAGAAACTAAAAAAAAGATTCTTAAGTTTAAGGTTGTATCACTGGTGACAAGATCAAGATAATTCATACCATATTATTCTCTATTACTATGTATGTGTGTGAAAGATGGACTATGAAGAAAGCTGACCTGAAGAAAGTTGATTCCTTTGAAACGTAGTTTTGGAGGGGCTTTTTTAATATACCATGGCCTGCTGAAAAGATGCATCAGTGGGTTCTAGATCAAATTGAGCCTGAACTCACTCTAGAAGCTAAAATGACTAAAGTGAAGATGTTTAGTCAAATCAGACTTTGGCCACATTCAGAAAAAACAAGACTCCCTGGAAAAGAAAATAATACTAAGAAGAAGGCAACAGGAAAATAACAACAACAACAACAACAACAACAACAACAACTACTACTACTACTACTAGTACTACTACTACTACTACTACTACTACTACTACTACTATTATTATTATTATTATTATTATTAGGATTTATACCGCCCCTTTCTCTCCTGTAGGAGACTCAAAGGGGCTTACAATCTCCTTGCCCTTCCCCCCTCACAACAAACACCCTGTGAGGTGGGTGGGGCTGAGAGAGCTCCGAAAAGCTGTGATTAGCCCAAGGTCACCCAGCTGGTGTGTGTTGAAGTGCACAGGCTAATCTGAATTCCCCAGATAAGCCTCCACAGCTCAAGCGGCAGAGTGGGGAATCAAACCCGGTTCCTCCCGATTAGAATGCACCTGTTCTTAACCACTACGCCTCCTTAACCACTGCTGCTCCTAGAAGACCCAGCAAGAGATTGGCTCAATCATGGAAGCCACAGTCCTCAGTTTGCAAGATGTAAGTAAGGCTGATAACAGTAGGACATTTTGGAAGTCATTAATTCATAGGGTCACCATTAGTCAGAAGTGACTTGATGACACTTAACATACTCAACATTAATCTTTGGTTGCATATATTTGTTTCTTTGTTGTTAATTAGGACCATTGGGAATAACAAACCAGATGGCTGACTTTAGTAGTCCAAATTTCTCTATAAACTAGATTAGGAAAAAGCATTGCCCTATAGTATACATAATCATATACAGGAATCCAAATGCATTATCTCTGATATTCCTAATTAACAAACTAAAAGAGATACTTAGTTCGTATTTTGAAAAAAATACATTGGGATGTTCAGTGCTTTGGTCATGCATATCATTTAATTCAGATGATTGAGGAAGGCTTCATGGGTGAAATGTGCGGTTTGGTTTACAGGCATTTTATCATATTTAGAATTGTGCCTGGTCTTAGGAAAGATAATTGTGACATTCCCATGTGTACAAGTTCAATTTTACTAAAAATGTTTTTTTACACTAGTTGAAGATATCTATATGTGTAACCGAAGACTGATGTTTTTAGTTTTTAGTAGGTATAATTTGATAAAAGTTTTTGGAATATAATTTTAGCTTTTTAAAAAATTGACAGTGATAATTCTATATGTAAGTATATTTTTCAGCCTTTTTTGATTACCTGTGTGGGGAACAAACATGCCCCTCTGGAAAATGAAACAATAGCACCACCTTCCCCAAAGAAAATAACTAATCTCATCTCAGAAGACCCGTTTTTTGTCTGCAAGGAGCACCAATTCAACAGCATTTTTTCCTATCCTAGCAGCCTGCTTGGCTTGGAAGCTCCCAGCTTTTTGTGGCTGACCCTGTTCACATGATAACTATTTTGTGAAGGTGCTCAAAGTCACAGCTGACTTATGGTAACCCAGTAGGGTTTCCAAGAGACTAACAGAGGTGGTTTGCTTCCTCTGCATAGCAACCATTTCTGTAGTGGTCTCCCATTTAAATCTGGGCTATCCAGGTCAAGGCATGGTACATATTACTGTTCCCTTAAAAGTATAATCATTCACTGGCTTAACACAGTTGAGAACTGCTGAGGCTGAGGGTAATTTTATTTTATTTTTTATATCCTACATCTCCTTTTGGAATTGGAATTTTAATTTTGCCTCAAAGCAGCTTATACAAGTTACAATTGAATATTATAATTCCAAACCTATTAAATAAAAACAGAGATATCATCACTACCACCAGCAGCTTCATATCCCAATCAAAGCCTTGGCAAAAAAAAATGGCTTGGAACTATGTCCTGAAATTTTCTAAAGACAGAGCTCCCCTTGATTTTTCAGGCAGCCTGTTCCACAAAATGTGAGCTATAATGAAAAAGGCAAAGGTTCTGATGCAGTGGTTCTCAACCTGTGGATCGCAACCCTTTTGGGGGTCGAACGACCCTTTCACAGGGGTCGCCTAAGACTCTCTGCATCAGTGTTCTCCATCTGTAAAATGGATAAATGTTAGGGTTGGGGGTGACCACAACATGAGGAACTGTATTAAAGGGTCGCGGCATTAGGAAGGTTCAGAACCACTGCCAGGGCTACTTTCGGTGGGGGAATAGCTAGTAGGTGGCAACCTGAAAGTGTAGTTTGTGCTTAGGAGGAGACATTCCTTTAGACATTTGGATTCTAGGCCATGAAAAGAGAACCAGCACCTTTAACTGGACTCAAAAACAAACTGGCAGTGTTTTAAAACAAATGGTGGACCAAATACAGCTGATAAAAGGTAATCTTGACCACTAAGCCAACCTACTTGAACCACTGAATAGGATTTCGGAGTGTGTGATTTGAATGCCCCTTTTTTTTCTGTTTGCATTTCTCCATGTCTAAAAAGCAAAATAAAGCAGTCTGGACAAGCAAATATATGATTTGTGCAAGTAGTGAAATTCAGCTTCATTACCAAAGAGTTTATTAGCTTAAAACTTTGATTTTTATAAAAAAAGAGAATATAACTAATCTTTTGTAATACCAACATGTGTGCTGTATTCTTTGTTTTTAAAGGAGAAAGAAAATGCTACTATTTTATGTGATATATTTTGGAGGGTGATATGCTTGGCACAGTTCCATTCTTCAGCTGGTTCAGGAGAGTTCAGCCAGTCAGGTGGGATTTTCCATATAATTATTTTTATGGTTGTTGATGTTGTACACCGCCCTGAGCCCTTCGGGGGAGGGCGGTATAAAAATGAAATAATAAATAAATAAAATAAATAAAATAATTATCAGGAATTCACCAAGTGGCATAAAGCCATGTTTCCAGAGGAAAATCAACTCTTGCTTTTAGTCACATGAGGCGGAGAAGAAAATGTCACATTTAGTAGTGAAGAATGATAGGACACAGTATATTTAAAGTTAATGTTATTTTTAATATTTATTATATGTAAAATAGTCATTCGTGTAATAATTTTCTAAGATACATAATTCAGTCATACTTGATGTGGAACCAAACTGAAATAACACTTACTTAAAGAGACATGGGAATATAAGACTGTAGTGATTTTGGGTGCAGTCCTCCTTCTCAAAGATGTGGAAGAATAGAACTTCCATTCCTTCTAATAATGCTTTTTCTTCTGAAAAATTTCCATTTCTCAAGACTCATTGTTTCATTAAATTTAATAACAAATGAATGGATGCAATTACCAGTACAGTATTGAACATGGTTGGCAGTTTCAAAGTTGTAATTATTTTTTTTCCAGGTGATTTTCCCAAATTGTGTGAGAAAGTATAGGATATTTTATTAGTTTTAAGGCTTTGTGCATGTGTGGAACAAACCACAAAAACATCCATTAACACAAAATTTAAAAATCAAGTTCTGAATTCACCTATTGTTTGTGTAGGTCAAAACAAAACACAGTAAAAAAATTCTTACTCATATATCTCCTTGCACATAATGGAAGAGATATTTAAGCACCAGTTTGATGTGGAATTAACAAGTGATGCTACTTTCAGGACTGTGGCTTTAATAGTCTAGAAATACCCTAAAATACATAAGTATATTAAAATGTTACAGTTACTGTTAATTGGGCTTATAAAGTGAACAAAAAGCTGTGATTGCAGTGGGGTAAGGATATCAGTGTGTGTGTGTACATAGCCAACTTATGTTTTTGTAAATGTATAAGTAACCACAAAGAAGTTCTAGGGAGTTACTTACATCAGTATAAGTGGTATGTGAATCATTCTGTTAGGCTTGCATGTAGCTGAGATACTTCGGAAATAATTAACCCATTATTTTCAGGGAAAAGTTACTTGCCAAGTCCATCTTTTTTACCTTGCAAGTTTAGTGATGACACAGTAGTTCAGAACATGGGCAGTTAAGCAAGTTAGATTACAATGTGTTATTGCTGCTTGCAATAACAATGGGAAAATACAACCTGCTAACAAAGATGATTTCTGCCAATAAGACCTTTATTAGTTATGTCATATGTAGAGACATTGCATTTCAACCATGAGATTCAAATACTGGAATATTAAAATATCCAATAAAACTAAGTAGAATTTAAAAAATACAAATCTTATAAAAATATATGACTACATTCTTTAAATAATTAAATCAGACTAGTTAAAATAAGATCAATTAGAAAACTGTCCTCTTTCATTTACTACTTCAGCTAAAAAGGGGGCAACTTTGTTAGTTATCTCAGGAGAATGATCATTCAGTAGATATGGACCATAGACAATCTGTTTTTTGCTTTGAGAAGCAGAGGTAAATGGATGTTACATGGAATTGAATGAAGTTGACAATCCAGAAGAATATGCTGGATTGAGCCCACTGAATTTAAAGAACATGAACAGTGCCTCTCTAAAGCAGGAGTGCCCTGAAATGTTCCTGCCATGACTTTAGAGGGAAAGGCATTAGCCCTGGCAAGCATGTGATGTGAACCCTTCTACGATGTGAAGGGTTATCTAAAGTGTAAAAGTATTGTGCTATCTGACCATGATGGGTAACTAATTTCAGTGATCCAGTAGAGCATATGGTGGCTGTAAGGAAAAGAGTTTTTGATATTCTAAATAAAAAATCCTTTGTTTTAGCTGTTTGAATATATAGTCCTCATTTGAGGATTCAAATAATTCAGTGGAAAAGCCTAGGGATTTAATTTTGGTTTCTAAATTTGATAGCCAAGAAGTACTGAGTGGATCATTTTTAAAGTGCAATAAAAGAGAGTTAGCATTTGCTCTGAAGAAAATTTTCAGCCAAAACCTAAAAAAGATGAGCCAAGCTTTAGATTCCACAAAATGTTGGCCGAATTCAGCATACACTTTGGGACTCACAGTATTTTCCTTTTAAAAGGTGACCTGTACCCTCTCTATATCACTGTCAAATTCTTGTATCCAAAGGGCTGTTCAGTAAAGTACGGAGGACAAGATTTTTGCTTTAAATATTTTAGTGGCAGCCAGTACCATTTGATTTCCTTTTGCATTTAAAACATTGTGTTATTGGGGTGGTTGAACATTTGGCTGATCTAGTTATTTTGGCTTTGTGCTTTGTTCAGTGTAAATTATGCTGGAATGTAACTCCAAGGTAATTAAATTCCTTGACTTGTATAAGGGGATTGTTTTCACTTGTCCATTTTTGGAGATTCCATCTTTTGGAAAATACTAAAAAATTTGATTTAGAATAGTTGATGGTAAGACCATTTTTTTGCATTAGTCATAAAAAGCACAAAGGTATCTTAGGAGATCTACTCTAGTATATGAAAGAATGGTGGTATCAGCATAAAGCAATAGAGGGGTATCCCTACAGCCTAATTTTGGGAGATGGCCATCAACTTTTTTGAAAACAGAAGATAAGTCATTTAGAAATAAATTGAAGAGATGAGGGGCCAAGACGTATCCTTGTCTCACCCTGGTGGTAATTGGAATTTTAGAAGATAACTCTCCTTTATTTGAGAACTTCACTTGGCTATAATTGTCTGTATGGATTTTTTTAATGAGGAACAACAGCCATGGATCCATTTTCATTGCCCCAAGTTTTTCCCACAGAATTCCCCTTTGTAGTGAATCAAAGGCACTTTTAAAATCAATGAATGGCACATTTAGTTTTCTTGTACCCTGATTCATATATTTATTTGCTAAGAAAGAAGAAAGCAGTGGTCTATAGTGTATTTGCTTTCAGCAAATCCAATTTGTTCTTGTCCAATGATTGAGTTCATTAGGATCCAAGACTTAAGAAGATGTTGTAGATGTTTAGTGTAAAGTTTACCAATAATAGATAATAAACTGATAGGCCTGTAATTTTCTGGGAAGTTGGGATGTCCTTTTTAAAAATTGGAATCATAATGGAATTCAACTATGACTCAGGTATAATCCCAAAACGATCCACGAGAGTAAAAAGATTTGCCAGTGGACAAGATCACCAGTGAGGATATTGTCTCAATAACTCTGCAAGGATACTGTCTGGGCTGGGCAAAGATGATTTCCTACACCAACAGTGCTTTCATATTCTGGATTGCTACATAATCTTCGCATACATGGAAAATCAGGACAAAATGAAATTATACATTGTAATTTTTCTGTATAACCTATGTCCATGATGGCGAACCTATGGCACGGGTGCCCAAAGCGGCACTCAGAGCTGTCTCTGTGGGCACGCACACCGTCATCTCCCCCTCCCCCCCGCCCAGCCAGAGGCGGCTGCAAGCAAACGCGTTGGGAGTCACGCTGCACAGACTGGCTGTGCACAAGGCGCTCTGCCAGCTGGGGCTGAGCCTCAGGGAGGTCCTCTTAAGTCAACCTGATTTGCTGTAAGTACCATCTACCATGCCACAAGTACCCCCCTCCCCCCCACAACACTTGGGAGACTGGAGGCTGGCATGCTTTTCTTGGTGTGTAACTAAAACTTTGGGGGTAGGATTAAAAAGCAGCAGTCTGGGTGAGGGGCTTCCATTGGGAGGAGTGCGTCTGCCAAGAGCAGGGCAGGCGCAGTGGTGAGATTCAGGCGCTCGCTTCAGACCTAGTTTTGGGGAAGTAGTGTAGGTAACCCTGTTAAGCTCTGTTAAACCCCACTGATTTTCATGGGAAGAACCAAAGCACAATCCTTTACTTGGGAGTAAACTCAGTTGCTGGCAATGGGGTGTGCTTCTGAGTAAACCCTCCCAGGGTCATGATTCACCCATTCAAAGCGTTGCACGGTTGCTTCAAAGCAAAGCCACCGACTACCACTAAACTTACTCCCAAGTAGCACGCACCTTGGAGCCAACCGTTTTTTTCTAAACTAAAACCTCAGTATTCAGGTTAAATTGCTGTGTTGGCACTTTGCAATAAATAAGTGAGTTTTGGGTTGCAGTTTGGGCACTCAGTCTCGAAAAGGTTCGCCATCACTGACCTATGTTATTCCTACAGATTAATCAGAAGCTACATATGTAAAACAAGAAAGAAAATATATGTTGTACAGACAGTAAAATAATCCTGAATAGTTTCTGCCCTAGCAACCAACCCCAGCCCAAACAGGAAGGTTTTGTGCTGCTTTTAGAAAATATACCAGCCTAGGTGTTGGCAAACTCCCAGGACAAAGAAATCTGAGTAGCCACCAAGAATGCCTCATAGTGCCATCAAGGTGGGGTTTTTTTTAAGAACACCTTCCTAGCAGCCAGAAAGGAAACCATGTTGCCAATCCATATTGCTTAAATAAGTTGCACTTCCAGGAAATGGAAGCCAATAGCAGGGAATCTGATACTAGGACCATGCCATTTGTAGTTTCCATAGTTTTCAAAAGCCTTCATCACTTGCATTACAGTATTCAAGGCTAGAGGTCATAGCAGTATGAGCAGTCGTTCACTAGGCTAGATTCTGAAAGAGAAGATTATTTAAGAAAGTTCTTGCTCTTGCTGCCTGACACAAAGGTTCAAAATGCAAATATAGTCACTATGATAGACTGGATCAGTAATAGCACCCTTATGCTGTCATGGGAATGTGAGGGGGGGGGAGGAAATTTGGTGGTCAAGTGGGAGGAACAATTTTGATGGGGTATGGGGAATTGGGGAGGCTGGAGAGAAGAAACCCGAGATAAATGTTTACACTTCAGGATTGCCTTCGCTTTCCCTGCAACGGAAAAAGAAGGTCACATTTTGGGAGCATTCGCAAAATGTGGGGAATCACAAAAGTGAAAGTGTAGTGAGTGCTGCAAAAGGGAAAATGTGTTCATACCAAAAAAGTCCAATGGTGATATACGCTGAAAGCAAAGAGAACACATGTGCATAAATGGCCTATGTGAAATTAGTATAATTGATTCAATGTGCATTATTTTATCATTACTGACATTCATCTCATTTTCCCTGTTTTTGCCCATGCACACCCATTTGGAAGAGATTGTCAGCTTTCTTATCTTGGCTTGGAGCCTTCTAGTACTGGCATATAAATACTGAGTCCATCTCCAGATTTCTCCTATGACCTTTTGATCACTTTAAACAGCTGTCATTTCTTTCTCAGCGTACACTGCCAAGTTTTACACTATTGCCCATTTAGATGGCCACCCGAAGCATTTACACCATGGCCTTTTATGCATGCCCTACTTACCACACAGCTATTTGCTTCACTATGGGGATTTCCTGCAGTTTCCTGTTCTCACCCTGGATCCTCAGCCAAGGCAATCACACACACACACACACTTCTGTGTAGCTGCGGAATTGGAGGGGGAATGCAGGAGCTGGGAGTGAAATCCTAGGAAGCTCCTGTTGCAAGACCAACTGAAAAATTACAGAAGGTGGTGGCTGGCGGACTGGAAGAGAAAACCTGCCCTCCCCCCCCCCCTCCCGGCTTTGGTCTATACCATTAAAACAATCAATCAAAGCAGGCCTTCTGATCATTCTGAAGAGTGGAAAGAGCTAATGTGGTGTGGGCAGGAGGAAGGTAGGAACAAGTCAGAAAACCCAAAGGAAACTTAACTCATTGTGTTTCCTTGTGCTTTCTTTGTGAACTGGCAGGTCCCAGGAACAACCAGTTTTCTCAGATTTGCAGTGAGGTGAGGGGTAGAGAGGCGAGGAGTGTGTGTTAGTGAAAATCAAACTCACAGGGAATGCACGCTGAGAGTGAAGGAAACCAGACATGCCTAAACAACACATCATTCCTAAAGAATGAGGCCCCCTGAACAGGATGCTTCCCAGCTCCTGCTGTCTTTTCCCTCAGAAATCAACTGCCTGATGACATGTTAATAGAATCAGCAGAGGATTCCATTGTTATTCAAGGGGAGCCTGTGTTATATCTTGTTCAAAACTGTTGTTTAGCACTTCACTAGCTAAATATGAGCTGATGTACATCTTCTCAATGCATAGAGACTCCATGACTCTGCTTTTCTAGCTGGTGACTGTGTGCATGAAACATGTAGTATTTCTTAGAAAGATATTCTGGAAGTCCTAAACTTCCAAAAATCTAATCCTGAAATTAAACTTTTTTCTTATAGTATTGTATGACTTGAGGACTGTTTAGAAACTGTGGTTGATACAAAGCACTGCTTCCAGTACAATGCAAATGCTGCAGCCCACTGAAGTGGATTGTAGGGACTGAAGAGAACATTTCCTTTTCCTTGGGTAGGAAGTTTCCTGTAAGCAAGATTCTTTTATTCTCCTTACTGTTCTCACTGAGAAAGGACACAAAGCAAATAAGGAAAAACTGCAACTTTTTCAGTCTGAAGTCCACTCTCTGGGACATGAGATCTCTGAAGGCCAATATTCAATTTCTCCAAACAGGATTTTAGCTACCACTTCTGTTTGCATACCCTGAATTTCTGCCCGAGAGGCTTCTTGCATTTTCTTCAAACAGGGTGTTATTTCAGCCCATGCCCTGGGAATCCCTGATTATTTTAAGTCTTTCATTTACTCTGCCTACAATCAGTCCCAAGGTAACAAGCACAGACCTGTTGGCTATTTCTCAGTTTCCCTGAATCCTATAGCTCAGTACTTTTTGTGCAGCTATCTGAAATTCCTGTTCTTTTTTTCCAAGCTCAAAGTCATTTTTCTATGTTTATCTTCATGGGTTCACTGTGCAGGTACACATTGGGTCTGCGCATGTGGGCAGGCCAGTCACGGCATGTGTGCAAGCCAGCTTTTAGATGCTACCTAGCTGACTGGAAATGCATTCACTCCCCATCCCCCACAGCTGAAGATTTCCCACCTAAGGACACATGACAGAGGGGGAGGAATGCACTTTCCCTCAGTCCTTCCACCGTCACCATGGCTAAAACTATAAGAAGCAAGTATTTCAAAGAGCAGCCTGTTGGGGGGTTGGAGGGAGATTTGTGTGCCTTCTCTTTGAAGTTGGAGCAGGGGAAGAAAGAAAATGAGTGCTGAGGAGAGACAGAAAAAGAGAGTTAGGGTAGGTGACCAAAAAGAGAGAATGAAGACTGGGGTAGGATGGCATAAACATAAAGAATGGGGTAGGAAGAGATAGAGAGGGAGCTGTAATAAGTGGGTAGACAGAGAAGGCTGAGGATGGGAAAACAATGTGGCAAGTCACTTTGATCTCCATTGGAGAGAAAAGCAGGATATAAATAAATACTCATGGCAACCATGATGATGCTGTCTAAAGAACTGCTGTCTATAGCACCAGGTTGGAAATCTATCTGGCACAATTCCATGTGCAACCTCAGTGTTCCTATTTATACACCTGGCCTACAAACAAGGAATTTTGATGGATATTAATTAAAATGGAATTGAGCAGGAAAATAAATACTTTGCCATTTTCATTCTACCTGCTTCTTTTGAATAGCTTTGTTTCATGATTTTATATTTAGGAATGAGAGCTACATAAAAATTAATAGCAGACGATTTATTTAGTAGGTGTGAAACCATTTTTATATTAAGGTCAAGCAACTGTGTCATTTTTTTTTCATTTATTTTGGCGTCCAATGCCCTACTTTGGCTTTCTTGAGGTAACATTTATTTTCCACCCAGTAAAAAGTATGAACTTCACTCAATTGGCAGGATGTAGTGTAAAGTACACAAATGTGCTCATTGGTGGACTCTTGATGGTTTCTGGCAGTGCAAAAAAGTGATTTACTTTTGTGGAGTTGCGGTTTTGGTGTAAGAAATGGAGACCCATGAAGTTTCACAGAGAATTTCTTTTACAGTCACACTCTTTTACACTCTTGGCACATGCACATGCATATGACAGCCAGATTCTCTTTCCCTCTGTTGCTTACGCCTACATGTAGCAGCTGGTTCATTTGAACTCAGAGAATGGTGGGTAGACTTTGTGTATTGAATATGGCTGATAAATGTTGGACCTCCCTGCATATGGCAGTCATAAAAACCAGGGGTGATTTTATGTGACGTTCTGGTTATCCTTTTGTGTACTGGAGACTGGGAGAAGCAGAAATGTAGACAATAGACAGTAGCTGGAGACTGGTGAAACAAATGCTTACTCTGGTCTCTCATATCATCATCAAAGCTAAATTTCTGGAATTTGTTTGATCTAATTAGGAGGCATTTCCTGCCATGATCTCCTCTTCTAGTCTTGCTCTGGCTTCCATTTCCCATGATAGGTCGGACAGGTAGGAGGTTGAGCAATAAAAAGTCTATTGCAAGCATTACACAATGCACTATACTGGGTTTTTAATTTATTATATTGTTACTTATCCAGTATTCTTCTGCTGGTTGCAGGGTCCATGTCTTCTATTGTCAAACTCGGCAGCCCTGTTAACTAGTGTAATTTCCCAGAAGGAAAACCATGCTTAACCACAAGGAAATGGAACAGAAGATATAATTGGGGAAATTCAGCACAGAATAAATACAGAGGTAGTACTCAAATACCTGGTTGCTTTAAATGAATTCAAATGATATTCTTTCAAGCAAGCTAGTAAAATGTGGGCTATACAATATTACTGTTAGATGGATTTGTAATTGGTTGACTGTCTGAACTCAAAGTGTGCTTGCCAATGGCTCATTTTCATTCTGGAGGAAGTGACTAGTGAGTTGTCGCAGGGTTCTGTCCTGGGCCCATGCTATTCAATATTTTTTGTCAATGACTGGAATGATGAAATAGAAGGCATGCTAGTCAGATTTGCAGATGACACCAAATTAGGAGGGAGAGCTAATACCCCAGAGGATAGGGCCAGAATTTAAAATGACCTGGACAGATTGGAGAGGTGGGCCAAAACTAACAAAATGAATTTCAACAGAGATAAATATAAGGTACTTAGGCACAAAAATTTAAATGCACTTATACACTATGAGTGACTCTGAATTCACGGCAGTTAATGTGAAAGGGATCTAGGAGTCTGTGTAGACCTAACTAAAGTCAGCAGTGTGATGCGGCAACCAAGAAAGCCAATGCAGTTCTGAGCTGCATCAATAGGAGTACAGTGTCTAGATTGAGGGATGCATTAGTCAGTCCTCACCTGGAATACTGTGTCCAGTTCTGGGCACCACAATTCAAGAAGGATATTGACAAGCTGGAATGGGTCCAGAGGAGGGCAACGAAAATGGTAAAAGGTCTAGAACCCATGCCCTGCAAAGAGAGACTTAGGAAACTGGGTATGTTTAGTCTAGAGAAGAGAAGGTTAAGGAGTGACATGATAGGAGTGAAATGTTTCAATATTTGAAGGTATTTTGTGTTGGAGAGGAAGCAAGATTGTTTTCTGCTGCTCTGCAGAGTAGGACAAGGAGCAATGGATTGAAAGTACAGGAAAAGAGATTCCACCTAAACATTAGGAAGAACTTCCTGACAGTAAGGGCTGTTCAACAATGGAATACACTACCTGGGAGGGTGGTGGAGTCTCCTTCTTTGGAGATTTGTAAACAGATGCTGGATGGCCAGTCAGGAGTGCTTTGGTTGTGTATTCCTGCATGGCAGAGGTTGAACTTAATACCCTTGTGGTCTCTTCCAACTCCATGATTCTAGCTGAACTTAATACCCTTGTGGTCTCTTCCAACTCTATGATGCTTGCTTTGTTTGCAATATATGATATCCTTAAGGTCCTTTAAGAATCCTTACCATGTTACCTGGGGGTGTGTGTGTGTGTGTGTGTTACTGGTTAAACCTAGTTTAGACAGATGTTTAGTTGCTTGGACTTAAATGTCAGTACCCACTAGGTTATACAGCAGTGTTGTGTTGTGAATTGAACTGAAACAGAAAGTTTCTGTGATGATGTGTACCTTTAAGAGTTTGAGGTCATGGGTGGAGTTAAGAGAACTGGGAAAAGCAGTTAGCACTGGGGATGTTCAGACTGAGAGCTTCTGAGTAGCTGTTAACTATGCTCATAGTTCCTGTTGTTAACTGTTAATAAACTTGTTTAAACCACTGCCATCCATCAGGACAGTATCAGTGATTAATTATGACAATCTCCTTAAGAGATAAATGGGTCATTCTGACACTCATAATAGACTCACCAAAGCTGATCAAACTGTAAATCTAAACTCTAATATTTTGTCATTTATTGATTTGAGGTAAAATGGCAGTCTCATACAGAGTGACAGTGAAATTCCTCTCCAGCAGGGAATGCAACCAAAGTCTGTGGGCATACTGATTATTTTCCATTGGAAGTGACCATTACCAGTCACCAACCAGAAAAATGTGAACTTCAGCAACATATCAGTGAGTAGTAGTAGTAGGCATATTCAGATACTGTTTTGTCCTTTATGAAGAAATGATCAGAATAAGAATGCACTATATAAATGTAGTGCATTATATTTTACAGTCCCACCACAAATTGATGGGTGGAGTGAATGAGTAAATACACTTTCCTCCTCTCCATTGCCACAGAAAAATGTGGCATATCCTGTTTGCTAAAGTCAGGAAGGAAATGGCAAAGGGCTGAAGTGGTTAGCAGAAGTTATTTCATTTCTTCTTCATGAAGCTGGAAAAAGTGGAAGTTGTTAGATATAAAACTGGGTGCTGAGGCTTGTAATTTTGTGCAGGTGACTTTCAGTTTTAGTCAGGATCCAGCTTTCAAAAATTTTCTCCTGAAGTCAAAACCTGTCCCAGAGATAGCTACATTTGTAATAGGAGGACTTTTATGGAAATAAATGTTGTTGATAGTAAATTATATTCTTGAGGCTTTGCTTACCATGTCACCCTTTTTAAAGGAGTTTATTAATTGTTAACAATGTCCTTTGTGACCAGTTTATGTATATTTTCATGTTATCGTTGCTACAGTTTATTTTTTAAGTATTTGGATAACTCCCCCGCAATTTTCTGCATGTATTAAATCTGTTGGCTCAGTTATCTCCTTCAACAGTATGATGCCCCATCCATTCACACCTTTTCCATCAGTTTATCCAGTTCCTCTTACATATTTTTTTGTTTTTCTGTTTTGCATATAATATTTTAGAGGCCCAGAAGCAACAATCTTTTCTCTTAGGAGACAGAGGTAGTTTCAGATGCTGACCAATACTTAGCCTTTCAGTGCTTCAAGATTAATTCGAATCTTACATAAAACATTTCTGAGGGATTTGTTACAAAACTACACATGAACATTTTACAAACAGCAGCACATATTAGCCTTTGAAAATTTCCCAGTATGCTAAGAGTGGCATCTAGTGGCAGAATGCATTCACATTCTATGAACAAGAACTAGAGCTGTGTTAGTTTCTAGCAGGACTGTTCTTAAAGATTTCTTGATTGTGAATGAATAATTCACTTTGTGCTGATATAGGCTTTTGCATATTAATGATAAAAAAACTTTTAAAGTATTTCCATCATGGACTCCATATGGTATCCATTACCTTCTGTGCAAATGCAACAGAGCATCCAGTTCAGAAGAGTCTGCATACTTTCCCTTGTCCTCTCCCAAGGCGACCTAAGGGCATTCTCTAGCTTTATTTAAAGGTATTTCCAATATTTCTGTAGCAATGTAACAACTATAATAGATGGAATAAGCTACATTCCCAAAAGAGAACTGGCAACTTTAAACTGATTGATGTGGGTAGGGTAGAAGTAGAATCAGTAGTCTGATGCTGCCTTATGGTCATCCTGTCTCTGATAAAGTATTCCTGGCCTTCACCTCTCTGCACCTAGCACTCCAGTTTGCACTTGGCACTAATTTTTGGGAAGAGTGCAATAGACCTTTAAACTATACTTTTGAATTGATTGGTGAAAAAAAATCTTTGAGGGGGGAATTGGAATTTTTACTCCAAATTTTGATTGACACAGGAATGAACTCCTAGAGTACAAAGAAGGAAATCCCATAAATAAGGATGTGAGAGGTATAATTTTTGTCAGGTCTCCAGAAACTCCTTGTAAAACCTTTAGTAACATTTTTGACAATGTGTGTGCTTTCTTTAATCATCCCAAGGGAGAAGAATGCTTTGACACTGTAAGGAGATCTGGATAGCAACTGCATTTTCTTTTTATTTTACTAGTGTTCTGTAATATTATACCTGTGTATAGGTTGTTCTTAAATATCTGTCTTGTCTAGAATATATGTTTAGTTAATAAAACTTTAAAACATGAGCTCTGTGTTTTGGTAAAGTCTACAGACAGGTCAACACCTTTGTTCACAAACCTGCTGTACTTTTTAAAAGATGCTGAAACAGATAGAGATAAGGGTGAAGTGGTCCAAATCCTTTCACTCACACAAGCACATGTTTGTTTGTACATTCCAGTAAGGAAATACAAAGATTGAAGAGCAGCCTGAATCAATGCTGAGACCAGTCCAAGGGGGCAGCTAGCCTAGCAATCAGACCATACCAATATTGATGGGATCTACATGTCCCACAGAACTCTTGATGGTGACAATGACTAAAGTTTATCCAGAGATTTAAAAAAGGAGTTAGTTTCTTAATGGATCTAACTCATAGCAGCCTTAGAGTGCAGAGCTGAAACCCCAAGATGGTGGGGGAAGTGAGCAGCTGGGGGGTTAGGAGGGAGTATCTGTACAAGCAATTCCCATTTTTTTAAAAGCCCTCTGGCAGCATGAGGGTGGTGGTGGAGGAGAAATGGTGGCCACAAGAGGATCATGGCAGCAAAATAATGCTATTATGAGTAGGAGGTTCCAGAGTGCACATTTCCCCATATACATGGCATAAAACCTGCTTGAACTTTGATCTTTCAAAAAATATCCTGAAAGCAAGGCCCTTTCCGCAAAAACGCCGTCCCCAGGGAGCCGTTCGCACAGGGGGTGCAGCTGCTTTGCAGCTGTGCCGCCCTCACTCCGCCCGAGCAGCACGAAGCCGCCGTTTTCCTACCTCGCTTCCCGAGCAAGGTTTATGGAAAACGGCGGCTTCGAGCCACTGCCGTGTGTACGGCAGCGGCTTGAAGGCGCCCTCCCTCCCCCCTTTGCACCATCCACCTACTGTTTCTGTGGCCGTCCAGCGCATTGCCGAGGCCTGGGGACACGCCCCCTGCCCTGTGACACCGGAGCAGTCACGCAGGGCAGGGGAGCGTGTCCCCAGGCCTCGGCGATGTGCCGGATGGCCACAGAAACGGCAGGTTGACCGGGCGACGGCGCTCCGTAGCGCCGTCTTCCCGGCTGTTTCTGGGACCGTTCGTGCAAGTACCCCACAGATTAAGAACTCCAGCTCTACAGGAAATGGTTTGTTCTAAGAGATATCCCCATTCTAATTTATGTTGGTTGTCTTCAAATCCCAGGGGGATCCTTATTCTGACATCCACTAATCTAGGTATCAGAAGTATCAGCATGGAAGAAACAGTGGTTGTCACAGCAATAAAAACTTCCTACATTGTGGCGAGATGGTTCCTATTTCCTCACAACCATTGTTACTCAAGTTAGGAAATATTAAGTTCCTAAAATGCCTATTCAAATGGCTAAATTATCAAGGCCAAAAATTCCCTCCTCTTCCTCCTCCTAAATGCCAACAAATTTCCCCCTCCCAGTTTAGCAGTTTCCCATTCTAATAGTAGACACTGAATATTTGTAAAAAAAAATAATCCAATTTTATGGGCATGTAAACGAAAATACAAAGTTAATTCAGTAACACATTAACTCAATGTGTTTTTTAAAAATCACTAATTCTGGCTCAGGAAGTGTCTGTCTACCAGACAGTATGCAAGATTGGCACCTCTTCCTGGCATAGGACAATACAGAAACAATAGCTTTCAACTATAAAGCCAGGTGGAGGGATTTCCCATGCACAGATGCCACAGCTGAACCTAAACTCAAACCATCCCAGAGACAGATAATCAGGCTTCCTTCCAATACCTGAGCTGGGATATCCCTTCATCTCCTCATACCTGAGCCAAGCCATCAAGTTTGTACCTCTGGCGCCAATGTACTAGTAATGTGGAATATCAGGACTACATTTTTCAGCACCTCCTTCTCTTTACTGTGTTTTGGAAAACGGAACAGCTGTTCCCCAGCTCTGGGTTTACTTACCCTGTTAAAGCACCTGTTTGTGTGATCTGCAGACCACTGTGATTGTTGGAACCCATTAGCGTTAGTATGGAGGCTGCTAATGCTAGATGCCTTCAGCACACCCCTCCAGTTCTGGCTGCCCAGGCATATTGCTGTTTTATTTCCTCATTACAATGCCCATGACACTTTCCCTCAGCTCCTGTACTGTCATAATCATGCAACCAGTCAAGGCAGATAGGTGGCTACGTGCCAACATTCCACTAAATGCGCTGCAGCTTCACAATCTGTCCTTGGAGGTTTTCTTCTCATTAGCCAAGTTTCCAGAAGTAATGATATTCCTTTTAAATTCAGGTTTGGTGAGGTGAAAATAACAAAGGAGGTAATTCCCATTTCTGCACTTAATATAGGAGCATATTTGTAAATTGCACTAGAACATGCATTAAACAGAGAAGCTGAAAGTATAAAGAGGGTTACTGTTTGTCTTTTGGATGCATACTGATTTATCATCAAATGATTGCACCTATCTTTCAGTGCATAAAAGCAAAGGTGCTACCTGTCAGCATTTGATAGAAGCACTTTAGCTTAATGGTTCAAGTTTCCTTAGCAGCATTATCCCAAATTTGAAAAGCCATGTTTCCTTCTCATTATTTTCTCCCAACATTTTCCTAAGTATGAAAAGAAAACTTATTTCCAGACTACTTTCCTACAGAAAATACTAAAAAATCATGTGTTAGTAATCAGCGGATGACAATTTAAGAGAAATGATCATACAGACCCTGATGAGATTGATTTGTTCACTATATTGCTTAGTTTTAAATGGAAAGGAATATAAAGTATGGTCTTGAAGTATGTAGTTTGTCTCTTCTGGGTTTCATGAACAAATATTTATAAAGTCTAAATAAGAGATCAGATTTACGGTTGACACTTCTTTTCTGTAACTGATCTTCTGAGGGTCACATGTCACACACTGCAATATGATCAGCACCTGTGCAGAGATGGCCTTGGAACTTTCTCAAGTTTAAGACTAGCAAGTCTCCTGAATGCACATGCATGCTTTTATAGGTGCGGCAGCAGTAGAGGACAGATATAGAGGCGAGGGATGGTTCTACAATTGAACTAATGGCCACTTGAAGAATATCAGTTACAAATGGACTACCTCTCTTTTCTCATGGTAGTTTCTCTTGTGCTGATGGGAGCCTCATAAATTCACTTTCCTGAGCATACTATCCTCATAACCAATGGCAAACACTTTAGTTTCCTTGTTTGGAACACCATAACAAAGAAACAGTGTAGATTCCATGCAGTGGATATTAACCCTGTTCAGGTAAACTATGAAAGAAGATGACATACATAGTGCTCTCTATTATATCTAGTCGAAGAAACAAAAATGGGAGCACAATATCTTGAACCCACTAAAAGCCTGAAACAATCTTAAAGGTGAATAATGTGTCTCAAGACAAGTGTAACTGGAAGAAAACACTAAGATATCAGTGCACTCAGTTCAGTTGTTTGGTCAGTGGAAATAATTGCTATCAGAAAAACTGTCTTATGAATTAAAAGACTGCAAGATGCCAGAAGCTCAAAGCATTTCTTCATTAGTTGCAAAAATTCCAATGACAATCTCTAGGCAGGCATAAGATATCAACTGCAACAATGCAATGATTCCAAAGCTCTTTTAGAAACCAAGTCTTTGTGGATGTTCTAGACCAGTGGTGGCGAACTTATGACACTCCAGATGTTTATGGACTACAATTGGCCATGGTGGCAGGGGATGATGGGAATTGTAGTCCATGAACATCTGGAGTTCCATAGGTTCGCCACCACAGTGCTAGACCAATAAAGAGGCCAAGTATACCAAAGGGATAGCCTAAATGTATTATATAGGGTGAGTATGTTCTCCAAAACAAGATTAACCAGAGCTGTGGTGGCACTTTTGACTTACAATTCTGCTTTTCTCAAACAAAGCACAGCTATTTTAATTACATTGCCTTAAATCAGGTAATGTGCCTCATGTCTCAGTGAGAAAGGAAGACTATAAATGAATCAATGTGTTGATATGAGTGCCTTGTGGAATATCTTCTTACATTCAGCAGGGCCTTAGAAAGCTGATGTGAAATCAAATTGTACTACAATGCCATCCTAAATTGCACCCTTCTAAGGCCATTGGCTTCAATGGACCTATAAGGATATATTTATGCTTAGGAATAGAACTGTTAGTCACTGTATTGACTTGAGCATCCAAACTCTGGATGTACTGAGACACAAGCTTCATTCTCTCTGGGAAGTGAAAGGCCTTTTCTGAACGGAGCAGTAGTAGGGTGAATCAGAGCTGGCACAGCCATCAAGAGTAACCAAGATACAGTTGATGCAATCTAGTAGACTGATCATGTTGAAGACTAAAAAAGCTACTGGAAGCAGTGGAAGTATGCAATGCAGCATTCCTAATAACTCCCTAGTAACGCGTTCTTTAAAGAGCAAGGCATATCCCACTTTGGTGCTGAATCTTTGACATTTGTTAGGATTTTGCATACAAATCCATCTACACTGGGTTTAGAGATGTGCACTTGGGAGAAAAAAATTCAGCATCTTTTGGATTCAGATTTCAGGAATGGTTTTCATACCACTGTTCTGGATTATTATACCACTGTTATACCACTCTGGATTATTATACCACTGTCCTCAATACTGTTTTCCCCCCTGGAATTCTGAATTATTGGGGAGGCACTTTCCAGGGATCTGGAATGGTTGTTTTTCAAGCAAATTCACCAAAATTGCAGGAAACCTAATCTGGCCACTTCACTAAAGACCCCAGAAGATTCAGATAAACTGAATCAAGGGGTTCAAATTCTATATATCCCTTAGCTATCCTATTTGTCTCCATTGTTTCCTGCGGGAGGAGAAATACCACACTTTTGACAGAAGAAAGCAACCACTGGCCAAAATCCTCCAAAGGCAACAGAACCAAAGCCCAAAATAACTAACATCAAACTAAAGACTCATAAGAACATAAGAACAAGACAGCTGGATCTGACCAGAGTCCATCTAGTCCAGCTCTCTGCTACTCGCAGTGGCCCACCAGGTGCCTTTGGGAGCTCACATGCAGGATGTGAAAGCAATGGCCTTCTGCGGCTGTTGCTCCCAAGCACCTTGGACTGTTAAGGCATTTGCAATCCCAGATCAAAGAGGATCCAAGATTGGTAGCCATAAATCGACTTCTCCTCCATAAATCTGTCCAAGCCCCTTTTAAAGAAGCTATCCAGGTTAGTGGCCATCACCACCACCTCACTGTGGTAGCATATTCTGTAAACTTTACCAATCACACGTTGCGTGAAGAAGTAAGTTTCCTTTTTTATTAGTCCTAATTCTCTTCCCCCAGCATTTTCAATGCTTATGCCCCTGGTTCTAGTATTGTGAGAAAGAGAGAAAAATTTCTCTCTGTCAACATTTTCTACCCCATGCATAATTTTATAGACTTCAATCATATCTCCCCTCAGACGTCTCCTCTCCAAGCTAAAGAGTCCCAAACTCTGCAGCCTCTCCTCATAAGGAAGGTGCTCCAATCCTTCAATCATCCTCGTTGTCCTTCTCTGCACTTTTTCTATCTCTTCAATATCCTTTTTGAGATGTGGCAACCAGAACTGAACACAGTACTCCAAGTGCGGTCGCACCACGGCTTTATATAAGGGCATGACAATCTTTGCAGTTTTATTCTCCCAGCAGAACCACAGTCAATGTGGTAAACTGAACTCCTACCAATATTAAACCGGAGGGCCCAAGAGACAAGCACAAACCTGTTATAAATTAAACACCTTTTAGAAACAAAGGCTCATTCCGCACATGCAGAATAATGCACTTTCAAACTGCTTTCAGTGCTCTTTGAAGCTGTGCGGAAAAGCTAAATCCACTTGCAAACAGTTGTGAAAGTGGTTTGAAAACACATTATTTTGCATGTTCGGAAGGGGCCAAAGAAAAGAAAAAGCAGTTAATTCTAAAACAGGCCAAGAGAAGAGAATCCTGCAAACCGCTGCAAGCCTATTAAGCCCGTCTGGAAGCAGAATAAAACTAAAATAAAGGGTAACTAAAAGAATCAGAAAAACAAAGGCTCCCCCCATCCTCCTACACACGCACCCCACAACCTCGTAGGCTAAACTCTTCCATGTGAAGCCTGCTGGATGACACTGAGCTAGTCATAGCTCTGTCAGAATTTTATCAGCCTACATAGGGGAAGGCAATGGCAAATCATCTCTGAACCTCTCTTGCCTTCAAAACACTGCAAAGTCGCCATAAGTCAGCTGTGATTTGATAGCATGCGTTCACACAAACACACATTGATTTAAGCATATGCCGTGAATTCTATTTTAATCAGTGGAGCTTAAACTCCTTAATTTTGGCAGAGTCATGCTCACAGGATAGGGATTGACATTTAGTAGTCATGGACTGAGGACAAGTTGTGGAAATAATGTTTGGACTGTTTGGTTCACATTAAATGACCCATGTTCTAAAAACTGGAAATAGAACCTGGCAGTTTAACTGGCTGTAGCAGATGGATAAATGCCAGAAACTATGTCCTTCGCTCACAACCCGCTTCCTCTAACGGATTTAGCTGCTAACTTGCTACAAACTAGACTATAGGGTATGAATAAACAGGATTTCCCCCACAAATGGCAGTAAGTGAATGCACCATAAGGGAGGAAACAGCCATATGGAGAAACCCCTCCATACTGTCCACACCCAGTTTATCTCAGTACCCCGCACCCCCAAATATGTTATACTTACTTTTTTCTTTAACGTTAGCTTAATTTTTACAAGCTGTTTTGGAAACCAGATGAAAACTGAGAAACATATATTGAGTTGGAGCCCAGGGCAGTCTTCCATTGACATAGTAACTCCTATTCTATGAAAATGATGCTTCAATTTGTGGCTTGGAAGGTGATTTTTTTGTTATTCCCCCTCCCTTGGCATACCCTACCTTTCTCTCATACTTTGACTACTAGGAAATCAAGGAGACGGCTGACCAAAAAATTTTCAGTCTGAGAACATAACTCAGCTGATAGTAATAAGGATCCGACCCATAACAGCTCCCTGAAAAATCCCCATCTGAACTCCTACTATTTAATATACATAAATGACAGGGACTTAAGGAAACAGTGAAGTGGCAAAGTTTGATGGGGAAATTGCAAGCTGATTAAACAGTTACAAAAAGTTTTCTCACCACTGCAATCAGCAAGGGTCTTTTTTTTTTTTTGCAAAATAAATGAAATTTAAACTGGGCCAAGATGAAGTTCTATGGAATTAACAACAGAATTGTGGTATTGGGGGAACAAACCTAATCAGGTATACTCAAAAGAAAGTCCCAGTCAACCCTGGATGACCCAGGATACAGCTAGAAGACAAATGCTAAAAAGCACAATTCCACACAGTAGCAGGCACAAAAGAATTTATGAGAAAACTTTATTGACCATCTTAAAGGTTCAAATAGTTTTATGATCTTGGTCTCTCCTTCTTGCCTTTGTACAAGGCTAGCAGAGAAACATTCGCTACTTTGACGACCTTGAAACGAACTCCAGGAATGTCACCAACAGCATGACCCTTTCGACCAAAGCCAGCGACCAGAACCTCGTCGTTCTCCTGCAATTATACAATAAAATGCCACTTTATACAAATTCATGGTATGAATTAGTGAATACAAATAAATACTAAAGCTGAGCCTTGCTGACTGGAAGAAAAGTAAGACAAATATTCTACAATAAACAAACTTGGTTCTTGAAAAAAACTTCACTATTATCTGTGCACATTTATCTGTGTCACTCAACAACTATCACCAATTCTCAAATAACCCTACAGAAAGAAAGGTAGTCCCAAAGGTTGTGTGATGCTACCCTAGAAAACTCAAGTTATAAGCCTTGCATTAATGTTATCATGGGATCCAACTCACTGTATTCTGGGGTAACAGTGTAGAAATCACAAGTGTTACACTAACCAAATCAGTTCAATGAACTAAGGTTAACAGTTCTTTTAAACAAGATTTTTAAAGTGTTTTTCACAGGTTGAGAAAAAAACACAGTATGGCTCACACTTCTACTTGCTACCTGCTCCAGGGCTATCACTGAAAAGTTCTGGAGCAGGTCACCACTGTTCTAATTTTCCTGAAGGAAGAGATGCAGAGACGGAACTGCCACAGTGAATGGATTTGGCAATGCAAGTTCATGCAGGAAAAGGTAGTCCCTTGTAAGTTCAGGCTAAGTAAGGCTCTAAATCTAAACACTTTAAATTGAAACCCAAAACATACTGGCAGCCAGAGTTATATGTTTTAGACACTGAATGCCTTAGTCAACAATGTCACTTTCTAACTTGTAGTTTCCAAGGTGTCTTTAAGGACAGCCCCTTGAAAGTACTCAAGAAAGTACTCAAGTAATCCAGCCTTGAAGTTAAAGTAGAATGGAATTGTCTAAAAACAAGCGATCAATTTATGAACTGGGAGTAACGGGAAGAAGGTACTTCTGGCAACAATGCTGATCTGTCTCTCAATAAACAGGATCAAATCTTTTCACATGGGTGCTGTGTGGTTTCCGGGCTGACCAGAACCTCCAAGTGATTCCGGCCGTGAAAGCCTTCGACAATACATTGAACATCTTTTCACATGATCTGCCAGTGACAGAGCGATCCCATCCAAAGATGGCAATGTCTTCAAATTATCAACTTCTCTAACTTGCATAACCTCTACTTTAGTGGGGTTCAGTTACAGCTTGTTTCCCCTTATGCTCTTGACTATTTTCACTATGCTTCTCACGATCAAGGAAGACAGGGATGGTTTCTACATTCTTCAGAAATAGGGTCTGTACTTGAAGAAGTGAGCCCCTCAAATTGTGCAGACCCATTCCTGCATAGTCATACGCTGTTTGTCCAATGCTCACTATTCTAAAGTTGCAAAACACCACAGAGGTTCAAATCATAATTTATTATAACAGTTTTGTGTGTGTGTGTGTGTGTGTGTGTGTGTGTGTGTGTGTTTGTAGATAAGGTTTCAAGAACTTATTGTGGAATACAGTAAACCAGTTTCCACATCACATGCAGTTAGGAGAGATGCCATATCAACCTTCGTGCATCTGATGATTTGAGCTGTGTCATGACACCTGATATCACAATAAATTAGCTGATCCATAAGGCATTACAAGTCTTTGCTATTTCTGCTGCTGACAAAGCAATGAGATGGACTTGTACAAAACTGTTGTTCATGTACAACTACTCTGCAGAGCTGGAAAAGTTATTTACCTCAATGAAGTTCAAACAACCATCATTAGGAACAAAGGCTGTTATTTTCTTGCCGTTCTTGATGAGCTGGACTCTGACACACTTCCTGATGGCAGAATTTGGCTGCTTAGCCTCTACACCACTAAAATGGGAATAATGAAGACATACATATTTATTGTCAGAACAGAGATAGAAGGCTAAGAAATCAAATTCATTGAGGTTAGATGAAAGTAGGTACATTTTGCAGAAATACTGAACCTAACAAGAACTATAAGGTAGAATATCCATGTATAAGAAAATCTTAAATTTAATTTAGATTAAAAACTATTCAACAAACCAGCTGTGAAAAAAGTTCTGAAGCATTATTTAAGGTAACTGAACTCCTCAGTAGAGGTTATAACATGCCAACGACACTTTCAAGGTATATTAACATTATGTTTTATTTCCTTAAAGAAAAAAATTACATAATGTAAAAATAATTTTAAATGAAGAGACTGACTACATTAAATAGCCCCAGCCCAAATCCATTTCTTTCTTTCATTGGTTTACTCATTTTCTCGCACAAAAATTTACTACAGTTGCCCTGAGTCGGACAATAGTCAGAAAAGGATGGGATATAAATATAATAAAATTACACCAAAATATCCAGAAAGCTAGTATAATATTAAGCTGGGGGCTGATATTTTCTATTGCTAGCACTGATAAGCTTTCCTAAGTATTAGGTGCCAGAATGTATTTGTAACAATGTATTTGTGATCACACACTTAAGATGCATTTAACTCCAGTTCAACTGTACAGTGCAACCAGGCTTTCAGTCAAAAGTAATACCATGAAGAATTATTAAATGAAACTCACACTTTTTCTAGGACAATTCCTTTGGCATGGGAAGCTCCCCCAAAGGGGTTGGCCTTCAGAGCAGTGCCCAGGTGGGCCTTTTTATACTGCTTGTCATGCCACTTCTGATCCCGGCGGTGACTGCGCAGTTTCCTGGCAGTACGAAGTCCACGACACTTACCTAAGAACCAGAGCATTAGAAAATATTAAGATAGCAGAAAATAAATTAGTAGCATTTACACGACTCAATCCAACCAACCCAACTCTCTTTCATGAGGTATGAAAAGATTCACAGACCCAATATGCTAACAATTGTGTTGTCACTTCCTGAAATGCCTTTAGACCCAGACTCAGTTGCTCCAACAGAACTACAGCTACACCACTGACAGCAGGTGAAAAAGGAAAGCAACACTGGTGCATTACAAACAGAAAAGGATATAGTTAACAGCTTCCTCTGGGGGACAAATAGAACTTTCCCCATTAAGTTCAAAATCTACCATTGTATCTCCATAGTATTTTAATGTAATGTTATACCTGCCAGGGGATGGGGCCTCAAAGAGTCTGCACAGATGGCTTATGTGGAGTATAAGATTTACAATTCTCTACTTCCTTTGGTGAAGTGGAATGATTGGTTTATTCTTGTAGTGCAGTGTCTAGTGTGCTGGATTAAGACCTGGGGTTCAGGCTCATGGTGCCTTTGAACTAGTCACTCTCTGCTAGGAACCCCAAATACCCTCTTCCAGTAAGAGGGATTCCATCGATCCTTCCTACATTCCCACGATCCTTCCTACATTCCCACAAATGAGCAGCAGGAGGAAACAGAAAGGCAGAAAAGGCATCCTGTGGCTTCATTTCCACATCTTCACATGACTGGACCAACAACCAGCTAGTAACCCTAGCTCATTTTGAGCCTGACATATCTCACAGGATTAGTATGAGGATAAAATTGGGGAGAAGAGGAAGGTATGATCACCAGTCAGAGATTTTTGAAAAAAGACACAAAATGCAAACTGTAATTGAAAATCAGCTGTCTCTGCGACTTCTTGAGATGATGAGACACCTCATGCCTTCTCTTTATCCAAAAGCAAGCCATATCAAACGGGATAATGGAAGGCAAAAATGCAGACACATCGCCCTTCAACTGCTGGACTGCCACCACGAGGTCATTAAAACATCGTCCTAATAGCCTGCCTGCACGTGTCTTGAAAGGAGAATTTTTGGAGGCGGGTGGGACACACAACAGAAGTCACAGTCCCCAGACGCAGGTTTTCGCCTTCACTGCTCTCTTTCCTCAGGGTATCCACGAAGAAGACCCCTGATGCCCCTTCATCACACCCAGGCCTGCCTCCAAGGAAGCTGCCCGCGTGGCTTCCTCCTCCAGAGATCGAGAAACGCCAGTTATCAGGAAAGGAAGAGCACGAGGCGTGTTCAGATCCACGAGCCACCCTTCTCACACAGCAGTGGCCGTGAGGGTCTCCGTTCTTCCCCACAACGGGCCCTCCTTAGTCACCCACTCACCCATGCCGCCCAACGCCGATCCCGAGGAGAAGAGAAAGGCCCACAATCCACGGCGGCACACTCTCCCCGCTCCAAGGACCTCGAGAAAGGCTGTCTAACCTAATGCCTAGTCAGAGAAGCATTACCCATCATGCATCACAAAATAGGATTTTTTTTCTTTGTTAGAGACTCGGGGGATACGGGTTGTGCGATGCATTGTGGGAGTAGTAGTCTACAGCTTGCCCAGTCTATAGGCGGAAGACACCTTGGCTACATCTTGGCTCTCCATGAACTGTGTCTGTATGTCGCGTGCCGTCAAGTCGCTAAGTTTTGACTCATGGCGGCTCTTGGTTTCCATATCCTCCTAAACGTCCTTGCTCAGGTCAGGGCGGTCAACACATCTCATGTTGGGGCTTCCTCTTTTCCTACATGCAAAAGAAATTCCTATCCAAGGTGTATATAGTCAAGCCACAGAGATAGGAAAGCGGTTTTTTTTAAAAAAAAAAATGCCCGGAAGTCTTTGCAGTCCTCATTGGCACTTTCAGCATTAGATGGAGCTGGATGCCGATTGAATTCCCAGTACTAAGGCAGTTCAATCCCCCCTCCCGCCATCTTCATCAAAGATAAAATGTCTATTTAGAGAAGCACTGCCAATAGCGTTTCTGAAAGGAAAACCGGCAGTTCAGGCTCTGTACAGCTCTCGTGCCTCCACCCCCTGCCCCAAATATGTGAGATGGCCACATTATCCCACGTGTATGACACATAGCGAGCCCCTCTGCTTCGCTCAGCCGACTTGGTGGAACTGTTATGAGTCAGGCGCGAAGGTGGTTGTCCTGCGGAGGTCCTCACTGAAGCGTCGCGGGGACTTGTGGATTCTCCTCTATTACATTCTTGGCATCATGGGTGAGTGAGAGGAGTCTGTCTGATAGTTTGCCAAAGGTGGACGAGGGTGGCAGAGGCTTGAGATCGGAAATTAGGCTTTTTCACTTCTGCAAGGGGTAGATTCCTACCTTGGATGTGGTTTTAAAAGATTCAAGGGCGTATCTACAGAAAATAGTGCCCAGGGCAAGCTGTCAAACTGCAACACCCCTGGCTCCCCGGACCTCTTGCGATCTGGATGCTGTTCCCCTATTGATACAGCCCAATGTCGCATTAGCCCTTTTGAGGCTTCATCACACTGACTGCTCATGTTTAACTTACTGTCCGCCCCCATGATCTTGTTCTCACACAGTGCTACTCAGTGGTGTATCCTTCATCCAGACAAAGGGGGGGGGGGAGAGAAAAAACGGGGGAAAGGAAGAGAAAGGGGGAAGGGAAATGGGGGAAAGTGAGAGGAAGAGAAAAAAAGCCTCTGGTTGCTTTAAAATTAACTTACTTTCAGGCAAGTGATGCTGTGGCCAGGGAGGAGGCTGGGGGTAGTGACTGGCCAGGGAAAGTGTCCTCTCTGACCTTGTCTCCACCCTCAGTCTCTTCCCAGCTGCAGTGCTGCTCACCTGAAAATAAGATAATCTTAATTTTAAAGCAATGAGAGGTGGGGTTTTTTTTGGATGGAGCGGGATGTGAACCACCTCCTGCCCCCACCATTTCCACTGCCACTATAAAAGACTCTTGTTGCTTTAAAATTAACATTAACTTATTTCCAGGTGGAGAGACTGGGCTAAATCAATAGGGGTGGAGTCTCTTCCTGCAACCCCCCCCCCCCCGGAACACTGAGGCTTAAGCCTCCCCCTCCCTCCTATGCATCCAAAAAGTACCAGGGAGAAATTCTAGATTCAGCCAATGTGGTATTATGTATGATTGTAACAAAGAAAGAGATGAATGTGATGAACACATTTTGAGGTCCATTTTGTTATTCTTATGGTGTCTGGGCCTTGACCTGGATAGCCCACACTAGTCTGATCTTGTCAGATCTCAGAAGCTAAGTTGAATTTGACCCTGGCAAATATTTGGATGGGAGACCTCCAAGGAATGCCAGGTTGTGATGGGAAGGCAGGAAGTGACAACCCTTCTCTGAATGTCTCTTACCTTGAAAACTTTACGGGGTCATTATTGAATTGATGGCAAAAAAGAGATATTGTTGGACCCCTGTTTTATTGCACCAGTGAAACTGCTCTGTTGGCTGGTTGTGTTGTAGCTGCATCTTGTATTTGCAATGTGGTTGTGATTATTGTAGCTAGCAGAACAGGGAAACTGCTTCTCCATATAAAGCATGAAGTGGTACACTTTATTTCATTACCTTGGCCTGCTCCTGCTTTGCTTTCCTGATTGGCTCTCTATTTGCCTTCCAGGTAAGTGTCGTGGGCTTCGTACTGCCAGGAAGCTGCGCAGTCACCGCCGGGATCAGAAGTGGCATGATAAGCAGTATAAGAAGGCTCACCTGGGTACTGCTCTGAAGGCCAACCCCTTTGGAGGAGCTTCCCATGCCAAAGGAATTGTCCTGGAAAAAGTGTGAGTGAAGCTTTGACAATGAAAAGTGAGGCGGGGCTGTGAATTTTTTTACTTTTTGCCAATAATAGAAGGGCCTTGGGACATCTTAGAACAGCATATTTATGCCCTGTTATTTTTATTATATGTTTATCTTTTCTCACATCCACTTAGCTTAGCACATGTCTGGTTCCAAGCCTCTGTAGAATTAGGTCCTTCTAATCTCTTTGATATTTTGTTTAGATATATTGGGTGAATTGCCACATATATAATGCACAGATTATAATGCTGCAACCCAATTCTATTTATGTTTACTTGTACATTATTCCAGTTGAATTCAGTGGGATTTATTTAAAAAATGCGGCTGCACAAATTACAGATGGTAACTAATTGTTGAATTGAGCCCCCCTTTAACATTTCTGAAATTGCAAAGCTTCTAGAGCTAGTAAGAATGCTCTGTCTCTTTCTAGAGAGTTATTGTGTTGCACTGGAGTTTGTAAAAATTGTAATTTCACCATACTGGCTACAGAACCATCTTTTAACCTAGTCTTCAACCATTTTTTAAACAAGTTAAAAAGGGGGTGTTGGTAAACACCAGAAGTAGTTATTCATTGTAATGTCTTTCAAATTTAATTTACATAATTTACCTTAATTCAAAGTAAACAATTTTTGATTTGTTTTACCCTATATAAAATTAAGGCCTGCAGCAAAATTGCATTGAATTTGCAATACCTCTGAGCAAGAATCCATGGATTTGATCTGTTAATTTACTTAAACCTGGATTATAAAGAGTGCTCTGTTTGGAGGTATTTTGTGTTAAAGCCTTTAGATTTCATTTTAGTCTTAAGGCAAATTTAAGTCTCAGCTGTGATCTTGATCTTGAATAGGAATAATTGTGTTTTTCATTACTAAATTCAGTTTGTAGAAATATTTGTCATAACAGCATCTCTCTTGTTACATTGTATGTTTTAGTGGTGTGGAGGCCAAGCAGCCAAATTCAGCCATCAGGAAGTGTGTCAGAGTCCAGCTCATCAAGAATGGCAAGAAAATAACAGCCTTTGTTCCTAATGATGGTTGTTTGAACTTCATTGAGGTATTTGCATTTGTGGAACTATTGAGAATAGCATTAGTTGACATATAGTACTGTAAGTTTTATTGAGGGAAAGTGATATCCTTGGTTGTATAATTGTTGTGATTAAGCATTTCTTGTTGTGTTTTTTTATGCTATAGGAAAATGATGAAGTCCTAGTAGCTGGTTTTGGTCGGAAGGGTCATGCTGTTGGTGACATCCCAGGAGTTCGCTTCAAAGTTGTCAAAGTCGCCAATGTTTCTCTTTTAGCTTTGTACAAAGGCAAGAAAGAGAGACCACGATCATAATTCCTGTGATGCTGCTTTGATCTGTAATAAACATCTTGGTTTAACAGAGGACTTCTGCAGACTGTTTTATAATTGTGTAGATTTTTATAACATCGAGAATTATCCTGGAAAGAACTGATTGTTTTGACCAAATTGAGTTACATGAATCTTCTGAATGAATTCTGACATCCTGAATACAAACTTGTTCAGTCTCAAGTAATCTCAGTGAATTCACTGGAGCGTACTTACTAGTATTTATGTACAGTGTTGCAGTCTAACCGTAAAATCCTGTGCTAACTCTTTTTAGGATTAGAGTATAAGTTGCAAAAGACTGTTTCTTAACAAAAGAGCCCTTCAAGGATGAGGCGGCCTATAAGTCTAATTAATTAGTTAATTAATTAATTAATTAATTAATTAGTTAATTAATTAATAAAACTGCCAACAAAATCAAATCAAAAAATATTAATAGGCGTTAAAGAAATGTTAAACTGGAGTATATTGAAAAGATTTACATAGCATTTTATTAGTTTAATGTGTTTAATTATGTAACTGAA
This sequence comes from Sphaerodactylus townsendi, assembly GCF_021028975.2. Taxonomy (NCBI): domain Eukaryota; kingdom Metazoa; phylum Chordata; class Lepidosauria; order Squamata; family Sphaerodactylidae; genus Sphaerodactylus; species Sphaerodactylus townsendi. Next base: position 39,727,535 of record NC_059431.1, read on the forward strand.
AGGGTGGAAGTATTTCTGCTGTGGGAAAATGCTGGAAGATTTAAGCCAATATATTTGCTCACATGTGATTCTTGCTGCTGTCTTAGAGGCTTCGTGTGATGGGTTCCAATTGAGTAGTTTAAAGTGTGATCTTGAGTATCTTATCTCAGAAACTAGTTCTGTTAAAACCTGTAAGATTTGATATGGGATTCAGCTAGGTGAGTAATTCCTGACTGAAGTAATATATGAAGATTTTCTGTAAATTTTTAATTAAAATTGACATGCTGAATTTATAATTTTAGAGAAGTTGGGGCTAAAAGCAATCTAATTAGATAAATAGGTTTATTCAGTCAGACAGTCTAATCCAGCTTCAGAGGATATTTGTAACAGTAATTAAGTATTCTGATCTATCTTTGTCCTGGTTCTTGGAAGTATCCTCCATGTATTACAGCATTGTTTGGACAACATTAACCACTTTCAGGTACCACTCCTACCCTGCATCAGTAAATGGCTAAATGGGCAGAATATTTGTGATACAATATGTCAATTTTTGAATATGATCCTCTTTATAGACTAACAAGTATCTTATGCAACTGCAAAGTTTGGACATCATTAGTAACACCTGTGCAAGGCCATGTTCCAGAAAACCACTGGTAAATCAAAATACATTGTTCTCAATCTCCTGAACCAAATAGCATTTATTTATTTAGCAGATTTCTGTGTTCTTTCTTCATGGAACCATGCCTAAGGGCAGTTATAAAATAAAGCATAAAAGACAACATTAACAAACCTTAAAATCTGCCACTAAAAACCCAGCTGCAGCATAAAAATATAGATCATTGAGCAGCTAAAAAAGCGGTTTTCAGATTAAAGCACACTGAAATGGTTTTGAAAGATGGCTTAGTTAAAAGTCTGAATGAACAGCAGTGTTGGACCAAGGAAACTAACTGATCCCAGTGAGAGATTTCCATATTCAAAGCTTTTTTCACTTATATGCGTTCTTGAGGACCTAATCACGCTTACGAATTGTCCATGTAGAAAGTGATAGATTTTGCTGATGTAATCATTCCATGATTGTAAATGTAGGGTGCATATAATCACTGAGTTCAGCTGGTAATTCTGGATTCATCAACATATAATCATCCTGGTTGATTTGAGGTTTGCTGGATGGGGCTTCATGTTCAGATCTTTTGCTAAATACACAATGTGAGGGGCAAAGGTGAAATTGGCTGCTGAATTAGAAAAATTTGCTTAATTAATCTCTGCTTTCTGCATTTATTTAGACTGCAGATCTCTAAAGCTTCCAAAATAGTTTTCTGCCAGGAAGAAATAAGAAACAACAATTTGGAACACAGGGAAAACTTCTTTGTTATCTTCCCTGTGTTTCTCCCCTACTCTTCACCACTATATTAATGCTGTTAGACTAGCCTGATGTCAGATCTCAGAAGCTAAGCAAGGTTGGCACTGGTTAGTATTTGGTTGGGCAAACTCCAAGGAATACCAGGGTCATGATGCTGAAGCAAGCAATGGTAAACCACCTTTAAATGTCTCTTGTCTTGAAAACCCTACTGGGTTGCCTTAAGTCTGACTTGATGGCTAAAAGAAATTTTTAAAAGGCCCCAGATGAAAACTCCATCAGGAAAATAGAAGTTTCCTGACTTTCCCTGACCACTCTCCCTGCTCCTGGCAGGTAGTAACTCTTACCTTCCCGTAGACTTTAATTTTTATGATACAGCCTAGACTATTAGACTGCAATCCCAAAGAGTCAACTGGGGAATGATAGTGCAAAGACTTGGATGTAAAGTCTTCCAGTATCTGACAGGGAAGATTTGGGGGGATCCAGAGATGAGATGGGACCATTTAAGGCTTTGTGTAACTCTGGTGAAACCGGGCAATAGACTCATGGAAATGAATTTGCAGTGAAATAGCAATGTGATGGTTTTGTAGTAAATTATTTATTACAGGTCATCTCTGACCCAATGGAGTCCCTCCAATTTATAGAGTAGATAAATTTAGGCCATGTTGTGCTGATAACAACATTGTAGCCTAAATTTATCTGCACAATTCTTTGATAAGATGGATACATTATTAGATCTTGCTTTCTGAAAAAAAATGCAAGCGTATAAGAAATCTTGGGGCAGAGAAATGCCAAGGCAGCTATTTCCAAACTGCTTACTGTAGTATAGTGCAACTGACTTTGGTAGGAGTTCAAGGAGATTATTTAAAAAAGAGTGGATTGATGGTTGTAGTCAGGAAATATTTTTGTGGAAAGTTTTAGGGTTGCAGCTGGTAACATTTTGTAAGTTTAAACAAATGTTTTAATTATAAATCTTTGGATTATAAAATGGAAATAGTCAATATACATTAAATTTTATGATAGGGGTTATTAGAAAAGAGACTGAAAATGAAATAGTCAGGATCACTATACCCACTAACTTCTATAATGACCTCAGCTGAATTTGAAATGCTGTATATAATTCTGATCACTGTAATTGAAAAAGAACTAAAAATGATACGGCAAAGGTAACCAAAAATATCAGAGTACTGAAGCACCTTTCCTAAAAGGAAAGGCTTAATGGGTTTGTGACTTTTCTGTTTAGAAAAAAATGGGGAACCTGTGAGGGCTTCATCCTCTTTACCTTCCTTGAAAGCTCCAATAGGCTGTCTTCCTTTCCTACTTCATTCTATCCTTCACATTCCCCAGTCAACCTACCTTTGTGTTCAGCTTTTCCTCCCCTGGGCAGCCTCTTCCTGGGAAATGTCTGATGAAGATGCTTGGAGGCATACACTTGAATGGTAGGACATTTGCAAGGACTTGCAGGGGGACCTCACTTTCCCCTCAGACCATCTTCATACTGTTTCCTCTTTCTCTCTTCCTGGCAGCCTACATATCATCTCCCCTTTTCCTGCTTCCTCCTTCCTACTGACCAACCTACTTACCACATTTACACCCCATTTTTCTCCACAGTGGGGACTCAGAACAGCGTACATTGTTGCCCTCTCTATTTTATCATCACAACAGTTCTGTGTGATTGGTTAGGCTGAAAGTATGTGACTGGACTTAGGTCATCCATAATCACCTGGAAAATTTGAATCTGAATCTCCCAGATCCTAGTCTGAAACTCTAGCCACTATACCACACTGACATTCAGGTGGTGGCTGCTTTTGAACAGTAGCAAGCTGCCAGTCATATATGTGTCATGGAAGTTATGTGGTAGCCAGCCATCAGGTGCTGCTGGCCCCAAATGAGTCCTCAAAAACTAAAACAGACCATGAAGGGTACAGCTGCCTTCCCCTGCCTTTTGCTGAAATCAAGATTTGAACTCTGTTAGTACTGTGACACATTGCTCTTGTGTTTGCTTGTAGAAAAGTAGTGGCCACAAAGAACATTTGTTTTTAAAGTTACAAATGCTGCTTCTTTTGTGTAACCCCTTATTGGAACTTTTTGGGGTAGATTTCAGATTTTTCTGCCAACCTGAGGTTTTCTCTAGTTTGTAGAAAAATCCTTCTGGTCTGCTCATGTCCAGTCTCTGAATTTAAATCATGTTGAGAATTAGATATATTGATAGTGGAATGAGGGATATGCATGGTCTGCAGACAAAGAGAACACTTTGTTCCTCTCAAAATACTAGAACTAGGGCACCCAGTAAAGTTGATGGCAGTCAGTACAGGATCAACAAAAGAAAGAACGTCATACAATACATAACTAACTTGTGGAACTCACAGTCTCAGGGTATAATGATAGTTACAGGCATAGGAGCCTTTAAAGATGGATTGTACAAAGTTACTTAAAATATTTATATGCCCACTTTTCTTAACATCTCAGGACCCAGTTTGGGTAACAGTAGAATATTGAGAGCCTAAAGGGTTAATGGAGACTACCCTGATTGGCTAGCAAGAACTGCTGGGTATTCTTAACTGGAAGGCAGTCGGTGTGGAGGGATAAACTGTGGAGAATGCCAGAGGGGGTAATGCTGATATACAGGCTGAAGGCCAGTTCTGTGAGAGAGTAAGGGTCAATGGCAGATTTCTGTGAAGAAATCTGCTTCAAGGTCCTGTAGGTAACCTTTACACAGAAACCCTAATTAATCACACTGATGACTTGGTTTAGTTCAATGGTGGGATCCAAAAATTTTAATAACAGGTTCCGATGGTGGTGGGATTAAAACAGTGGTGTCGCCGCACACACACACCTCCAGTCCCTATTGGGCAGGGAGGTTGCTTTAGTAACCCCTTCTCGGCACTCAGAAAAAATTAGTAACCACTTCTAGAGAAGTGGTGAGAACTGGTTGGATCCCACCTCTGGTTTAGTTTCTCTGAGGAGAACTCACCCAGATATGGGGCAATGAAGCTCCTGAGGATGGTGGAAGTATAAATAGAAAAAGGATTAGGTTTCCTGGAGGAAAACCACAAGTCCTTCTCTGGTAAGCACTGTGTGAAACAGACATCTCAGATAAAGGAGATAGTCTAGGAGTTAGGGGTTTAGGACCTGTGTCACTTACACTTAAGTGAGGAATTAAGTCTTGTCAGCACTGGAATTAGAGATTTCCAAACAGTGAAAGAAAACCTCCTGAGAATTTTTCTAAGTGACTGTAACAAACCTGAAGGCACCAGAGTCCGTGACTAGTGCTACCCTTGTAACAGCAATTTAAAGACATTAAAGTATCAAACAAATATCTTCTCTGAACCAACTTCTTGTATATAATTATTAATGTGATTTTTGGCTCAAAACCCTTCCTGATTCACTTCAGTTTCCTTGTAAATAAATAAACATCTAAATCTTTGTTTGAACTCTGCTTGCCTTTGGTTCCAATTTAATGTTACTCTGACTGATAGGAATAGATTACAGAGCTACCCATCTTCCTAAATGTAAAGTGCCGGGTGTGTGGGTAATCTATCATATATATGACTCCGTCTGGCAACCCTTAAGAGTCCTTGGTGGTCGTTGGTGGTTACCCAGGCACTCTTGAAGAGCAAGGGGAAGAGTATGTCATCAAGCGAAGGCCTGGGGCTGCTGAGGGGTTCTTCTGACCTGGGCATCTAGTTGGAAGAGACAGGGAAGGGCTTGTGAATCCATTTTGTCCCCAGTCACTACTGATGCTTAGAGTTTTGGATCCCCTATTTGCTTTTATTAATAAAATTCCTATCCTCCAAAATCCTGTCTATTAGCAAAGCAGGAGACCAATAAATGATCAAAGAAAAAGTTGTATGTGCGAATGTAACCTCAGCTTGTGAGTTCTGTGGGGCAGTACTTGGAATGAGTTGCAACAACAATTTTTAAACAACAATATGGTTTATTTCTCTTTACAATTAACATTAAACATCAACATTTAACGTTACAATTCAAGGTCCTGTTCAGGTTGCATTTCAAGTCCTTCTATTTACAGTCTACTGATATTGCCAAGTCCAAATTCTTCTTTGCTGGTGGTTGGTTTTGAAGACTCCAAGGGCTTGATGAACAGGTTGCAACATGATGAAGGTTTCCAGGAGAACTCTCACCCATTACAACCACACAAGAAAACCCTGAAACAATAAACTCCAACATTTACAACACAGCAAAACAACAACTACCTTCCCAGTAGTTCCCAACAATATTGCAAATTACCTTAACAAGGTGTTAAGGGCTTATAGAAATCAAGGTCCGAGTCTGGTACCCTTGTCTTCTCCAAAGAGCTCTGAGTTCTGCAGCATTCTGCTTCCCTTCAGACTCCACCCCTTTCTGGGTCAACCCATTCTGGGCATGGGGGTTACATTCTCCCCCACTAAAATTCTGTCGTCCCGACAGTAATTACAATGCAACTCTTGAAATCATTGCACAATGATTTCCCCAGAGATTCCTGTACTTGGAGGAACCACATTTGGTGCATCTGAATGCAGAACATTGTCTTTCCCTTGCAAGGGTTTCCAACTGTTCCAAACTTAGCTGCACTGGAAGTTTGCAAAACTTTCCAGCAAATGTTGCTATTCAACCAATTAGTTTGCAGAAGGGATGGGGGGTTGCAACTGGAATCCCTTCCTTCATGCAACTGCCAAACAGAATCATGTGCTTCACATTCACATAGCAACATCTCTTGAACTTACATCACATAACAAAACAGTTATATGGGGATCAAACCCCAACTTGCTGCACATTTCCATTGCAAGCAATTTATATTTGCAATCTCACTTCCAAGCCCCACGTTGGGCGCCATTTGTAACCTCAGCTTGTGAGTTCTGTGGGGCAGTACTTGGAATGAGTTGCAACAACAATTTTTAAACAACAATATGGTTTACTTCTCTTTACAATTAACATTAAACATCAACATTTAACGTTACAATTCAAGGTCCTGTTCAGGTTGCATTTCAAGTCCTTCTATTTACAGCCTACTGATATTGCCAAGTCCAAATTCTTCTTTGCTGGTGGTTGGTTTTGAAGACTCCAAGGGCTTGATGAACAGGTTGCAACATGATGAAGGTTTCCAGGAGAACTCTCACCCATTACAACCACACAAGAAAACCCTGAAACAATAAACTCCAACATTTACAACACAGCAAAACAACAACTACCTTCCCAGTAGTTCCCAACAATATTGCAAATTACCTTAACAAGGTGTTAAGGGCTTATAGAAATCAAGGTCCGAGTCTGGTACCCTTGTCTTCTCCAAAGAGCTCTGAGTTCTGCAGCATTCTGCTTCCCTTCAGACTCCACCCCTTTCTGGGTCAACCCATTCTGGGCCAACCCATTCTGGGCATGGGGGTTACACGAACATCTGCTGTGAATCTACAAGTCTCTCCCTTTTTGCTCACTAAAATATTCACAAATGGGAGGGATTTTTTTAAAAGAAATATTTTCATTTCTAGTATTTTGGATTTTCCTTGAAAACATTATCCTTAGGGCATATATGGCATCAACACTCACCAGGATTTCTTTTTGGACCCAAACCTTTAAACAGGCAAAGGGCAGAAAAGATGGGGGTAGCTTGTGACCATATGCCAAATTCTCCACCCTCAATATTTTTGGATATAAAAAGATCCTCCTCATCTGATACTAGGGGGTAAAGACTTCCAGGACTTGAAAACATTTCATTTTTCAGATGCTTAATTTCTGAAACATTTTTAATGAGTGGTACAATACAAAGAAATAAATAAGATCACAAGATTTCATCCTGTATTAATTAATCTGGAATTAATAAAAATGCAATCCTTGCTGGAGACTCCATCTGTTCTACCATCCCATTTCTGACAATGACCAACCAGATGCTTTTTGTTTTCCACAAACAAGTTGCAAAGCTCTTTGACACTCACTGAAGGGATTCTGCTTCCGAATTGTAACACACCCTTAGCTCAGCTAAATGCTATCATTCTGCTCTTGGAAATCCTAGCACAGACTAAAACTGCTCAACAGCATATTCTAAAAAGAATGAGGTAAATCTTAGCAATCATGCTCTTTTCAAACCTCTTTACAAAACAAATCTTTGTAATTTTAGTAATTTTTGTAACAGTTCAATCAAGCAGACAGAGAGCAACATCTAAGCAGACTTTTCACCTTTCTAAGATTGAGATCAATTTGTTTACAAGGATGGCTCTACAGAGCTTTTACCCATGTAAAACTGGAGAAAAAAGGCACTTACAGTCTATTTTCAATCCACTTTGCAGCCTGATTTTATTGTATGAAATGGCAAAAATCTACTGGCAAACAATCGTTAAAGTGTGTTGAAAGTTCATTATTCATTATTGTGGCTATGGGACAGAATCTTTTGTTGGTGGGAGACCTAACATATGAACTAGATAAGAACCTCCCACCAAACACTATTAACTGTTGTGCTGCAGCTGCATCATCACTTCTTTATTCTCACACATCTAAATCATGATAGATATTTGCACTTTTTTGTAAACTGGTTCTGGTGGGTTTTCCGGACTGTGTGGCCGTGGTCAGGTGATCACAGCCCGGAAAACCCACCAGAACCAGTTGAATCCGGCTGTGAAAGCCTTCGACAATATATCAGAAAAGTTCATTCTAAGCATCCTGAATTTGTTATCCATTTGTAGTTCGTGTTTATTGTTTGGGGAATATTCTCAGAATCAATAAAAGCAATAGAATAATTCATTTATCTGTTTCATGGAGAAATTTGAACATCCCCCACCTTCAGCGACTTCTTGTTTTCTTCTCTCTTTATGAAACCATCAAATGTGGATTAAGAACATGAAGTGGTAATAGTTTTCTAACATTCTGAGATGTGTCTGACCAGTTCCTTTTTCTACTTTTTCTTTATTCTGTTCCAACTTTTAAAATAGTATTTGTAGCCATTTCCACCACCTTTTTATCCTCTTCTTTCACCATCTTTATTCTCATAAATGAATATTGTGGCTATTTTTTTTTAAAGGAGTATTATAGTTTTCCTCTGCAATTGTAAAAGGGGAATCACATGTTGGAATTTCATTGTAAGACCTGTGTTTGGATTTTGCTTCACAATGATGTTCTCATGGTGAGTACAGGCTGCTGAAGGATTTTGAGATTATCATATACTCTCTGTATCACTCAAGGAAAAATAATTAAAGACGGTAAATCCCAAAGCTTAATGGTTGCAGATGCTAAAGCCCTTGCTTAATCTTATATCTAGGCTGCATTTGACTGGCATAATCAGTTATTTCTTCTTCAATCACACCAGTAGGTACGTATGATACTAACTAGCAAGCAATAAAGATAACCATAATTAAGGCTGCCTACTTTGGACTTGCAGGAATCCTAAATTCTGTGGCAAACAACACCATCAAAATCAGTAATGGAAACCACTTATGTAAAATTAACAGCTAAACTCAAGATTGAGTGGGTTCAGGATGACAACCAAGTGCTGTGCTGGTGTACTACCAAGCTATGGCAACATATGGCAAAGATATGGCAGTGTAGATCTGGGTGGTGTTAGGGGCACACTGTAGGCAGAGCAGGACTTGAAAAAGCCCTGCAGCCCGGGTTAAGACTCCAACTCTGATGTAGTGCAGCAAAACCCCCAACAAAGTCATAGAGGACCACACAAGAGAAAGAACTGTGCCCTCCCCCGCAACTCCACACAGTTTAGGGTGCTGACTATCCCTGCAACCCATTATAATCTCCAACCAGAAGCTATACAAAGGTAAAAGCCAGCTAGGACACCCATGGGCCAGATGGTAGGGTCTCTGACATACATTTGATTCTCTCTGATCAGTCTTGCATACCTTTTGGATGTGAAGCTTGCACTTTGTTGGTGAGACTTTCACACAAACAGCATTTTGAATCACACAGGGGAAATTAGCACAAATTCCTCTTGTCTGGCAAAAGGTTACTCACAAGCTCTTGCTGGAACCAAATCCTTGGCAGAAGAGGTCTGGGATAACCAATTGTTTTTGCATGCGCTAAATTAGCTCCAGGAGCATGAAAATGCTGAGAGTGGATTGACTGTGTTTCATCTCTTGTGTTTGGTGATTATTTGCCTTGTCCCACACATGATCTGGGAATGCTGCATGTTAGTGAATTGTGTCACGGCTTTGACAGACTGGGGTTTAAAGACACATGTTTTTGAGGGAAGATTGGTGGGAAAACTACATTTATTTGCAAGCCCTGTGCCTCTTTAGGCAACACATGCCATTCATTTCAGTACATTTGCCTTGGACATGTTCTCCAAAGACTGTGATTGCTCTCTCTCTCTAAATTGAAATGTTTTGCCCATTCTTAAGTGATCACCTCGTGCTCTTTAGAAAGGATTAGCATTTAAGTAAATAAATTAACTGCATTTGTGTTAGGAACGGCTAGCTTTAAAATACTTTATTAAAAGATCAGTCTCATATTAGCTGCATTTCCCCCAAGTTTTCCACAGTCTCTAATCCTTCCCTAAGGACAATTACAGATTGCACAAGGAAGCCGGTTGTTTTCAAGCAAGATAGCAGCCTTTTATTATGTATAGACAGTACATGGCAACTCATGTGGTGTTCAAAGTTGCTTCCTATTGGCTGGCTCTGCTGTCCATCACATGCATCCTGAGAATACTGGCTCAGGTTTCTTTGATACACATGAACAGATGTGCTGGGTCTGGAGGGACGGATTCTTCTTTCAATGGAAAGCAACAGCACCTTTACGGTTTTTCTTTTCTTTTTCCTTGTAGGATTTACCTCATGCATGGACCAATTATTGGGAAGAATGGAGAGGAGGTAAGTGTTTTCATGCCTTTGAATAAAAATCATGGGTACAGCTGAATGAATGGTGTGCATGTTGTGGGACTGGAATTTTAAAAAAATGTAAAATAGGTAAGGAGTAGTCTGTTTTATTTTTCTTCAAACATTGCAGAATTTATGCAGAATTATGTTATTTCAAGACTAACGATACTACCTGCTGCAAACTGTTTATTCAAAGGGAAGGCTATTAGCATCAGTGGGACTCCTCTTGAGGAAACGGAATGGTATATTGCTGATTAAATGAAGGATTTTTCATATGGTTTTGTATCTAAAGGCTCAGGAGGTAATAGTCTCTGTTGCAGTTTTTTCCCCCTTTGAGTTTGTCATTTCACCATCCTTCTGAAGTGTTAGTAACAGAGATAAAAATAAAAGAGTGTAGGTGTAAAAACATACCCCTTAAAACACAGCCAAATTAAGGGCTTTAAACAAATTTCCAAAGGGAAGTGTGTCATATAGAGGTGGATATAATTTTAGCTTTACTGGAAAATATGCCACTCCAGTATAAGATCTCTTCATTTGTGCAAAATAAACAGTTCTCAAATATTTCAGTAAGGGTCTGAGCCAAAAGAAGTTGTACAAAATAATCCAGGATGGGAAAACAGCTCAATGGAATTAATATGCACACTGTCTATCACAGCTAGTAATAACTGGCCAGGTAACAACGCTGAGGATCACAGTGAGTGATCAGGTCTGTGCATTTAGGGTAACAGGGGCATGAGGTGATTTGCTTAAGCTTGTATTAAGAGATCTTTGGCTCAGTTAACTGATAAATGAAAACATACTGTAGCATTTAAGTTGTTTGTTTGCTGTGAAGATGGAATATTCACATTCAATTACTATTTTTCTAGTAAGTTATCCGTGAAGTATGCTCATGTTTCTAGATTAAATATATATTTCAGAGTATCAGCCTCTGTGTCCTGGATGTTACTCCTGCAAAAGAAGGATCATATCTATAAACTCCAAAACACAACTTTGATTTTTTTTATTTTGAAAGAGTCATCCTGATAATCAATAATCCTGATAATCAGGTACAAAAATGAACTTAAAAGTAACATCAAATGCCCTTTCATGTTCTCAGTGTAATATAGTCAGAGTTGTAAGTAAAGAAACTGGAGGAGCAGACTAAACTTTGCAAGACTTTGCAAGAACTGACCTCACAGACACTTTGTAAGAGTGAGTTCCTTAGCTTTTTTTTAAAAGGACCTATTAAATTTAGAGTTATTGGTTCGTACTTGCAAAAGAGCTCTGAAGTCCTGAGCATGTTGCACTCTCTGTATTTTTTAAGGGATGTATTTTTAAAACAAGGAATGTGTGGCAACTCTTATTAACGTCTTAGAGGAATACATGCTTGGATCTTAAGTCTAATTTGCACTGTGCAGGAGAAGAGATACCTATTAACAGAGGGAGCTGGCATTACTATTCCTGTGTTACCTGTTCTGAGTCTTCTGTACTGAGTTACCTGTACTGTTTGAGATTCCAGGGTTTGTCATGAGTACTGTGGTTGCAGGTATAAATCAAACTGATTCATGCACCTTCGCTTTTATAAACATTATAATTTCTGGGAACTTTATAAACTAATATTTACAAATGCCCTAGGGTGGTTTTCTTTGTCAAATTGAAATCATGTAAATATCTGCAGAAGTTTTGGCCACTGTTTTTAATCTTTGACATTTCTGAATTCAGCTAACGACTGAGTGATATCAGATCTTTTTTTTTCAGTCTTTTCTGTCATTTTGTGGCTCTTTAATATGTGTAGGAGGAGTGGAGTCTTTAGTGCCAGAGCAGTTTTTAGGAAACAGATTTAAGTCTTATGATTCACATTTCTGATGGTTTCCTACAGGTGTAAAAAGGTCCAATAATATCAACAGATCTTGGGGTATTTAAATTCATACATTTTAATGGAATATCAGCACTAGACAAGTGTATAGATAATTAACAACTAAAGTGACTTCAGCTGTAGCTTAACACTGATCTTCAGCATTAGCTCTAGATGGAAGAGGGAAGACGTTGGTCTTTTCTGCTTGAATAACTGAAAATTTATCCTGCTGCCAAATGCTACTTTTTTGTTGGTATTCTGCAACTTTTTCACCCTATTTAGTTCTGGAAACATTTCCACTTTACTTTTCCTCCATTGTTTTCATGAACTCTTTTACTGCAATGTTTTTCCCAAATCATTTCCAAGCCAGTTCCCTTGAACGTGCAATCATATTGATTGTCTATTTCTCAGCCTCACCAAACACCCAGATCTTATCCACACTCCCAGGTAGTCATTGAAACTCCCCTTCAGCCATTTTCTCTTTTTCTTGGTTAGCCAATTTGCCCCATTCCTTCCCTCCAGCTGTCTCCCCCCATTTTAATTTTTTCAGTTTTAGATTAGCACTGATGCAGATGACCAAGTGAGCATGTAATAAATTTCCCCTCTCTCTCCTTTGTATATCGGAGTAGCATGGAAAGCCCCTGAATAATTAACTACTTCCTACTGATTTCCCTATTGGAAGATTCAGATTTATGGCCCCATCCAAAGGGGGGTGGAATTCATCACTGGAGGCAGCATGGGCCTACGTTGGTGGATTTGTCCTCCCTGAGGTACTTGCCCTGGTGGAGAGGTGCTGCCAGTGGGTGGCTGCTGAGGTGCGCTGAAACAGCCAGACGTGGTGGCGCATGCCATGCCAGTGCTCCTCTGCCTCCACAGCCTATGCTGGGATCATGGGGGCATTCCAGAGGCATGGTCAGGAGCAGAGCCAACATTTGTTGGCTTTGCCACTGGAAATACCAGTGCCTGGTTCCTGGGCTTATGCCATTTTCTTTGGTGGCATAAGTCCATGGGAGTCCCATAGAGGGTTTTCCAGTAGCAGGTGTTTTTTTTTTAAAAAAAGCTTTTGGCTCCCCATGCCACCAGAAAGTCCTCCTGAAAATGGTGGGGTGGCATGGTTGTGACTGTGGTGCCACATCTAGGCACCCAGCTGCTTGGATGTGGTTGCTCAGCTAATGAGAACTTAAACGATTATTCTACAAACTTTATGAGTAGTAAAGTGGTTTTTCTTTTCAGTTTCAATTTAACATTCAGAGAAGGTGTGACTGAAGTAACTATATACAGACTTATTACAGCTTGTGTATTCTTCTTAGATAGGGTAGGTATATTAACCTAATATAACCTGTACCTATGAGAGCCAGTACAAAAAGGCAATACTGAAACTCTGGGTACTCCTAGACCTAAAGAATAGCTTCACTCTGGAAGTATCACTGTCATCCATGATGTCACCCATGCCTCCACCTCTTCCAGTGCAGACAAGATGAAACTGATTAAAGTAAACAGGAAACAACATTGCAAAGGGAGGGAAATGGACACAAATCATGGAAAATGATTGGATTGACAATGCTTAAAATATGGGGCGCTATGTGCAGAAAAGGCCACTGAGATGAACAAGCTTCCAGAAGCTGTTTCCTCTGAATCCACTAGTTCCATGCATGTAAAAAGGGTGGTGAAATTAACTAAGCCAGATTGCAAGCTGCTTCTGGTCTAGTTAATATCACCTGCAGAGAGAGACTCTGCACTATTCTCCTTGAAGTTACATACATGCATATATAAATGCATGAAAATTAAATTGAATTAAAATAATTTTAAATGTTCCAAATGGACTCTGGCCCAGAATGGGTATGTGAATCTAATAAATGTATTACTTAAGAACAGTACCTACCAGATGTTCAGAACAGTTACACTAAAATATACAAAAGCCTATGACAGCATTTCACTTATTTATTCATGCTACTTCTTCAGAGTCCTGCTGACTGTGGCTTACAATTGAAACAACATCACAACATAAAAATACGCCATTGGACAAATATACAGAAATGCTGTCAAGTTGCAGCTGGCTTATGGTGACCTTAGCAAGAGGTTTTCAAGGCAAGTGAAAAGCAGAGGTAGTTTGTCATTGCCTTCCTCAGCAGAGTCTTCCTTGGTGCTCTCCCATGCAAGTACTGTCCTTGCTTAGCTTCCAAGATCTAATGAGATCAGGTTATACCATATATCATGGAAGCAGATTATAAAAACTGACAAGCAATGGGCTCTCTAATCATAGTAGGGAATTGTGTGGACATTCCCTACCACTAGGTGGCACAGAGCCTCCTTTTTTTTTTGCCACATAACAATGTTTAATACCATTAGTTTCCTTAATGTACACAAACCAAGGTTCCCATTTCTCCTTGTATGTTTCATAAGGTATCTTCCTAATCACATGTGCCATCTGATCCACACTGGAGAAATATTGAACTTTTTCCTTCCAGTCTTCCAAAGTTGGTATCTTATCAGTTTTCCATAGTCTCGCTAACACAATTCTTGCTGCTGCTGCTAGATGAAAAAATAAATGGTAATATCTTTTTGGTATTTCGTTCCCTGTCAAAGTTGGACTCACCAAGTATATAATACTTTGTAAAGTAAACTGTTGACCAACAATTTGTATTGCCTGCATGTGTATTTGTTGCCAATAACTTTCCACCTTTTTACAATCCCACCACATATGTTTGAATGTGCCAATTTCTCGCAGGCACTTCCAGCATTTTTTCAGAGTTATTTTTACTTATTTTATACCATTTATTTGGCATTATATAAGTCCTGTACATAATTTTTAAATTGTTTTCCCACAAATTGGTGTTTGAGGTGTGATAATATATACTCTTCCAATATGTATTCCACCATTCCAACACTATAATATTCCCATGTTCTTGTGCCCACTCAACCATACATTGCTTCACTACCTCCTTTTCTGTCTTTTGTTTTAATAATAGCTGATAAAAGTTGCTGATTATCTTTGTACTGCTCATCATTAACAATCTATCTGTGAGAGCTCCTCTTGCTAGTGGCTGCCCAGTCTGCGTGGCACCCATATGGTGTCTGCACAGCCTGTGGGGAACATTGCTGGTAAGATAAAACCCCAAAATAAGAGCCTGGGTTATTTTGGCTTGGCACCTAACAGAAAGTAAAGTAGGTAACAGGGGAGACTTGGGGGGGGGGGGGAGCAGGAAGTTTTAGAGGTGAGGTGCCACCACAGAAAATACCTTGTCTCTAGTCACCACCTAGAGGGAGTTGTTAGATCATGATAGTGTTATAATGATCTGTGGTTAGTGCTAGTTCCTAGCACTAAAAAGCTTATAGCCCTTTTCTGCTGTGGTATTGTAAGGTAAAATGTACCCCTTCCACTCATCACTCTGCCACAAAAAGGGTTAGATGCTCACTTTACAAAAAGAAAAAGAAGATAGCTGAGAACTAATGTGGCACTAGACCACTATAACGCTCAGTCTAGCAACTCCATTTATTTTTGTAAACCTGCTGGTATGTGACCATGTTGAGGGACTGACATAAAAAAGTTATTTGACTGTGAACAGATTCCAAACAGATCATACCAAAACAGATTTAGGAATTATTGTAACAAAGTGGGGGAAGGAAAGCAAAATAAATGGAGGATGACATATGTGGTCACTCCCAAAGCAAGGCCACATTAAGAAAACTGAAGAAGAGCAAAACATAATCGTGGAAACAATCCAAGTCTGAGATCCTTTCTAGTATACTCTACTGGCTCTTATGGGCTAGGATCCACACAGCACATTTAAAAACCCTACACAGCCCTCCCCTCTCCTCTGTCTCCAAAATGTAAAATGTAGCTTTTGATCTAGTGTTGGGGTTCTTCCAAGTGTTGACATATACATTTTTTCCCTTTAAAGCTTCCTTGTTATTTAAGCAAATATAATGATATAAATAAATGTGCTCTGTGTTAGATACTAGAAATCTTCCTGCTGGCTGTCACAGCAAAATGATCTGGTGTACATGGTGAGTTAGCTGCTCCACTAAACTGTAAGTGCAACGGCAGAGATTTCCTTTTGAGGGATGGATAATAAATCTGTACACAAAGACTCCTAAGAGTTTTTTTTTTAGTAATATGCCATTATTCCTGTATGAAAGTCCCCTTTAGGTCTTGCTAGAAACTTAAATTACATAACAAGGGTGTCTGTAATAGTGAATTAAATTGGAACAATATCTTCTATGAATGTGGTTTCTGTCCTATAAATATGTGCTAAAAACCGGTTCATTAAAATTAAGTATGGAGTAGCAATATGCTAGAATTGTAGACATTGGCCATAGCTGGTTTACACAGATATTCACTAATCATATATCCAACATGACATAGTGATTGGATGATTGACACTTGTGTTAGGCAAATGGTCACTAGAATGGTCACACTTTTCAAAATTACAGTGTTGTTTGTTAGTGCCAGGCTAGTTATGACTTAAAATCCACATGCTCAAACTGTTTTGCTCCACTGTGTGGTGCCCAACTCCTTATACTGAGAAATGGAATGAGATAACTCATCTGATTTTGAGAAATGGCATATCTAGGTGATGGAAAGCAGGATGGGGAAGATGATGCAGGTACCATAGGTGGACCTGACTTCTGAGGAAAGTAATGGGTAGACTTGGCCCCTTCTATTTCTTATTGGAAGGTAGACTTGCTTCTTAATGGTAGGTAGACCAGCCTTCCCAAGTAATGGGTAGACCTAGTGTCTGCAGAAACTAATGGGTAGACTTGGCCCTCTTTCCCCTCATTGCTGGCTCACCCACATGCCCAGTGTCCAAGATCCAGCTTGCAAGGATGTCAAACAGCAGCAGGAGTGGGCAGGCCAAGCATAGGCAGAGCTATCACAGGGTGGGGGAGGGACAAACACCCTGGGTGCAGGTGCGGGAGGGTGGAGAATTGCTCCCCCACCCCTCCCACCTTTCCCCCTATGGACTGTAGCAGGCTGCTCTTTTAACTTTAAAAAGGTAAATCAGGCATTTTTGGGGAAGTGGGGGGTGTCGGCTGTCATTTTTGCTCCAGGTGCCATTTTTCCTTCCTACAGCCAAAGAGCTGCAGCCATGGGTAAATGCAGACCTTGGCCCTCACTCTGCAATTGAAAGTAATGGGTAGACCTCTGTGAATACCAGGTCTACCCTTTGCTTCTTAATGGGAGATAGACCAGCCTTCTAGATAGACCAGCCTTCTAGAAATTGTAAATTTCGTTGTGCGTGCACAATGACAATAAAAATGCTTAGAGGGTTGGTTTACCAGCCTCAGCATTTGGGCAATGGAGGGAGGGGCCATAGGGAAGTCACAGCAGGGGTGGGGCTGAGGTAGAACAGGGATGGTCCCCACCTAACCTTTCCTGTCTAGACCCCATTTTTTGTACATAAAATGGGCTTTACTACTAGTCTCTTGTACAATAATCTTCCTTTACACATCTACACATTGTGAGGTAATTCACCAAAATATTTGTAACAGGCAGAATAGAAAAAAGAGTCTTGTTTTCCTAGATGCTACCGTGACTTCCTGTCAGTCTATAAATACCAAAGACACAAATGACAGTCATGCTAAGAGGTGTGTTTGCTGCTGTATCTACTGCTTGTTTCCCTGGAGATGTAGAAAGTTGCCAATTGAATCTGTCAATCTGTGGTATTTTGCAGAGGCTCACAGCTCACTCTTACTGCTGGGTTTCAAGCTGGGCTATGAATATTTCATTGGGAGGTATATTTAGCACGTTGTGGGTATGTTCCTACTTACAATAGAATCTTGTTACTTGTGTGTGAAACATGGTTTCATTTTCAGGTGGTTTTCTGGGAGACATCAAATGCCTGTCCTAAGCATTAGCTTGAATCTGGGAGTTTCTAGCATCTGATCAGAGACACAGTCTCCACCTGGTTGAACGTATCAGCAGATATATCATGCAGTCTTGCATCAAATAGATATTTCACACCATGAACTACTGAAGTGAACATCAATTTAATATCAACTTCTCTGGTGCCATTCTAAATCATATGACATGGCTGTGTCCAGTTATTTTATCTTTTTAAACAGACATAATTAATCATCATAATTTTCTCATGGGAGTACTGTCTGGCTATCCTTCTGTATTGCACTGAGTTATCTAATCAAAACATGGGCATTTAATAATCACTAATCTTGAAGGTAGTAAACAAACTGTCCTAATGTGTATCCCTAGAATGAAGAGTACTCTGTTAATAAATATGAAGCTTATTTTAAAGGAACAGACATACTCAAGACCACTTTAAAAACATTCTGGGCCATTTGTGATTTGTTGGTCACAATAGATTTATGTGGTATGTTCTGACCTTGGAACACTTAATTCTCACTGGCATCCTTTAGGTTTGGTGAGGCAAAGTAAACACATGGAATATGGGGTTCAATTAAATAAAGGGAGAAAAATCTGCCACTTACTCCAGACTCTGGACTGGTCAGGTTTATTTCTATATTTTTTGCCCTAGAAGTGTAAGGTTATTCTGTCAGTTCTATACACTTTAATCCCTTCTTTCCCTGAAAGATCTCAGGGATGCATGATTTGTTTTCTTCTTCTCCCTGTCATCGTTGCATCATTGCAACAATTTTGTGAGACATGTTAGGCTGTAAGAGATTGGCTCAAGATTGCCCAGAAAGTAGATATGAGCTCAGGTCTTCCACATCCTAGGTCAGAACTCTGACTACTATACAATATTATAGTGTAGTTTCTGCAAGGAATGCTGTGAAAGAAAATGAAAAACATTTTACTAGTCAGGGCATATTTACAGTAGGATTGTAGAAAACACATGCATGAAGGCATATGTGAGATGGAAGTGAAGACGTATCAGCTCCCTAGTGTTGTTGCAATTGCAGTATAGCTGAACCAAAATTCTCCAATATAACATGGTCCACAAACTAAAACACACACACACATACTTGCCCATTGACTGTTCATGTGTTTGCTTTGTTGCAGCTGGTTTGCATACCATGACCAAGACCTGCTTCAAAGAAATGGTAAGTTTTCAAAGTGAATTAATGAATTGATATTGATAACACCATATAGAGATGTTCTTGGTCACTAATAAAAGCCATGAAATAAAAAAGCTTAATAAAAGCCTTTTGCCTGCGTGAGAATTTGGTCAAGGCTTGAGTATATCCCGATTTTTTTCATGTTGCATTTCTTTCACAACACTTTATATAAAATAGATGATCATTGCCTCCTTTATTGTTCACCTACATACAACACGTGTAAAAAGATATGGCTAGACAGGGGAGCTCTAGCCTCTACATTGCCCTCTCCTCTGAAAATGCAGCTTACAAAATAACTAGGAAATATTTTGTTAGCTCTTTCATAATGCCATGAATTTTTTCTAATGTAATTTGAAACTATTCTACCAGGGGTGTGCAGAGATAAGAAAAAACATTGGGAAGGACTTCATTTCCCTCCGAGGAAAGGAAATTCAATAAACAGAACAGGGGAATGAGGAAACCTGCAACCCCTCTGCACCTCAGTAAAAACACCATATCTTGCTGTCTCCCCAATGGCTGCGGTGTCCGAACGTGCACACACCTCTGTCCTCTTAGGTGGGAAGAGAATTGGTGGGCCCAAAAGGAAGGGTGATGGGCAAGGAGATGAGGCCATGGGGAAGTGCCATGCATGATTCAGAGTATAGGAAAAGCTGTAGATAGGGATGGCCAGGGCAATAGCTTGAAAAGGTGGTTAGAGAGCTTAATGGAGGAGAGGTCCATCTGTAGCTAATAGCCATGGTGACTGAAGGGAGCTTCCAACTACAGCAGTTCCAAACCTTTGAATATCAGCTCTGGGAGGCAGCAACAAAGGAGTGTCTCTATGCTCTGTTTCTTTGGTCCTCCAGGGCCACTGTTTGTTGCTGTGTGAAACAGATGCTGAACTAGATGGACCACTTGTCTTCCTAATGTTCTGAAATATACTCAAATGTTCAGTTATGGTTGAATTGATGGAAGATACAATTAATGAGAGGTACTTGCTGAGGAACTTGAGAGACTAAAGAGGAAGGCAGATTTTAAAAGTTATATAAAATATAAGCTCTCTCTTCTTGTTCTTATTCTTCCTACACCAGGCTTCCCATTAGATTATATATAAATGGAACTACAATAGTCTGAAAACTCCTTATTATTGGAAGTTGGCATTCCTTCTTACTAGTATTATTTTACTGATACTGGACTGTGCAACAGCCTTTGTATCCAAGTCTTTCATGGTTGCAGAAAGCTGGGCAGAAAAGCTTGATGTCTCTCTTTTTCTGCAGGCCGACGATACGATGGTGGTGTAAAGCCAAAACTTAATTTACAGCAAGTAGGAATTGCACAGGTATGGAGGTACTAGAAAAGTGGATTGTAAGTTTTCCTGTGGAGTAGATAATATCTTGTTTCTGAATTCTATAGAATTATAGAATTATAGAATTATAGAATTATTCAGTTCTCTGTCTCAGTATATACATTATCTGTAGATTGAAGTGTGGTATCATGTCTAATAGGAGACATGTGGTATCATGTCTATTAGACATGATACTACACAAGTGTGGTATCATGTCTAATAGGAGACGCTTTCTTCTATATTTGTGCTCCTGGGTATGTGTTCGAAGGTGTGCAACATGTAGTCAAATCAGATTGCTATTTGCCTTGGCAGGGAAACATATATTTGCCCCTTATTCTCCCTTCAGAGTGAACAGCAACTGCATCAGCTGGTTAACATTAGGAAAAGGGTATGAGAAGGAGAAGGAGTTAATTGTCCCCATTGCCAAGGATCACTGTTCAAAAGTAGAAGAGGCCTCCCTCTAGATCCTATTTATAAAAGAGCAGGATAAGATCACAGTGTTGCAGCATCACATTTGGTTTGGTTCTTCCTGTCTGTATCAGCATCTCGGTAAAAAATAGGACACATTCATCCTAACTGACCCTTATGTAAGCTGTAATGATTAAAGTCACAATCATATTAATATATTAATTTCTATTGTACTGGAACTGCTGTAAAAATTATCATTGTTTATACATACAACTTGCTTATCCTGAAAATTCCTAGAAACGATCCTGTCTTTCCAGAGCATATTCTGTGGGCACCTGGTGTAATTCTGTTTCTGAATCCAGGCCAGAGCATGGATAGAAAGCCACAATGGTTTTCTATGTTTAGTGCTCTGAACTACTGGGATAATGGGAGATATGTAACTGGAATAAACAAAGAATAATTATTTTATTGATTTGAAATCTGCAGAAGGAAGATAAAGATGTGCTCAGAGCCACCCAGTGAATTTTTTATTGAGCCATGGATTTGGGCCACTGTCTATTAAATCTAAGGTCAACTCACTGCCCATTGAGAGACACTATTAGAGGGTTAGTTGCTGAAAGTTCTAATTTAATAGAGGAGGATTAAATTATGTAACAATATTTCATGAATCTGTGGTCTAAAGCTGATGTCAGATCATTATTGCTGTTCTTAGCGACTGTTTTATTGTATTTTATGGCTGTTTGTCTCTGATTTATGGCAAGTCCTCTGATTTTATGGTTGATTTTTATTGTATTGTGGTTGTTTTAATTGACTTTATTGCATATTATTTATTGTCTTTTATCTATTTATTGTCTTTTATCTATGTTGTCTTTTATCTACCTCATGAGCCCTTTGTGAGTTAAGAGTGTAAAAAGAAGGCATAAATCTCTAAACAAATATGTGATCTCCATGTAGACTTATTATTCACTGTCCATCAGACCCTTAATAGTGCATAGATTCATAGGGAAGGGAAGCACTGATGCTTTAGGCTTTCTTAAGAGGGTGCTAAATTAATTAAAATAGCAACTTCAGATTTCTATCTTATAGGAGAATCTGATTTGGAAAACCCTATCAAAGAATTGAGACTGGGTGTTTGATATGACTTTTGGTGATTACATTGTTGTGGAATGCTTTGTAGAGTAGAATTCTCCATGGCACAAATAGTTGTTTTCTACCCCAGTAGATCTGGAATAATAATGAAATATTGAGAGGTCACTGCAGACAGGTCTCCACTTAGAACCCTCTTGTAGTTACAATTCCATATTTCAGTGCTCTTGACACCCCCAAATTGGTGAATATTGCGATTTTGTGATTCTGAGTCTTCATTGGATGATTATTTTACTATTTCTACAGTGCAGAATAGAAAGTTCTTTACAACACTTACCTCATTTCATTTTATGCACAGGAAAATCCTGTGAAACTGAGAATGTGATTTATCAAAGTCTGCCTAATGAGCTTTATGGTTCAGCCAGGATTTGAATGTTGGTCTTTTAAACCCACCACATCCCTTATTGTGTCTGATCCATATTGACCTCCATATTGGGTGACAGTAGTAGTGCGTAAGTACTAACATTTTGTGTGTCTCACAAGGCATTTAGAATGGCATACTTTGTGCCAGTCCAGTATTACCGAAGTAATTACCTAAGTAAGTGGGACTAGATGTATTTTGAAAAGCTAGGTGTTTGGCTCACAACACTTGCTATTAATTGTTCTGTCTAGATGCGCTAACTACAGTTCTGATTTCTTACTTAGGTTGTGAATTACAACGTAAGCAGTAAAGAGATTTCAGAGAGAGAGTCCGTCATCCACAGCCACTACAGTCCTCTTAATGTCACAGTGAACGGGAGCCCTTGCATACTTTTCTGGGCCAGAAGAATCATGATTAAGTTTCAGAATCACACTCAGCTGGACCTAACAGACAAGACATTTGGTGTTCATGCGACTGTAGATGTTACTGATTCAAACTGCAGTGAAGAAAATGCTATGTAAGATGATGTCTTACCTTGGAAAGTTGCAACACAGAAAAATTCATATTGTATTTGTGGTGAAACAATGTTATGTGACTAAAAAAAGTCTAGCTTCGGTGGGAAAATTTCCAGTTTTCCCCAAGACTAAAACTTTTGCAGGTGTTTTGTTGAGTGTCAACTGATTATCAACTTTTGTTAAGTGTCTTTTGTTAAGAGTGGAAACAAAGTCAGGGGAGTAAACTGGTACATCCTACCTGAGCTGGTAGGATGCGTCAGTTTATTCCCCTGATTCTGCCTCCCTTCAACAAAATTGTCATACCAGGCTGTCTACCCCATTCTCGCCTTGACAGACTGTTGTACTTGCTTCTTGATTAGCAACATCATTTCAATGCCCCTCTCAGGGTATAAGTCTTGTTTATCTCCTGAGATGAATCTGTGGCACTGATAGTCATTCTTTCCTGTAAGACATGGAGTAATGCAGGCTTGCACAATATGGACCACCTCAGCTTCCAGAATGTGGGACACATCATCTGCCATGCTGCACAGGAACATGCCCAACTCACTACATAGATGTGGCTCCATTTCAGCGGTGTTCCCAAACATGAATGGCTGCTTGGACATAATGCTGGAAGCTGTGGCTACATGTGCTTGTGTACACACACAGGCCAAAGTCAAAGTTTTGTTCCCCCCTGGGTTTCTTGGGATGGTGAGGGTAGTATGAGCAGGGCTGAAACTTTTTCAAAACATTAGTAAGGTTGTGTAGCCTAAAATTCTAGATTGTACAGGAATGTTAGACACCTTTTTGTATATGAAAATATCTGTGTTCCCTATTTTGTATATTTTACACTTTTGTCTAATCTGGCTTTTTGTTCCTTTTGCCACAGGCTTTCCCTTAATTTTGGTGATGTTGACAATTTGAAGGAATTTATTATCAGGTAGGTTTTCAAATTTGAATAATTTTTCTGAATCCATAATCTTATATAATTATAATGTTGCTGGACTACGTTTGTTGCTGGACTACTTTCATATGAAAATATTTACAACCCTGTTTAGAAAAATTAAAAAATATAAAGTAAATTCTAACAATCCAATATAATACAATAGTGTTGAACTGCATAAAAACAGCAGTACAAAATATCTCCAGTTAATTCTCAAATCTCTGATAAAACAAAAACCTGATGCTGGAAAAGACTGGTGAGACACATATATAGCACACTCCCTAAATATGAGCCACCACAGAAAATGCCCTGTTTCAGTAGGCAACAATGTTATCCCCTTATAGGACTGAATCTGCAACAGCCTCCATGGGAGAATTCATGTCCTGAGATTCATAGGCCTAGACTACACAGGACTTTAAAGGTGAGAACTGGCTGCTTAAATTGGGCATTTGCTCTGGCTAATCTACATCCATCAATTGGCAACCAAAGGCCTTTCAAATTGGTACAAGGTTCTGTGGGCTGCAGCTGCCACCTAAGAATCAATGATCAGGGATGGATTGTGGAGCCTTTCTGGGCTATGAAGCCTTCTCCTTGGGATCAGGGATCCCACCAAACTCAAAACATCTACAGCACCATCCAGTCAAAGTTCAGAACTCTTTCCTCCTTTGTGGGAAAGTGAAGGATTTATCTAACATTATAAATATATAAGCCTCTTTGAGCTTTTATATTTCTTTAACTTTGGTTGACAATGCCTTGGCACTAAGGACTTCGTAGATACATTTTTGTGAGAAAATTTGGAAACTATTAGTGCTGCATTTATCATCATCAGTTGCACAGTGACACCATACAATGTTTGGTGTGGGGGAGAGGTTAGATCATGAGCAGCTTTCAGTGTTTTTCAACAGCTTCCCTATGGAACAAATACTTGGAAGATCTTAGAATGAGTACTTCTAATGGGTACTTAGAATAAATATAATGCATGGGATGAAAACCAAGCAAAATTGAAGATCAGATCTGTATTTCTCTGCTGTTTTTTAGGTTGCAATTTTTAAAGCATTAAAACACAGCATTCTTACACAATTACTATTACTAGTGATTTTGAATCCTTAACAGAGAATTGTTGGAGTTGTGCACAGGTAGAGTCGTAGGAAAGCTAGTAAGACCTACATGGAAGAAATAACTTTCTTTTCCATCTTCACTTTGGCCCTGTCTTATAGATTCCTGGTTGCTTCCATGGGAAGGTACTTCAGAGAAATTGATGGGAGAAGGAAGCAAATAACACTTTCTGGGCTTATGGGGACAGACTGTACAAAGATGAAATATATCTGGTGAATCCCCCTGGGACAAAGTAACATATTCTGAAATTGCGGTTCTTTTCTCCTGTTTTCTGATTGTTTCTGCTAGATTTATGCTGACGAACAGTTACTACAAACTGTCCATCCAAAACTGGTTTACCTTGCATAGAATCCAGCTCATTTACAACCATTCTGTACAAGCTACATTCAATGCAACCCGAATACATGCTCCAGCAAGTTATTCTTATCACTGTGAACACGTTAGCAACCTCCAGAGGTATGATGCGCTGCTGACACCCAGCTCCACAAATGATGCAGCCAGGCTTTGGGAAGTCACTTTTATTGACTTTCAGGTATGGTAAAAGCCAGACAAAGTGAATTTAGCAGATCCTGTGTGTGTTATCAAAGATGCTTAATGACATACTAAAAGCAAATTACAGGGATCTCCAGGAATTAAATAAGAGGTAGGAATTAAACAGTGAAAACAATTCCCCCATTTCTTGTCATATGAGAGCATGGTTTCATAATTAAAATACTTTTCTCAAAGGTCAACTTCAGAAGAACTCATAAAGATGTTGTTTCCGTGTGTGTGTGTTTGTTGATGACTGTTGTGAGACTGGTTGTGGTGGTTTCCCGGGCTGTATGGCTGTGGTCTGGTAGATCTTGTTCCTAACGTTTTGCCTGCATCTGTGGCTGGCATCTTCAGAGGTGTATCAAAGAGAGAAATCTGTTACACACTGTGTCATTGTGAGACTTAGTGTGCGATGCAAACAGGCTATCAATCACTTTTCAAAAATCTTTGTGCAGGGCTCTATATTCTTACAGGCTGTCATATTCAGGCAAGAAAGAAGAAAATAATAGATCGATCTAGAAACCACTTGCATTTAACTTGGCTTGTAGGACAGTCTCAAGCACAGTTGGTCAGACATAACTCCTACTAAATTTAATAGTACTTATGCCCTAGGAAGAATGTCCAGGATTGCCATTATAACCTAGACTAGCCAGTGTAACAGACTATTACTGAATGAAAAATGGTAGCTGTGTGTCAAAGCCTTCATCTTCTTCCTTGTACCTTTTAGTTAGAGAAACACATGGTATGACATAATTTTGCTGTGGGCAGAGCAGAGAGATGCCCTTCATGGTGACATTATCTCATATACTCCCTAACTAAACTACACACATGACGCTGCTTTATATTGAATCAGATGCTTGGCCCATCAAAAGGGAACATTGCCCACCACCAGCAGCTGTTTAGGGTCTCAGGTATTTTCACATCACCTACTGTCAGATCCTTTACCTGGAAATGCTGGGAACTGAACCTGGGACTTCCTGCGTGCCAAACAGATGTTGCACCTCTAAGTCCCAGCCCCTACCCAATGAGAGGAAAGGGACCTATATCGGGGTTGCTGTTTTTGCTGTCAAAGACACATTCCCCATAATGTCTAGTGTAAACCTTTTTCTCACAGCATGGGGATTGTTCTGTGAACATTGCGTACTCCACAATTCAGTGACCAGATCACACTTGGATCAGTTGCTGAGGTCAGCTAAGGAGAGGATATAATTCCTGTTACTGACTCTTATCTTCTTATGAGGATAAGGGAGTGGGGGAGGAGAGAGAAAAGCTAACAAGAAGGAATCACTCAGGTTGTAATGTACAACAAGCTCTTCTGATTTGTTTGAAGTGACCATTGTAATTTGCAGTTTTAAAACAATGTACCCATATGCGATCTGGCTGATCCAAGGCTTGTACTCATTTATACTGGTGGCTGCTGGAATTTAGGTATTGCAGACCAGAAAGAAATATTGCTTCCTGCAAGAGGTCAGGAGTCACTTTTACTCAGACTCTCCGGTTGGATAGACTCCCTCAGGTTAATTACCACTTGCAAGCTGATTCCCTGCCCTCGCCCCATTCTGATGTGAAAAGCCACGCCAGAAGTTCTCTCACTTTCCCTATGCATGTGCGGGGCAAGAGGAAGTGCGTTGGGACAAGAAATCTTGCCTTGACATGCCTCGTTTCTCAGCACGCTGCAAAGAGGAAGTGTGTTAGGACAAGATTTCTTGTCCCGATGCACTTCTGGTCCCACCATGTGCCAGAGCACCAGTGGGTAATTGGCCTTGGTCCACTTTTATTGGTGTTTTTTTGTCTGGAGCGCATGGGCTGTTTTGGTGCTATAGCCTGGCTATTCCTTTTATGGCCTCAGCCAGAAGAAGAGAGGATTTGCTGACTTGCGTCCTACTCTTTCTTTCTACTTCTTGTCCTCCACTGCTGAGAGTTGGGGGATCATTTCTGCATCTTTGGCCACCCATCCAGCCTTTTTGTACAGTATGCAATAAAGACACACATATCCTATGGAGCATGTTAACCTCTGATGGGACGTCCTACCTCTATGTGATGGCTGGCTGCCCTTCAGCCTTGGCTGCAGTATCAGCCTGTTTTCCCTAGAGAGGCATCTGTTTTCCCTAGAGAGGCTCTCTGTTTTCCCTAGAGAGGCATCTTTGCTTCAGGCATCTGCACTGCTCAGATGGTCGCCCAAAATGTCTTCTCCTTCCTGCAGCAACCACCAGTGGGGGCAAGGAGCCTCTGGACTTCCTCATTCTCTTTTCTCTTTCTTTTCTGTCTGGAATAAGAGTTTGATGGTGTCATGTTAATGTGATATCCTCATTCTGATTAAAAAATCTAACCAGATTTCTTGAAAAGACCATTTCAAGTCCTAAGCTTACTGAGCTGCTACAAACTGACTCTTCTTTTAGCTCTTATCTATGACAGGCTTTCTTCCTTGGACACTCTGTGATTGACTGGAGGGCTGGTAGTTTATTATTACCTCTAGCTGATGTGGTACCTCTCAGATGATTTGCAGGGTTATCTTCACATGCTCTAATGGTCTCTTCCAGTTTCAGTGGAAGTGTTTACACTGAACTTGAAGTGTTTACACTGAACACTGATTTTATTCCAGGTTTACAGGAAGATACCACAGTTTAGATTCATGTATTTAACTGTAATCAGAAAACAGCCTGGTAAAATTAATGATCTAATTGTATAGCTTGTTGGTCCACGATCAAGTCCTATAGGAGCTAATTCATGAATTTGATTGGATAACCTGTGGCATAAGCAATAGCAATGTGGAGTATTCCTGGTCAGGGGCAGGAAAATCTCAGTGCCCAGATATGGCATTGAGCCAGGTCAGCCCTTTTCTTCTGTCTGCTTCTTCTGTGTTGGATTACTGCCTGTTCCAGGACTGTATAGATTACAGAAGGAAACAACCAAAGAGGAGTGGGAGGCTGCATATTTATATTTATTCAAATATTTTGGCTTAGTAACCACAGAACATAATTCAATAACTGAAAAATCACAACAAAACCCTACAGGTAATAATAATATAGTGCCACATAAAATCATGAAATAGTAGTTCTAAAACAACAGCTCACCTGTTGGGAGCAATTCAGAAAAGCACCCCAATGGAGCATTGCCCAGCACTGCTATCCAAATCACTCCCCAATCAGCAAACCTTAGGCTAACTCCAATACTTGATTTAAAAAAGAGCGGTTTTTACTACTCTCTTGAAAACCATGAAGGAAGCTATCGGTCATACTCCACTGGGGTGTGTGTGTGTCAAATTCCATAATTATGGCCCCTGTGTTATACTGCGGTACACAAAACAGCCAAAGATGGTGGCAAATTTTAATACAGTTCAAAAGGTATAACTGTGCTTTGGACTGCACTGTCGATATTCCACTGTAATTAAATAATATCCCAACCTTTACAACTGCCTCAAAAGTTGGCTGTGTGGAAGAAAAGATAGCAGGATATCAACGACAGACAAATGAGTCAGAACAGTATGGTCAGTCCAAAAGGATTTAAGGAAAGGGTCTGTCCCCTGCCCAGTTTGGCTGTTTCTTGAACACAAACATTGATCCATTCCACAGACATAAAGATCTCTGTGTTTTCCAACAAATCAACTCATCATAGATTTCCTATAGCAACAGCAATAAAATAGTTCAAGTCAGGGGAATACTAACACCTATGCCACATACATAGGTTCCATTCATGTCTTCACTAGTAACAGGGACAAAAATACCTTTAATCAAGACATGGAAGATTTTAATTCACACTTTTCTTCTTCCTAACAGATTCAAGGATTTAACATTGAAGATGGACAGTTTGCTTATGCAAAAGACTGTGCCTCCTTATTTCCACCAGCAATTCTGATGGGCCTAGTGATGTCTCTGATTTTGCTTCTTGTTCTAGCTTATGCCCTCCACATGCTGATACACTTGAAATCCCTTGACAGGCACTATGAATGTAAGGCATCTCCTTCTTATTTTCCACAAATGAAAGACATTGATACAGCAGATGAAAAAGAACCACTGCGAAATAATGGGAATGAAGCCTATGAACTCACAAGCCAACAGTACTGTAAAATCTACATTTAGCTGTGTCTATATGTTCCAAGGTCAGATAACAAACTACTCCTGAGGTACTTTTGCATACTGTGAGGTCATGTTAGAGTTTTGAGCATCTCAGCTTTGATATCAATAGCAAGATTTCTAGTCCTTATGATTGTGAAGAGAAATGTCAGTGTACTTCAGCGGCAGTTACTAATTTCTCTAAAATTAAAAACAAAGAAAAAGAGACCAGTTATATTACATTTCCAGTGTGCATTTAGAAGATTTTGACTGATGGTCAAGAATATATGAGACTACAAAACAGTTGTTATAATATTTGGCAAAAAAACACTCAACAGGCAAAGCAGGACTTGTCACACTTTGAAAACTGCCAGGACTCCTCTAAAGTAAAATAGCACTGCCGGATATGCAGAACAAAAGTTAACTTTTGGTTGGCCACTGAAGATTGCAGTTTTTGCTATGATACTAGAGGATTCTGAACTACTGCATTATGCAGGTTAAGTGGTCTGCTCTGCTCACAAAAATGGTTACAGATTCTCTGCTGCTGGAATATCACCAGGCTTGGGGCAGAATGAAATACATGCACTTGGTCTACATCCTTCAGTGAGCTTGTCTTCTCTGCAATGCGTATGACTTCAAAATCAATGGTCCAAAGCAATGTTAATTGCTGGTCATCTTCAAAATGACCACTCCTTGTCTTGTACCAGTTTGCATCCCAGAAATGCCACCAGTCCATCAAATGGCAGCTGATGTCCTCCTTTTGAAGAAATTCTGCAAACTCTGTCAGTTCTGCATTGATATGTCAAGCAGATTTGCCGTGGATCTCCATCTTCTGATGCCCTCAGTCTGAGCAAATTTCTCCTGTTTGTTGTATCACAGTGAAATTATCAGCATTTGGTTTCTGATGTTCTGTTCTTCTGATATTTAGCTAAATGTTTTTTACTAAATTATTTCTCTGATAAATGATCAAAGGATGTGAGGCTGTTAAGCATTAATTTCTAATTGCATCATTGAGAACAAAGTAAAGGAAAGCAACCCCAGAGGGAAAGATTTATATTAAGGTGGCAAAGATTAGCTCTAATACTGCAAAACTGAAGTGCTTCTCTTCACAACCTATTTACAAATCTTTTCAAAGTGCATTTGATAAAGAGACCTTAGAGGGTGGGGGAGCTCTGGAAAAAATTTCCTGAAGAGGTTAGCCTGGAGAATGTTTTCTTGTGCAGCTGCATGAGAGAACCTTTATTAAAAACTGAAGTTTGGAACAAATAGGTTATAAATGAAGTCAATTTTAAGCAAATCTTTTCAATTCTCATACATTTTCAAGAGTGAAAAGTTAGATTTCTTTGAGGTAGTATTGGTTTCTATGGATCATGTTTATCCAGAAGAGCAACAACAAAAATACTGCGAGCTCAAGAGCTCCTGGGGATAGTCACATGTATGACTATCTGCCACTAGGCCAGAAGTCGTGGGTGTGCCCTCGCTGCAATGAGCTCCTGGCACTCAAGGAACGTGTCCGTTCTCTTGAAGCCAAGGTGGCAGACCTGGAGAAGCTGAGAGAGGCAGAGAGGGCAACAAACAAGGCTTTCAGGGACCTAGCAGCCGGGTCCCACTCCCAAGGTGACATCTCTTCAGATGTCTTGGAGAATGAGAGTCTGGGTGACAGAGGGTGCCAGTCTGAGGTGGGGGAAGATGCTCCCTTAGATGGGATCCCTTCCTTAACTGGTGATCAGCTATCCTCTCGCACTGAGGATACCCCTCGGGGAGGTGGGGGGCTCCTTGTAGTGGGTGATTCGATCATCAGGAATATAGAGAGTTGGGTTTGTGACAGGCGTGATGACCGCATGGTGACTTGCCTGCCTGGTGCGAAGGTTGCGGATGTCACGCTACGTCTAGATAGGCTGTTAGACAGTGCTGGGGTGGAGTCAGCAGTTGTGGTCCACATTGGTACCAATGACATTGGGAAATGTAGCCGGGAGGTTCTGGAAGCTAAATTTAGGCTGCTAGGAAAAAGGGTAAAATCCAGGACCCCCAAGGGGGAATTCTCTGAAATGCTACCTGTTCCACGCGCAGGGCGAGCTAGGCAAGCGGAGATACAGGGTCTCAATGCGTGGATGAGAAGGTGGTGCAAGGCAGAGGGTTTCAGATTTGTCAGGAACTGGGGAACCTTTTGGAATAAGGCAGGCCTGTACAAAAGGGACGGGCTTCATCTTAACCAAAGAGGAACCAGGCTGCTGGCGCTCAACATTAAAAAGGTGGCAGAACAGCTTTTAAACTGATTCCTGGGGGAAAGCCGACAGGAGCTGAGATGACTTTGGTTCGGAATACAGAGTCCATGGGGATGCAGACAGAGAAGGAGGTTTTTTTAAATCAACCACATACAAGTGAGGAACATAGCAATGTGATAAGTGATAGTGTCTACAAAAGGCTAGAGGGCAAAACACATAAATCCCAGGTTAGGGACAGAGACATACAGGTGTCCCTATGCTAATAGTAGAAGCCTTCAACCTAAAATGGGGGAGTTGGAGTACAGAGTTTTGAAGGAGGACATTGATATAGTGGGCATCAAGAGACATGGTGGAATGAGGAAAATCAGTGGGATGCTGTTATCCCAGGTTACAGGCTCTACAGGAAGGATAGGACAGGGCGTATTGGGGGTGGGGTGGCCCTCTACATCAAAGAGAGCATAGTGTCACATAAGAGAATAGACAATGCAGGGGGAGCTGATTCCTCTACAGAAGCACTGTGGATATCAATACCAGGGGTGAAGCATAGTTTAACATTAGGAATATATTATCGTCCCTATTGCGCTACCAAGAGGATTCTGAGATGGAAAAAAAGAAATTAGAGAGGCCAACAAAGAAAGCAAAATGTCGTGGTAATGGGCGATTTTAACTATCCCCATATAAACTGGAAAAATGCATGTTCAGGTCATAGTAAGGAGAGAACATTCCTGGATATGCTTGCTAAATGACTGTGGCTTAGAGCAGATGGTTGTAGAACCAACCAGGGGAGATGTGATCCTAGATCTAATTCTATGTGGGACCCAGGACCTGGTGCAGGAAGTCAGTGTTGTTGAGCCGATAGGGAACAGCCACCACAATGCTGTCAGATTCAGTATCTCAGCATCTGAACAAGTGGCAACTACTAATGTAGTTACATTAGCCTTCAGAAAGGAAATTTCTCAAAGATGAGGGATAGTCATGAAGGAAGTTGAAAGGGAAAATCAAGAGAGTCAAAATGTCCAAGATGCTTGGAGGTTATTTAAAAAACTACAGTCTTAAAAGCTCAACTGGAGATGTGTCTCCACAGGTTAGGAAGGCAGCCAGTCCAAAAGAAAGCCATGGTTAACAAGGGACGCGTTGAGGAAATTATTAGGGAAAAAGATGTATTTTAGAAAATGGAAGTCCAACTTAACTGATAAAGAATACCAGAGAGGAACACAAATGGTGGCAAAAGAGAAGCAAGTTAAAGCTGTAAGGAGGCAAAAAAGGATTATGAGGAACGAACGGCTGTGAAAATCAAAACCAGCAACAAACAGTTCTTCAAGTACATCAAAAAAGCAGGAAGCCAGCAAGGGAAGCGGTAGGCCAGTTAGATGACAAAGGAACAAAGGGTGTGCTAAAAGATGACAGGGAGATTGCAGAAAAACTGAATGAATTATTTGCATTTGTCTTCATTCAAGAGGACGTGAGGAAAATTCCTGCATCTGAACCAAGCTTCTTAGAGGCTAATCCGAGATCAGACTAGAGAGATAGTGGTAGACAAGGAGAAGTTCTGGCAATACATTGATAAACTAAATGCTACCAAACTCCCTGGCCCAGATTGCATTCACCCAAGAGTTCTTAAAGAGCTCAAACTGTAAATTGCTAATGTTTCTCACTTTAATATGCAACTTATCCTTGAAATCAGTCATCCTGAAGACTGGAAGATGGCCAATGTCACACCAATCTTTAAGAAAGAATCTAGGGGACCCGAAATTACAGGCCAGTCAGTTTGACATCTGTTCCTGGTGGAATTAGTAGAATCTGTCATTAAAGATAAAATTATAGAAACATACCAAAAGCAAAGAACCTGCTGGGGAAAGGAGTCAGCATGAAGCAAAACTTTGGGAGGCAAATCCTGTCTTTACAAACTTACTAGAGTTCTTTGAGGATGTAAATAGGGCATGTGGATAAGGGGAACCAGTGGACATTATCTACTTGATTTCCAAAGGCTTTTGACAAAGTTCCTCACCAGAGACTATTGAGAAAAACTCAGCAATGAAGGAATAAGAGGGGAAGTCCTCCCTGGATTAAAAGGAAACTGGTTTGAGAAACAGGAAGCAAAGAGTGGGTGTAAATGGGAAATTCTCACAATGGAGATGTAGGGAGTAGGTGTCCCCAAGGATCCGATAATATTGGGACCAGTGCTCTTTAACCTATTCATAAATGACTTGGAAGTAGGGGTGGGTAGCGTGGTGGCCAAGTTTGCAGATGATACCAAATTATGTAGGGTGGTGAGAACCACAAAGGATTGCGAAGAGCTCCAAGCGGACCTTGATAAATTAGGTGAGTGGGCTCAGAAATGGCAAATGCAGTTCAATGTAGCAAAATGCAAAGTGAAGTGCACCATAGGGGCAAAAAATCCAAACTTCCACATACATCTACTGAGGGTCAGTGCTATCAGTCACAGACCAGGAAAGGGATTTGGGCTGCCTTAGTTGATAGTTCCATGGGAATGTCAACTCAATGTATGGCAGCTAATGAATAGGCAAACTCTATGCTGGGGATAATCAGGAAAGGAATTGATAATAAAACTGCAAAGACTGTCATGCCCTTATATAAAGCACGTGCGACCACACTTGGAGTACTGTGTTCAGTTCTGGTCACCACATCTCAAAAAGGATATTGAAGAGATAGAAAAAGTGCAGAGAAGGGCAACGAGGATGATTGAGGGACTGGAGCACCTTCCTTATGAGGAAAGGCTGCAGCGTTTGGGACTCTTTAGTTTGGAGAGGAGACGTCTGAGGGGGGATATGATTGAAGTCTATAAAATTATGCATGGGGTAGAAAATGTTGACAGAGAGAAATTTTTCTCTCTTTCTCACAATACTAGAACCAGGAGGCATTCATTAAAAAATTAGAGAGAAGAATTAGAACTAATGAAACGCTACTTCACATAGCGTGTGATTGGTGTTTGGAATATGCTGCCACAGGAGGTGGTGATGGCCACTAACCTGGATAGCTTTAAAAGGGGCTTGGACAGATTTATGGAGAAGTCAATTTATGGCTACCAATCTTGATCCTCTTTGATCTGAGATTGCAAATGCCTTAACAGTCCAGGTGCTCGGGAGCAACAGCCGCAGAAGGCCATTGCTTTCACATCCTACATGTGAACTCCCAAAGGCACCTGGTGGGCCACTGCGAGTAGCAGAGAGCTGGACTAGATGGACTCTGGTCTGATCCAGCTGGCTTGTTCTTATGTTCTTATGTCTTGTACTGGATGTTATGAATTGCACAGATTGGCCAAGGGGACTTGCAGCTATACTGCAGCTGCTGTTTCCTGGTAGCACCCCATCAACAGACAAGCAGCAGAGCCCGATTTGCCATTAGAAGGACCTGACTCATGTAAACCAATGAAATAAGAATTTCTGCCTTCTCCCTTCTGTGGTCTGTGGCAGCTGAAACAGTCTGAAAGCCACAGGGAGAACATTATTTGTTTAGTTGGGAGCCAACATTGATCTGATCTGGGCCCTGCTGCACATTTACTCATGAGCTGACACTGGGAACTGGCAGCTAAAATATAGCTGCAAGTCCCTATGGTGAACCTGAGCAGTTTGTAATTTCTAGTTAGGCTATTAGTTCATCAGATTCACCAAATGTGGTGAGAACTACATACCTCCATGACTGAACAATGAAGTCCTCTGCCACATGCCTTTTCTTCCCTTCACAGCTCTGCATTTGGGTGAGAACTGCTTCTTCATGAAACTATCTCAGGCAGTTCCAGTATATGGTTCTGTCTATGAGAATGTGGATAGGACCACACCTCAAAGTGGCTACCTTTCTTTCCAGTGAAATGGTGACAAAGGGAGTGAGAAATCCAGAGGGACTGATAGCCCCACCCACTTGGTTTATTCAGACAGCTGCTGTTGCAGTGTGGGACTGTACCAGGTGAAGTGACCCGCGTATGACTATATGTTTGAGAGAGAGAGAGAGAGAATGTTGATGAGTCAAAGGAATAATTAGAGTATTAAAGGTCAATATAATCAATGTAGCCAAATTGAAAACATTCCACAAAGCAGTTTGTTCAGAGCCAGAGTTGCTGATTTGGTTTGGATATTCCCAACATTTGGTTATTCTCACAAAATGAAACTGTGAGTTTGTTTCCTTTTGCAACATTTTCTCTGCTAAACATAAACACATTTTGCCGAAACATTTTGTATCAATGACATATAAATATACTCTCCAAAAGTAATTGATGACAGAAAAAAAAATTAGGCCAGAATTTTTTCAAAGTATCCATATCAGCTCCTTCCTAAAGAAGATAATACAACTCATAATCATTCTTGGTACAAGTGGAATT
This sequence comes from Sphaerodactylus townsendi, assembly GCF_021028975.2. Taxonomy (NCBI): domain Eukaryota; kingdom Metazoa; phylum Chordata; class Lepidosauria; order Squamata; family Sphaerodactylidae; genus Sphaerodactylus; species Sphaerodactylus townsendi. The sequence goes on from NC_059431.1 coordinate 39,763,486, forward strand.
AGAACGCTTTTGGATTAACAAATAACAACCAATCTGAAGATAATAAACAATCTCTCTTTCCAGTAGCTGTGGATGGGTAGGTGGGGGATACAGTATGTACTGATCAGACAAAGTGCTTTGTCAAAAGGTAAGTGGTTACTATATAAGAATCAAAATGCTTTATTCCTCTTCCATTTCAAAGTAGACAAACTGGCCCTCATTGCTTTGCAAGACAAGCTCAGTGCATTTTTTGGGGGTGGGGGGTGGGGAAAGAATCTGTCAGCTGTAGTTAAAAATATAGCCATCTAGTACAAGGTTAGTAGACTTGGTTTAGGAAACCTGAAAACATCACCCTTGGGGAAGTGATGAGGAATTCCTTATGGCCAATTTCCTCTGTAATAAGGGCCAAATTAGTTGTGACAGTGTTCTTGCGGCTGCCAGGAGGATGCCACCATTGCAAGTTTTAAAATCATTTAAAAATGATTGGGCCTCCAGGATAGATAGCATGATTGTCCTTTCATGCCTTTTCAATTGCCAAAACAACCATGATTTGTATATCTGTGTGTATGGAAGAGGGGCAAGAGCAGCTCATCACACTGTGTTGTGGGTGTTCCCTTTTAAAATGATGGAGGCTTCCTCCTGGAGGCCACAAGATGACAAGAACACCGCACAACTAATCAGGTCTAAGTCTGGGTGGGTGATATTCTGCATGAGATTTGCCTGATACATTACATATTATGAGAACTGTGCTTTATAGAGTATGATGGACACAGAGTTGCATGTAGTTGGCCCACCAGAAAGATAATTTTAGTCAACATAGCCCAAACAAAGAGGTGGGTCAATAAATGATAGAATCAGGAAATAAGTCTGAGGATTTTGTTTCCACAGTGCGTGGTTGCCCTCTAGTGGTTACCTCTAATATTCATCAATATAAATTTCTACAATGCCTTCTTCAACAGGAAAAAACCCTTATTGGAAACAATTAAGATAACAAACTAATCTACTTCTGAATTTCACAAAACTCTGTTCCAGGTTTGTTATTACAAAAGGCAATAACTCCATCTCTATGTGTGAGAGACAATGTTGCTGCAAAGATGTGTTTCTTACAAAGCTGCCAGCATTTTTATCATTTGGAAACATTATTGAATAATTTTTGGCACGATAAAGGTGCTCACATATTGAAGATGTTCAGATTGGTGGTAAAATGATGGAACATTAACCCTGAATCTTTGAGGAAGTAGAGCAAATTAATTTTGAAGAAGCAGAGCAAATTATTCTTGAAAAAGTAGAACAAATTAAGCTAATAATTACCCCATCTACTAGTATGTTCACAAACATAGTGCTGTAATAATGTTTGATTTCTTTATTTTACTATTACGTCATGGCTGACTTATGGTAACCCTGCAGAGTATTCAAGACCAAAGATGTTCAGATGTGGTTTGCTAGTGCAATCCAAAGCAGAATTACTCCCTGCTAATTCCATTGATATCAGTGGGCTTAAAAGGGTGTAACTCTGCTTAGGATGCTACTGTTAATGTTTAAGTTATTTTATGTACGTTATCTTGTTTTGATCCTTGCATCCAGGAAAAATCAATATCAGCACTCATTTCCCCACATCTTATAGTTTTGTGATTTTTTTTGTTTGTTCTTGTACATTTCATATTTGTTCATTTAGTTTCCTTTGATAAAGACAATGGTGGGATTCAAATAACAACCAGTTCCGGTGATGGGATTCAAATAATTTAACAACTGGTTGTTTACAAGCACCATTTTAACAACCGGTTCTGCTAGATCCCACCACTGGATAAAGAGATTTACTTGCAGTGTGTCATGAATAGATGATGCTGGGCATAATGCAGCTAAAATTTAGCCCTTCAGACAGGGCAGGATAGAACTCACCAACCCTGAAGAAGCTGTAGTCTACAGTCTTATTTCTGTGCTCAATTAAAAGAGCTGGTGCTTGCCTTTGAAGAACTTGATAGGCCTTTAAGTAGCACCTTCTGTATGAACTTGCCTAAATATTAAGATCTACCTATCAGGCTCTGTAGAAGGTGCCGGCCTTTACAGAAATGACTTGATTGGACTTGAGGGATAGATTATTTTTTGTGGTAGCACCTCCTTGCTGTACACCTCCAGACTTCAGTGGCGTGTCAAACTGTTTTTATTCTTCGAAGCTTTTAGCAGTTATGTTTACATATGAGGTTATAAATGAGGTTGTCTTCCTCATTTCCCTTATTTTTCTTAATTATTTATTTTACTGCAGCTAAAGAGATTCTAATCCAACGTGATGTAATCAATTCTCTGTTTTTGAATTGCTGATTTTACTACTGGTCAATGTTTTCATCAGCTGCTTAACTTGATTTTTTTTAAAAAAATCTATTGTTGTTGCTGACTATTTTAATGTTTTGCTGTTGACTTCGGATAGGGTGTAAATGACAGCGCTCTTCCATAAAAATTAATGAGGTGGAAGGGGTGAACTTACACCAGTAGCACTTATGCCGGTAGGGAGGGCAAACATGGAGGTGGGTGGGTACCATTGAGTTCCATAGTATCCAGCCTAGAAGAGCCCGTGCCCCACAGAGCTGTGCAAGCCTAGTCAGATACTGATGTGTATGGGGTGGGCTAGGGGCACTCCTGGAGGTTTTGCCCTATGGAGGGCTTTCAGGTGACTGAGGATTTCCTGTTTTTTGCTGCCTCCCCGTCCCACTTGGAAGCCCTCTGGAGGTGGCATGGTGATGCAGGAGCAGCACTGTCCTCAGCCAACATGGCCTCTGAATTGGGCCATTAAAATACCTATGTTTGACTGGATTGTGTATATTTCAACCTGCAGAGCACAAAGCAAAAATCTTTAGGGACTGAACAAAACCAGTTTACTGAACATTTGTAGTTCAGATCCTGGACAATATTGTACTACTAATTTGATTGCCTCTCAGGTTTTTTGCTCAGTCTCCTCTGGAAAGGGTTGCTTTTACTTGAGTGAATTAGCTAGTTAACATTGCAGTACTGTGCAGATATATTGCAGTCTTAGCCCACTGATTTCAGCAACCACTGTAGGAAAGTCAGATCTAATCCAAATATTATAGACTAATGATTTCAGTGGATTGTAGAAATTACTTTGTCTAAATTGCACTACTTGAACAGTTTGCCTTTTTTTATTTCTGTGGGCCTACCTACAGCTATCAGGAATGCAGCATGGGGATATGAAGACTCAGGATGTGAAATCAGTCCATGTGATCAGACACATTATGGCCAGGACACAGGTCACAGACTCTGAAAACTGCTTTCTCATGCACCTTCATGCCACGTACAAGGAGTACTCTGATTCAGAGCACTTTCTTATTCCGTGGTATGAGAGTTACAATGAATGGCATCCTTCTGAAATGCTCAGTGTCTGGATGATGTCTTGTGGCAGAGAAAAAGAAATATCCTCCCGTGTGGTTCAGGATTTGCAAACCTTTCCCAACAAGTCTTGGGTCTGATTTTTTAAATATTGTCCACCCACAATGCTAACATACAACATTACTATTTCAGTTGAATACTACAATATATTTGAATGAATATTCTTGTAATTTGAGAGGGCTAATGATATAGGGTCCACTTTTACTGATACATCATACACTTCTCCTAACAGGTTGTGATGTCAGTATTGATTAGATACACATTACAATGTGAGTGATGCTGAAAGAACATGGCATGCATTCTTTGGATTTTGTTGTTGGAATATGTGGTACATCAATTAATAGTTTAAAGCAGGCATGGAATACTGATTGCAATGTCTGATGGACATGAGAGACCTACTAATTCTCTGTCAACATAATCAACATAACATAATCTAATTCTCTGTCAACATAATCTGAGCCCTTTGGGGGAGGGCGGCCAATAAATCGAAAGTATAAGCAAACAAATAAATAAATAAAATGGAGGAAGAACTCTGGCTTGGCTCAAAAAGAGTGTTTCCACAGGTGAAAGGATTTCTACCAGGGGAGCCTGACTTGTTTGCTTCTCGCTTCTGCAGCTCAAATGCCCCCAGATGCTGCTCTTGAAGGATGGGAAAGCCTCAGGTGCAGCATTTGGAGGCATTTGGGTTGGCAGCAGAAGGGAAAGGCAAGAAAGTGAAGTTCAAGGGTGCTAGTGCTTTTGTCCATGCAAAAGCTCGGTAGAACCCAAGTCAATATCTGCCTTCCTGAGTGACCTAAAGGAAGGGCAAGATCGAAATGTAGATAATTAAGCAATCCTATCATAATCATGCCATCAATCACAGAGCATTGGCTAATAGAAGCTAATGACAATACTATCAACTTCTGCAATTTTTTTGGTTTGACCTTCGGGAAAATAAATAATGGTACAATATATCACAAACCCTCTTCCTTAGCAGGAAAATGCAGAATTAAAACTATTCGAGAGTGCTAGAAATGCTGTCCAGTACTAATTCATCTGTGGGAAACACTGACAGACATTTGTAGGGGAAATGCAGCTGGTATGTCATCCTAGCATTATGTTGCTAAGTGTCATTAATTTTTCCTCTTCCATCCTTTTTGTTTACCAGTTCATTGTATTTGAGGAAGGCATTTACCTGCTTTTTTTTGTCCAGCACATTTCTTTAAATGTTTCCTAGTAGACTTATGGGGATGGGTTGGGGTGTGTGGGTATTTTCTTGCAGTCTCTCTGCATCATAGTCTACAGAGGAAAATAATGTTTCAGCTTTTTTGATTTGTCCACCATTTAAAACTGAGCAATTAATCTAGAAGCAATTAATCGGTGCCCTTCTTTATTTTCTGTTTGTACAGAGGAAATTTTACATTAACAAGGATGAACCCCATTGGTAATTCTTCCCTTGAACAGTCTTCTCTGCACTGGGTAAACCTGTCCTTTTCGATTCTCATTAGTATAATTTCCCATTCTCCTTAACAAAACAGAGTAGCTTCTGAAGCCTCAGGCAAGCGGGCTCAGAAAGAGGTCAGAGATGACTTGAAGTGTCATAAAAGTCTGCGCAGAGCATATTACTTAACTAAAGGGATGCAGATGCTTAAGAAGAAAACAGTCCTTCTAATTCTGTCAGGCTGGAACTGCATAAGCATAGTGGGTGTTTCTTCTTTACAACCTGTAAATATCCCAGCAGATTACTGGTTGCTACCTGAGAAGGGATTAAAGGAGATTACAGATGTACAAAAGTGGATCTGCACTCAATAAAGCAATGGAAATTATTCAGTGCCTTGGGCAGAAAACCTATGTAATTAGAGTTTTGCAAAGACTAGAGCTTCTTATTGTGAAAGAGAAAAGACTCAGCAGCTTAGTGTGAATGGTAACAGTCAACTAAATTTTTTGTCTCATGGTTCTTTTGAAAGGATGACCTAATTAAGAGCTGCAATCCCCATTGTTTTGTTTTAAGGGCCAGCGTTATGATGGGGGAAATCCTGTTTATTCAATTCTGTATATTTATTTATACAGGATTATTATGATTGCCCTGCTCACAACATGAGACTCAAGTGGAAATGGAGTGCATGGGTGAAGGGAGCTAAAACTGTCCCCATTTTGCTTCAGTGTGCTTTATTGTTTCAAGTGCTTTTATTCCCAAATGGGCTGACTTTCAGTGGTAGAGGTGAAAGAAAAATGCTTTAGACAACAGAGTACTATCAGAAGCCATTGAAAAGGGGAAGCCTTCAGTTTCCCTTTCCTGTAACCCATGAAAAAAGAGACCGGGGGGGGGGGGGCTCCACTGCCTTATACAAGAATGATTCAGACCGATTGACATCACTCGGCTGCTGAACAACATTAACAAAAAAAGTTTAAGCACTAATATATACATACTACTTCCTCATAAAGTGTACAATGCAGTGTATTGTCAAATGTTTTTATAGCTGGAATTAACTGGCTATTGTTTTCTGGACTACGTGGCTGTGGTCTGGTAGTTTTTACTCCCAAGGTTTCACCTGCATCTATGGCTGGCATCTTCAGTGGCATGTCACAGTCACACATCCCACCCCCCACCCCCCACAATAGCCAAATATATTGATAGACAGTGCACTCACAGATTCTTCATACCTTCATTACCTGTTTTCAGCACTGATTTGACTGGAGCCTCTATAGCTCACTAGGTGTATGTGTGAACAGCCACAATTTAAACAGCAGCTGGTATGTTGCCACCTGCAAGGATGATGGAAACCCGCAGCAATTCTGGACTGAAAACAAAATGTGATCTTAAAATAACATTTGTCTCTTCCTTTGTCAGCCTCCTTTTCCCCTCAGGACAGGCACATTCCTCTTCAGTGAAGAGTCAGACTTTCAATTAATAACAGACCAGTGGCAGAACAAAGCCTGCTAACAATAGACAGCCACCTTCTATTTCTGCAGGTGTTAGAAGTTCTGCCACACACATTTTGAGGTCAGGAGGATATGACTCCTTCTGAAATCTGCAAACATAAAGGGATAAAGACAGAGCACTACTTCAGGTAAAAATAATAGTTCCCTTGGCTGGTGGCCAGGCTTCACCCCCCACCCCCCCCCAACACAATGATCTGTTTTCTGTAAGTGAAGTATTACATAATTATTTAAGACAGGAGGGATTAACAAAAGCAACTAAGGCTATAAGTAATTCAATCCCAATCAGACTCTTCCTGCATTTTTTGTTGAATATCAGGTGGTGGAAGGGATTTGAAAATTAAATAATAACTATGCGAATTGTGTTCCATGCTAGGAATACATTTTCTAATAGGCATGTCTGCATGATAGAAATGGCAGGGGAATGATTTCTGCATTTGGGATATGCAGGGTTGCCAGTTTTGGGTTGTAAAATCCTGGAAAATTTTGTGGGTGGAACCCTGTTTAATGGGGTATAATGCCACAGAGTCCACCTTCCAAAGTGACCATTTTTCCCAGATGAACTGATCTCTGACTCCTGGAGATCATTTGTAATAACGGAAAATCTTCAGCTACCGCCTGGAGGTTGGCAACTCTAGGGAGATGAAAAATAGTATGTAAGAACAGGTCAGTTCTGAGTGCCAGCGCAATGTCTTAAAATTGTGGCAAAAATCTCTTAGCAGTGCAGCATTGCTTGGCTTGTACACCAATGCAAATCAAAACCATCTGAAAGATTGAATTTATATGAAATGCCAGTCACCTTGGCTCACATCACTTCTATCAGTTGGATTACTGTATGACTGTCAGCTGAATGTGTAAATCACAATCCACTGAGTCTGAGGCAATATGAGGAGTTATGGAAGCAGTTTCTGGTATTAAGGCTATGTTGGTCCTTTCACCAGTGGTGAAGTACCAAGGGGATGAGGGGTGCGTGATGCACAGGCACATGCCGGTGTGGGGACATGGCGGGGGTATTCCGGGGCATGGCGGGGGTGGGTGGGCGTGTAGGAAGGGGTGCAGGGTGCACGCATGCCCTGGGTGCAGTTCCCCTATGGCTCTGCCTTTCACACATATAAGTCTTCACATAGTTGTGGTAATCTAGGAATGAGCATACATGGACCAACCCGCCCTTGATCTCTGACATAGTTGATATTAATCTACTTGAGAGTCTTTGTGGGCCAAGTCATACATTATGAAGCCATTTTAGACCCCATGTTAATGGTTGATAGATGTGGGCTGAGAATTCTGTACTTGGAACTTAATTCCCAAACATATGTAGGTCCCATATGGTGTTTTGGAGAGATGGGGCTTATGGCTCCCTGCGTGTCATTTTTTAGATCTGAAATGGCCTTTGTCCCACTATAAAAAATGTAAAACTCTGCCATTGCTTGTCTGAAGCCTGAATGCAAAAGGAGGGCCAGCACCCCATCCCTGGGGGAAGCGCCATCAGAAGTACTTCGAAACCTTACTTGCTATGGAAACAAGTGAACTTCATCAAAATCACCAGACTCGGCATGAATGGGCCAACTTATGTCTTGTGATGGTGCTGGATGAAAGCTGAAAGGAAGTCCAGTGCTGATGCAGAGCTCGATCCTAAGCACCAAAATGACTACAAGAACTGGAACGTGGACATTGTACCAGTTTGGGAGACTAGTGCAACTGCTCAATGAATTTAACAGCTACCCAATAGACATCCTCGGCATCAGTGAAAATGCACTGGACAGGTAGAAACCAACTGGTCAGCAATGAAAAGACCATCTTATATTCTGAGAATGATAAACAACACATATGCAGTGTTGGCCTGGTGCTGAGCAAAGAAGCAGCAAAGGCACGGATTGGTTGGAAAACCATCAATGAACGTATCGTCACAGTGTGGTTTCAATCCCAACATGCAAAGACCACTGTCATCCAAGTGTATGCACCAAATGAAGATGCCAACAATGCAGAGAAAGATGAATTCTATGATCAACTGCAGGACACTATCGGTGATATTCCCAGTCACGATATAAAGCTGCTCATTGGTGACCTAAATGCACAAATTGTCAACAACAGCACACAGGATTTGAAACATGTGATCGACCCCCATGGAGCAGCAGTTAAAACAAATGACAATGGAGATACAGTCACTCCTCACAAGCCTTACAGTATCAATACACAATCACTACTGAATCCTGCCTGTCTGTCTGTGTATGTGGCTGAAAAGGGCAGGATTTTTCTCCTTCAAGAACTTAGCACAAGTGTGGGTCTCCTTGATTCGTAGTATCAGTGAATCATCCATTCTCTAGTTAGAAAAGGCTATAGAGAGGCTTGAATCATCCTTAGGTTTAAGTTCACATTTGTTATCTTGGAACTTCAGCAACTCTTTATAGAGAGGCTTGTACCACCTATGTGCCAAACCTGTGTGCATCAGAGCACAAAACTTTGTCTTGGCATTAAAGGTTTCAAGACTAAGCATACCTAACCAGGAAGTAAGTAAACACCATAGTCCGTTGGGATAACTAAAATGTCATGACTGAAATGTTACTATTTTCTCTAATGTGGTGGGAGTAACAAGTCAGTTGCCAAGAGTCAGTTGATACTATATTTTTACAGCACCTTTTGGAGTCTGAATACTTTTTGTCACAGACTCAGGTGATTTTTGAATGTGTGTGACTGAACTAGCCACCTGCAGGCTAAATGTAAAGTCACAAGAAGCCTTCTTTAAAGCAAGTGATGTAATGCTGATACATTTGATTTCCCCAGGTGTTTGCAACCAGAGGCTAAAGCTCTCCATCTATTGTAAAGTAAAACGCCTCTTGTATCCAGTGGGAGTGTTCTTTGTGTAAGAGCCAAGAATCAAGCATTTTATCCCACATGTCTAATTTTGTGAGCAAGAGTCTGCTTTGATAGAGACCAGTGCATCAATTTAGAACCAGAGCAACGGGATGAGGATTTTTGACCAAAAAGAGCTTCATGCAAAGAAGAGAAGTTCTACTGTTTCTAAGGCTGTGCACTTCTTGAGTGTTAAGTTATTCATTTGTCTGCTGTTGAAAGATAAAAGTCTGATCCCACCCTGTGAAGGCTGAGGCTTGCATCCCTGGAAAGCAGTGTCATGTTTGATTCCTGAGGCATCATGATTTCTTTGAACATTTCTCATTTATGTGACATGCTTCCACTTGACAGGTAAGGAGTATTAACTCAAATTATTCAGCTAAAGAACTGGTTTTTTTTTTGGGGGGGGGGAACTTAATATATTTCCAGTCATTTGGGCTGTTATTTAAATCCAAGTACTATTTTGCTAAGTCTGAAACACTGGTCAACCTATTCTGAAGTAATATGATGTCTCACTGTGGCACCTGCCCACTGTAAAACCATTCCTAATCCACAAGAACTTTATCTAACCACCCTTCCCCTCCTTTCCTGCAGCTATTTGCCCTGTAAAGTCAGGCAGAGGCATTGGAAAGCCTACAAAAGGCTTTCTAACTAGAGAAAGAAACCACAAATACTGTTAATGCTAAACTAGTCTGATGGAAGCTAGTTGTTTTATTTTAATGGGTGTTTCTGGGCACAATTCAAGGTGTTGGTGTTAACCCTCAAAGTCCTATATAGTTTGGAACTAATATATTTGAATGACCTCCTATTTCCTTATGAACTTGCCTGATCACTACTGTCATCTTCAGAGGCCCTGCTTCAGGTGCCCCCACATTCTGAGATTTGGGTGACAACCTGGGAAAGGGCCTTTCTGCATAGACGATGGAGACCTCCATGGTCTTGGGTGAATGTAATTCTCAGTAGTAAAGGAAAGCAAATATAAAAGTAAAGTTAGCTAACTCTATGGCTGAATCATGTTTTTCAGATGGTATATGCCAGTGATGGCGAACCTTTTCGAGACCAAGTGCCGAAACTGCAACCCAAAACTCACTTATTTATCACAAAGTGCCAACACAGCAATTTAACCTGAATACTGAGGTTTTACTTTAGAAAAAATGGTTGGCTCCAAGGTGTGCGTTACTCGGGAGTAAGCTTGGTGGTAGTCGGTGACTTTCCTTTGAAGCAACCATGCAATGCTTCGAATGGGTGAATCACGACCCGAGGAGGGTTTACTCAGAAGCGAGCCCCATTGCCAGAAACCGAGCTTACTCCCAGGTAAAGGATCGCGCTTAAGTTCTTCTCATGAAAATCTGTGGGGCTTAACAGCACTTAACAGGGTTACTTACACTGCTTCCCCAAAACTAGGTCTGAAGTTTAATGCTAATAATCTCCTTGAAATAATTACGCTATTATCACACTGGAGGCCTGGCAGGGGAAGGGAGAGGGGTGCGGGGGGAGAGGGAAGTAAAACGTTCACTTTCTGAAACCAAAAAATCCCACTATCACAAAATAGAAGTAAAAAAGCAGTCAGGAAAGGCAATCCTAAACAAGAATGCTGTGCGAGGGGTGGGATAACTTTAGGAAAGCTAAATTTGTGGAGCAGCCATCTGATCTGCGGTTTTTCCTTCACATGTCATCACAGCACTTGACTTCCCACAAAAATGAAATAGGAACAGAAAAATAAAAGCATGGAGAATATTTTGAAATGGACCTCTCTGTCCCACATTTACCTCTGTCAGAATGGCCCTAATTCTTCCAAGGGGTGTGGGGAAGGGATGCTCAGGGCGGTAAGGGATGCTCCTCTCCCTTTCCTGCCAGTTGGTCGGGGCCTGTTTTAGCTCAATTCTTTATCAGTGTGAAATGCCTTTTGTCTTTTGTACTTTTGCTTTGATCCTGTGGGAACGGGATTGGCGTTGTGAGCCTAGGGACCTTGCAAGATCTCTCCTCTCCGCCCTGGGAACCCAGGCACTAAAAGCCCCATCACTCTCTCTCCCAGGGGAGGGGAACAAACAGTTCACTCCAATCAGGGTGAGCGCCTTAATCCCACCATTGCGCCTGCCCTGCTCTTGGCAGATGCACTCCTCCCAATGGAAGCCCCTCACCCGGACTGCTGCTTTTTAATCCTACCCCCAAAGTTTTAGTTTGGTCCCAAAAGTTACACACCTAGAAAAGCGTGCCAGCCTCCAGTTTTCCAAGCTTTGTGGGGGAGGGGGGTACTTGTGGGGCAGTAGATGGTACTTACAGCAAATCAGGTTGACTCAAGAGGACCTCCTTGAAGCCCAGCCCCAGCCGGCAGAGCGCCTTGTGCATGGCCAGCCTGTGCAGAATGACTCCCAACATATTTGCTGGCAGCCACCTCTGGCTGGGGGAGGGGGAAGGGGGAGTGGGAGATGACGGCATGCGTGCCCACAGAGACGGCTCTAAGTGCCACCTTGGGCACCCATGCCATAGGTTCGCCATCACAGGTATATGCCAAGACAATTTGTAAGAGCTCAAATTTCTCAACAAGACTTCTAAAGACATTTGAAATCTTTATTTAAATGCTTGTTTCATTAATGATTGCATTCGTTTGCTCGCCTCACATTTCTTTCTTTCTAAGGAGCAAATGAGTCATGAGATAAAATTGCATTTACAAAAAATAAAACAAAATCCAAAGTAACAAAATGCCATTATCAAGGGTGCGTGTGGGAAGAAAATTTCAGAGGGTAGTTTTGTTGGTTTGCATGAGAACAGTTTGTCCAGTAGCTCCTTAGAGATGAACAAGTGTTTCAGGGTGTATGCTTCTGAGAGTTGAAGCTCCCTTGATTAGACACCAACAGAGTGGAAATGAAAATCTCTGCATCCTGTTATGCTGATCAGAAGATGGGAGAAGGTTGTAAAAAAATGCTGGTAAAGGGTGTGGCGGTACAATGCATCTTGTAATTTCCTCTTTTTTGTTAATTTGTATCACAATAAACGTCACACTGTACACACACAAAAATTGGTATGCATTAAGGAAGATACATTCTTTTTTTATTCATCATCTTTTTTTAACATATACCTTTGATTTAGTTTCAATAAATTAGTTATCAAAACTGAATTTTAGTTATTCTCTTTAAAAATTTTAGTTTAATTTTAATTTTAAAATTACAGTTTAATTATTTAGTTTTCATTTCATTGGTTTCAGTGGAAACATTATTTTCTTCTATAACTTCTATAACATGTTATCCATTTGCGATAACATGTTCAGGGATTGTGGTTTACTCAAGAGAACCCCACTCTCCTTCCAAATTTCAGACAAACATCCTTGCTTTATAGACAATTAAAATTCTAACTTGCACAGAGGTACAGGTATGCACCTGGCAGCCCAAGTGGTATAAACAATTTATAACAAAGAAATCCTTGTTTAGGACGTGATCCTGTCTGTTCAGTGTGAAGAATGTGAGGATGAGAGAGTCTGTCTCAAAATCTTTTTTAAATTTAAGAAATCTTATACTTCAGAATTTGCTGGCTGAGGTAAAATGCTGCTGCTGGGATGGAACTGTGTAGGTAATGGCTTAGGGAGCAACCCTAGCAGGTTTTTACCATGTTACTTAATGGGACTTACTCCCAAGAATGGTCTGTTAGCAGCCCCACAAACCCTTTAATTTTGCTCTCCTTCTTGTAGTTTAATGTGTATTTATTAGTTCTTTTTCATAAACTCTTCACAGCCTACCCAAGAACTCACTGCTGCGTGCCCTGAACGTTTTCAATTTAAGAGTGCACTTTAGCTAATATTACTGGAAAGAGGATGTTTGTTGTTGTTTCCTCTCTGGCTCCCCATCTTACATACATCAGTAGAATTCCTCTTACCTTATCAGAGTGCGTTTCCAAAATGGCATCTTTGTGATGACTGGCTTCCTTCTTTCCTGACACTTAATCTCAGAAGAAGCTGCTTCCTCCCCTGCCCCCGCCTTCTAAGTGTTTTCCACTTCAGAATCATGTCTTGCACTATACATGTCCTTGTCATGATAGGATAATGTTTCACTTCAATTTTTTATGCCATCAAGGCTGTTTTCCCATATGATAAGCTGTAACTGTCAACCATCTTTTTTGCCTTTTGATAGCACTGCTGGAGTGGAAATCCACTTAAGAAGAATTCATTGCCTTCTTTGGAAAGTCCATATAGACGACGTTTTACTTCTACACTCCCACGAACTTCAGTAGGACTATTCCAGTAACTGCTTTGATGCTGAGAAGAAATATTATGGCATCTTCGTGGTATGTTTTTATTTCTGTTGGGTATATTTAATTTTCTACACAGGTCACCTTAAATCTACCCACCCCCCCAAGCCTGTTGCGTGAGGACAACTCCAGACAACAGGCTTGATTTCAACCTGGTGCAAGTGAAGCAAAAGCCTTTCCAATTTGCTACCATCAACTGTATGTAAGGAGAGACTTAATGTAGCATGAACCCCTCAATATGCATGGCTGCAATTTTTTAAAAATAAAATAGGCAGTATGTATAAATGCCCCCATCCCCCCAACAAATCTGGGTTCTCTGACAGTACACATCAAAGCAGGAAGATACATGTTCATACAACGTGGCAACTGCAAAAGGAGCAACCAATCTTATAAAAACTTAACAGCCCTGCTGGATCTGATGGATGATCCTTTTAGTCTACCATCCTGTCTCACACAGTGGCCAGTTTTGTGGAGATCTAACAAAAAACATAGAGGCCATGGTAGGAATGCCAACCTTTGAATGGGACCTAGGGATCTCCTGGAATTGCATCTCATCTCCAAACCTACAGAGATATTCCCCTGGAGAAAATGGATGCTTTGGAGTGTGGACTCTAATATTGTACCTCATTGCCCTTGCCAGGGTCTATCTCTAAATTTCCAGGAGATCCCAAACCTGGCAACCCCATCCCCTGCTAGCAATCCTGATAGAGGTCTTCTCCTTATTTTGCCTTCTGGCACTAATGGTTGTGTGTGGTTGATCATAATGACAGGGCTAAAAGCCACGGGATGGACAATCTTACAACATCTGTTAAACTAGGCTACTAGTCCTGCAAAGCAGCTGCATATACATAGTGCCAGAAGTCCACAGCTTGGGTGAGCATTGTGCTGTAGTGCTAATTGGGCACGCTTAGGTGCTTAGCACATGTTGAACATGGCTTTGTTGAGCTGCTGTCTGAGTGAAAATTCACATGGTTGTGCCATTTGGCTCACTAGCATTATATTTAAATCATGCTTATTTGCAGTATAACTAGAAAGCCTGCCTTGCCATCCAGAGAACAATTATAAAATGCTTAGGTATCTTATCTTATCTAATTTAAGGACAGCAAGAATAAACTCAGTGCAATGTCATTGTAAACATCTTCCAAATGGCAGGCAATCTATGTTCTAAGCAGAATCCAATCTGTTATCAAGCTCATTTTAAGGCATTGGATATCACAAGGACAACATGTCTCCCTATGTTCTCCCACGACAACTATGTCCCTGTCACCAAAGGTTTCTGCAGGTGCCAACCTGCAAATGGGCAAGGAACAAATGGCCATACATGTACTTTCTCCAGTGTGGCTTCTGCTTTGTGGAATGCATTGCTTGGGGAAGTCAGGAAAACTCCCATTTATTTCATTTATTTGAATAAATGATTAAGGACAGTGGTCTATATTGCTACATATAGCTCAGGGGTCTGCAACCTGCGGCTCTCCAGATGTTCATGAACCACAGTTCCCATCAGCCACTGCCAGCATGGCCCCCGATACAGCTTATTGTAAGTAGCAACCTATTTCTGTATTTTCTGTACTGCTTAATGTGTCATGTGAATACTTGCCATTATTCAGTTATTTCTGGTAAATAGTGCAGTAAGCAATGTAAATACTGTCAAAGGCTTTCACGGCCGGAATCACTTGGGTGCTGTGTGGTTTCTGGGCTGTATGGCCGTGTTCTAGCAGCATTCTCTCCTGATGTTTCGCCTGCATCTGTGGCTGGCATCTTCAGAGGAGATCCTCTGAAGATGCCAGCCACAGATGCAAGTGAAACATCAGGAGAGAATGCTGCTAGAACACGGCCATACAGCCCGGAAACCACACAGCACCCAAATGTAAATACTTTAAATCAGAACTATAAATAGTTATTTACAAAATATTCAAACTTAAGCACCTTTCCCATTTCTAGTTCAATCTTCAACAGTGGATAATTTTACCAAAACAAATATATAAATAAATAGAAAATAATAAAGAGTTCCCACTGAAACCTACTAAAGCTGCCCACCTACCTTCCTTTCCCAAATGTACCAAGTCAGACCAAAAATGAAAATGAGGTAACCCACCCACAAATGAGCAGCACCCTTAAGTCACTGCCACTGCTGCTCCTTAAGCGGCTGCCCAGCCCCACCTCTCCAGATGATGCAAATGAGGTGGAGTGGGAATCACAAGCACTCTGGGAGCAGGCCACAGTTCCACAGGCAGAGGTGAAGCGAGGGGGAACTCCGCCCGGGGCACTTGCACGCCCTGCGCCCTGTCGCAGCACTGCCCACCCATGCCCGCCCCGCCCCACCTCAGAACGCCTTGTCCCGCCCCTCTGTGGCCTGGCCACGCCTCCGCCCGGGGTGTCGCACCCCACCCCGCCCTGTTGGCGCCATGCTGCTGTCCACAGGTCTTACAAACAGATCTTCCACACAGGCAGCAAGATGGACCAGTCTGATAGGCATTAGAGTTTTTTGTTCCTGCATCACATTGGATGCTCATATTTAACTTACTGTTCACGTATACCCCAGAATCTTGTTAACACACACTTCCACTCAGTAGTGTATCCCCCGTCCAGTGAGAATGGGGTGGGGGAAGAGAGAAAGAGAAATGGAAGAAAGATAGAAAGGGAAAAAAAGGGGGAAAGGGAGAGAAATTGAAGAGAGAGAGGGGGGAAAGGGAAGAGAGAAATAGGGAAAGGGAGAGAAAGGGGGAGAGTGAAACAGGAGAAGGGAGAAAAATGGGGGAAAGGGAAAGAAAGGCGGGAAAGAGAGAAAGGGGGAATGAAAGAGAACTGGGGAAAGGGGGAGAAATGGGAAAGGAAAAGGAATGGGGCAAGGGAGGGAAACAGGGAAATGGAGAGAAATAGGATAAAGAGAGAAAAAAGGGGAGAGAGAAAGGGGGGAGGAGGGAACTTCTGTGGCAGGGGAGGAAACATTACCCGTGTTTTCCCCGCCACCTCCCCATAGGTGGAGCTACCATGGGGCAGGGGGGGAAATTGCTCCCTCACCCCACCCCTCCCCTCCCCTCCCCACCCCTAAATACCCCTCCTCTCAGGTTGCCTCCGCAGCTTGCATAGACCAGAGCAGGCTGCTCTTTTAGCTTTAAAAAGGTAAGTGAGGCTGTGTTTGGGGGGTTGATGGGGGGCACAGGGTGTGTGTGGCTGTCTTTTGGCTCAGGAGCCATTTTCCCTTTCTATGGCACTGCACCTCCCCCATCACTGCAAAAAAGAGAAGAGCCTCTGGTTTAAAATTAAGCTTAACTCACTTCTAGGTGAGCCATGCTGCAGCCCCACCCCCACACTCTTCCTGTCACCAAAAAAAGTGCCTGTGGTTGCTTTAAAATTAAGATTAATTTACTACTAGGTGTCAAGTCCAGGCTAGATCAATTGTGATGGGGGCTTTTCCAGCACCCTCCCTCCAAGGAGCGCCTGGAGTTTGAGCCTCCCTGTCGCCCTGGCTATACAACTGGCAGCTGCAGAATACATGCTGTAAGATCTATTCTGCCCGAAACTCTGGAAAACATAGAAGGACTGAACCATTTTATGACACGTATTAGCTGTTATGTGAGAGCCAGCATGGTGTAGTGGTTAAAATGTTGGACTAGGATCTGGGAAATCCAGGTTTGAATCCCCACTCTGCCATGGAAACCTGTTGGGTGAACACACTATTGGCCTCAACTCTGGCAAGTATTGAGGTGGGAGATCTCCAAGGACTACCGGAAGTCTGACATGGAAGAAGGTCATGGCAAACCACTTCTGAATATCTCTTGCCTTGAAAATGCTATGGGATCACCATAAATCAGTTAAGACTTGATGGCAAAACACATACACACACACTAGCTGGTGGGCGTGGCTTGGCCGCCTTCTGCGTGGCGTGCATGTTCACGTCGCACGAAACCACCTGCTCTGGACACAGGAAGAGAAAGGAGGAACGTTCGCAGCCACGGCACAGCACACGACCGGTATGCCTCTCCCCTTCCTCCTCCCTTCAATTCCTAACCCCCGCAAGCCAGGGTGAACCGTGCAGCAAGACCACTCCGGTGGGGGTGCTGCCACGGCGGCTGTGGGGGTCGCTTTGATTGTTTTCTGCCAGGCGCGGGCCTTGGATGGGAGTCTCCCAGCGCGTGCCAGCAGCAAGCCCCTACGGGCCTCATGCGCGCCCTTGACCCACGGCCCAGCCGTCCAGCGAGCCCACGGGGAGCCACAGCAAAGCGTGTCCGGGTCAGCTAGTATTTATATAAAGGATATTAATGAGTGTTATTAATAAGAATTATTAATGAGTGTAAGAATTAAAATCCAGTCCCTATTCAATCTCAGAGATGTGCCATTGTGCAAGAGGACCCATGGTTTCTATGGCCGTTGAAGTATGCCCACAGCGAATTTTCCAAATCAGTTTCTCTATCTCATATGTGTTTGCTTATTCAAGTTATCTAGCTGAAAATCAAGAGGAAGTACTGTGTATACTGGAATGGGTTAAGGACTTGTAGATCTATAAATCATTTTATTGCAACTTCCTGCTGTCTCCTAGGATGATGCTACATAAATTTGCAGAGTGCTGGTACAATGAGAATGTTCATAAAAATGGAAACGCTTATCAAAGATGAAAAAAATGATGCACCAAAGAGCAACTTGCTTTGTTTTATGTTTGTAACACATCTCTTGTTGGAGGCTATTTACAGAACCTTGTTGACAAGGCACACATGCTTCTTAGGGGCGGAAATGATAAGGAACAGAACAGCAGTGTCTCTGTGGTCTATGCTGCAGAGACACAGGGAATCAGTAGAGGGCATCCCCTGCCTTTATTTCTGATTAATATAACGGAATAAAACTTTCTAGCAAATTTTAAAAATTTAGAAGGACACGGTGAAAATGGCAGCTTTTCACCAGGATCTGGAGAAACCATGAAATCAGAGATACTGTGAAAACTGTGTCAGTCGTTTATTTACTGTTGCAACCATAAGTCATAATTAAACAAATATATTACATAATGCATATTACAAACAATTAATATGAATGTATTACAAATATATAACAAAGCAAATAAAATAAATCCACAACCCGTAAATGTTAAAATATTGCAATTTGGCCAGGATTCTTACAGAATTGATAGGTACTGATTTCTTCTTTATATTAATGGCTAAAAAGAAGAAATTAGCCAAATTACTAAGGGGGTAGCATCAGCCTCTAAAAATTAATGCATTCCTCAGCAGAGCCAGTAATTGGTTCAGTAGTTTATGGTGGATGGGCACATAGAAAGAGCAATACAAAACATAGTGGAGAATATCATCAACCTGATTGAGGCACAGGGACAAAGACATTGCTCCACAGGTATTTTTGGGAATCTGCCCAGTAAGATTTCAGATGGCATGGTCTGAAGACATGCACTAGAGAATGATTTTCTTAATGAGGTTTTGGTGAGATTGGCTAAGTAACAGGAGAAGAATTCATTTTTCTTCAACTGAGAATACCATGAAGAAAATTTTGATTGACAAGCCATTTTAAGATCGTGAAGGGCATCTTTTTCAAAAAGCCATTTATGGGTTTCTTTTAAGTCCCAAAGGTTTACCATTTCTATGGAAGGCAGAGAATAGAAGTGCAGAATTGGAGATTGTAATTTAAACATCTGGTTCCCTTTTTTAAAATACTGGAAATACTGGTAACCAGATAGTCATTGTTGATGCTGTCAAGTTAATAATTTCAAACTATCTCTTGTGGGAACAAAGGGGAGACCAACTTCTAGCCTCAGAAATGCAGCAGGGGTGCCAGGATTTTCCATAAGGTGTTCTGAATTATTTCGAGTTGAACGAGAATTTTCCCTTGCTATCCCCAAATCTCAGCCAAATGCAAAAGCTGTGTGATGACTTTGCCCTGATATGTGTAGTAGCTGGGGTAATGAGCTGCCCATTCTTCGAATAAGTTTTTTTTTAAATGACTCCCATTGAGCAGTGAGCTGGTAGTAAGGTGTGCCTGCCAGGGCAAGGATGCATGAAAGAATATGCTAAGGTATTTAAAAGAAGGGCATTGTTCAATTTCATGGGCTTTGATAGTCCATCTGTGCTTGGGTCTTTTGTTTCTGAAAGCTCAACTGTTGTTTTACTGTAATTAATTCTCAGCTTCTCCCTGTCACAGTAATTGCCTAATCTAACAAGCATCCTTCTGAGCCCAATTTTAGTGAATGACATAATTGCCGTATCATCTGTGTACAACAGAGCAGAAATTTTCTGATCTGCTAATGGGGGAGGGGAAAAATTCTAAGATCCCATAGCCTGATTAAAATCATTAATACAAAAATTGAACAACAAAGGGCCCAGCAAGCAACCTTGTTTGACGTTTGACATTCTTCTCTAACAGGATAGGGTTTGTAAGGGAACTCTCATGAGTTTATGCTAACCCTTACTGTGAGGTTGGAATGTAGTAACCTAAAAAGCTTTCTATCAGTGTTGGTTTTATCCATTTTGCTCCATAGTCTTGCTCACTCTATAGAATCAAAAGAAGAGGAAAGATCAACAAAAGCAACATCAAGTTTTCTTCCATGTTTTTTTCTGCATATTTCTGGATCAGGGCCATCAGGGTCAAACAATGATCAACTGTGCCTTTTTGAAATCCAGCTTGTTGGGGATTGAAAATATTAGACACCTCTGACCAGTTTTCCAATCTGAATAAACGATGGCGAGTTTAGAAGAGTTCTGAGAAAAGGAGAAAGAGATCTGAGGTAAAAGGGATCTGGCAGTCTTAGTAGACCACAAACTGAATATGAGTCAGCAATGTGAGGTGACAGCCAAGAAAGCTAATGCAATTCTGGGCTGCATTAATATGAGTGTAGTGTCTACATCAGGGGTCTGCAACCTGCGGCTCTCCAGATGTCCATGTACTACAATTCCCATCAGCCCCTGCCACCATTGCCAATTGGCCATGCTGGCAGGGGCTGATGGAATTTGTAGTCCATGAACATCTGGAGAGCCTCAGGTTGTAGACCCCTGGTCTAGATCATGGGACATAATAGTACCACCCTATTTTGCAGTGGTCAGATCTAACTTGGATACTGGGTCCAGTTCTGGGCAATTGAAGAAGGATATTAACAAGCTGAAATGGGTCCAGGAGAGGGTGACCAGAATGGTAAAAGGTCTGAAATCCATGCCCTCTATGAAGAGCTGCTTAGGGAGCTAGGTATGTCTAGTCTGGAGATGAAAAGGTTAAGGGGTGACATGATAGCCATGTTTAAATATTTGAAGGGATGCCATGTTGAAGAGGGAGCAAGCTTGTTTTTCCACTGCTCCAAAGACTAGGAGTAATGGATTCAAACTGGGAAAAAATAGATTGCACATAAACATTAGGAAGAACTTTTTGACAGTAAGGTCTGTTTGACAATGGAATACACTGCCACGAATTGTGATGGAGTCTCCTTCTTTGGAGGTTTTTTAACAGAGGCTGAATGTCCATCTGTGTTTTGATTGTGTATTCCTGCATGGCAGGGTGTTGGACTGGATGGCCCTTGTGGTATCTTCCAACTCTATGATTCTACGATTCTACCAAGAAAACTAATAGGACAGTAGTTGGCAGGGTCATCCCTATTGTCCTTTATATATATAGGAACTATAACACTCTGTTTCCAGTTAAAGGGAACATTATAGGTATGATCATTGCCTGACCTTCAGGATAACTGTGAAGTTATTCTGAAACAATATGACGTGGATGCATACAAACAGTGGAGGGATTCAGCTGGTTTGGTAGAACTGGTACCTAACTTTTTGTTGAGTTCAGCAAATCGATTGTTAAAAGTGGCTGGCTGCTCTGAGGTGCTAAAAGCCCCATCATTCCTCTCCCAGGGGAGGGGTAGAGAGGGGGCTTTCAGTCCCCAGAGCAGCTGGACGGCCGACTGCTCTGAGGCACTAAAAGCCCTGTCATTCCCTCTCCCAGGGGAGGGGGAGCAAGGGGGCTTTCAGAGCCTCAGAGCAACCTGCAGCTCTGAGATACTAGAAGCCCCGTAATTCCCTCTCCAGGGCCCCATTGCCCCCTCCGCCCCCACAAGAGTTCCTCCACAGCAGGTAAGTGGGCAGCATGGGGGCGTGGTAGGGGAGCATGGCATGAGGGGTCAGACCAGTTTTTAAATTATTAGAATCCCACTACTGCATACAAACACACACACAGCTATGGAATGCTTCTAACTCAGATTATGATATAGATTCACACAAGCAGACTTTCCATTGTAGACTGTTAAATATATGCCACACAACAAAGACTTGTGTACATGCACATGTTGCAATAAGGACTAACACCTGTGTACATACCATGACTCTTCCCCCCTATAGTTAGAATGGAATTAAATTAAACTTTTGTCTTGATAAGTAGTTGGGGTTCCTTTAGATAAGTAGTTGCTGTTCGTAGAACTATTATTTGTGATTTTTGTAACACAAATATGGAGACTGTGTGGCCAGCCATTCCAGAGTTATTTGATACCGAGTATCTTCAGGACAGCAATGCTAAGGACAATCAGTCCAAGACACAGTTTTTGCAGATCTTGCTGAGAATAGGATGTTGGCTTAAGATGGTGCGCTTATGTGGCCCTTATGAGCAAAGATAGTGTGCCTCTGTATTAGGACAGCTGTTTGGGAACACGGCCATAGTTAAACTATGAACATTTCAGACTGAAAATCAAAAGAAGGGGGATTTATATATGCAACTGTAGTATCTATTACGTGTGCAATTATTGCATGTATGTGTGTAAATCCTCGCGGAAATATTAATTTGCAGATGGTTTCACTGGACAGCAACTGTAGCAAGGTTACTTTGCTGATACTGGGTTATGTCCTATATAAACTTCACATTAGTTCTCTTGGAGGAGAACATTAAGGTGTTTCCTTGAATAACATATTGAAATATATTTTCTTTTGGAGTTGCCTTTTATGTAAAACTAATGATTTTTTTTTTTAAATGGGAGGATAATGTCTTTTCTGAAGAGGATACCAGTCTGAGGCTGAGGGAAACCATAAAGACATAAGACCAGTATCTACCTGCCAACAACATGCTGCCCTGGACTGGTTGTCCTTTCCCCTCAGCCATTGGAAAGATGCCGGTTTTTTAAAAGCCTTGTTCTATCCCTTATACACAAACTATTGTAACTTGATGTGATTGTATGAACTAAAGAAGGTGATTATTTAGGCTGAACACCAAGATCAGCTTACAGACAATCACATGACACCAATAATCTTCCAGAAAGGAATCTTTTCATTTGGTACACTTAGTAATGGGATTGGCAAAATACTAGCAAAAGCAACAGAAGAAGCCAATGCACTGTTCTTTAGGATCAAAAGGGGAAAAAAGGAGAAACTACACTATGGTCAATAGTCAGAATTATGCCTGTGTGCATGGATAGGGAAATGGTTAAAAACCTTTTTCTGGAAAACAAATATAAATTGTTTGGGAGAATAGAGAGGAAACTACTGTAGCCTGACCATGGCAAGAACCATGGTCTATATAACTGAATAAGTAATGATGGGTTGGAGCCCATGGAAGATTTCCACATGTACATCAGTCCTTGCACAAGCAGGCCAATTGAAATTGCTCGCCGCATTGTTAATAAGATAAATTTGGTAACCATCTGTAGGGGCATGAGAACATGAGGCTAGCCTGCTGGATCAGAATAGGAATCCATCTGATGCACCACTTCTGCTACATTTTAGGAGCCATGAACAGGTGTGTTTGGGAGCTCACATGCAGGATGTGAAAGCAATGGCCTTCTGCTGCTGCTGCTCCTGAGCACCTGGTCTGCTAAGGCATTTGCAATCTGAGATCAAGGAGGATCAAGATTGGTAGCCATTGATCGACTTCTCCTCCATAAATCTGTCCAAGCCCTTTTTAAAGCTATCCAGGTTAGTGGCCATCACCACCTCCTGTGGCAGCATATTCCAAACACCAATCACACGTTGTGTGAAGAAATGTTTCCTTTTATTAGTCCTAATTCTTTCCCCCGGCATTTTCAATTAATGCCCCCTGGTTCTAGTATTGTGAGAAAGAGAGAAAATTTCTCTCTGTCAACATTTTCTACCCCATGCATAATGGATAGATAGTCCACATGACTTTATTTAATTTGCTTTTGAAATTATATTAGGAAAACACCTTGTGCTATGCACAGAGGCGGCCTGGGAACAACACCCCGGCTGGCCACTGTTTAAGTCACGTGGTGGGTAGAAAATCACCCCCACACCCTCCTCCTTCCCCCTCAGCTTGGCCCGGCCCGGCCTACCCCGGCCCGGCCCCACCCCACCCAACTGCTTGTTCAGTTACTGGGCGCCCCTCAGTCCCACCCCACCAGGCCCAGTCCTGCCCAGCCAGGCTGCCTGGGACTGCCATCTATGGGCTGGTGGTTGCAAGGGGGAACCCTCCCACCCCCTGGCTCCCTGGACTCCGCAGGGGGCACCGGAGAAAGCATCCCTATCCCGGCTGTAGGAGGCAGAGGTGGCGGGGCTAGGTAGAGGTTCCCCGCCTTGCTTCCTTCAAGCTCGCTGGGCTGGGCAGGAATGCGGCGAGAGCTTGCTGCAAGCCCAGGGCGTTTGAAGTGGGGGCCGGGAAGCTCTCACCGGACTCTCCACAGCCCAGCTTCAGTTGGGATGGGGGTACTTTCTCTGGGCCTTCTGTGGCCCAGGAAGCTTGAAGGGAGGCAAGGTGGGGGTAGCTCCTGCCAGGCTTGGTGAGAGCTTCCTTACCTCCGCTCATCCCGAAGCATGCCAGGGTGCCGAGAGCCTGGCGAGAGCTTCCCTGCCGGGGTGAGCAGAGGTGGGGAAGCTTTCACTGAGCCTGGCATGAGCTGCCCACACCCTGCCCACCTTTGGGCTCCCTGGGCCACAGAGGGCCTGGTGAAAGCCTCCCCCACTATGTTCAGACATGGTGCCAGAGGCATGAGTGGTAATGAGCTGGTAATTTTGCGGTGACCAAGTGCAAAAATCAGGAGAATCCATGAGGATCCATGTGTTTTAATCACATTTTTGTGCCACTGTGGTGCCATGGAGCATGGAATGCAGGATTATTATGTTCAGGCATGTGTCTAGAGGTATGAGCAAGTGATTTTTGGGTGACCTAGTGGAAAAATCTTGTGGATCTACAAGGATCCATGTTTTTCAAGCAGGTTTTTGCACCACTGTGGCACCACGAAGCGTGGGATGCGTGATTATTTTGGTGCTACCTGTAGACTAAGACATGTTCTATAGTTTCAGGGTGGTTTCATTTCATTCCAATGCAAAAATCATATGAATTCATGAGGATCTGTTTAAAATCATCTGGATCCGGCTTTTACTCAGATTTGTGAGTTGGGGCATGTTTTATAAGGTGATGGAGACTTTGATATGGCCTGGTGCAAAAAAACCCTTTTTTTGGTTGTGATGGGGGAGGGCAGTCGCCCATATGGCGGGGGGGAAATCAGATTTTGCCCCGGGCTCCATTTTCCCTAGCTATGCCTCTGGGTATGCAGCACTCACTCTGGCCTTAATAGCCCAGGCTACCCTTATCTTGTCAGATCTTGGAAACTTAGCAGGGTCAGAACGGGATACAACAAATGTACATGACTGTTAAATCATTCATTCACACTCTTTGTTTATGCATTTAAATATTTGTACTTTGGTTTTCTCTCCAAAGCCTTACCGTACTAGAGAATATGATACTACCAAACCAATCAAACAACAGAGCAACAATGTATGTTTCGAGTCCTGTCTTTAGTGTTTGGTCATATAAAGGCACAGCCTGCAAGTGATAGGCCAAGAGCTTTGGTTTGGTCCCAAGGTTCAGGCCACTGGCCATGTTTAAGCTTTATACCTGCAACAGGTGGGGAAAGGCAAATGCTCAGCATGATGTTACACTGACAAAGATGTTTCTCCCCAGTCTTTCCTATCCCCATTACTGGCATAGCACCAACTTGGTCTTTGCAAGTACAATATAATGCAATTAAAATATATAATATAAAATACAGGAAAACTGAATTGTGGTATTTTTATAATAGTGGCTATAAAATAGAGATGGAAGCAACTGCTTGCTTGTATATGTAGTCTGACAGGAAACTGGGAGAAGGGAGGAGGAGATTTATGCTGGGTCTATTTTACTGAATGATGCAGAAGTGATGTAATAAACCTAGTTTGGAACTGAAATTGTGACTCAGTTGCTTGACATAACAGGAAAAAAAAGCTGTGATAAGTGGTTTTTGTTTTTTAAAGGACAGGCCACAATGAATATGTGAAAAGACCAAGGCCACTATTGAGGGTCTGCCAATTCAATGCCACAATTGCTAGTCAAAACAAGGCATGATGCGGAATGTCTCCAAAGTGGGTGGTGTCTGAATACAGAAAGCCACCAGTCTGCCTCGGCAAGAGCAGATCTGTAATATAAGAGTGTGTCTTGCCGCATGTCAAAGGCAAAAGCAAAATGTATATTTGTTATAAATTCTTTTAACATGCCAAGACTAAACACATAAGTGAAAGAGGAGCCCAAGCCTCAACTGCCACGAATTCAGAAAACCACAGCTTGACTTCTGATGTGGGAAACTCATATCTGAATTTTCTCTAAATGTTGTGTGAATCAAATGAGGTTCAGGTTTAATTTCTTTTGTTTCTTTCTTGAAAGCCAGAGGTTGGGTTTGAGGGATCATAAGGCAACAATGGAAAGGGCACACAATCTATAATTTATATATGAGGAACCCAGTGAGTTGACAAAACAGCAAGAGCGATCAACTAGTCTTGTCTTGCTGCCTGTGTGAAGAATTTTTTTTCTTTTGGCTTCCTGCTGTATAACTGTAGCTTGTTTTCAGGTGTCAGATCACTGCTGAAACTGGAGCAACTTGTTTCTTGGATTCAGTGCATTAGTTTGGTCTTCAAATGTTTTGCAAGGTTAAGTAATGTGGAAATATATTGAAATCAGAAAAAAGTGGGAAAAAAGACTCATGTGAGTTCTGTTCCAAGTTTCTTTTCAGATTATTTTCTGCTCCAGATTTCATGGGAAAAAATCTTCTGGAATGACTATTTGTCTATTTTAGAGCTGGAACAATTTTTTTTTCTTTTTTGTATAATATTTTTGTAGTTGTAGATTATTGTAGGAATAAAGATGTCAGATAGGTAGAAAAAGTACATCCATGAATAAGCTATATCTTGAGTTCTCATCAGGTTTTTGTTGTGTTTTAAAATATGTTAGAAAGTTGCTTGAAGTAAGTGAGTCAGGAATCAAACTTCCCAAGAAGCCTGAGGTAGTGAATGTGGGGAAGATGGTAGGGACTTATCACTGGTCCTCTTGCCAGTGGCGGAGCGCCAAGGGGGTGGGGTGGGGGTGCGTTGTGCACCGGGCGCACACCTGGGGGCGGAAAATCACCCCAGCCCCTCCCCCTTTTCTCCACACCCCCTGCAGCTCCCCCGCGGTGCCCCCCCCAGCACACCCCCCCACCCCTTCCCACACTTACCTATGTTCCTTATCTTTTTAAAGTACTTTTTGAGGCTGAAAAAAGCGGCCTATTTACAGTTCAGGTGAAAAACTGCCTGAGGAACTACAGTTCCCAGGAGACCTTGGGGCTCACAAGTATAGTTCGTCAGGCAGTTTTTTCCCTGAACTGTGAAGAGGCCGCTTTTTTCAGCCTCAAAAAGTACTAGAAATAGAAAAGGAATGTAGGTAAGTGTGGGAAGGGGGGTGGTGTGTGTGTGCCATGGGGGGGCACTGTGGGGGGTGCCATGGGGGTGCTGCGGGGGGGCCATGGGGGTGGAAAAAAACACACTGCGCACCAGGTGTAGTTTGCCTAGCTACGCCTCTGTCTCTTGCACAATGGCACATCTCTGAGGTTGAATAGGGACTAGATTTTAATTCTTACACTCATTAATAACTGCCAATCCTTTATGTAAATATGTCTTTTTACATGGATTATTTGCTTTCCTCAAGAATGAGCAACAAACAAATGGTTAAAAAATCCTTTTTATAGGCTATCAAACCCCATTAGGAAGGCATTGTTAATTGTAGCTGCCAAACCACATCTCCCCACACTTCCTGCGGAGGACCCTGCCATCCTCTGAGAGCAATCTTCTGGTGATCCCCGGCCCCGGCCTCCTGCACTGCACATGGGTATTAGAGCTCTGCAGGATATTGCAAAATTCTGCAGAGCTTGCAAGACTGAATTATTTTGTCAGTCATACAATTGAAGTCAAGATAGAACTGTATGAAATCTGTCAGCCCAACAACTATACTCCTCCTGTACCCAAATAAGAACTATGAGATTGGGTAGTTGAAATTTACATGGACAAATGATTTAAATTTAAACCACCATCAGGGTTTTTTTTAGTGATATTTTTTCATTGTTGTTTGTGCTGAGTGTTTTATGTGACTGTTTAACATGTAGGTTAGCTGCCCTGAGCTTAGCTAAGGTTGGGGAGGGTGAAATATTAAACAAACAAACAAATAATTCTTCTTGTAAACGAAGCCAACTGCACACAGGATTGCAGATGCAGACACAAGTTAAATTAACTAAAATGTGTTCAAATTATAGTTGGGTCATGTCTCTCTCTTGTCTTTCCTTGGGAGATTAAAGATCACTCTGCATAACCCTGAGAGTCCATTTTCCCTTATAAGAAGCCCTCTCATGCAGTAGTCAGTGTTCAATCTATCTGGACCCCTCTGTGTCTGTGATATCGCTCCACAACATATTGTTCTTCCAGAGCTCAGTTCTGTTCATTGGACCATTCAGCTCCAAGATCAGGTGACCATAACCTTTACTCCCCAATTTCCTAATCTATTCCAGACCTATGCCTCACAACTGCTTATATCATAGGACAGTGTGTGTGTTCTGTTGTTTTGATTTTTATTGTGTGCTTGTATATCCCTATTATCCCTAAATAAAAACACCTATTATCCCTTAAAAATTGTTAAAAATTAATTCACTCTCCTGCAAGTTTCTTGCAAAAGCCGACTCCTGTACACATGGGCAACCAAGGTCTTGAGTTAGCCAATCTCTAGCTAAGCCAAGAGTCTACTCTCACTAATTCCCCACTCTAAAAGGGAGAGACTTCCCACCACATTGGGTAACAACAGAGTTCAGCACACTGGTGAGTGCAAAAGTGAGGAGGTGGGTAGAGATGTCAATTTTATTTAATAAAATAACCATTCACACTCTCAAAAATGTCATTGTTTAACTGTTTAAATGCTGACAACCCACATACATATTCATATATATTTTCAGCTGTGCTGTTGATTTAGATATCAAAAGTTACATGTTAACATGCCCCAGTGTCAGTCTTGTGGGGAGATGATTAACAGAAAACACATGTCCCATAGGCGCAGATGATCCTAGAATTCCCCAGTTAACTCTTTCCAAGTTTTTCCAAGCCTTAAAAAAATATTTACAGCAATATATAAAATTAAAAACCTGCTTACTGGTTTAAATGCTTAATGTTTCACACCTCTACAGCTGATGCCACTGGGTCTAACACTACTACCCCTATTTTCCTTCACACTCTTCAGATTGTGAACTTGGTAATTGGGGTTTTAGTGCCCCCCCTCCAAATCCTTCACCATCATGCCTAAACAACATCTTATATTGTTTTTATAAAGACCTATATCTTCTCTCTCTTTTTAGTCCTGAGGTTATTGACAGCTTTATTGAAAGACCAGGAGTGCTCATATTGAACACTTTTCATTTTGACTTTTTCTTGGTTGTTACAGCCAATGGTATACATGTGAAGTTGTGCTTTTTTGGTTCTAAAGCATTTCCTGGGAATCTCTAGATATTCTATTGTCCTTTCGATTTGGATGGATTTTCTTGGAGCTTTTCACACTTTGCCTTTGGGTTTAACATCCTAGAGAACTTTCTGTCATTGGCAAACTTTTCACTGTTTCTTCCCACTGACTCTAGACTGTTTTTGAATGTTTAAATATATCTTTCCTAGACTGATCTTGCATTGTGAACTGCCTACTAATAGATTTTGCTTCCTGTTCTTTAACTTGTCAGCAGTTCATTCAGAAAACTAATCTGTGGAGGTCTAGTAATTGTTGCTGTTGTTTATTGAACATAGCATGCTCAGTTTCATAGATTAGATGGAGTTGGGCTATTTGTATAGTGGCATCTAACATCATGTGCAAATGTATGACATCCTTTTATAGAACACAGTTGTGTAGAACACAGAAGCGACATGGAGGTTTTTTTAATGGTTTGCAGTCAAATTAAGAAAGAACAAGGTTCTTTTCCCCATCCATATTTTTTAATCTTGCTGACTCCGCAGACCTGGTTTATCTGATAACGAAAAAATTGTTAGATAATGATGATGAGCTCATCTCTGAAGTGGCTGCTAAGTTACTACTGTTTATCATTAAACTGCAACCTGACTGTATAAAAGATTTTTTAATGCAAATAAAGGTTGCTTGATTGATTGAACTGTTGTCTTGATTCAGCTGCTTCCTGGGAAAGTCATATTTTCTTGATGCCAAATTTATTAATTTCTTCACTATTTTTATATTATTTTCTATTTCATTCATCCTTTGAATCCCAGCTTTTAAATAATATCAAAACTAAATTTATATTACTCTGCCTATCACATTGGTATTTGGCTGGGTGATAACTTGTACTTATTTTGACATGCACTTGCCTCAACCTGAGAGATGCCTTATGCATTTTAAAGGTGTGAAACATATGTGTTGCAGGTATGTGTGTATTGGCTGCTATTTACTTGGTTGCTGGCTGGTGTTGTGTGTTTCTTAGCTGGTCTAGGTCCTGATCCAGCAAAAACATGTGTGTCCAATTTAACTGCATAGTAGATTTACTGACCTAAAATGTGATTACTCACAGTTGGAAAAATGGAGTCTTTGGTTTTTAGCAAGTCTCAGAAAGCATTCCCACAAGTCTCTTAGTATGTGAGTTACTGGACCCATAGCACAATCAAATCCACATGAAAGCAGTTATCAGATTTATTTATTAGATTTTTAGGTGCTGTTCACCCAAAGGGTCTGATGGCAACTTACAGCATTAAAATAGTATGCAAATTAAAGCAACATAAAAGCAGCTAAAATATAAACTATCAACATTAAAATATTAAAATATTAAAATATGTAGCTTGCACCATCCCATAATAAATCACACCAAACTTACGGATTGTGTTCCAAAAGCCAATCTGAACAATTTGGCCTTGCATGCAGTGGTGGGATTCAAATAATTTAACAACTGGTTGTTTACAAGCACCATTTTAACAACCAGTTGTGCCGAAGTGGTGCGAACCTGCAGAATCCTACCACTGGAAACAGGGAGATCTCTGCTGGTTGTGTCTATCTTATGCTCTTTTGTCTTGACTTGCTACCCCTTTCCACTGCCCTGCCTCATGCTTGTAAAACTGAAACAGCATCTATGAAGTGAGTTTATTACATATCCTCATGATATCAAAATATAGTTGGTGATATGATCTGGGCCCTGACTTGGATGGCCCAAGCTAGTCTGGTCTCACCAAATCTCAGAAACTAAGCAGGGGTGTTCCTGGCTAGTACTTGGATGGGAACCCTTCAAGGAAGTCCAGGTCACTATTCAAAGAAGGACAATGGCAAACCCCCTCTGTTAGTCTGCCTTGAAAACCCTACTGGGTTGCCAAAAGTCGGTTTTGACTTGATGACACTGTACATTCATGTAAGATCTGAACTGTTCTGTGTGTGTGCCATCAAGTTACAGATGAGCTATGGCAGGGGTAGGGAATTGGCCATGCTGGTAGGGGCTGATGGGAATTGTAGTTCCTGAACATCTGGAGAGCCGCAGGTTCCCTACCCCTGACTATGGAAACACAGTAGGTTTTCAAGGCAAGAGACATTTGGAGGTGGTTTGCCATTGCCTGCCTTCGCATCATGACCCTGGTATTCTTTGGAGATTGTCCATCCAAATACTTACCATGGCCGATCCTTAGCTTCTGTGATCTGATAAAATCAGGCTAGCCTGGAGCTATGTAATTATATTAAAGAATATTTTTCATATGAATATTGATTAGTTTCTATTTAAATGTGTACCATCACTACCAAGTAATGAAATGAGTGGGTAATCAGTGTGGCACTTTTACTCCTGGCTTAGGAAGATGTTCAAGGAAAAATTCATAACTCTTCCATCAATTACCTGTGCCTCCTGAGAAGGCTCCCTTCTTGATAATTTTTGGGTCTCCTTTGAGGGAAACCGGATGACTTTGTTTAAAGTATAATCACTGTGTCTCTCCTGTTTGCTATTCCCAGATCTTTCTTTTCTCATGGAAAAGGGAGTTACCCTTTCTAGGTCAGCCTAGACATGATTTTGTTAGTGTTTGTCTGTTCACATGGGTTACTCACTCCAGGAATATTAATAGATGGGATGGAAGCCAAATCAAAGACAGTCCCATTAAAAGCTCTGAGCTTGCAGGGTGGTTACAAAATCAACATGCTGTGCAACGTTAATATTTGACCAGTGAAACTGCTGCTTCCCTTATCCTGGCTCTGGCTTGCAGCCATATAAAACACACAGCAGATGTTATACTTTACCGGGTTCAGGGTTATCAAGGGGTTGTGATTAATAGCCCCTTGCTTTACTTTTTGACACTTTATGTTTTCTTTATTACCAAGGAAACATAGAAATCATTTGATAATTTCATCTCAGTGTAAATACAATTGCATTGACTGCTTGAAGAAGAATTCTGATCTAGCATTCTTATGTTCAAAAATAGACAGTATCTTTGATCGCACTGACACTTTTTAAAGAGATATGTATTTGTTTGATCTGAGTGCTACTGATACAGATATCTCAAAGGTCAGAGGTTAATGCCTCTTCATAAAAATAACCACTGTGAATGGAAACAAGGTGTTCTCTACTGTGTAATGATCTCCTATCATATGATCAAGGAAAAATATTGGAGTTCAAAAACCACTGACTTTTATAAAGGCATCAAAGCAATTTGTTAGTCTTTGATGTAGGAAGTTATTTATAATATACAGTGTCTGCTGATCATGTGATATGGCTCTTAGATGATCAGAGTTAAAATAACATTATATAATGGGATATAAAGAACTCTGACTGTTAAGATGGAATTGGTCATATTGATTTTGTTGTTTTTATTTTGGAAGGAAGTTTTACTAAGAACCATTACATTATTTCATTCATACAATATATAGGAAAGATCTATACAGTAATGTGTGAAATGCAGTGAGAATGTAGAGTTTATTTTTTTCAAACTACTCCAGATAAACATATGTTGAACTGTACTGTCCGGGGGTCGCCGCATCGGCTCGCCCCGGACTCGACGGTGCGGGGGGCGGGGCCAGCTTCGGGCCGACAGCTGCAGCTGGCGGCGAGGCTGCGGCTGAGGCCGGAGGCAGGCCCGCCCCCGAGGAGGACCAGCCCCTCGGGAAGCCCGGCGAGGACGAGAAGCAGCGATGGCGCAGCGCCTTTGCCGCCGATTGGCCCAGCTCGGCCAGAGGAGTCTTGCGAAGCCGAGCGCGCAGCTGCAGCTGATCGACCCATCGGCCAAGGCAGGAGCAGGGAACGCCCCAGGAGCCCGGCCGAGGAAAACTTATAAAGGCTAGAGAGTCGAAGAAGCCCGAGGGTATGAAGGGCGAGGAGGCTGTTACTTAGCGAACCCGGGTCGTGGGAGGGGGTTGCGGAAGCTGGGGGGCTGGGAGGACGGAGCGGAGGAAGAGGAGGAAAGGAGGGTAGGAAGAGAAGACGAAGGAGCAACGAGGGAGAGGTGTGGAAGAGAGGAAAGCGAGAGAGGGAAGAGAGACAACGGAGAAGGGAGACAGGACGGGACCAGAAGAGGCGAAGGAGGCAGGGAGCGAAGAGGAGGAACGGAGGGGGAGCAAAGCCAGGAAGGCGCTCACAGTCAGAGCGCCAGCCATCAGGGGAGCCTCGGCAACTTCCCCAGGGGGAGGGCTGGGGAACCACAACTACGGCTGGGCGTGACCCGGGCAGAGTAGGGGGGAGGGCTTTTTACCCTCCTGTTGGCCCCCCCTGGTGAGCATCTGTGGCTCAAGCGGCTGACAACACTACAAACCCCAAAGACTGGGGATTCAGACGAGGAGACCAACCCCTCGGATAGGGACGGTGGGACGGCTTGTCAGCCCCACCCGCAGGAGGGGGAGGGGGATCGCCACATGTACATGCATCTACATTTCTGTCAGTTACCCCCTTAAAACACATGTGTTTAATTATCTGTACTTATTCTAAAATAAGTCATTCCAGATATAGTCTTTTGTAGCAGCTAACAACTAGAAAACATAACAATTGCAACCAAAGTGGGACAAAATGTTTACCAGCCCAACAACCAAACATAACAATAATTTCAAAACAGCCAGATAGATTTTTCTTTCTTCTTATTTATTTTAGAAAAAGTCCAGACAACCCATTCCAGACAAGCCATTCAAGCATCTTACAAAATAAAAACAGTTAAAACATGACACAATAAATAATGGCACTAGAATCAACTGGGCTGTAATTGCGACGGGGCAGGGCACAGAGAGAGCTCTGGAGCAGGGAGCATGTGCCCTGGGCCGGCTGGGCGGCTGAGCCACGCCTAGCCCTGATCGCGTTATGAGCATGAGTTGGAAAGGGTGGATCACGCTACCTATATATTAGGCAGCACGCAGTTACTCCGGCCTCTTTCAGCGCCTGGAGCAAAACTGACCCACCCACCCTCCCTAAATTTTAAGGGTTGGGTTGACTGCTTTATTTGTCGCAGCCCTGGCAGTTTGGGCGAGGAGCACATCCTTGTGGGGAGGCTGAGCTAACACGACGGACCTACTCATGGTTGGGGGCCTCCTTAAGAGGCTTGGGGTGGGGCGGGCTCATGGGCATGCTGCGAAGACCTCTGCAAGTTGAGCCTGACACCCCAGCAGTTAGGGGGCCACAAAGGGTGGGCGCCCCAGTGACCATATACCTCTCTGTCCTCCCCAATAAGGTTTGCGGTTGGTGCCGGGGTCAGCCAGAGCCTGGTTGCTGAATGGATGTGCTCCTCTTGATGCTCAGCTTCTGTTTAAAGATGTTATTAATAAAAAGGGCTGCAGCCCATTCAATTCCAAGATGTGTCCTGTGGTTATTCACCAGATAAGCATCTGCACATCTGGACGCAAAATTTGTTAATAATTAACAACTCAACATAAAATAATTGAGCAATTTAAAAACAGCTGCCTTCTAAACACAGCTGTCAAGGTAAAATCAGACTAAAAGATAAAAGGTGAAAACAGGCTAAAAATGATGTAAAAATATCGGCCCATTAATTGAAAACCTGGATAAAAAGAAACATTTTAGTATGGCACCTAGAATAGAGTTGTGCAGGGAAGGAGCCAGACAAGCTTCAAGGTGAGGCATTCTTTAGGTGAGGTGTCACCACTGGTAATTGTGGACCTCACTTCTGAATATGCAGGCACAAAAAGCAGGACTTCTGAGGAATATGTTAGTTGGGATAAGAACCATGTTTTTAATAGCTGTGTACAATTCTTCAATGCCCAAATATGCTTTGAAGGGCAGCAAGTTCCATGTGAAGAACTCCATAACACAGTTTGTTCATTTGTATTTTGATTAATGGTCAGCACCACATGAAAAAAATGAAACAAATTACAATAAGGAGAGAGCTGTGTCCTATTTTAAACCATATAAATGTCTTCATACGTAGTATGTGATGCAAAAAGTACTCTTGGGTAGAGTAGAGTGAACAGTATGGGTAACTGCAGCAGCCAGTTCTCAGGAGGACTGAGGAAAGAAGTGTAGTCATCATCATCCTAATGTTTGGAAGGAGAAGGATTGAACAGGAGAGATCTCACTCGGTGCTTGCTTCTGCCTGGATTCCAACCCATTTCTGTAATGACCAGATCTCATAGCAAGTTCTTTTATGCCATAAGGCAGGCTCACATACCGTGTTTCCCCAAAAATAAGACAGGGTCTTATATTAATTTTTGCTCCAAAAGATGCATTAGGGCTTATTTATAGGGGATGTCTTACTTTTCTTCAATGATTTTGCGCCCCCCCACATGACCAGATCAGCTGCACCGGGGAATCTGCAACTAGGGCTTATTTTTGGAGTAGCGCTTATATTTTAAGCATCCTCCAAAAATCCTGAAAAATCATGCTAGGGCTTATTTTCAGGATAGGTCTTATTTTCAGGGAAACAGGGTAGTACTGAAATCCCACAGCTCCTCATGAACCCCCCAGCCTCCAGAACCAGTCTTCAACCTGAGATGACTCAGATTCTCAGAGGTCCTAAGGCCTGGGGACCACCTTATCCAGGAGTTGCAGGACCTCAATTTTAGGTCTACTATGCCAATAAGGGCTTGATTGATTGATTGATTGAATTTTAGGTCCCCTAAAATCTAATAATAATAAAATTATGCTGGTTGTAGTTTTACATTTAAATTAAATCCAAATTTGATGTAAAATTCAGAGGTAAGGACAGAGCTCAATGGGGCTTCTCTCTCCGTGGTGCCATCTTGAACATCTAACATAGACCACGAGTGATGGCAAGAATGATATCCTTTGATTAGAAACTGACATCATCCACTGAAATACCATCCCTCTTCAGTGCCAGAAGAACAATAACAACAACAGCAATAAAAAACTCAAAACCAAAACATAACCTTGGCTCAAATGCCTTGAAACGAAAACAGAATGTTTTTTCAGACTTTTAGAATTGTTGAAAACTAGAACAAGTAAAGATTGTGCCTTTCAGTTTCTCACAGTACAATTAACTGGATTCCAGCTACAGTCCAGTTTTCAGTTCTATTCAGTGAACTCACCCTGTAAGTAGAAATCTGTTATTTACAAACTAATTTATTTAAATGAGACCCAAGTATCAAGATCAATACTGTGATCTTGGACATGACAAGTGGTCAAAAACAATAATCACTCATGCTCACGCACAGAGAGACACACATGACACCATAATAAATGCCCTTTCTGCCAGAGTAAGGGGCAATTATGCTGTACAGGGGTCATGGC
Source organism: Sphaerodactylus townsendi (assembly GCF_021028975.2). Lineage (NCBI taxonomy): Eukaryota > Metazoa > Chordata > Lepidosauria > Squamata > Sphaerodactylidae > Sphaerodactylus > Sphaerodactylus townsendi. The sequence goes on from NC_059431.1 coordinate 39,799,817, forward strand.
TCCTTCTTGGTTTTTTCACCCCTCTTTTGTGCTGTCAACCCCCTTGTGGATTGTGCTGTCAGTGTTGCAAAATTTAATGATCATTTACATAGATTTTGATATCGTTAATCATTTTAAACTGTAGTAAAGAAAGATTCATATTTAATTCCTGACATGAATTAGGTCATTAGTCTTTTACTCTACCTTACGTATGACCCATGAGATCTAAGTTGCCATCACTTTCATGAGACTATTTGAGAAGCCACTTTGGCTGTAAATAAGCTCTGTCCCCCCTGTGCTCTTTTCCATGGCTCAAGTCTAGCTCTGTATTGCAAGAGAAATTGAGTAACAAGTTCATGGGGATGTCAGGAGGAGGTATTTTAAAAGACTCATTGGCTCTAACCTTTCACTAATCTAATCTGTTGATCTTTCCAGCTTTACAAGTGTCATTCAAGTAAAATTAAATCCAGTCAGCATTGTTAGAGGACTTACAATGTTAGACTGGAAGAGAATCTAGCAGATTAAAAAGAGAGAGAAAGCAAATAAAGTTGCCCTAAAACACACACTCACAGAGTGATTCTTAAAATAATGTGAAGGAGTCAAACAAAATAAGAAAAAAGGATGAAAATATATAAACAAAGTATTATCAAAAAGGGTTGTAATTGTGCTGCTTCCACATGCGGATTTCCCCCCATGTGTATAGCAGTATGACTCTGTTGTTTTTTGAAGCTTTGACACATCACACTCACTGTGAATAAAACTTGTGTTGCAGGCTTCTTGGGAAATGATTTAGTTCCCAGGGGCTTACTGCAGTATTTGATTTGGTTCAAAGAGGGAAATGCTCACAATCAATACAGAGATGGCAGGGGTCTCAGACCATCACGTTTCCTACACCCTTTTAACCTTTTATCTATTTGGGGTTTTTTTTCAGCTGAGCTATGGTATAACTGTACATTGCAGCTCAGATGGGGAGGGGGAAAGGGGGATTGCTGGGCTATAGGGATGGTGTTGTTCTTATTCAGAATCAGTACAATGTTCAGATGGGTTTTGTAGTTGTAGTATGGAATAACTTCAACTTGGGTTTTAGATCTGATCAGACAACTCTGGCTGATTCTGCACAGTGATGGGCGCAGGATGCTATATAACTTGTTTTTTTTGTGCGGGGGGGGGACTTCCCACAGGCCCCACCCCCAAACAACCCTGCCTGGTTTTATTTCCCCCAACCTGGTTTTTCTGAAAATTGCTAACCCAGCAATCCCTTTGGATAAATCCTAGGTTGGAACCGCTCCCACACAAGCAGCCAGGCAGGAGACACTTTAATTCCCCCCCCCCCTTCCACCATGCCATCCACGGTCAGGAATCTGCCTGCCATTGCCCTGCCATTGCAGGGAGGCCCCTTTTTCTTTGTTTTTTTTAAATTTTGCATGATGCATATGTGCAGCTATGCAGGTACAGCCAATTGTATTGTGGGACGATTGGCATGGCTGTGGGGGCTCATTTCTACATGCCTGCATAAAAAAAAAAAAGAGAGAGAGATGTGTTTCTGTGCGAAGGATTCTGTGTTTCTGTGCAACCTGGATTGTGTTTCTGTGCAACCTGGATTGTTTCAATGGGCTCCAATTGCTGCCTGCACAGCATGCATATGAACAGGAAAATAGGAAAATGTGTTCATTTATTACGACTGCAACCCATTATACATTTGCTGTGCGGAATCGACCTCTGATAGGTCTTGTTCAACAGAACGACTAGTACTTAAGGTTGTTCTCATTAAATAAAAGATTTTGCATTCAACAGTTCTTTATATTTTCCTGACACATGAGAAAGTGTAGGAAACACGGTTTCAATGGTTCTAGGGAACTGAACATTTATGAGGATAGTACCAAATGTCACTACTTACCATCTAGTTCCAGTTGAGGTGGCCTTTCCTTTCCTAGGCCACCTCTACAGAGGACCATTGTGGTACCATGAATAGGAGTGGTGGACTTTAATCTGGAGAAGCAGGCTAGATTCCCCCACTCCTTCACATGATCAACAAACTATAATCTGATGAACCAGGTTTGTTTCTCTACTCCTACACATGAAGTTCACTGGGTGACCTTGGGCTAGTCACAGTTCTCTCAGAATCCTCTCAGACCCACGTACCTCACAAGGTGCCTGTTGTGAGGAAAGGAAAGATGATTGTAAGCTACTTTGAGACTCCTTACAGGTAGAAAAAAAGCAAGATATAAAAACCAACTGTTCTTCACTGTGTCCTGAGAGGGGAGGAAACAAGACGAATGGTCTGCCGTTAGATAATTGGACTGAAGAGAATGGTGTGGAAAGGATGGGCAAGAGCACATACCGATGCAATGAACTGCTCTGTGATAAGAATGGAAAGCTTTTGAAGTCCAGCTTAAAAATATTAATCAATGTAATGTTCTTGGGCAATTCATAAACAAAAATCTCTCATAATCCAGTTTTCAATCACCATTAGTCATTAGTTCATATAAAATAACATTCATCATAGTTTTATTTTTCAGCTGTATCTAGTGGCAGCTCACCCAGAGCTATCTGTTAGTCAGGAGCTGTTCTTGTGATCCACATGCCTTTCTCAAAACAATGGTTGATTAGCCATCTTCTTTTGCCAACATGGAAGATTATTCTTCATGATGTTTTTCAGCCTTATGAATCCATGGTCCAGTGTGGTTATAGATTTTCTATTCTTTTTTCTGACCCAGTGACTATCAAGAGCTGTCTGAGACATAATTTTCCTGATAAATATGATTATTTGAAATGATGTTTCTCCCTTTCCTCCATTAACTCTTATATATCATGGTGAATGAGCTATACGCTGCCACTGATTTCTCAGAGCCATGCTGAAATCAACCAGCATCTTAATACCCTTGCTGTTGTACCTAGAAATGTGTAGATTCAGGGAAAAACCATAGGAAAAAAATGGGAGAAAGGAGAATATTTTTTAAAGGAACCCCCTTTTCCAAAAGAAGACAGATACACTGGGAAGCAAACCCCTTATGAAATACTACTCTTTTAGAATGATGAACAGAATACAAGGTTTTGCAATATTATCTTAGAAGCACCCCTTTGTGACATCAAGTTACAATGGAGGGTTTTTAAGGTAATGGTAGTTTACCATTGCCTGCCTTTGAGTTAAAACCCTGGATTTTCTTGTTGGGCTCCCATCCTAATCCTAATGAGAACTGACCCTACCTAGCTTCCAAGATCTGATGAGATTGGGATAGGCTGGGCTATTAAGGTCAAAGCTGCCCCTTACTTCCTTGAAATATTTTTGTATGCAATAACTATGTAATAACTATGCAAGGCAATATAATTTAAATTAATACAGAAATTCATATTCCTATATAAGACAACTCTCAAATCCTCTTGGTTGCGTCAGATTCCACTGTCTTGCACCTACAGATTCAGAAAGAAATTGGTCTGTGTTGGAGATGTACCGGTACATGTTAAATCAAGAACCAAGCAATGTGTAACAGGTTGGAGAACCTTGTATCATTCCATTCCAAATAAGAATACATTGACCTCTAGAAACTGATTCTGATTAGAGAAAGAAGCCTTATGACAATGTTGTGACAGATACCTTATTTATCTAATAGAGTTGACAACTTCAGGTTGGGAAATTCCTGGAGGTTTGGGGATGCAACCTGGAGATGACAGAACGCAGTGCTTTAGATTCTATCCTCCGGAGTATAATCTTGACTTCAGTTGAAATTTGGGGAGCTATCCAGGCCCTACCTGGAGTCTGGCAGCCTTATCTAAGTGACATGATATCAGTTTCTTATGGATCTTTCCCCCCCTTACAGTTATACTTAATGTATTGATACATTATTGAATAGATTAATGTGATACTAAAACTTAACTCAATAAATTTTTCTGATAGTTCCTCTCACTGTAATCTGGTTTCAGGCAAATACTAATTATTTTCACAGAGCTGGGAGCAGTTGGAAAGAGGGAAAATGGTTTTTGATATTTATACCCCGCTTCTCTAGTAAACAGGTGATGTAGGTTTTTGAACTCTTTCTGGCAGAAGCGCACATAGGACAAAAAACTACTTTTCTTGACTATAGTGTTTATTTTTGCTCTTTTTGTCTTACTTGTCCAACTGGCATAAATTATGCGAAGATACCTCAGTCCTGACCTGGATAGCCTTGGCTAGCCTGATACCATCAGATCTCAGAAGCTACGCCAGTTCAGCTAAGAAGATCATCTCAAGTATTTGGATGGAAGACCTCCAAGGAATACCAGGGCTGTGATATGGAGGCAAGCAATGGCAAACCATATCTGAAGTCTCTTGTCTTGAAAATCCCATCGTTTTGTGACTTGATGGGGGGAAAAGATATCTCAGTACTTTGCTGCTCCATCTGTAACTATGTATATAATTATAATCATTATGGTTGTTGCAACACACTCCACATCCTGACAGAGGCAGAGGCCTAACAGGGGGGAGGGTTTGGGGGTAGTTGCAGTTGGTAGCTGCTGTTAGCCTAGGCACTCCCCACTCTTGCACACACAAGCTCTTTAAACAAAATCCTGTCAAAAAATGTCTGCTGCCACCTTTTGTGAGGGAAAAATGGATCTCTGCGAGGCGGTTAACTGTTAAAACAAACTAGAATTAATTTACTAGTACAAGCTTTCTTTTCAGTTTGATGTTACAGAGATGTTTTTAAGTATTTCTGGTTCTTTAGGCAGATATTACTTCGATGTTACAGATAAATGCAAGTTTCACTTAAATATGTCTATTTCAGTTTCAAGATAGAACTTCTGACACACACAGGTGTCTCTCATAAGGGTAAAACTTTCTTCATGTTCCTGAACACTCTCCCAAAACACCCACCCTTAACTCCAAAGGGTTTCACACTGGCTTGGAACACAGTAAACTCTGGGATTTCTCTAAATCCACTCAACTCTGCCAGTGAAGCTATCACACCCTCATGAACTCTCCGGTTCAGTATCTAGGTGTGGTCTCCTACGGAGACAATAGCCAAGCCCTCTGTGTGGTCTTAGGAGTGTCCCTGTGAAATAAGTTTCCCTCTTATCTTCCACCAACATCAGGCCTCCTAGTCTGTGATGAAAACAAGGATCTGTCCTCTCAGTCTCTGAGATTTCTTAAAGAACACTGACCACCTAGTTGTTCTCCCTCTGTCTTTATGCCACTAGACAGTATCTCTTGACTAGATCTGAGGACTGAGACTATCTGTGTCACATTCTCTCTGTGACAGGCTCGATCTCTGTGTCACACAACCTCCGAAAACCCCAAACTGTCAAAAATCTCTCAATCTGTTTTTCTGACAGGCTCTATCTGCTTTTATATACAAGCACTCTCTCTCTCTGTGGCTCCTGGCTACTGGATCTCAGCTGACCAATCAGATGAAGCTCTGGTTAACTCTTTGGTGCTCCTGCTCTGGCTGAACCATTTAAAACCCTAATCTGTCACAGTTGTCAACTCTAGGTTGGAAAATTCCTGGAGATTTAGGGGTGGAGCCTGGGGGAGGGTATAATGCAAGTAGTATAATGCACTGAAACTTTCCTGCCGAAGATTATGGGCAGCCCAAGTTACATAGGGGGAGGCCTGAATGCTCATAGGAAGTAGTGGAAAACCATGCCAACAAGTTTGACCCCTCTTCTGGTGCAAGGGCCACCCCTGCCGGTGGAGGGGGCAAAGGTGCCAGATGGTGGCTTCCCCCAATATCATTTACCGATATTTGGGTTTCTATTTAGATTTGAATAAATAGCCAAAGATCCTACTCATGGATTGTTCATCATGCCACATCAGGATTAAGGATAATTTTAGCATGTGGACTATTTCTATCCTCTCAACTATACCTCCTCATCTCTATGACAAGACTCCTCATAGTGACCCTTCTGCAGGTGTCTCCTGTTTTATCATAAAATCAAGGACTTGGACTTTTTTTTTTAAAAAGACATACTTGCTGTCAAAATCATGCACTTTTCAAAAAATTGATTTCCATTTAAAGAGAACAAAATTAAAAATGAAAAAGAGTAGCCTTCATCTGGATAATTTTATTTATTCATCTTTTTAGTATTTCATTGAACATTAATAATGTGCGTTGCCTTGACTGAAAGGCTGCTTGTTCTTTTACTTGGTCCAGATCCAATTTGTGCTAAGCCACTTTGCTGCCAAGGATAACAATCTGTAGGCAAGAGAGAGGAAGCTAGTGGGTCTTACTCTTCAAATTGCCTTTCTTTTCTAATAAAGCCTTCCCTTATCCAGTATGAATAGAATCCCCTCCCCACAATTTCTTTTTCCTCTGTTGCTCTCCTAATATTGCTCAGGTATAACCTTTTAAAAACAGAATCATTATTAGGGATATTCTTCTCTGTGGTTTTCAGAAATTGGGAAATCAACAACTGTTTGTTCAAATATGCCTATCAGAGGTTGCAAACACCATTCTGGCCTAAGGAATACAGAAAACAAAGAGCTCACAATTTATCTTGTGCTTTGTGAACTGTAGAAAGCATCCCATGCATTTTTAAAATACCTGTTTAGTGTTTATTTAAAATGACTTCCCATAATGGAACATCAGAATGATATCAGTTAAAAAGTCCACAATATCAATTAAAAAGTCCACAATAAAACAGGAAATATAAAGAATAAATAAACTACCAAAGGTGATTAAATATAAAAAAGCAGGAGAGTCAACGAATTATGAACCAACTAACCTGCAGGGCAAAACACCCACTGGTATCCTAACAAACACCAAAAAATTCAGCAGAAAGCCTTGGTGTCTAAAGTTCGAAATCCTGCAATCTTGATACCTTGCACTACACCAGACTCCTCCCACTTTCCCTGCCTCCCTTTTATCCCTCTCACGGGGTCGCCTCCCTCCTGGGAGCTCTTTGCTCCAACCTATTAGTTGCTGACGAGTTGTCTGTCAAGCCCTGCTGGCCTGGGACTGGCTACTCGGCTTTCCTGGCCCTTCCTCTTAATTGCAGCCTGGCTGGTCCTGCCCCACCCTCTAAGGCTGCTGAAGATTACTTATTGCAGTTTGACTAGGGCAGTGGTGTCTCTGCTCTTCCCCTGGAACTGCTCAGGCCTGCTCTTGCTGATCAAGCCCTCCTGTCAGTTTTCTGCAGTTTTCCCCAGCTTCCTGGAGGTCCCTGCCCCTGCTGATAAGTTTGAGGGCAAATCTGCCAGTTGTGGGGCACTCCTGGATCCCTGGATTGGCATCTGTGATAAGGAGAAACGTGGAACAGGATGTCAGGTGTTGGGAGGCAGCCCATTCTCTGGACACAAACGTGGAACAGAGGTGGATTGCCATTTCCTTCCTTTGTATAGTCACTCTGGTATTCCCATCTGGGTGCTCATGTAATTGGCCCTGCTCAGCTTCTGAGGTCAGATGAAATCAAGCTGGCTTAGGCCATCCAGGTCTGGGCAAAACTTCTGTAGCTGTTCCTAATTGACTAGAATTTCTAATTGACTAGAATTTCATGAGGGATAAGATGGTCATAGATCTCCACCAGTCTGTAAAAAGGTAATTTGTGTAGGTGTAGGGGCATATCTTCTAAAGATGGTGCCCAGTGGGGCAGTTCAATGCTGGGCTTGGCTGGCTCCAGCTTTAATCTGTGGGCTCTACCTCCAAAGCTTGCAGTTTAAACCTTAACTCGGCTAGGGTGAGCCGAGTCTTGAACTACATGCTCCACCCTGGTCAGGTCCAGCTTTATACTGCTGGCTCTGCCTGTGACACTCTTCCTCCAAAGACATATGGACTTCAGAGTCAGAGACAGCAGTATAAAGCTGAACCCGACCAGGGCAGAGCCTGTAATTCACAGTAGGTCTCAGCCTGATTGGGTCCAGCCTGATTGGGTCCAACTACAGGCTTTGTGGTGGAGCTTGCAGTTTAAAGCTAGACCTAGCCAAACTTTGCCTTGAACTGTGCCCCTGAAAGTCCATATGGAGTTTAGAGTCAGGTTTCACAGTGGAACTGTGTTTTGAACTGCGCCCCCAGTGGAACCAGTGTCATGAACTGCGCCCCCATCCTCGAACTTCAAGTGGAATTCCAGTGTAAGTTGTACAGTTTAACACTGACCTGGCCAAGCCTTGGCCTGTGCATCCTGCCCCCAAACTCCATGTGCAGTTTGGGGGGGGGGTGCAGTTTGGTGGGGGGAGGGCCTCTGGGTTGCCTGGCACCCCTCTCAAGCAGCAGCCAGGGCCCGGGGATTGCCCCACTCTAGATATGCCTTTGTGTATGGGTGTTTATTGCAATTCAGATCATAACTATGTTAACAGGGTACAGTGTATGTAATCCTTCAACCTTCTCCCTTGGTTTCACTTATTTAAACGATGCTTCCTGTGCTGTTCTTAGCATTTTAAAGGGGGAAAATACAGGTTTTGAAAGGTAACATATCTCCTTCCCTATAAAACATGGAGAAAAGCACAGAAAACCCAGTTTTAATAAGTGAAATTGAACATGTGGTCCTGATTCATCACATATGTCCGCATATGCAATTTGTCCTTTACAAATTGATAATACAAATTGATAATACAAATTGATAATGTCTGTAATGAGAGATTCACTCCAATATCCTATTTGAAGACCTGCACTAAATAAAGTTTTTGATTATTCTAGCAAAAGAGCTCTCCAAGGTTTGTTTATTAAAGATGATTAACAACCTCTAATTCTGATAATATCAAAAAGTACAGGGTTGAGTTCACTTAAGTTCTTTTAATTATTAATCAGCAAATCAGACAGAAAACCTCTAGAAACAGTTATCTATTGTGCAAAATAGAAAAAATACAGGCACGAAAAAATAACGCTGCGAGTAATGTAAAGCTAAATGCTAAAGTTATTAAGTTTTGCTTAATCATATTATAGCAAGTAATAGTTTTATATTAAAATCAATTTTCAGTTTTTGTCTCACTGCTTTTAGGGATTATCAAAAAGCCCTCATCATCTGGAGAAATCTGATTTGCTTCTCATTAGAACAAGTTTTTATAGAGAAATATCAGTCCTATCTTTCTCTAAATCTGTTCTATCATAATCATGTTGTTATTATTTAGATCACTTATTGGTTCATAACTATATATGAGATAATTAACAGAAGTGAAAATAAGCCAGGCAATATGTATATATGTGTTACATCTGATATAGCAAGATAAGAATGTTAATCTCAACTCTTAACATTTATTACAAAACAATGAATCTAACTTTTCGGTAACTGTTTTAATTAATTGTCCAAGATGAAAGTAGCAAACAAGGTTCATTGACAGGTGAAAAGTGCTTGAACTTGCAACTCAGCAAGAAAAGGGTAGTGATATCATAGCAACTGCTTTGTGTCCTTATAACGTTTGTGGTAACCATGAATTACCAGTGCTATCTTAATCAAAGTTATACCCCTCTATAACAACTGCCACCAGTGGGTTCAGAAGGATGTAATTTTGTTTTCAATCCTTTGTAAATAAATGACAGTGCAGTCTAAGGGCACTTTTGCACATGCAGAATAATGCACTTTCAACCCACTTTCAATGCACTTTGCAGCTGGATTTTACTGTGCAAAATAGCAAAATCCACATGCAAACAACTGTGAAAGTGGATTGAAAGAGCATTATTGTGCATGTGCGAAAGTGCCCTAAGTCCTTTTTTTGTTTTGCCCAAGCCATTACCTTGGTGAAAGCAGGCTAGGGCTAATATGTTTGTGCTGATATAAAGTCAAGAACCTGTATGAGTTTGCTGCTACAGACCTAAGTTATTGTCCACTTGACATGATTAATACGTGACCTCTGACAGCCAGTAGGTAGTGCCAAGGGGGCGGAAGGGGGTATATGATGCACCAGGTGCGCGCCCCTGCAGGGGCGTGGAGTGGCGTGGCATGGTGGAGGCAGAGAGGGGCATGGCAGAGGCACAGGATGCCCCACGCGCAGTTCCCCCTCGCTCCACCCCTGCTGACAGCAAACGCACTACAGGTTCTCTTAGAGCTGACAGTGCAGAATCACAACATCTCTAGAGTCCAGATTACAGATCAGTTTCCTTAGAGAAATTGATTGCTTAGGGTGGTAGATAGGCATTATACCTTGCTGAGGTCCTTCCTCTCTAAAAAATTTGTCTTCCCAGGGTTCATCTGCAAATATCCAGGAATTTCCCAACCTGGAGCTGGCAACTAGGCTTTCCCTGAGACGGTTGTATGGGTGATGAAGGCATCAACATATAATGTCAGGAATGGAGAATGGCAGGGGAATTTCTAGGATTCTTTAGGAGTGGTCATTAATGTTAGCTTTTGTTACTTCAGATATTGTTAAGCTGTTGTCTTTGTGATCACATAAGGACCAGGTCTATTTTATACTTTGGTGGTAGCTGTTGCCATAACAGCCTTCCAGTAAAGCAAAGCCATTATGTCAGCCAGCCCTCTTCTGGTGTTCCATACAGCTTTTAAACTTTTGATAGTTCCAGTTTCTTTTGCATGAGAAGCTGCTTTTTTATTTCCCCTCATGTACGCATGTTTTAACATGAAGCATTTTGTGGAGCAATTCAGACAGAGCAACTGGGCTCCAAACAACACCCCATAGCTATAGATCAAAATAAATGCAGTAACCAGACATGTCTCATTTTTAGCTGTACAAAGTTGACAGGAAAGCAGTTCCTTGGAGCTGGGATTTCACATTAAAGCAAACCAGGTTTTCTGTAGCCAAAGTTCAAAAGCTATCCGAAAAGGCCTTTTTACAGCCAGGGCTTCCCCTGCCCTCAGGAAGGATCTGGTTCTCTGCAACAGCACTGAGAGATAATGCAGGCCACACTCTCATAATCTAGGTGGGATCCTTTAATTTGCTCCATCTGGGCTTCCTGGTAGTCCTTACATTCAAGAAAAGAAGCTCTGGGTTGTTGTTGTTTTTTTTTTACATTCTGCAACGGGCTGCAACTTTTTTTTTTTTTAAAAAAAGTCAGACTAGGAGTCTGTATCAAATGAAGAGTTTGGAGGAAAAGAAAGATTACTAATTGCCAAATCTCCCAGATCCCGAAGTCCTGATAAAATGGATGTGGCAACATTATCATCATTTTTGAAGTTCACTTTCAGTTCAGTACACACTATACAGTTATGTGTCCACAATAAAGGAAAAGGGAAGAAAAATCTAGGGTCTTGACACAATCCTCCAATCCTGCTCTGTCAGTTCTCATAGGATTTACTTGTAATGTTTCAAGGTTATGCTTAGTTTGCTTCTTTACTGTTCAATGGGGACTGGATTTATTTTTACAAACCTTTTTTAGTGTTGAGGGAAATCAAATGCTACCTTAGTGTACTCTGTTATCTGAAGCACCCCTCCCCCCAGCTTAATAATAATGGAAGACTGCCAGGCTGTATGAAAAAAATGTTATAAACAGCAAAGTACATTGAAGTTAAGTGGGGAGGGACAGAGTTTAGCTCCCCTCTTCTGGTGTTCCATTTTCAGTAAAAATCCTACTCTCTCCTTTACACATGAATATGCACAAATGCAAATGAATCCCCCCATTGAGTCTAAGTCAGTTTTGCTATATTTGTTTATGATCTTAGACTTACATACCTCAAAAAGGGAATTATTCTCATAGCTGCCAATTAAAACAGGCTAAACTTTCAATGTTTAAACCTTTTCTACAACACAAGCCTTGGTAGAATGACCACTAGGAATGAGCACTGAGAAAAAATCCTTATAGTTTTTGATCTGAGATGGGAGAAGGCCTTTGCTGTAATTACTGACATTACCATCTGGGATTGAAATCTGTGTGATTTTTCAGGTACCTGAATTTTGGGATCTTTATTTTCAATAGGAAACCAATTCAGACAGAGCAACTGGGCTCTAAAACATACCCAGTAGCTGTTGATCAAAATAAATGCAGTAGCCAGAGATGTCTCATTTTTAGTTGTACAAAGTTGTCAACAAAGCAGTTCCTTACAGCTGAGGGTTTGGGGAAGTTTTTTAAAAAGATAATAGCATCAAGTGTATTCAGAACATAGTTCTCTCTCTAAAGAACCCCCAACTTTCAAGCAGAGTGGACAAATGTGTTTGAAATCCACAAGTAGAAGTTTGAAACCAACGTTGAATGGTGGGCCGCTCCCTTGTGTAATCCTGTTCACTTATGTTGATAAGTCAGGACTTATCCTGTGGTGGGATTCAGCAGGTTCGCATCACTTCGGCAGAACCGTTTGTTAAAATGGTGTTTATAAACAACCAGTTGCTAAATTATCTGAATCCCACCACCAGAACCGGTTGTTAAATGTTTTGAATCCCACCACTGGACATATCCTAGGGACTGGAGTTTGGCAATTATACCTTATTTTTTATTAAAAAAAAGGCATACAGATGGTCCAGCAAGCTATAGACCAATAATTCTACTTAGTATTTTTACCAAACTATATGCAAAACTTATGTTGGGAACATTTAAAAGCTGGCTTGAACAACAAAATGTAATTGGCATCGAGCAGACAGGTTTTAGAGAGGGTAGAACTACCATGGATCACTGCATTCTTCAGCACTTAATTGAGAAATATAAAATGATGTATCACTTTATGCCTCCTTAATGATCTAAAGGTGGAATCTGATTCCATCTCAAGGACCAAACTTTGGCTTAAGCTTGAAGATTGTAGGCTTCTATTTTTATTCTGTATACTTCATAATAATACACCTTTAAAAGTAAGTTGTGATAAGCAAAGGACATTTGTAAAATACAATCCCTGAAATGAAAGGTGTCAAACTCAACTGTATTCTAGCTCTTTCATTTTTTGCCTTTTATATTAATGATCTGGTTAAATATTGGGCACAGAAAGTGTAACCTCAGCTTGTGGGTTCTGTGGGGCAGTACTTGGAAGGAGTTGCAAAGAACCAAATTTAAACAAAACAGTTTACTTCTCTTTACAAATAACATTAAACATCAACATTTAACATTTACAATTCAAGGTCCTGTTCAGGTTTGCATTTCAAGTCCTTATATTTACAGTCTACTGATATTGCCAAGTCCAATTCTTCTTTGCTGGTGGTTGGTTTTGAAGACTTCAAAGGCTTGGTGAACGGGATTCAAGATGATGAAGGTTCCCAGAAAACTCTCACCATTTACATACACAAAAACCCTGAAACAATAAATTCTAACATTTAAAATATAGCAAAAAAAATAAACTCCCTTCCCACTAGTTCCCCACAACATTGCAGTTACCTTAAACAAGGTGTTAAGGGCTTAATAAAATCAATCAAGGTCCCAGCCTGGTAGCCTTGCTTCCTCCAACCTCATGAGTTCTGCAGCATTCTGCTTCTTTTCAGACTCCACCCCTTTCTGGGTCATCCCATTCTGACACAGGGGTTACAAAAGCACATAACATCTCTCTGTAGCAGACATTGAACAAAGGTCTGCATTCAATATCATCAAAATTTTGTGGCTAGAGGTGCCCACTATATCCCTGCAGCCCTTATGCTATTTAAAGCTAAAACAATGGTCCAAGTTTTGTACAGGACACTAATAAGGACTCCTCCGTCTCTTTTTACCTCACTTGAGTAGGTACAAACAAAATTTCCAAGAGCTGCACTACAGCTTCTTTGTTGTGTATCAAATGCTTTGCTTTGATTAGAAACTGGCATGATTAAAATGGAAGCCAAGGTCTTTCTTGCTTCCCTAAATTATTGCATTAAGATAAGTTATTTTCCACAAGGCTTCTGCATGGGCAAGAGCAATTAGTAAGAAACTAGCAAGTTGGGGTCTATGACCCCCCCTTCCCCCCCCCCCCGATCTGGCAAGGGCTATAGAACAGCAACTTGATTTAGAGAGGATACCGTCCTTTTATTGATCTCCCACCAACACAAAATATGTAGTCACATATTTATGTTTCTAAACCGCAGTTACAGTCATAGGAGGGCTTTGACACTTGTAAGATTAAATGCTCTCCCATCCACAGTTTTAGATGAACAATATACAAAAGTCCTTCTTTCAGAGATAGTTTGTTTGTGTGGAACAGCAGAGTTTGGGAACACTGTACATGTCTTGCTTTGCTGCTCTCTTTATTGCAATATCCAAACCAAGCTGATTAATTTCCCTCTTAATAGTAACCAAAGAAGTATGCATTCTGCTTAGGTCAGATTTTTACTGGAAGACAGCAACCCAAGCATTACAATGTCAGTTGCTAAGTTCTGTCCAATTGCCAATAAAATTCATTACATGCACTGGCACACAGATTCCAAATAACATTTATGAAATTTAAGAATTCACTTGGATTTAATATTTGTCAATCACATATATTGTTTTTAACCAAATTGTACCTTAAAACTATTTTATCATTGTATTGTTGAAGGCTTTCACGGCCGGAATCACTTGGGTGCTGTGTGGTTTCTGGGCTGTATGGCCGTGTTCTAGCAGCATACAGCCCGGAAACCACACAGCACCCCCAAAAAATATTTTATCATTGATCATGATCCTCTGAAGATGCCAGCCACAGACGCAGGCGAAACGTCAGGAGAGAATGCTGCTAGAACACGGCCATACAGCCCGGAAACCACACAGCACCCCCAAAAAATATTTTATCATTGTCAAAAATAGTAAGCAGTGTTTCAATTGTGTATGCTGTACTCTGACTATATAATACAACTGATTGATTGATACACAGGTGCTCTTCTCTCCATTGATTCCTATGGGGAGAAAATGGCAGTGGCCTAGCAGGGGAGTGCTAGCCAGTGGCATTAAAAATCCTGTCTGTACCCATTTTTTTAAAAATTAATTTTATAGTGACTGATGATATTTTTGACCATCCTGCTGAAAATGCTGCTGTGACGGGCTAAGGAAAATAGCGTATAAAATCAACATTCTGTATAATGCTATTTAAAACTAGGAGCATGCAGAGGCTACCCCTCCCCTAAAAAAACAGATAGTAAAGGGTTAATTATTCACTGACCCTCTGTGCGTGAGTGACATGCTGGGAGTGGGTGGAGTTTAGAACTCAATCAGAGCTGCTGACAGGATTATTGGGACTGGAAGGTTCAGTGGATTTTAATATAGACCTGTGATGTTGGCAGAGAAGGTGGATTTTTTTGGGAAAAGGACTCTACTCTAGCTAAAGAAGGGAACAAACTTCTATGGAAGGACGAATTCCTAACCCAGATTCTAAAAAACAAACAAAACTGAACTAGCTTGTTTCCTGAAGTGTGTGTTCAGAACAGAGTGAGCTGGCTTAGTGAGAGAAATGGAGTCAAAGAGGGACCAATCTCTAGCCAGGAGGGAATTTAAACTTCATGTGGGAGAAGAATTTTCATCTCTAGTTCTGAGGTGAATTTATGTCAAAAGCTCTGAGGAGATCTTACCATTTGGGGAAGTCTAAGGGAACAGTAAATTGGGTGAATACTCTATTCCTTCTAGATTTTTGGCACCAGAGTTTACACATGAACCTCTGAGTGCAAGTCTGAATCAAAGATGTATAGCAACCAGAAAGTGTATCTTATTTCAAAGAATTTAGAAATCTGTAACAAACAGAAATCTCATCAAACAGCCAAATGCCATCTGAGCTGTACTGTTAAGAATATCTTAGTATGTGTACATGACTGCTTTTTTCCTTCTTGCCAGATTTGTCCCTGCCGTTATCCTATTCCCCTGAGGACTTTAATAAAATTCCATTGTTTTATAGTTGAACTTTGAAAAGCCTCTTGTGTTATAATTTCTGGAACCCCAGAAAGAAAAAAAGGGGATTACCTCAATTCCTTAAACTGGCTCAGTTATATGTTTACTTTAGTGAGGTGCAGGGTGGGACAGTTGAATATAACAAAGCTGACCAGATTGTTGATCAGAAGAAGCAAATTAGGAAACATTCCTGTCTATCGGTAAAAGGATGGTAGGAGATACCCGAGCATGACAGCTGTATTCACCATCCTTCCTTGTTGTGGTCTGGTATTTGCTTTCACAAAGTAAGGATGGCTTCCTTTGCACACATCTTTCAACTCTTTCTTGCGATCTTTGAAAATAGTTCAAATTTTTAAATAACAAACGAAACAAAAACCAGAGCACGTGTGTTTATTACTGCCTATGATGAATCAATAATTCAATTGCTTTGGGACACATGTCTTCATGCTGGGCATCAGCAATGAGGATTGCCTGAATGAGTACTACCATTATTTAAGACATTCCTAGGAAAGGAAGAGGAGGAATACCTGCAGCATGGGAGTCTTTGGGCTAAACTACATGATATATTTGTTTATGAATTGTCTCTGAGTCCACCACATTGATCATTGTCACACGTCAGCTGCAAGAATATACTTCAAAAGTCATAGACGCTGATTTATCTGACAAGGGGTGACATGGATAGAGGACTGGACTCTGTCTTCTCCCTAGCCTTTTTCCTGATTCTAAAAAACTGGGAAATTATTTATATAAATCTGGAACTGTACACGGAGTAGCACTCACAGCTTGACATAGACTACTCTACAGAAATTCCTTGTTTGGCTGGGAGCATGCACCTCCTAATTCCTTGACCAGAGTTTACTGGAAGGGAGAAAAATCATGGTCTGGGAAGGTAGGCAATCAAAGAAAAATGACATGCTGCTGGTATTTGGTGGTATACCCAAACACAAAGAACAACATGGATTTTCAAAGACTGTTTCATAATGCTCAAGATTTGTGTTACCATTTCATACAATAATGGTAACAACCCAAAACACAACTTTTCATGTATATTTTTGGCTTGGGAATGTTGGAATGCACATCTCCAGTGCTGAAAATAAAGTTTGTTCTATAACTATCAGAAAATTATAAACATTTACAGAAAGGTGACCCTCCCATTTATAAGTCCACAGACAGTCCTATGGGACATATGTCTTTGTTGCATATTGATTATCTTGTTGTCTGTAGGCTGAAAATGTGCATGTTACACACAAACTTATCACTGAATTTTTTTAAGTTCATGGCAAGACTGCAACTGCAAATTTGGGAGCATTGTAGGTAGTGTGAATGTAATGTCTGAAAGGTCCTTTATCGAAGAAATCATTGATAACCAGGGTCAATCTTTTCATTTTTTGTTTTCAGTGGACAGTGATACAGTACTACAGTAGAAGAAAAAAAACAGACCAACTTTTACAGTTAGCTGGCCATATTTAGCAGCAGTCAACTTTTTCTGAAAGATTTTGAGATGCAGTTGTCACCAAACCAGGGGTTTTAAGTATGTAGTGTCAAGTTGGTTGTATGTAAAGCAGTAAGTTGTTTTCAGATTTTGTGTTTAGCTAGAATTTTCAGCAACATTTATCTACACACCTGTTGGGCAAAACTAACTTTTGTTTTCTTCTCACAATCTGGGATTCCACTTTGTCATTAAACCATGATTTATAACCCCAGTTTGAACAGAGGACCCACACTGCTTTCTGTTGAGGATGCTGCATTATGACCTGGAATTTTAGTCAAGCCATCTGAAAACAGGGAACATTCAAATACTCTGCATGCAAATGTTGGAAGGCTGGGCTGGGGAGAAGTTCTTGGTGAACTAGAAGTTTGCTTGTGATTTTTGAATTCATTCTTGAATCAATTGAGAAAAAAAGACTGTCATTCATTATCAACTTTCAATGTGGGTAGTTATTGATCAGTATTAAAGAGCTAAGAAAAAATAGCAGAGAAGTTATATTACTGTAGCGAAAAAATTAAATTTAGGAGATGAAACCCACAAACCTGACTGTTTAAATGAACAATAAATTTTGGTGATTTTACATAAATGATTTCTTGATATTGTTTTCATTTCCCTTAATAATTCATTTTTTTCTTCAGTAGACTTAATTATTGGTTTTACTTTTCTTTACTTGTTCTTTATAATGTATTGAATAAATTTGTTGAATAAACAGGGCATACTTCTGGGTAGCTATATCCATGGTTGTAAATGTTGCCCCAAAATGAATATAAAAAGAAATATAAATGAAAAACTCCACTCTATACATGTATCATATAAACAGTACAAATATTTACATTACTTAGTTCTGTTCCCAGATGAGGGGGGAAAACTAGGTTCCCATCTTAGTTGTAAACCATCTCCACAATTTTGAATGAATGTATCCCCTGGGGTGTGATAAATTAAACTCTGTAGACTGAAGCCAAAATAAACCTCTATAAATTGAAACCCTTCACATTGTTGGAAACACTATTTCATATGCTTTTGGACTGGCAAACTGAAATAGTTTTGGAGATATATAATCAGTCCTTGTATTAACTAATTAACCCTTATATAACTTCCTGCCTGTTCATCTCTCTCTCTCTCTTTTCCAGATCAGAGACATGATGATGATCCTTTGATCTATGCTGATTTGTAATGCAAATCTGCAAATGAGCTTAGTCTGAAATCTGGATCTGAGCATTGTGGGAAAGGAAAGAGACAATTTAACTACTTAAGACTATTTAACTGTTTACTATTGGCCAGTGGCCAATATTCAGGTTTGCTAATCAAAACTGTCCTGCTTTGCCATTGTAAGCACATCAGGTCCTTGAAAAAAAACCCCATAATTTCCTCTCTAAAGTAATAATAATAGCATGACCCTCAGTTTCAATTAGTAAACTAGAACTTCCTCAGCATCTCTGATCCAAGTTGGCTTGTGCTTGCTTGTAGTTTGTCTTCAGTAGTTAAACATAGATCCATTGGGTCCAGGAACACTAGACAGATGTACAGTAGAAACAGATCTGCCATATATGAGGTTCTGGCCTACAGTCGGTCATACCAAATGTTGAACTTTAGAAGGGTGCTTGAAAACACGATTTACTGCTGTTGCTGTACATTTGCTGTAGATGGTGAGACTCCCTCGCTCAATAAGTACACCACAACGACAGGCTGGAAAGGAATGGGCCGCAGCCCGTTTATTAAACAACAAACATATAAACAAGAACTATATACATCAGAGCTGGGCGGCAAACGGGTCGCACATCACATCCCAATGAATGGGAAACTGGCGGGAAGGGAAGCCCAGAGATCATACTCCTGAATGCTTCCACACTTCCCGCCCCTGCTGAGGAGACGGGCACCGGCTGAGCCCCAAGGCCGCCCCAGCCCGTCTTCCTCCCACGTGCTTGCTGGGGTGGTGGGGCACGGCTAAGCCCATGGCCGCCCTAGCGGCCCAGCCCAACCCCACTCCCTGGGGTGTCGGGCAGCGGCCCGGCCTGCCGACCCGCCAGCCTGCCTGCCCCACCCCCCGGCCCTCATAGGGCGCAAGCCTGGGAGCCCCAGCCGGAAGGCTCGTTCTCTCCCCAGATGTGCGACACCGTTGCAAACCCGCCACGAGCTGCCCACCCTTGCAGCTCACCGCCCAAGCTCCTCAAGCCTGAGCCTGTCTCAATTCTAACCACCGACGAAGGGTAAACTGAACTGACTGAAGCCACAAGTCCATGCCCCATTGGGACAGGCGGGGCGCCATCCCGGCTGAAAAAAGGTCCATGGCGTCGGGTGATTTGGTGTTCTGCCACGCTCCCGAGGGAAAGCACCACCTTGGCGGCCGCCTTGTAAACTTTTCTGCAGGCCCTGTCCCGCGGCCAGAGGATCCACGCTCCGCTCCAATGAGCCCGCTGCACCATCTCGGACCAAACCAAGGTCATATTAGGCGGTGCCTGGCAAAGCTCCTGAAGCGTGGCGGCCACCGCAAAGCGCAGAGTCAAAGCCCGACCTGGCAGGGTGATCTTCCTCCCCAAGGTGGATGACCAGGAGGTCGGTGTAGCCAGCTGAAAATGTATTCAATGACCTTGGGCTCTAGCTCATGCCAAAGCATGTGCCCCTGCCCCATCCAGGAAATTCTTACGTCGCCCGAGTCCTAGATGCGGCCCCATTAGGACTTGCAGGCGTGGTCCCGACTCTGTCGGCGAGGCTGTGCCCCACGGCCCACACCTGCCGATAGACAGTCTGGCGTCCCTGGAGGCACTGAGGAGGGAAATCAACAAGTCAGGTGTGGGCGAGATGTGCGCCCGAAAGGCCCCGACCGCCACCTGCCCAAACTGCGGATATCCTCCGGGGCCCTGCCTTCTGCTGCAGCGGCGTGGCGGCCCCAATTCTGAGCGAGGTGCAGGCCGAATTCCGCGGCGGTAGCCCGGCTTGAGCCAAGCATGCCCTGAACACCGCCAGCATTTGGAACCTGGTGAGGGGACCCATCCTCGTGCACCAAGAGCATGCCACCCACCCGAGGCCTGTGCGTAGCCACTCCAATAAGGGGAGGGAGGGGCAGGTGGCATCGCCCGGTAGGGCCGGCATGGAGACCCAAGCCCCACGGCCCTCTTGGTCGGTTTTTGAGTGGGCCAGCCAAGCGTGGACCATGTCCCCCGACAGGACGAGGTGTTCCCATTGCAGCGCGGTGCTGGAAGGTTGAACCCTGGTAGGGGCGACCAGTTCCCCAGGCCTGAAAGCCCCGTGGTGAGCCAGGTGGAAGGTGGCGGCGAAAAGCAAGCGCTCATAGCGCGAAGCGCACACCTGCCCTAGAACCCCAGTGACCGCCCTCAACACTTCCTTGGTGACCGGGCGCCTGAGGTCCCCCTGTCTGGTGCCCACCCGCCGCCACCCAGCCACTAGGCGGCGGACTACAAACGCCTTGGTGACGTCAGGAAAACCGGAAACCTTGCAGTAGGCGATGCCCGCCAGGTGCACCCCATGGTGCGCGGGTGCATCCTGCCCATGGAGCGGACCAAATACTTTCGAGGAGGAGGCCAGTGTCCACCCCACACGCCAAACCCGAGCGCCCGGAGGCCTTAGCGAAGCTCAGGAAATCGCCGCGGCTCCGTCGTATTGCCTGCGTGGCGGTGCCAGCGAGTTCAAAACACCTGTGATGATGTCTCGTTGCCAAGGCTCCAGAGGAGCGCCGGCACTGTCGCCGGGAGCGGCTCCGCCCCGGGGGCCAGGCGCCGGAAACGATCCACCTGCTGGCGAGATAAAGCATCAGCAATCTCATTCTGCAAACCTGGAGCGAAAGCAGCTTTGAAAGAGATGTTATGA
Source organism: Sphaerodactylus townsendi (assembly GCF_021028975.2). Taxonomy (NCBI): domain Eukaryota; kingdom Metazoa; phylum Chordata; class Lepidosauria; order Squamata; family Sphaerodactylidae; genus Sphaerodactylus; species Sphaerodactylus townsendi. Next base: position 39,820,703 of record NC_059431.1, read on the forward strand.
GTAGGGCAGGTAGAACCAAATTGCGAACCAGGCGCATGACCCGAGCCGATTTGCTCGACTGTCTGTTTACCACACGCACCACTGCCTGGTTGTCGCACCAGAAAAGCACCCGTTTGTTTAGCCAGAGGTCGTGCCAAATGTGCACCGCCACCAGGATGGGGAACAGCTCCAGAAAAGGGAGATCCCTGGTGATGCCCTGTGCGTGCCCCTCTGGGGGCCAAAGGCCCTGCGCCCACTGACCCCGGAAGAACACACCGAAACCAAAAGCCCCAGAGGCATCAGAGTGCACCTGCAGCTCCAGGCCAGGTTCCAAAGCTGATTGCCACAGAGAGATGCCGTTGAAGTTTTGGATGAAGGACAACCAGACCTGTAGGTCTTCTTTCATGCCCCGGGAGACCCTGATGTGATGGTCAGGGGACCTGCAGCCCGACAAGGACCTCGCCAGCCGGGAGCAGAAAGCCCTGCCCGGGGCCACCACCCTGCAAGCAAAATTAAGGTGGCCGAGTAAGGACTGGACCAGGCGCACCCTGCATTTCCGGAGGAGAAGAACGGACTGGAGCAGGGCTGAAAGGGCTGTAAGCTTGTCAGCCGGGAGTGAGGACGTGCCTAGAACCGTGTCCAGGTGAATGCCCAGGTAGCTGAGGGCAGTGGCGGGCCCCTCCGTCTTGTTGGGAGCCAAGGGGACCCCCAGCTCAGCGGCCAGGACCTGGAAAGCCTGAAGGGCCAGCTCACACTCCCGGGTGCCCTGCCTGCCGATAAACAAGAAATCATCAAGGTAATGGGTCACCAAACCGGAGGGCACCCGCTGCCTGAAAGCCCATTCAAGGAAAGTGCTGAACGTCTCAAAGGTGGCGCAGGCAAAGGAGCAGCCCATGGGCATGGCCTTGTCCACATACCAATTGCCTTGGAAGTGGATGCCCAGCAGCTCGAAGTCCAAGGGGGAAATGGGCAGGAGCCGGAAGGCGGACTGAATGTCACACTTTGCTAGGGATGCCCCCGGACCCGCCTGCCTGATGCAGAGGATGGCTTCGTCCAAGGTGGCGTAGCGGACCGAACAAACCTCTGGGTCAATGAAAAAATTCACGGAGTCGCCCCGGGGGTAGGAGAGGTGTTGAATTAAAGCGAAACTCCCGGGGCTTTCTTAGGCAAACTGCCAATTGGGCAGACCCTGAGGTTGGGGAGGGGAGGGTGACAGAAAGGGCCAGCAATGCGGCCGGCCTGGATTTCCTTGTTGAGCTTATCAGCCACCGCTCCAGGGAGATCGCGGACAGATTTTAGATTGCTGGCATGGTAAGCCCTCCGAGGGCCCCGGTATGGAATGCGGAAGCCAGAAAAGAAACCCTCCCCCAGCAGGCGCGCAGCCCCCCTGTCTGGGTAGAGCTGCAGCCACTCCAACAGCACCCCCCCTTGAACGGGGGAAGGGGCCAGAGACTGCAGCTGAGCGGGCATCTCCAGTGTTTTGCGGCGGGAGCACTGCCCTGGCCACCGGCATCTTTGTGGGAGGGCCCGGCGAGGCGACCGGGCCTGCGAAAGGGAGGCGTCCCGCCCGGCTTGGGACAGCTGATCCTGCTGTGGCTGCGGAACAAAGGGAGCAGAGTGCTCATATCTACATTTTTGTCGCTGGCAAGCACCTTTGTTGAATTCCCAACACAACCCCTTGGCCCCCACCCGCCCGGGTAGGCTCTGCCGGGTTTGTGGGAGCGGGAGGATCCGCCGCCCCTCCCATGACGGGCTGGACCACGACCAGCCAGGTTTGTTCGTGGATGAGGTCCCCAGCGAAAAAGGCACTTGTGCGGCGTTCTTCGCGGATGGCCTGCGTCGTGGCGATGGCCGCGGATTTCCCCAGCCAGCGCCCGAGCCCGCAGCACATGGGCCATGTGAGCTGCCAGATGCCAGGCTCGCAAGGGATACGCTGCCCCGATGAGGGCCAGAAATTCGGTGAAGCCCTGCAGCCAGTTGTTGAAATTCCGCTGGGCCGCTGCCTGGTCCTTCCGCTTTTTGTCGGCCTTCCCGCCCGACAAACCCAACTCCCCCTCCCGCCGCAGGAACTTAAAGATATCCACGTAATACCCATCCAGCGCCCGCTCCCGGAGCTTCCTGGGGAGGTGGGACCCAGGCGAGGTTGCAGCGGTGCGTCCTGAGCGGGCGGGGATGGCGCCGCAGCCCCAGCGCCCTGCGCTTTGCAAGCCACGGTGGGAGAGCAGGCACCCTCTCCTGTAGTAGTGCACTGCCGACCCAGCAGTGCCGTAGTAGAACGTTGGGACGCCAACGGACCTGCGGCCTTGCCGGTCGCATCGCACCCCCACTCCTCATCCCCCCATGAGTCACGGGTCATGAACTGTCTGGCTCAATCACCGGGCGCAGGGACAATGGTCTTGCCCCCAGGTGAGGATTAGGCTCAGACAGCGTAGCTCCTCTCCTTGCCGTAGCCAGATGAGATCATGCATCACATGATGATCTCCCGACCTCCCGCTCTCCCGGAACTCCCCCCAGTCCTCCCTCCTACACGCCCCCGATAGAGTAACAATAAAAGGTGCCAGGAACCGGCGGACGGGAGACTCGCTAGGAACACGGACCTCCGGTCTCCCGCTGCTGGCGATCTCCACCAGATGTTATCTCCGCGTCTCGTCTCGTTCTTACGCTGACCGCGTGGGTCGACTACACTCTCCCCCCGCACCCAAAATTCCCCAGTAGCCTGCGCGTCATCATCCTCAGTAGACTCACCCGACGACGAAGAGCTGGGGGGATGCAGCCTGGAGGAGCGGGAGCCCTGACAGTAACGCTTCCTCCTCCTGCCCTCGCGCCCGAGGGGCTGGCCAGGCGTCCACCCGATGTGGGCTGGCGCTGGCGATGGCGAAAGGTGCAGCACATCCGTTGCTCCTTCGAGGGCCCCTCCGGCGCCCGCACCGGCCTCCGCCGGCAGCGGTGGGCTCAGAACCCGACCCCCAAGGTGGGGCCCGACTTCGCCAACCGCTCGCCGAGGACTTGAAAGATGCAACAGGGTGTCCGCCAGGTTGCGGACCAAGGCAGGATCGGTGCCCATATGGCGGCGATGTTAGGCGGGCAGATGCCGGGCGGCACCCCGGGACCCACATGGGGAGGGACCCCTCTAATGGAGACTGTCCACGCCATGCCGACTAGCGCCTACCGATGGGGAGACAAGCCCGAGCCAGCGGCCGCCCTGCGCCGCCGCTCCGATACGCCCAGCAACCGGGCCGTCGTCCGGCGTCCCGGGCCAGTCTGGGCCCGGACCCTGTTCAGCAGAGCACGCGCCCTGCCCGATGGCACCGCCGCCTCTGCAGCAGGCTGCCTGCTCTTGTCCCTTTTCGGCCCCATGGCGGCTGCGAGACCGGCCCAGAAGAGTGAAAAGGAAGAAAAGGTTGAAACAAGAGAAACAAGGAGAGCCAGAGGAAGAAGGAAAATCAGCTAAAAAGGAAAGGAAAGAAAAGGCCAGTCTCCTTCCAGGCCTTACGCGAGACGCCAACGCGACCACGCCTTGCTGGTTCTCGCCGCCGGGAAGGGCGCGGACCGAGGAAGGCGTCTAAGATATCCAGGCTCCTCCCGCCTTTTTCAGGGGGAGCCAATCATTGCACCCGGTTCTGCAGCTTGCCACCAGGCCATGCATGCCCCTTATCTTGCTGCGTTGCTCACCACGGCAGCAATGGCTGCCCCTGGTTATTCAGGTGCATCTTATTTGTTGTATTTGGAGTGGGAGATTGGAATGGTGGCCAACAAACTGGGAGACTGGCATGTATAAGATACATGATTGCAGGCCTGTACAACAAGAGCCATCAGCATGCAAGTAGACTTAACTTTTGCTGCTCTGTATGATAGAAGTGGACTCTGGAACACGCTTATTTTGATTTATTGGATTGATGGACTATTATGCTCTCCTAGATGTGATTTATTTCATTTACTAATGTTGCATGTGTACTCCATGTCATAGGAAGTTTGTGTGGTTTACACCTATTGTACTTTTCACAATAGCACTTTAAATAATAAATCTTTGCACTTGAGCTTTATACCTGAATATATTTAGCAGCCAGGGTTAGATGGTATAGCACCTGAAGCAGGGCCTCTGAGTATGTAGCCATCAGGGATGCACGTATGAGAGTAGATGAGCCTTAAGGTAGATGAGTAGAAATATGAGTGGAAATATTTTGAAAACTACTTTTGTCTCTGATAAGGTGGCAAAAACACACATAAACAATGGTGTGGAGAATATAAGGTGGAGATATGTATTTTCGTACAGGATTACTTTTACCATTTGTTTTTCCTTTAGAGAAAATTTGATGAAAATTATTTATAGTTAGTGTTTTAAAAGCATATGAGGTTGGTGAAGATCTATGGTACTATCAGTAGTGCATATTGGTTTTGTGGAGTAGATAAGGGCAGACTTCTTTCATAGGTGGTGGACATGCAAATGTGATCCAGTTATTGGAAGCAAGTGGGGAGGAAAAACAAGAGGACTGGAAAAACAAATTCTGTATAAATCAGAGACGTTACTGCGAGATTATGAACTTGATATTCATTACATATTATTAATGGGACCAGGCTAGGCTTTGCCCCGCCCCCCCATCTCCCACCTCAAGATTCAAGGTTGGCTACTGGAATAAAATAAGGTCCACATTTTGATGAAATTAACAGTTCCTCACAAAGCAGTGATTGAAAGGTCTACAGTTTCTGATTGCTACATCATATTCATGTCATAAATCCTGAGGAAAGGTTGTTCTTAAAATATGCATAGTTGTTTCCTGAGGATCGGACCAACAGACTACTTAGGCCGCTGTCCTGTTTCACTCAATGGCCACCCAGATGCCCCTGGAAGGCATCAAAGTGGGGCATGGAAATCAAAGACTCCTCCTGCTATTACTCCCCAGAACTAGTATTCAGAAGATTACTGTGAACATGGAGATACCCCATTTAGTCAGTGTGGCTTGTAATCAGGGGTGGGATTCAAAAATTTAACAACAGGTTCCGATGGTGGTGGGATTCAAATAATGACTGTTAAAAAGTATTTAAAATATTTTTAATATAACTTTTTAATTTTAAGTATTAAAATATTAATACTTAATAAAAATATTTTAAGTATTAAAAAAGTGATATTTTCAATTTTAACAACAAGTTCTACAGAACCTTTGGAACCCTCTGAATCCCACCTCTGCTTGTAATCATTGTATATCCCCTACCTTAAAGTCCACTAAACTTGTCATCTCTACATTCTATGGCAGTTAATCCCTTGAGTTAATTACTCTTTGATTGAAATACTTGCTTTGGTCTGTCCAGAATCTGCTGCCCATCAATGTCACTGGGAGCCTGTGAATTCTGGTTCACTATATCAATTTCCCTTGTACCATGGATAATTTTATAACCCTGTCACACCCCCTTTAATTCTTTCCAAACTACAAATCTTCCCTGAAACATGTAGTGGATAAATTCAAAAGAAGGTGGATGCATGAAATTTAGCCTTTCATCAGGGACATCAAGCAAAATCGTAAGGGTGGTCTGTAGCATTCTTGGACATCATAACTTCAAAGATGCCAATGAAAGAACAATTTTTCTAGTAGAACTAATAAATGAATGCCAATACAAACGGCATAAAGCTTACAGCCTCTAGTCTGTTTATATCCTTGATCTATTTTGGAACTTGCCTGCAGCTTTCTAATTTCCTTTCTGACAGACTTGCTAAACTGATGATCCGGCAGAAAGTCTGACTACTAGTTCACCTGTGTCTCTCCAACGTACACAGGAAAACTAGAATCCAGATTTTGAACTGACATGGTAAAAGGCAGAATACCTCCACTTCTTTCTTTTTTCTTTACTCTTCTATTGCCTAACGTCCTCTTTCAGGAGCCCTTACTGAAGCCACGCCTTTGCCGGATAGGGCTCCTGTGCCTTTAATAGCATTATAATTGTTTTCAAGGGAATCTTTATCCTTCATTTGTTCTCATTGATCTAGTGTGCTGTAGTGGTCAGAGTATAACACCAGGATATGGAAGACCAAGGTTCAAATCCCCACTATGTCATGAGGCTTGCTTGGGTGACCTTGCTGGGTGACCTTGCTTGGGTGACCTTTGACACTCAACCTACCTCACAGTAGAGGGTAAAATGGAAGAGAATAATGTAAGCCACTTTGGGTCCCAACTGGGAAGAAAGGCAGAGTAGAGTCATTAAGTGAAGTGAATGAACTGATGGAAAAATGAAAGGAAAACCTTTCATTTAGTCTGCATGACTCAAAAGTTCAGGGGCTGCTATCAGGTCAAGATTTGGTAAATTCTGAGCCAAAATCTGGAATTACCAGATATTACACTGCCACCAAGAGAAGGAATGATGAAATTTTTTAGGGTGTGAACATTGTATTTTTCCAGATTACTAGAGATACAAATGATTATAGTTAACCATTAAATATTCCCACAGTGGCTGTGAATCAATGAATGCAATGAGTAAAAGGTGCAAAAAGCAGATTAAAAATATTTTTTTCAAATTTTCATTTAGATTTATCTTTATTGAAATAATTTACTTCTAGTGGGACTGTTTCAGTGGTGAAACACCACTTCCTATAAATGCCTGCACTCCATCTGTGTTGTGTTAGAAAGGAAGAAATGGTTTCCATCTGTCTCCTGCTAGCAACTCTTTCAACAGTAGACCTTACAATTTAATAATTATTCTTGCTCCACATGTTCCAGTAAAATATTACAGCTGTTCAGTAGTGTGCATGTATTCAAGACTATTCTCCCATGAGAACATTGACCAAAAATCTTCCTGCATTGCTATGTATTGTTATTCACTGATGGACTATTATCCTGCTTGCCACCAAAGAACTACAAAGCAGTGGGGAGAAAGGTGCAATTTGCCCCAGAGAACTGGCAGATGAGCAAGTGATTACATAATCTGTTCACCCACTGCTATTCCTGTGTTTCTTTCCTGTGTTCTTTCACTGGTGATATGGAAAACATGGGTATGGAATTTGGCAGGGTGGAAAGTGGCCAGGCAAGGGAAGGAGGCCAACTGGGAAATGTACTGTCTCCTCCACACTTTGTAGCTGGTGCAGTCATACCGTTTCTTTTCTTTACAAAACCAAGAAGTCTCCCATCATTAAAAAGGTATGTTTCAGACTACAGACTGGCAAACAGGATTCCACAGTCACTGTCTTTGTCTTCCTAGTGTTAACACAGATAGAATATATTAAAAATATATAGAAATGAAAGGGGAGTGAGAACAGAAGCCAACTACTATGTGCAATAGTGTTCCAGGAGGTGTGCCCGGGTATTTTGGATTTTTTGGGTGATAACTTTGCTCTAAAAAAGCCACTTGTTCAAGTGATGCCTGATTGCTAATGGTCAATGCTTATGTAGATTTCTATTTTTGAATACTGGTATAAGTCTTTTAGTAATAAGAATGGCAAAGAGTAATCATGTGTGGTGATTTATGAACATAGTCCACATACTGAGTATATAGTGCAATTTTATTGTTTTATGACACCATGAAAATCATGTTGAGTGATTATAAACTCATTTCAGAAGTTGGGTATGACTGGGCATTTCCAAAAGGTAGGTTGGCTTGTGGAGAATCACATTACCAGTATTTGCCATTAGTGGTAATGCCCAAGGAAAAAACTCTTTTATCATGTCCAATGTGATCTAAATATTTGAAGAAGGGATAAGCCACAAGCAGAAGTTCAAAGTGGAATGTTTACTGATGGTGAAGCCATTGTGATTGTTGTATATGGAAGTTCTTTTTAAAACATAGGCATAACATAAAATATGTACTTTATTAAGCCATGTAATTATACAGTTGATTTGAATATTTTTGAAGGTGTGGTACGCTAATTGCATTGGATGCAGACTTAGTTCTGATACTGTGCCCTGGTTGCATATACTGTCATATTGCAGCCAATGGTAAATGATATTCTGTCTGCAATTAAAAATGTAATTTCATAATTAAATGAAAGTTTTCAGACAGATTCCCATTAAAAAGTATCACTTGATGTGGGTGAAGACTTTATCCACATACCAATAAAGGACCTTTGTTCATTGACTGCTGAATATGATATATTGAATATGATTTGGGTATGAAATCATGGGAAAGTATCTGTCAAGATGATTAGTCATGGTAAGAATTTCGGCATCTAGATTTATAAAAAGAGACTGGCTTACTGATAACACATAGCATCCTGATTTCAGTATCACCAAACTATTAGCCCCCCTTTTTTGCCACAGCTTTCACTTTGTAGAATGATCAGGCGAGCTCCTTTGCATCTGTTATTCACAAGGCCAGGAGAGCTCTTTCACATTATTCTACATGATATTCAAAATTAGGGTGCTATGAAAGTGTAGTAGAAAGGTGCAAGAAGTGACCTGGCAACCATAAATGTAGAGAAGGCCTAGAGTTAGTGCTATCAGGTGGCCATTACTCTGGCCCATGGAATGTATTCACTAATTGCTTTTAATTGTTTACAACAGGGCTGTCTTCTGTTATTCTTACCCTTAGCAAGGGTGTATGAGCATCAAGTATTGTTAATTATTAATCCCAGCAAGCATGACTCAGCAGACAAGGTTAGCATAAAAAGTGAGTGGGAAGTAAAAGGCAAAGGCAGTCCCTGTGTAAGAACTGGGTTAGGCTCCAGAGCGTTACAGACATTTCTGAGGTACAAATCAAAAGTACATTCAAAACACAGACAGAGAAACTGTATCTAGCATTGGACATTACTTAGAAAGTTCTGTCATTTGTAAAAGAAATTTTGCTACTTTTTCCAAGAGTCAAGGCATCTGTATTATTTAACAAAAGCTCCACAACAGAGTTGTCAGACTCTCTTTCAGACTTGTTTAGGATCAGCCCAGGAGAGAAATTCCTAATACCTACATATCTCGGACAGTAGAGTATAATGTGAGCAAGTAGAGTATAATGTGAGCAAAAACTCCACTTGGTTTTTACAGTGTGGACAGACCCAATCCTGGAGAGGGATAGAGAAGTAGCGACCCTTTGTAATGGCCAATGGAAAAGTATTGCATCTGGCCCTTGTAATGATCCATCTCTGTTGGGGTTCAGTTAATAGTTCAAGATATTTGGCTATGTGCCCCTGTTCCGGTACTATTCCAACGGAGAGGGGTGAGCATGAGTTATTGTCCCATGGGATGATGGCACATCACAACATTTATTAGGCAGCCTATCTTTACAGAGTCATTTGCCATTGCCTTCCCCAGACATCTTCATTTTAACCCTAGCAAGCTAGGTACTCATTTTAGCAACCTCAGAAGGCTGGAAGGCAAAAGATTTTAAGGCAGGCAGTGCTGGGTCTAGAAATTCCCACTGAGATCTTAGAGAATAGGTTCCTAATGATATAGGCATTGCTTGTACTATTTGAGGGGGTTAACTCACCAATTTATTTTTTAAAAACATTTTTCTATGATCTTGGAACTTTTCTCAGAAGAACAAACTGTCTTGACTGTTCATGGTTCCAGTCTGTAGATTTGATTATCCACAGATGGGACCATGTTGAGAGATATATTGATGGGACTGTAGAGTAAGTGAACACTTTGCCACTTTTCCTGAATTGGTGGTCTGTTTTCTAATAGTTAATTTGGGAGAATTAGAGTGTAGAAGGTGGCTTAGCAAGGGGTGGGCAACAGCAGGATTCTCTACCAGTGAATATCAGGATCCTTTTAAAAAGAAATTAGACCCAGAAATAACGAGGAAATCTCTAACTGAAAGAAAGAATTTTTATTGAAAATGAGATATTACAAACAGAAAAGAGCGTGCCAAACATACAGAGCCTACAAAAACAATGAGTGGAATGAGGGTTACTGAGAAAGAATTGGTTTGGGTGATACATTACCTGTCCAAAAGACCCAGCAGTAGAAAGCAATGCATGACTATCTCACAGTGGCTCAGAGAGAAGGATGATGTTGGGTGCATGGTTGAGACCAACACACGTGGTACAGTTTATTTCTTAACTTATAGGGTGAAATTAAACCTGAAGCAATGATGATGAGTGTGCCTCATAAGAAGAATGTGTATCAGAATGTTTCCAGAAATTTCTGAATAGTGATCTCCAATCTTAACAAAACACATTAAGCAGCTGGGTGTGAATCCTATTCCTTAAGAAGTGGTTTCTGAGGAAAATTTTTGATGGTCTTCTCTATTGAGGTGTGGGTGCTGTAAGGATGTGTTAGTAATAGCTCTATTCAAATGATATTTTCAGTGTGGAAATATGACATGAGATTAGTAGCATCTGGCAGGAGACCCATTGTTCAACAGCTTGCATTCCATTAAGGTTGTGGGGAGGAATTACAATATTAGAGTTTCAGTCAGCCCTCCTTAGATGCCACTTGGAGAGGCGTAGCTAGGGAAAATGGAGCCCAGGGCAAAATATGAGTTTTATGCCCCCCAGAATGGGCGGCTGCCCTCCCCCACCAAACAAAGGTTTTTTTGCACCAGGTCATCTCAAAGTCACCATCACATTACAATATGCCCCAACTCACAAATCTGGGTAAAAGCCAGATCCAGATTCCCAATACCCAAATCTGGGTAAAAGCCAGATTTTAAACAGATCCTCATGAATTCATATGATTTTTGCATTGAAATGAAATGAAACCACCTTGAAACTATAGAACATGTCTTAGTCTACAGGCAGCACCAACAATCCTGCATCCCACGCTCTGTGGCACTGCAGAAAACCTGCTTGAAAAACATGGATCCTCATGATTTTTGCACTAAGTCATCCCAAAATCACCAGCACACCAGAACTCCAGCCATTAGCCGCATGTCTGAACACATTTAGGGAAAGAGGCAGAAATCTGCATTTTTCAGTTCCAGCCGACTCACTGAGGGACTACAGTCAGTCAATTAAACAGTTTTTGGTACCAGATACACATGCCAAAGTCACAAATTCCTTTCCTTAAGGGGAGGGACTGTTTAAGCCATATTAATAGCATTGATATAACTATTCTGCAGTATGAAATAGTAACCACAACAAATATTCTTAAAATTACCACTTTGTAAATTAATCTTTTTCAATGGGCCTTTAGACCTTCCTTTGCCTGCCTTCACCATACTGAAGTGGTGATCTTTTGGATAAAATCACTATAATTTCCTTTAGATCTTGGAAATACACAGGTAGGTAGATAGATAAAAACCAGAAATGCTAAGGTGAAGTGGCACCTAGGCTGTGTTGTGCCAAACACCAGAGTACAAATAAAGCAGCTGCCTCTCACAGCTACAGACTGGCTCTTAAAAGGACAATCCAAGCATTGGCGGGGCCATTTAAAAGGGCAATGTAAGCGAGGTCTCAATGTGGAGCATTATTGGGTTCATGCATAGGAATAACTCCAAAGGAGCTGCTTGTGATTGAATGAAATTATGATGGCAGCGCTCTTTCCTACACAACATGCTCCAGAGGATACTGTACAGTATTTTGGAATAAAAAAAGGCTGGCCTTTTGGGGTGGCGGGGGGAGGTAAGACCTCTGCTGAGTCCCTGCGGGCCCAGTCTGGGCCCCACCCCCCACATATCTTTACGGTGCAGTGATGGTCTCAGGCAGCCTGGCAGGGCTGGGACTCCTTCCCCGCTCAGCCTGACCTGGCCCGGCTCTGCTGAAGGAGCAATCTGGCAGGGCCAGGCTGCATGAGGGGGGAAGGAGGAGGGGTGTGTGTGGGGGGGTGATTTTCTGCCCCCCCCCGTGAGATCCAACTGCAGCCCACCTGGGGCATTTGTTTCCATATGTACCCATTATAGCTCTGCCTATGGCCAGTTGTCTTCTACCCGGACTCCCTTTTGTCCCTGCTGGAGCAATGTTGAACCAAACCTTTGCTATATGTACATATAGAATAGATCAAGGCAGTAGTCTGATCATTAACACTATGGTGTCAAATTTTAGATAGTGCAACCCTAACCCTAATCCAGTTTTACAAGGAATGTCAAGCAGGATATCTTCTTTAGCTTTATTTAAAAACTAATCAAACAAAACTCCTGTGTGGTCCTTAAATTTTGCCTGTTTTCATTTGTTTTATTGCTTATTTGATTTGAGGTCCTGTAATGGGAGCTTTTGTGAAGTTAGGAATAAAATTCCTGAAACTGTTTAGTAATAACTTTTTGTCTCTCTCACAGCCCCATTTTTTTGGGGGGGGTGAATCACAATCTGGGGGTGGCATGGTCCTAAGCCAGCAGAAATGCCCACCTCAGGGCACTTACCCTGGTAGAGGGGCATATGGTGCATATTGCCGTGTCAGTGCTTTTGCACACACCCCGCACGGGCATAGTGGGGATGTTACAGAGGCATGGTTGGGGGTGGAGGGTGGAGCCAACCGTAGTTGGCTTTCACCCTGCCTTAGCTTCCAGATATGTGGCAACCCGGGGCATGGACTTATGCCACCCATTTGAGCTCAATGGAGGGCTTTTTGGTCATGGGGAGTTTTTTTGTATTTTGCCTCTCTGCGCCACTTAAAAACCCTTTGAAAATGGTGGGGCAGCACTGCAGCAGCCCTACCCCTGGCCACCCCAGGGCTCTGGACTGGTCTGCACGGATCTTTCTAGATGCTAAAGATGATGGATCTTTTTATTTTTTTTAAAATCCAGAGTCCAGTAGCTTCTTCAGTCTCTCTCCCACTTCCCAATATGAACGAGTGCATGCTGACAACAATTCAGCCTGGATTTAACTTTCTTTATGTTCAGTTTTAAGTCCATTTATATTTTTGGACAGGAGAATTTGGTTATGTCTTCTTTCAGCTTGTTTCTAGCTCTGAGAGCATTTTTTATGCCAGAGCCAGAATTGATGCACAAAGAAGGGGAACACTTTGCCAAAACCAGAAGTCTCACATCATCTTCTTTCCATAATGAAGTAAAGAAAGCATGATGTATGATACCCCATTTCCACAAGCAGCAGCCAGTGAAGTCAAAGACATTTACAAGATGATGAGGACATATTGCATATGTTTCTCTATTAGACATAACAGGTTTAGAGAAGAGGAGAAGATGCGGGGGGGTGGTATTCCTATAACCTCCTGTTTTCAACCTAGTTAGAAACATTCATGCATTTAGTTTTCATAACTGTAGTTCAGACATCTTCTAGGCCATTAGAACAAAACTCTTAGAACATTATTTGGAACATTAACTCCTGGTTTCATAGCCCTTTGTGTTTCTCTTTAAATTCCTGTGTGTTTTATTAAGCTAGCCCTAGTTCTTAAAATACAGTGCTTTCAGACTCGTGTCAAAGTTAATTTCTTTTCTTCTTCATGTAAATGTTAATGTTGTTAATAACACGATGCCAGGTATAGTATTGAGATTTGCCAGAGATTGAGTACATGTGGTTATAATCTGCCTTTCATTTTGCCTCTGGTTTTCTAGCACTTACCCAAATGGTGACTTTTAACACATGCCTGTAGTTTAAGCTGTTAAATAGACTTGGCACTTTTAATTAGAAAAAGGTAAGTTTAACTTGCTTAATTTCCAAACCACCTGAGCATAGTGAGTTTGAAAGTTCAGTTTACTGAAACCGAGCTGCTGAGTTTATTTGGGAGAGCAATATTTTCAAAAGAGTGAAAAGAAATGACAGAGCTAGGAGATACTGTTCACTGTGCCTGGCATTTCTAGAAAGTGTAGAAGCAAGTAATCATACAGTGGAGAAAATTGTTGTCCTTATGGTGTTTCCAATATAATCACAAGAATAGAGGGGGGACCCTCTACAAATAAAGAATTATAGGAAGAAATACAAACCACTTCATAAACATTTATTGAGATGTGTGAATGGAGCAACACACTTTGTGAAGATGGAAGGTAGATATGTCACCAGTTCCTTGTAGTAATAGGTGAAACGGTGTAAATAAAGAGGTTATCTATATGTTTAAGCAGCATTTTCTGTAGGCCATGATGTTTTGCTTGTAGTCTATCTTTGTAGGGGATATCAGTCACCATCTTAAACACACCAAACAATCCACTCTCTATAGCCCAAATCAATACTACAGCTGGATCTATTCTGACCCCTCGGACAGAGATGGTCAACTGCTGGATCTGCAACAGGCATTTCCGAAATATCCACCTGATATTGAAACAGATAAGCAAAGTCAGACTGATTCTGAGGGACAATCTGTGACAAGATAGGCCCAAATGAAACAACAACATAACACCTGGTGGTCATATGCACCTCTCAGCTCAAACTAATTAATTGCTTCATTAATAACCTGCAACATCTGCTGAACAACAGTACTTCTCTCGTTTGGTCTTATCTCGCTAAAGGTGCTGATTTTCTGCCCTTAGTATTTTCCCCTGCTCTAATCAAGCTGATTACATTTTGCATTAGCCCTCTACATCCTGATTCCTTTCTGGGCAACATTTCTTCCACCTTCTGATTAGGATACAAAAACTAATGGATTCCTGCCTGTATCTGATGAAGGGAGCTTTGACTGTTTAAAGCTTATACCCTCAAACTCTTAAAGAGTTTACTAAAGAGCTACTGGGTTTAACTCTAGTTCTTTCGTGTCATTTTATTTATAATTATAATTTATAATTTTATTCGCCCCGACTGGAGTTGGCTCAGCATGGCTCACGGCTAACAGTTTATTAAAATCAAGAATTAATATACATTAAAATTACGATAAAACAATATCCTCTGGTGTTCTAATTAGTTCATTCCCCACTTGGTGACTAATCAAGAAAGATAGGACCTAAAAAATAGCAACCCAAATCGAATTGAAATCTAATATATAAACAGAAAATAATAAGGATGGACCAGAAATAGGAAGATAGCAGCAACGTAGACATCGCTGCCTCAACCATAGGACTAGTGGAACAACTTCATCTTATACGTGATGCAGAATAGAGCAAGATCCCATAGGGTCTGGGTATCTGTTGACCGAATATTCCACCAGGCTGGGGCCAGAGTCAAAAAAGCTCTGGCCCTGGTTATAGACAGCTGGATACTTTCAGGACCAGGGACCACCAACAGACTGTTGCCAGTTGAGTGCAATATTCTTCAGAGATTATATTGGAAGAGAAAGTAGCATCCAGAGCAGTCTCAAGCCCTGCATGGAGAGAGTTGCAGTAGTCTAGCCTAGAAAGGGAGTCATTTGGGGTTAGGCAGGAGTTAGGTAGGGTTTAAAAGACTTCTCACACTCAAGGGTGTCAGGGTGATACTCTCTCCTTTAATGCTACTCTCGATCCATAAGCCTGGAGAAAGGAGACCAGCCATTGTAAGACTGTCCCACACAATCCAGAAATGGCATGGTGGTGAGTCAAAAAGATCATGACTGACCATGTTGAACATTGCTGTCAGATCAAATGCTAACAGCAGTGCTGACCTGCCCCAATCCAGTTGACTATGGAGATCATCTGTGTGGGTGACCAGCCTGGACTCCATCCCATGGCCAGGGTGGAAGCCAGACTGGAATGGGTCCAGGGCCAAGGTATCTTCCAGAAAAACCTGGAGCTGTCCACCATCAGTCTCTCAACTATCTTACCCAGGAATGGAAGCTTTGATACAGGGCGGTAGTTGGACAAGGATCAAGAGATGGATTTTACAAGAGCAGTCTTGCCACTGCCTCCTTTAACACACCTTGGGAAGACCCCTAAACTCACGAACGGATTAATAATATCCACCAGGGTGTCCCATATTCTATCACCACTGGCCTTGACCAGCCATGGTGGACTTGGGTCCAAGAGGCAAGTGGTGGGCCTCATAGCAGCCAGAATTCTGACAAAATTGTCTTGGGAGAATTGGCTAAAATGGTCCAAAGTTAGACCTGAAGACACTTAAAATATGGATATTCAACTATTGCATCTGTATACATTTCACTCATTTAAAAAAGTTTCTCTTTATTCAAACGTGACAGGCTTTGGGTGCTGTGTGGTTTCCGGGCTGTATGGCCGTGTTCTAGCAGCATTCTCTCCTGACGTTTCGCCTGCATCTGTGGCTGGCATCTTCAGAGGATCTGATGTTGGAAAAGCAAGTGGAGTATATATCTGTTGGAGTGACCAGCGTGGGTGGGGAAACCTTGTCTGTGAGTAACAAAGGCGGCAACCAGGTCAATAGTTGAGGGCATCTGAATAGAAGTATGAGTAACAATGAAGACTATAGCCTGGGAGTAACCCTGTAGATAGCAAGGTCACTGGTGGGAGCATCTGAATAGAAGTATCCTGGCCTTTGTTTCTTTTGTCTATGGTCATCCTGTGTTTGTGTGGAGCTGGTTTGACACAGTCTTGACCCTAGTATTTTTCAACACTGGCAGCCAAGTTCTGTTCATTTTCATAGTCTCTTCCTTCCTGTTAAAATTGTCCATGTGCTTATGGATTTCAATTGCTTCTCTGTGTAGTCTGACGTAGTGGCTTTCAGAGTGGTCCAGAATTTCTGTTTTTTCAAATAATATTCTATGTCCAGGTTGGTTTATCATGTGTTCTGCTATTGCTGATTTTTCTGGCTGAAATAGTCTGCAGTGCCTTTCGTGTTCTTTGATACGTGTCTGTGCGCTGTGTTTGGTGGTTCCTATGTAGACTTGTCCACAGCTGCATGGTATGCGATAGACTCCTGCAGTAGCTAAAGGATCCCTCTTATCCTTTGCTGAACGTAGCATCTGTTGAATTTTCTTAGTGGGTCGGTAGATTGTTTGTAGGTTGTGCTTCTTCATCAGTTTTCCTATGCGATCAGTGGTTCCCTTGATGTATGGTAAGAACACCTTCCCTCTAGATGGCTCTTTATCTTTGTTCATGTGGCTTGTTCTTGGTCTTGCAGCCCTTCTGATTTCTGTATTAGAGTAACCATTAGCTTGTAGAGCCCTGTTTAGGTGATTCAATTCATCTTGTAGGAGGTGAGGTTCACAGAGGTTCATCTTGTAGGAGGTGAGGTTTCAACATTGTCTCACTACCAGCTACTTCCAGTGGGATAATGAATACTATGAACAGAAAGATGGGGTAGCCATGGGTAGCCCTCTTAGCCCTGTAATAGCTAATTTTTATATGGAACATTTTGAGAAACAAGCCCTGAAAACAGCACCAAAAAAGCCCACCATATGGTTCCGTTATGTGGATGACACATTCACCATTTGGAGCCACGGAGAAGAAGAACTAAACAAGTTCCTGGACCATATCAACAAGATCCACCCAAACATCCAATTTACTATGGAGAAAGAAAATGAAGGAAAACTGCCATTTTTAGATGTTTTAGTCATCCGCAAACCAAACCAGCAATTGGGACACACAGTATACAGAAAACCTACTCACACAGACAGATATCTACACAAAAACTCCAATCACCATCCAGGGCAAAAAAGGAGCACCATAAAAACTTTGGTACATCGCGCAAACAGAATCTGTGAACCTCACCTCCTGGTGAAAGATGGGATAAAATATTGTAACTTATTTTGTATTGCTAAATGAAATATGTGTTTGTGTGTGTATCCTGGATTGGATTTAGCTGAAGGGTTTGTGGAAGGAGTTGGCAGAACAGATTTTTTTTTTCATTTTCTCCTTTTCTTTTCCAAGCAGTCTGTTATTTGTTCTGAGAATCAAAGGTGTCTCATAAGCAATATGCCTGCAAGCAGCAATCACTGGCACTGTTGAGCTTGCAAAAGTGACCCTCATCTTTAGTTTCCATTACCAAGATTCTCTGGTTTGACATTGGTTTTGTTGGGCTTGCACTGCCAGAGTGTCCCTAAATGCTGCTGGTCTTCTGCACATTGCAGTTGATTCTGCTGGACTTTCAAAAATGGCCCCCTGTGCTTAAGATCATTGTCCTGGACTTCTGTGGATTGCATTTGGTTGCATTTAAAAAACCTGCTAGAATTCTCTCGTCTGACATTGGTTCAATTGGGCTTGAATCGTCCCATTGACCCTGGGATCTACTGAAGTTCTCTTTTAGACATTGGTTCTGTTGAGTTTGCTGGACTTCGTTGTGGTGGGATTCTCTAGTTTGATTAGTTCTGTTGAGATTATCACATTGGCTTGTGGTTCTGTTTTCATCCTGTTGGGCTTGTGTTGGTTATTGGGATGGGAGGCATTAACCTGTTGTTGCTGCCTCTTTGCTTTTATGCTGTAGGGGGAGACTTGGGCATGAATTTGATTGGTCATTGGGCTCAAGCCATCTCAGATTGTTTGTCCATGAAGTTTAAGATTTTCAGCCTAGTTCATGTGCTTCTTTGTACCTTTACTATGGCTCCTTTATCCATCATTTGGACTTTGAGAAGTGTACTCTTGGTGCCTTTCATCACGTCTCCTTGACACCTTTGCGACTTAAGGACTGGAGATGCTGCCCTACTGATATTCTGGACAAAGTGGACTTTTGAATGTTGGAGGATTCCAACTTGACTGGTAACATCTTGTCTTTTGAACTAATGCTATTTATTATGTAGTTAGTCCCTTCTGGTTTTATTATTTTAAAACTTCACTGCAAATGTTCCCTTCGAAATATTCTTTGGTTATTTTAAGGTGTCTTTGTCTTCAGGTGGCTTCAATCTAATTCTAATATCTACCTTGAAAGAGTGACTTTCTTCTGACTGGCTGAGTAGTACAAAGAGGCTGGTGGCAGCTACCAGTACTGAGGTGTGAGGAGTCATACCCCAGAGTTTTCTAAGTTTGTGTTGTGCTGATCCTGAAAGGGAATTTCCTTGAACTAAGGGTTTTCCACAGCTAATTCTTTTGGACATTTTGTGCTTTTGTGCTTAGGTTTTTGGAGGCAGTTTATCATTTTTATTTTTATGAACTTTTATTGACTTGCTGCTTTTATACTTTTGCAATAGGCTATCCTGGGGATTCTTTTAGATGTTGGTAAAAATACACATTTATCCAAGAAATAAATGAAGTTAAATTTTTTTTTAGATCTTGAAGGATTTTGCTTTTAATACAGTTTAAAGAAGTTATCTGTGGAACATAACTGTATGATAGTGCGAAGGATAGATCCTTTCTCTACTTTCCATATGGGTCAGGAGGAGGAGGAGGGAGAGCTGGCCTCATTGCTGTAGATACTAGAACGACTGAGCCCCTTCCAAAAGCAGGTATTTAGGCCTTTGAAAAGCCCTGCTGTTCTGACACAGAAAAGCAAAGACATTTTAAATCATAAAGCTGATTAAAAGGTCCTGTAGCTTTTTCTACCTTTATTCATGAACTGCACAATGGTAAAAGTGCAGAATTCATTTATAAAATGGTTTCATTAAAAGGCTCTTAAATGGAGCAGGAAAAATTTGACAGCTTGACCTCAGCTCAGTGGGTTAGCGGTCCACATGGTAACAGGCCTCCAAGTTAATGAGGAGCAGCTGTTGCTGTCTTGGGCATGTAATATGCAAAGAGCTTTTTCTATAAAAACAAATAGAATACATTCAGTTTTCATGTGAAACCTTTAGAGTTCTTGAATCATGCCAGAACTAAGACATAGCAGGCATTTGATAAGGTTACAACTTAACTGATAATAACTTGATATTCGAAAACAAAACCTCTCTGGGACCATTTGGTGAAAGCATTGTAGAGACACTGGAATAGACTGTAAAGCCCACAGACATTTTATTCCTGATTTCCATTAGGAACCTTAGTTTTGTCTTGATTATATTTGTACTGAAAACTTCGTGAAGGGATTTCTAAGGTACCAGAAAAAAATTACTAGGAAAGAGAAAGGGCAGGTTCCAAATTTGTGGCCAATTCAGCTACTCTGTTGCAAGAAATGGGACATGCCCACCATAATATATGTATCAACTAGATAGATGACTGCCACATACTATATGAGGCTGTCTTTCAAAATGTGTCTGAAGCTTCAACTAGTTCAGAACTTGGCTGCCACTTATTGGCTGGGGTCAGTGGATCACCCCCGTTTTCAAAGATCAGTTGGCTACCAGTTTATTGCCAGGCTCAATTCAAAGTGCTTGTTTTGACCTATAAAGCCCTGTATTATATGGGACTATGACACTTAAAAGATCACCTCCGCCAGCGGAATGTGCCTCCCACAAAAGTTACAGCTCAGTAAACAGCAAATTTTTTATCTGCGCAACACCTAAGTGGTGAGTGTGTGCCTGCTCAGCCACTCACCTTACTGGGAACATTGATAGGTATCCATTCTTCTCTGGAATAATCCTCACTGGTTTATGTGGCCTTTCAGCTTGGCCCCTTAATAAACCTCTTCCAGTGAACATATGTTTTCTTTCACCACAGCTTGTAGGCTGATATCAGTAGCAGTCACACACTTTGACTCAATTACTTTCTTAGAATTGTTATGTTTTTAAACACAGTTAAGGCAGACAGTTCTTACCAGTAAAACTAAAGACTAAAAGCCTCTCAAAAAGTTTTACATAGGGAGATATCCTACTCCTCCTGGACATCAATACACTTCACGCAATCAGAGTGTGAGGTTGCCTCAGCCAGACAGGTGTCTTCCCTGTTCCCAGGCCTTTATGCCTCATTCTGAATGTAAACATTAATGGCTCCTGACAGACCTGCACTTGTCAAAACAGACTTTTTTCTGCAGTCTGTCTGTGGTGCCCAATATTTCTTTACCAAATATCAAGGCAACAGAAGAGAATTTTAAGTAGCTTTATTTGCAAAGAAAGGGAAGACACCCTGCCTGGGTAGACTCTGCTGAAACAGTATATCCACAGCATGTTTATTCCCTTCTCCTGAATTCACCACACCCTCTCTGTTCCCCCATTGACTAAGGGTACTTAGAATTACAATTTTACAGTCCGCCTATTTACATGTCACTCCTTGATATATTGCCCCCTCCCATATTCTTCCCGTATGTACATTATCGATGCCACTTATTCAAGCTGGGGTGTAAAAGTTAATATGAATTACCTCATTAAGCATACTCAATATATACAAGGTGATCAAGGCTTTGCTCTTTAGCCTAGTTCCTCAGTTCAACTGGTCTCAGGTGGTTTTATCCTGTTCAACCCGAGCCAACCACTACATCATCTTATTTCAGTTATTTGTTCTGGTAGAAAACACATACCTCATTTATCATACATCCACATACATTCATAACATCACATTATTACCACTCTGATTCACTGGAAACATCAGTGCAATAGTATAAATAGTATTCATATGCATACATGCAATCATACTATATAGATACATATATCTGCCAACGTACACAAAAAACCTTGCTAAAAGCACTTCTTAGTAATTTCAACTTCATCTTCTGTTCTTTTATGTTGATGTTGTGCAATTAAATCAGTCAAAAGATCTGTAGTTCTTGTTTCAAAAAGTCAAAAAAAATTTCCCAGACTGGAGAAAAAACTGGATACTTTATCCATCATATCTAACAATTTCTGCTAATTCTGAAAATCTTCCATCAGATTTTTCTTTTTTCAGTTTCTTGCTATCAACTTTTGGGCAGCAGATAAACACAATGTCATATATTTCTGCTTAGGTAACCCGTGATTTGTTTTAAGTAATATTACTTTTGGATCTTCTGAAAGTTGAATGTTTGTAATCTGCTCTATTTCCTTTATGATTTTATTCTAAAGCAATCCCACCGCATATGCTTGAAATCTGCACTTGTTGGCTGACAATTCTGGCATAAGACTGTGGTTGTATTGATGGTATTTTACTGTTTGATTTTATTGTAAGCCAATTCATGCACACTGTTCATAGGCAGGATATGAGTCTTTCAAGTATAAAGGCAATAAAAGTTTTCACTGAATTTTGCATTTACTACACCATCCTCAAAACAATGGAGAGACTTGTAGAGAGATGTACTTTGCCTTGAACTCAGTCCTGCTGCATTGGAAGAGGAGGAGACATGCTTTGTTTGGTTTCTGGGTGCTGACACAGGAATGTAGGAATTATAGGAGGGCTTATGAAGAAGAAATAAACCCTTAATATTTGTGAACCTGCGGGCACCCCCACCACACCAGCTTTACCCAAGAGAACCTCGCTGGTGGACTCTACCAGCTCACTGAATTGTCACTGGCCTCAGAAGGGTCAGAAGAGGGAGCAGCAGTGGCGTAGGAGGTTAAGAGCTCGTGTATCTAATCTGGAGGAACTGGGTTTGATTCCCAGCTCTGCCGCCTGAGCTGTGGAGGCTTATCTGGGGAATTTAGATTAGCCTGTGCACTCCCACACACGCCAGCTGGGTGACCTTGGGCTAGTCACAGCTTCTCGGAGCTCTCTCAGCCCCACCTACTTCACAGGGTGTTTGTTGTGAGGGGGGAAGGGCAAGGAGATTGTAAGCCCCTTTGAGTCTCCTGCAGGAGAGAAAGGGGGGATATAAATCCAAACTATTCTTCTTCTTCTTCTTTTAGGGAGGTTGCCCTTCCATTTATTAGTCCCCTGGATTGCCTAAGCCAAGAGTGAACTTGCCATGGGACTGGGTCCTCCTCCTCTGCTTTGCCTCCCTTCCTATGTCTTCTCCAAGGCCCAGTTGCTGCTTTGTCTGAAACCATTTCCCAATTTTTCCCTTTATCTATGTGAATGCAGCTGCTGGTAGTCTGCTTGACAGGTCTGCTGATGAGAGTGGAGTCATATTCTGCTCTGCTTGGCCTCTTGCTCTGCCCTCAGTTCCCCAGCCAGGCTTCTACTGTACTGGCTGATAGAAGCCCTCTTCTCTGGTTCCCAGTGTTCTGTTGCCTCCCTCCACCTTCAGCCATTCTCTACCACCCAGCCCTGCAGCAGCCTGATAAACTCTGGTCCTGGTCCTTGGTCTGGCTCTCCTAGATATGTGAAGCTGGGACAGTGGCGTAGCACCCATGGGAAGGGGGTGCGACGCCCCGGGTGGAGCAGCAGTGAAGGCATGGCCGGGCCGTCAAGTGGGTGGGGGTGTTCTAGGAGACCCCGAGGTGGGAGACAGGCTGCTTAACGCTGCGAGGTAGGGGGGTACAGGGGAGTGCATTAAGCCTGGAGGTGTGAAGTTTCCCTTTGCTCCGCCTCTGAGCTGGGAGCACTCCTGGACACAATGTATAGGGAATATTATAAGATATTTGAAATATTTAAAAAATAAAGACAGACATTCCCAAAAAGGATTTGTAGAGATCAAGAACCCCTGTTTTATGTCATCACGAATATACCTCATGCACATGTACGTACTTTATAATCCTGGCTGCTTTCTGCAAGAGTGATCTTCAAACATCTAAAATTAAAATTTTCCTAATTCCCATGCTTTGAGTACCCAAGCTTTAGTAAGTAAAATCTTCATAGTAAGTAAAATCTTCAAATCACCATCTGCACACGTACATTGAATTAATTGAGCTGTCTGGGTTGAGCAAAAATAAACATTGCATGAACTTCCCTGTCCTAGTTACAGCAGACCCAAGATAGAGACATATGAGAATTTGATGAAGGACGTATGACAGAGTTCCATTTCACTCCTTTCACGTACTTTTATCCATCATGAATGCAACTGGCCTATTTTGTAGCTGACAAAATCAGTGACTGACAGTATCATCAATAAATCAACAGCCCTTAAGTCATGAACTTCCTTTAAAACACTGCTCTGATTCTTGATATGAGGATGGCCACATATTTCATACTTGGTTCTCCCTTACAGGAGCTTATGCTTTGTGAGATCAAAACGAAATATGTGCCCTTAGAGGGAAAGGGAATGAGGCAAGTTTATTGTCTTTATTTTTTTCACAGGCAAAAAGCCTTCTTTGTACTCCTTTTAGCAATAAGCTAAAGCACCCACTATCTTGAGACGCACACGACAGATGTCTTTCATTTATCAAAACAGAAGGGTTGCTGAAAAGAGTGGCATTTCTGGTTTCCCAAAAGCGGTGAAGTCTTGTAAATAAACAGTGGAGGATACCTTGCAGGATATACAAGAGAATAAGGATGGGAACCTGGTGTTGATCTCATGGGAGTGTGGCTTAAGCTCTGCTCTCTTTAGGATATTTCTCAGTCTGGTTCTTTCATATAGCCCACCATGACAGGGCAGATTTGCTTTCCCACTTGCAGCAAAGGACAGGCAGCTTTTGTTTTCATTACTGGCAGGTGACTTAAATTAGTAGTTATGGGAAGGGACAAGGAGGAACTGGATCTTTAATTGTAAATAGCATATTTTACAAAGGAACATTTAATGAGAAGTGAAAGTAAATTCTCCTGGGCGACCCAGGAGGCTTCAGCTCGTTTATTCTAATCAAATCTAGTGCACAATTCAATTAGGTTGTACAATTAGGTTGTTCAGGGAGTGGTCTACACTGGTTGTACCAGTAGGATGCTGATGATAATAATAATGATGACTCTTACCTTGTTTGTATCTCCTTCTAGAACAGAAAAAGGGGCCATATTCTTCAAGGCATTTTATACAGAGTTGTTTCACAGTTGACAATTTTGGTACAAGAAAGAATGTCTTCAGTCATTTCATACTATGAGTGGGGAAATGTAATATTGAAGATATATTAAGTAACATTGATTAGAATGCAAATATTTTCATCTATACACCCACATAAATGGGAGTTTTCTTGATTGTGTCATGGAAAAAGAGGGAAGTACCCATGGAGATTTGGCAACTATGCATGGACTTCTAGGAGTGATCTGTCTCAAACCAGAAGTGATATCAAATAATGTTAATGTAATCCCACACCTTCTCATTCTCAATAGTATAAAAGGAGAAGCCCAGAAGGATTTGGGGGCAGCCAGCTGCTGGAATAGCATCAAAGAAAAAGCAGGGAGCAAATCCTTAAACTCAGCATGGGAAGACCTTCAGGCAGTGTGAAACGTTTATTTATTGGCAGCACTAACCACTGGAGTTACAAGTGGCAAATGATGAAATAAGTCTCCCTGGGTCTTCCAAGGGAAGGAACTTCTATATCATGAGACATGCAGCGTGCTAAGGCTGATGCTGGAGTTGAGCTCTCTAAAGTTTGAATTTATTTTATCTTTATTTATTTATTTTGGATTTATATCCCACCCTATCCCCGAAGGGCTCTGGGTGTGTCACAACACAGTACAGATATTCCATAAATATTAATATAAATCCACATCTAAAATTAACCAATTAACATTTTAAATAATTATTTTTTTAAAAAAATAATTTAAAATAACGCTAAGATGGTTAATAAGATGGTATGTCCCTCCCTCCTGCCATCCATCATTCCCTCCTCCCCCTCGAGACCAAAAGATATTATAGTGAGTTCAGACAATCCTGCTGGCTAGTTGGAAAAGGCCTGGTGGAACAGCCATATCTTGCAGGCCCTGCGGAATTGACATAACCGCAGGGTCCTGACATCACCAGGCAATTTGTTCCACCAAATGAATGAATAGTGGAAATCACACTTTCTAATATGAACTTCAGCTTTTCATATGTTTGGGATCTGCTTCCTTTGGCTCCCCAGGTTTTAGACTCAGATTTTGGGGATGTGCAGGGACTGTGGTGGAACTGGAAGCATTGGAATATCCAATGGGTGAATGTAAGGCCCATGGTGAAGGACTTTGGATTTTTGCCCATGACATAGAAATATGGTGTAGAACTGCAGTTTCTGCCAACCTAAACTTTAGAGAGTGATCAATGTGTAGGGTTTAAGAGTGGTGGACTCTAATCCAGAGAACAGAGTTTGATTCCTCACTCCTCCACATGGTGGGCAACTTAAATCTGGTGAACTGTGTTTGTTTCCCCACTCCTACATATGAAGCCTATTGGATCACCTTGAGCTAGTCACAGTTCTCTCCAAACTCTTCCAACCCCACCTACCTCGCAAAGTATCTGTTACGGGGAGGGAAAGGGAAGATGATTGTAAGCCAGTTGGAGACTCCTTAGGGTAGAGAAAAACAGGGTATAAAAACCAACTCTTTTCTTGTTTACTGTCCCTGCCATTCACTTGAATTGATAGACCACTTATCCTTAGTGATGACAATCTTAAAGCCGCTCTGTTGGCTGGTGTTCACTTTGACTTGCATTTCATATGTTATGTCTGTATGAATAAGATGTAAGAAGTATAAAATCCAAAATAGTCCTTTGCCTTGAACTTCAAGAATGCACTTAGAGTTATCTGTTGAATAGATCCTTGTAGAGATCTTTTCTGTTCTGTACATTTTTTTCCTGTAAAATATCTGTTATTCTTTAATTTTGCTTTGTGATTTCTGTAGATGGAGATCAGTGTCTCTCAGCAAGTTGATTGCACATAATACAAGAAAGCTTTGTAATATTTTTGTGCTGTAGGTAAAATGCTCTCTTTGTTTTGACCTCTTAGAGTCATGTTATACATGGAAGAATATAATACAACAAGGACTTGCAAGGACTTGTGGGGAGCACCTCACCTCTATATCCCTCCACAGATTATTTCTACTTTCCTCCTTGCAGCCCTCATATTTTCTCTCCTTTCCCTACTTCCTTCTCTCCTTTGCACTCACCAACTCTCCAGTCGTCACTTTTCTAAGCCTGAAACTTCTATCATACTGGTTTTCTAAGCCTGAAACTATACCATACTGGTTTCATTGGGTAGCTGCTGTTGACAGTCATGCAAGTCAAGTGATATCAAGTTGTCTAGGGTTGCTGCCCCTGCAACATCCTTTGAAGCCCAAAACAAGTTTGGACCTTTCCAAACCCTACCCATTCCCTACAATGTTAATGGCACAGGCCAAGGCTTGAAAGCTGACAGTACTCTTGTTTGCCTAGCAACCTTCACAATAGCCACTTAGATTCTAAGCCTGCTACAGGTCTACCTCTATTTTTTTAAACCCTCAATGTATTTTTTCAGATTTTTCTGGGTAGCAACATGATTTTGTACAGTTGTCAAACTTTTCATCCACTGTCTGTCTACTGGGGACTCAGTAAGGTTTAGTTTGTATTACCTGAATCAAGTTGCATTCATTGATCATTTTTGTGTAAATATTTAATATAAACTGAGTTTTCATCTGTAAGTGAAACAATTTCTGAGTACATAGTAGCAGAATACTGGATCTTCAGTTATCTCCTTTTTCACTAAATTGACCATGTTTAGAATCATTTCAAGCTATAGGTGCTAACAGCATAGAGTGATAAGGAATAATGGCTGAAATCAGAATAAATAGGACAAAGAAAAAGTTTATAAAATGAAAGTTGCACAATATTAGCTTCATGGGATAATTTATACAGTTCAATTTACTGTAACCCTGTCAATGAAGCTTCATTAACCAAACTAGATTAAATAGATTGTGCAGCTGGGGTCACCATCTGGATTTATGGGCAAACCTCCAGTCTATTGTTCTGCTATTGCAACAAATTAAATGGTCATTAATGTAAGTGGTTTGTGGTTGTTCCTAGCTTATCATCCATTAATATTTCCAAAACAAAAGATGATTTTTTAAAGAAGCAAAATGCATCATTTGTTTTATAGGCATGCTAAATTTCCACAACTGATACAGTGGCATGAATAGGCACTATCTTTTTGCAGTTCCATTTTTCTTCACCTCTTACACAATCAGTTAATAGAATTATTCCAGGTTTGTGACAACCCATAGGTCTTCAGGGATATAATGCCAAACTATCATTGGCCAGAAATCTGGATGTCTTTCACTAGGTCAACATACAGGAAAGGAAGGAGAAGAAACATGCAGGTCTGAGAATCCTCCAGGCTTGTCTGTTGGACCAAACAATGATTTGGCTGTTACTTCTGAAGCATGATTCATGATTTGAACCCTCAGCTTATTCTCTACTAAAATCATTGTCATGTAGCTAGTATTTAGTTCTATGTATTAAATAGTGCTTGTGAACCTTGAATTTCAAACCTAAACATCTTCCAGATCTAATTTAGCAATGACAAACCTAGCTCAGAGTTGCCCAGAATCTGTGCTATCAGAACAGCACAATTAATGGCACCCAGAGAAATAGCAAAGCATTGACATCCACATGCCAGTAGATCAGGCAAAATTAATTAGGAAAGATCAGAAGACAACTTTGACTGTGAAAGCGAAGACGCTTTATGGTAAGAAGAGGGAGCATTGAAGAACACAAGTGAATCCTATTCTTCTGATAGATTCATGGCTAGTTGTCTATTTAATGAATATTAACATTCACAGGAAAAAGCAGAAATGAAACTAACTGGGGAAGGGCCAGAGATGAAGCATAAACTCCATCAGATGTTCCAAGTGCATTCATAAATCACATAAAACAGCTGTTCAGGAGGTATACTGTAGATTTGGAAGCAAATGCAAAAAGCTATCAATATTTTAAAATAGGTTAACAAGTAATATAAACAAAGCTAACATCTCTTGGTATGTCCTGCCTGGAAACTAGCATTAGACCATTTTATTAGGTTTTTTTTAAAATTACTTTTCCCCCCTCTCCAAGACACATTAATTACATAGGGAGTGATTTTAAAGTTGCAGGTGCACTGAAAAATTGGAACAGAATGTTTCTGAAAAGAGAAGAAAGTTCAATTGCCTCTAACTACAAAATACAATATGGTGAATCCTTACTAAGCAAAGTAGACTTTTGTTCTCATGAAAAATGACTGACACTAACCACAAATGATGCTAACCACAACACCACATTGAGCTATGTTTTAGTCTGTGCTCCAGTTATTCTACTGACCCAGCATGGGAGCCTGTAAGTCCTGTTATCAAAGATAATTGACCCAGTCATTAAAAAGTGAGATTTCAAATAAGAATATGTTGCTGTTGTCAGGACACCATTTCAAAATGCAAATTGAAATAATACAGTCCATTCAACCATTTTAGAACTCTTAACACTTCATTTGTGTGTTGTTATGCTGTATGTAGATCAGACACGTATCAGAGAAGACTCTATCTTGGTAATAATTGCTTGTGAATTTCTTGAAGAAACTTCTGTTAACAGATACACGTTTTTTGGTGTTGGGGTGGGAAAGTGCATTAAAATTAAAATTATCTCTGATGTCCTGAAAATGTCAGGAGACACAACAATCCATTACAGAAACAACTTAAAGCCACTCATTATTTATCTGACTGGGAGCTGTTTTTGTCTAAGTGGCAAAATGGAGTGACAAACAATGAATTCATTTAACTGGCTCTGCTCAGAACTGTATTCCCTTGTGGAAGAAAGGATGTGTGTATTAAAGCTGGCAGACTGTTTCTTGCTGGTAGGTAAGAAATGAGATCTGTTACTCACATTTGGCCTGATAATTTCTGCCAAAAACAAACCACAACTGCTAAATGCTGAAATATATAATATTGCCTTCCCAGATTTAAATGTTGTGTTTTACTTCTCAGTATATTCCTTGTGCCAGCTTTTGAAAAAACAAGCAAACAATTTAGGCTCCTCCCCTGAATGTAAAATCCCTCACCCACAATACCCTAATACCCTCTAAAAATGAAAGGCCAAGAAATGCAGAGCACATATCTTAATATTTGCATGAATCATATTTCTTCAAGGAAGTAACATTCTAGTTTTAAGTTGAAATGCTAAGCAGTAAATGTAAGCACTATCCCATTATACTTGTGTGCTATAATTTAAAGGAACTAACTACAACTGGTCAAGTATGTGGCAACCTGATTATTATCAGAGGTAGTTACTGGAAACATGTTGCCCATTATGAAACAGCCACATTGGCTGTCAGTATTTGCAAATTTGAGTCAA
This sequence comes from Sphaerodactylus townsendi, assembly GCF_021028975.2. Classification (NCBI taxonomy): domain Eukaryota; kingdom Metazoa; phylum Chordata; class Lepidosauria; order Squamata; family Sphaerodactylidae; genus Sphaerodactylus; species Sphaerodactylus townsendi. The sequence continues at coordinate 39,850,140 of NC_059431.1, forward strand.
GTGCTGTTTATGACTTTTAAAGCTCTTCATGACCCGGGACTCACGCATTTGGAGAATTAGCTCCTTTCATGTGTTCCTGTATACCAGCTACAATCGTCAAGCTGTTGGCTATCACTATCACACCACTTAGGATAGCCTAACTGGCATCATCCAAAGCCCAGGCCTTTTCCATGATGGCTCTAGCTTTATGGGATGGGGTCCGAGATGAGAGAAGCCCCCTCCTTGGAGATATTCAGAAGGCATAAGAACATAAGAACACAAGAACAAGTCTGCTGGATCAGACAAAAGTCCATCTAGTCCAGCACTCTGCTACTCACAGTGGCCCACCAGGTGCCTTTGGGAGCTCACATGCAGGATGTGAAAGCAATGGCCTTCTGCTGCTGCTGCTGCTCCTGAGCACCTGGTCTGTTAAGGCATTTGCAATCTGAGATCAAGGAGGATCAAGATTGGTAGCCATAGATCGACTTCTCCTCCATAAATCTGTCCAAGCCCTTTTTAAAGAGCCATCCAGGTTGAGTGGCCATCCCACCACCTCCTGTGGCAGCATATTCCAAACACCAATCACCGCGTTAGCGTGAAGAAGTGTTTCCTTTTTATTAGTCCTAATTCTTCCCCTCTCCCAAGCAATTTCAATGGAATGCCCCCCTGGTTCTAGTATTGTGAGAAAAAGAGAAAAGAATTTCTCTCTCTGTCAACATTTTCTATCCCATGCATGAATTTTATAGAGTTCAATGCATTATCCCCCCCCCACTCAGAGCAGCTTTCTCCTCTCAAACTAAAAAGAGTCCCAAATGCTGCAAGCCTCTCCCTTACAAGGAAAGGTTCTCTGGGAGTCCTTCAATCATCCTCGTTGCCCTTCTCTGCACTTTTCTATCTCTTTGATATCCTTTTTGAGATGTGGTGACCAAAACTGAACAGAGTACTCCAAGTGCAGTCGCACCACGGCTTTATATAAGGGCAAGACAATCTTTGCAGTTTTATTATCAATTCCTTTCCTAATTATCCCCAACATAGAGTTTGCCTTTTTCACAGCTCCATGCATTGAGTTGACATTCCCATGGAACCATCAACTAAGACGCCCAAATCCCTTTCCTGGACTGTGACTGATAGCACTGACCCCTGTAGTGTGTATGTGAAGTTTGGATTTTTTGCCCCTATATGCATCATTTTACATTTTCTACATTGAACTGCATTCGCCATTTCTTAGCCCACTCACCTAATTTATCAAGGTCCGCTTGGAGCTCTTCACAATCCTTTGTGGTTCTCATCACCCTACATAATTTGGTATCATCTGCAAATTCATTCAGCTTCTCTGCAATCTCCCTGCCATCTTTTAGCACACCTTTTGTTCCTTCGTCATCTAATGGGCCTACCGCTTCCCTAGCTAGCTTCCTGATTTTGATGTACTTGAAGAACTGTTTGTTGCTGGTCTTGATGTTCGCAGCCATGCGTTCCTCATAATCCTTTTTTGCCTCCCTTACAGCTAACTTGCTTCTCTTTTGCCACCATTTGTGTTCCCTCTCATATTCTTCATCAGTCAAACTGGACTTCCATTTTTCTAAAGAGACATTTTTCTTTTTTCTGATAATTTCCTCAACCTCTCTTGTTAACCATGGTGGCTTTCTTTTTTGGACTGGGTGCTGCCTTTTTTTCTAACCTGTGGAACACATTCCGGCTGAGCTTTTATTACTGTGTTTTTAAATAACCTCCAAGCATCCTGGACAGTTTTGAGTCTCTTGATTTTCCCTTTCAGCTTCCTGCGCACTATCCCCCTCATTATTGAGAAATTTCCCTTTCTGAAGGCGAATGTAACTACATTAGTAGTTGCCACTTGTTCACATGCTGAGATACTGAATCTGACAGCATTGTGGTCACTGTTCCCTATCGGCTCAACAACACTGACTTCCTGCACCAGGATCCTGGGTCCCCACTTAGAATTAGATCCTGGGATCCCCTCTCCCTGGTTGGTTCCACAACCATCTGCTCTAAGCCACAGTCATTTTAGCATATCCAGGAATGCTCTCTCCTTACTATGACCTGAACATTGCATTTTTTCCAGTTTATATAGGGGATAGTTAAAATCGCCCATTACCACTACATTTTTTGTTTTTTGTTGGCCTCTCTAATTTCTTTTTTCCATCTCAGAATCCTCTTGTGTGCACTTTGGTCAGGGGGGGACGATAATATATTCCTAATATTAAACTGTCCTTCACACCTGGTATTGATATCCCACAATTGATTCTGTGGGGGAACCAGCTCCCCTTGCATTGTCTATTTTATGTGATACTATGCTTTCTAGCTTTGATGTAAAGGGCAACTCCACCCCAATCTGTCGCCCTGTCCTATCCAACTTCCTATAAGAGCCTGTAGCCTGGTATAACAGCATCCCACAGGTACTCCTCATTCCCTACCATGTCTCTGTAATGCCCACTATATCAAAGTCCTCCTTCAAAACTCTGTGCCACTCTAGTTCCCCATTTTAGGTCCGAATGCTTCTACTATTAGCATAGAGACACCTGGTCTACCCTGTCTCTGTGTCCCTTAACCTGGGATTTATGTGCCTTTACCCTCAAGTCTTTTGTAGACACTATCCCTTGTCACATGCACATTGCTATGTTCCTCGCTTGTTTGTAGTTGATTTAGAAAAACCTCCCTCTCTGTCTGCATCCCCATGGACACTGTATTCCGAACCGAAGTCACCTCAGCTCCTGTCGGCTTTTCCCCAGTGATCAGTTTAAAAGCTGTTCTGCCACCTTTTTAATGTTGAGTGCCAGCAGCCTGGTTCCTCTTTGGTTAAGATGAAGCTCGTCCCTGCCTTCTCCCAAAAGGTTCCCCAGTTCCTGACAAATCTGAAACCCTCTGCCTTACACCACCTTCTCATCCACGCATTGAGACCCTGTATCTCTGCTTGCCTAGCTCGCCCTGCGCGTGGAACGGGTAGCATTTCTGAGAATGCCACCTTGGGGGTCCTGGACTTCAACCTGTTTCCTAGCAGCCTAAATTTAGCTTCCAGAACCTCCCGGCTACGTTTCCCAATGTCGTTGGTGCCAATGTGGACCACAACTGCTGACTCCACCCCAGCACTGTCTAAAAGCCTATCTAGACGAAGCGTGACATCCGCACCCTTTGCACCAGGCAGGCAAGTCACCATGTGGTCATCACGACTCTCACAAACCCACTCTCTATATTCCTAAAGATTGAATCACCCACTACAAACAGCCCCCCACCACCCCGAGGGGTGCTATGCGTCCGAAGTCGCCCGGGGAGGGGATATCACCCCACGATCCCACCAGCTAAGGAGAGGGGGGGTCCCACATCCTAAGGGGAGCATCTTCCACCACCTCGGTCGGGCACCATCCACCCTCCAGACTCTCATTCTCCATGACATCCCCTGAAGAGTTGTCACCTTTGGGAGTGGGACCCGGCTGTTAGGTCCCTGAGAAGCCTGGAGATCTGTGTCCCACCCTCTCTGCTTCTCTCAGCTTCTCCAGGTCTGCCACCTTGGCTTCAAGAGAACGGACACATTTCCTGAGTGCCAGGAGCTCATTGCAGCAAGGGCACACCCACGACTTCTGTCCTAGTGGCAGATAGTCATACATGTGACATAGTGCAAAACACTGGAAAGCCCCCACCCCCCTGCTGGCTTCCTGCCTTCATATCTAATTTTGTTTAGATATTCAAATACTGATTTTAATTAGTGCCTCCATCTTAAGGTTTCTATACCTTCTACTATCTCTTAAAATATGTTCTTATTTAGTAAAACACCTGGTTCGAGAGACTAACTGAAAAGATTTAAAAATGTGAAAAGCCCCACCTCTCAACAGCCCCACCAATCAGCAGCCCCAGGACAAGGAGAAAAAAAGAGAAAACCCCTGTTAAAAATACACTGTGGCTTTGAGAAAAGCCCTCTGAAAAGAAAACCAGAGCTCACAGCCCTTTCTGGCTTACTCCTCTTCTCCACTGCTATTCTTTTCTGCTGGTTCCAGAGACTAACTGAAAAGATTTAAAAATTTGAAAAGCCCCACCTCTCAGCAGACACTGTAAGGCCTGCCTGTTTGCCGGGGGGTTTGAGGGGGTTTGAACAATAGACTAGGGATGTGCACCATTTTTTCTAGTATTTTTCAGATTTGGGCTTTTTAAAAAAAAATCTGAAAAAGCGAAATCCCCGGAATACACTCTTTCCTCAGTACCAATAAGGTATTTTTGGACATATTTTAAGGAGTGGAGAGGGAAGACATTTGGGGTTTGCTGTTTTATTTTTCGCCACCTTGGACTACAAGGAAAGGAGGAGTAGAAATGTTTTATTTATTTATTTAAAAAACTAAAATATTAAATAAAATCAGTAGTTATTACTTTTTGGTGACAGCTATGTTTCTTTATTTCACTGGGTATTTTTTTAAATAACATTTGTCTTCATTTCACTTTTTTGAAATCCTTTTATATTGGGAAAATCCTTTTATATTGGGAAAATAATGAATTTATAGCAGCAGTTTCACCCTTTAGAACCTTCTGTTCCTTCTGTTTCTTCTCTCTTTTCTTCTCTCTTTTCTTCTGAAATGTCACCTCTGATTGTCCGGAATCATCTATAAGCTAGGAGGAATAGAACAAATCTTATTTTTTCCCTTATAGATTAACCGTTTTCTACTTCTGTGCATTAATAACATGCTGATATCAGCATGTTATTGTGTGCCTACATTAGTTTTTAAGAGAAATTTGCCTGCCATTCTATAAGACATCTGTATTAATGCTTTTTGATAATCTTCAGCAAGTTTATGCCTCTGCATATGTACTATAACTTAATTTTTTTCTATTAAAACATTAGTGACTGGACTTCAAACAGATCATATGATATTTTTCTCCTTTACAATAGCAGCTCCCTTTGAAATATGAAAATGAGAATTTATTTGGAAAATAGTCTTTAGGCAGGCAATACTAGGAGAATCCTGATAGTGATTTTTTTAAAAAAAAACCTTCATGAATACTCCTGAGTGCAACCAAGGGTCACTATAATTTTAAGTGCAAACTCCCTGTCTCTTGTCCCCATTGCTTCAGTTTTCTGGAAAGGAAATTGAGCTATTTTCTGTGCAGAAGATATATTTGTACCTTTACTCACTTACTCTGATTTACATATTACAAATTACTCATTAAGAAAGCATAAAATATCCTCCCACTATACCAAGAATCCCCAAATGATTAAAGATAAATGCCTGTTCTTTGGAGGGTCTACTGTGCAATGTGTATGATTGATGTATCTCACACAACCCACAGCTCAGATCTGATACAGCACGTAATGGCCAGCTCCAACAGGATAACAACCGTAAACTTCCCCACCCAGTTATACAAATATTCACATTAACAGAAAGACCTTTGAGTTACACCATTTGTTTTAGTGACTGGGATAATCTATAGAAAACATCTGGAAAAGCAGCTGTTTTTACATGGTATATGCGAAGAATCAATATGCTATTAATTCATTGGCTGTGGTTCAGCTTATTACACTCTTGCTCTGGGTTGATATACTGACATTTTCATATAAATGTGCACATAAATGAAGATTTATTGAAACATTTATATTACATCTTTCTACCCAAATAGGATCCCCAAGGTGGTGAACATCAAAATATTAAAACATTTCAATTTTAAAACAACATTTAAAATGTAGTATATAGTTATTGTAGACATGAAAAAAATCTTCACCTTCTGGCAGAAGAAAATGATAGAGGAACACTTAATGAATCAAGCTAGGGAGATAGTTTCAAAATTTTGGTGGCATGACTGAGAAAGCCCTTTCTCAGGTTGCTACATGACTAGCCTTAGCTGGCAGGGGATCTAAAGGAGGGTCCCTGAAGACTACCAGAGTGGATAGGTAGGTTCATTTGGGAGAAAGCAGTCCTTCAGGTATGTGGACTCCAAGCCATATAGGGTTTAAATGTCAATGCCAGCATCATGGATTGCTTCTAGAAGTAAATTGAAAGTCAAGGTAGATGGAACAAGACCAGAATGATATGGTTCTTTCAATCCACTTGAAATGGTAGGGTCTGTCCCTTTTAGGAAGGGAAATTAGTGGGGTCTGACCTTGCATTGTGAGACACAGTAACCACTGATCTTTGCCATTGGAGTTTATGGAGATTTTTCTCTGTCAGAAAACTGCTGGAGTCAGAAAACAGAGTTTAACAATTTCACTGGAAAATAAGATAATAAAATTACATACACACAATGATATAAACACAAGCACACAAAGGATTTCAAGAATCCTAGGATTTAGAAAAAGGTAGGGAGATAGATCTGGAATAGAGTTGGGGTTGTTGCAGGAAGGGGTGATAGCTACTTGTCTTGTAGAGGAGTAGGTGCAAAAGCAGAGTCCAGTACCTGCATTGGAGTAAAAAGAGATGAGGTAAAGGGCAGCACTGGACACAGTGTTAACTTGACCAGAGTTGAGAAAGCACTGAGCAAAGACTGCAGAGTGGGTAGCCCAGGTATAGGAAAATTTAGCCGTCTAGCAATATTAAGAGAGCTAATCTTCCTAAACAAAAGAAAGTTCTTGACCTCTGGGGGAGGACATTGTAGCTGACAGTGGCTTGATCTCACAAAGCCAGGGAGCATCCATCAGTTGATTAGGTTTAGAGTGGAATTGATGAAATCACAATTCTGGAGTTATTCCAATTTCAGGTGAGGTGGTCGTTCCCAGGAGTACAGCAGGAAAAGGAGTGATAGAATTAGAGAGGCAAGAATAGCTGCTAGGAAACTGATTGTATCAGGCTGGCTGGACCTTTGCATATCTTCTGTTAACAAGAGAGTAAATGTCCTGAGTCTGAGGGCAATGGGCATTTCTCAGGGCTCGGCCATTGTTCTCCAGGTAACTTTAGGAACGATATAGGTGGCAGTTATGCAACTCTTGGTGGGCAGGTCTCCCACTCTGCTCTTGTCGGCTAGCCTGAAGCCACTCTGGGTGAGTGAATAAGCAAGGGAGGGAGGCTTTCCCCCACTTTTGCTAGCTTTCCCAAAGCTACTCCAGATAGCTAAGGCCTCCCCCACCCCACTTGTCATATAGTCAAGTGCGCATCCATCTGTGGATACTTAAATCTACAGATTGGGCCCACACTGAGAGAAAATAGTTCTGAAAACTATTTTTGCAGAAAATTCTGAAAACATTAAAAATATATATAAAAGAGGCTTAAATTTCCCCAAATAAAGATCATTGTGCATGCAAAGACAATGGACTTACCTCTTGTGTCCTTGAGGAATGTGGGAGCCATGCTGGATAAAGTGGCAGCAGTGTGTAGGACCTGTTCCAGGCCTGACTGCAGCTGCAGTGGAGTCCAGGGACCATTTCAGGCTCAATAATGGGTGTGTGTGGGATAACTTGGAGCTGTATCTGGGTTCAGAAGGTATGTGGGGGGAAGGATGGTGCCCCACACATCTTGAAGACCTGCAATTGTAACTGTACAATTCTTATATAATTCTATATAATATATAAAACTGATGTTTTCCTGTTTTTCATATACACTTATTTAAGTTCTGGTTTTTAAATTGTTCTATGATGTGTTTTTAAATACTCTTTATTTGTTAGCTACCTTGCTAGCCTTGATTGGATGGAAAGGTTGAATATAAATTTTCTAAATAATTAAATATTACATAACTAATAATCAGTTTTTTCGTAGGCTCATTCTCTACAGCATATTTATAACGTTGCAATAGTTATAAATGAACTCATTTTCCCTTTTTATAGATTTGCCTCCATTTGGCAAACTATGGATAATATCAGAATATATCTGATATAACATATAAGTGATTTTCTGCTTAAAATGAAATCTAAAAAGTTTAATAAGCACAAAAGTCAAAGTCTCCTAATCAAAAGAAGAAATAGATCCAATGATAAGATCCATACTGTTATCAGTTTTTTCCCCTCCTTTGGCAAACAACCAGAATTACTACAACCAAGTATCAATGCCTAATTTATCCAGTTTCCCCCAAAATAGCCTTGTGTGGAATAACAAATTGAAATGACTTTGAGCGTTCTAAATTTTGCTTTTAGCCCCTGGCTGAAACTGTGATCCATCCTTCTAACAGAAGCAGGGCACATGCTTTTCTTAAATAATATATATGACAACTTCTCCAATCCTGTGTAAATGCAGACATTTGGTATGTAAAAAGAATTAGTAATCTGGCTCTGAGGTTAATGCAAATCCACCTGTTTTAAAAATGGAATGTTTTTGAATAATAATTTTTATTTTTTCACACATAGAAAAAACAACAAAAAACAGATTAAAACATGGCAAAATACTACCCATTACATACCTTACAATAACTTCCAGCTACCTCATCTGTGATTGAAAGTTAACCCTATATTCATGCATATAATTTAAAAAAACATCAGTTATTTTTTGTTTTACTAATATTCTAATACATTCTGCTGTCCATTTGAATCCGTTTTCAAAAAGTATTCTGTAAAAGGTTTCCAGTTTTCCGAAAAGTTATCCGTATCATTGTCATCTTTGCCATTTCTGAATAGTCTGTAACTTTCAAAATCCAGTCCTCCTTTATTGATATTTTCTTGTGTCTCCATTTTTGTGCATATAGAATCCTTACTGCAGTAGTCATATACATAAAGAGCTATCTATACTGATTTGGAATATCATCTCCCGTGAGCCTAACAAAAAAGCCTCAGTTTTTTTCCCACAATTGTTGTCTTTAGAATCTTTAGAATTTATTTTAATATTAAGTCCTGAAGGAATTTAGCTTCATTACACATTCACCATATGAAAGAAAGACCCCTCTTGTTGCTGGCATTTCCAGCATTGTTAGACATACCTTTACACATGTTTGGCATTTTTTGTGTGTCAAATACCATCTATACATCATTTTATCATTTTTTCAAGTTAGAACATGCTGTGAACTTTAAATTTCTTGCACAATTTTTTTCCATCTGTATGTTTCTACCAACTTTTCTAGTCTACTCAATCATTACAGACTTGACCACCTCATCTTCTGTATCCCATTTTAATATCATCTTACACATTTTAGTAATCAGTTTATCATCATTTGTGCATGTTACACTCAAAATCTGTTATTTGTGAGGTAAAACATGTATTTTTGTAATCAGCTTTAAAGGTTTCCAGAAGTGTATGGTAATGGAACTTCTAACATGATGATTAGAAAAATCTTTATGCATTTTCCCCTTATCATTTCACAAATGTCTATGCCATCCAAATCTCCTGTCAAAACCCTGGTGGCACATGTTCTTTATGGTACTTTTCAGTGGTGGTGGGCTTCAAGGCTTTCCCCTGACCCCTAAGCATCTAGAAAGCCCTTTTAGGGGCAGTGCTGCATTGGTTCAAATGGGGCTCTTAATCTTGTTTTATGTGATGGACTTTTACTAGAATCAGGCAATCCTACTCTGAATCCTTTGGCTGTTGGTTTAATGGTTCCTTCGAACCATTACAAAATCACAAAACAACTGGTGAAATTTTGCATTGGTCCCATTCTAAACACTGATCCTGTGATCTGGTATATGGTTGGGGAGAATGTTTGTTTGAATAGATGCCCTGTTCACAGCAGGGGAGGAGATAGCCCCATCCTGTGAGCTCATTCATAGAAGTGAACAGGACAGCTTAAATATACAGGAACTACTATGTGCAGTGGAGAATACATGATAGATTTGAAATATGACGCCTTTAAATCATATTCATTTGAATACATAAGAATTAAAAATTAATCCTTTGCTTCTTGTCTGAATCAATGGGTCTTTAAAAAAACACTTAATTTGCTAATGCTCACTGTGATGTGGAGCTGACTAACATTTTAAGAAGCAAACATGTTAGGATGTCTTTAGGTTCTTTTTTAACACATTGGATTTCAATTATAGTCACTCAAGAATCACTCAAGTACCACTATTTTGATTTAATTTTTGTGGACTCCTCCAGTCCTCCCTTCCTGTCTCACTGGCATCCACCATGTTCCAGTCAGCCCCTGTTCAAAGTACACATGGCAAGCTCTGCATGTCCATCCTTTTGCATCTGCAGGACAATAAAATAAGATCCTTGCCAGGTCTACTTTACAAATTGAAGTGAAATGTTTCTTTCATGTGCATAGTGTACAGAGAGTGGCTGATTCCATGGAGCTGCAGCTCAAAAAGTCCTGATCCAACTTCTGATCAATCTTAGACTTGTCTGAAGACAGCAATAAGCTTTCTTATTGGTTATTAATTTCTAACTAGTGGTCCAATAAAATCATAATCATAAGGGTAGGAAGGGACCTTTGGAGCTTTGAAAGAGGAGGTCCACTGATTCCTTCTGCAGAGATGGAGAATCCGTGTTCTCATTTTCAGGAAACTGAATGGGTTCCATTTTCATATTGTCTGGATGGCCATGCCCACTGTCTTTACAAAAGACCCAGTGTACCCTTGCAGACCCCTGGATATTTCTTGATCGTTGATTAAGAAATGCTAGGCCAAAAAATTGCATTATGGGATCTTTCTTTCCTCTCTGATGTACATGTGTTGGGTAATATTAATCAATCACAACCAGGAATAATAATAAGAAAAGCAGAATTCAATCCAGATTGTAGGATTTCTAGGCAGAAAATACAAAACTTTATATTAGAGGATAAATTGCAAATAATAAAACAGGTTTTGGTACTTAAATCCAAACTCAACAAATGGAGCAAATTCATGCAATTGGAAGGTGCTCTTTCTACTTCTTCCAGTGGTCAATATTTATTTATTTATTTTTATTTATTTTTTTCGATTTATTATATTATCCCATTGGGAGCTCTAGAGCTGATTAGCCTGTCTAATGCACATATACAGATAAAAATGCACATTATACAAATAAAATAAACTAAAACCATTAAAAGCGTAGCAGTAAGAAATAAAACTAGTAGAAAGATTAAAACTAACACGCAATGGCGTCCGACAGATCCATTTCCAAACCCTCTTTCAGGGGGAAGATCAGCAAACCCCAGATGGCAAAGGCACTGATGCTGCAAAGAGGCCATGGGGGGGGGCACCATCAGCAGCTGGATCCTCAAAGGAGCTACTGGCCGAGGAACAACTCCGTCTTACAGGCCCCTGCAGAATTCAGTAAGGTCAGTCCCATGGAACCCAGGACAGCCTGGTGGGGAGAGTGTTCCACCAGGCTGGGGCCAGAGCTGTAAAAGCCCTGGCCCGTGTGGAGGCCAGCCGTATCATCGAGGGGCCAGGGACCACCAGTAGATTGGCCTCCGCAGAGCGAAGAGGCCGTATAGGGACATGTGGGGCGATGCGGTCCCGAAGATACGAAGGTCCCAGGCCGCGTAAGGCCTTAAAGGACCAGTGGGCTTTACAGTGGGCTACTGAGGACCAGTGGGCTTTACAGAATAATACATCATGCTGCACTGGGACAGAGGAGATACAAAAAGAAAGGATAATTACCACTGACAAATCCCCTGTGTGAGTATTATTCTGACCATTTTCCCCTACCCAGTGCCTCATGTTGAATGATAGAGCCCTTTGGGGACTGAGCGGTCTATGAATAACAATGACAACAACAACGACAACGATAACAACAACAACAATAATAATACGCCGATACATTACAACTTCCTAGGCCTCTGGGTGAGGCTCGAATTGTAATGAAAGCCAACAACCAGCTAAAGATCAGGCAGCTGTGAAATCTACAATAATAATAATAATAATCAACTGTGAAATCTACAACAATAACAATAATCAACACAGTCCTAGATGCTTGGGAAGTGTCCGACGTGTGATTTAATACAAAATTCAGCATAGTGATAACTGTTCAATAAAATCATAATCATAATAATCCCAAGTGCAGACTCTGCAAGGAAGCAGACAAAACAATAGATCACATACTTAGCTGCTGCAAGAAGATCACGCACAGACTACAAGCAGAGGCATAATACTGTTGCTCAGACGATTCACTGGAACTTGTGCCACAGCTACCATCTGTCTGTGACAAAGAACTGGTGGAATCACAAACCTGAAAAGGTCACTGAAAATGAACACGTAAAACTTCTCTGGGACTTCCGAATTCAGACTGACAAAGTTTTGGAATACAATACTCCTGAAAAAAAGAAAGTGTGCATAGTCGATGTTGCAATACCTGGTGACAGCAGAATTGATGAGAAGCAACTGGAAAAACTTACATGATATGAGGATTTAAGAGTTGAACTACAAAGACTCTGGTACAAACCAGTAAAGGTGGTCCCAGTGGTGATCGGCACACTGGGTGCAGTGCCTAAAGACCTTGGACGGCACTTAAAAACAATCGGCGCTGGCAAGATCACCATATGTCAGCTGCAAAACGCCACCCTACTTGGCTCTGCACACATTATTCGTCGATACTGTTGAACCAGCGGATTTACTCTGAGTAGACCACCTTGCAGGATGCAATGTAGACAAGAACTGACAGACACACAGTCACCAGTGCAGTTCTATTTATTTCAATCTACTGACAAAGTGCTTCGCCAGACCACAGGTGTTTTCAGGCACACATCATTCTGTTGTCTGTGCTATTTATATACAAATGTGGTACCAATCAGGTGCCCTTACCTTATCAGGTTTTGCACACGGTACATGTTGTGCACTCAGTCCTAATTTTGCACACGGCACCAGCTAGAAGGAGGGTCCAGCTGTCATTTAGTCCTAAATGCTTGGGAAGTGTCCGACATGTGATTTAATACAAAATCCAGCATAATGATCTTGTTTGCTGTGTATAACTGTTTTTGTATCAAAACTCTCAAACTTTAATAATAATAATAATAATAATAATAATAATAATAATAATAATAATAATAATAATAATAATAATAATAATAATAATAATAATAATAATCTGTTCTAGCGGACCCCCTGCACCTGCTTCTGAGGTAGGATTGGGAGATACCTGGAGATTTTGGGGATCTCCCCAGGCACTACCCCCAAAACCTCCAGGAATTTCCCAACCCTTCACTGACAATGGTACCACACCCAGCAGCAAGTGAGAACCTTTATACCTCATCTTCCCAACAGAAATCAAATGCAGCTCACATTGTTCTCCTCTCCTCCATGTCAGGTAGGTTATGCTAAGAGTTTGTCATCCCGCAAGCTTTCATGGCAGACTAGGATTCAAACCCAAGTCTCCCAGATGCAAGTCTGACGTTTTAAATGCTACATCATGTAGGGCCTTTCATGCCACTGTTTAGGACACCCTGAGCTTTGTGGAGAAGGTTGTGACAAAAGATAACATAACAGATTCACAGGTCAAGTGCAAATGTTTTACGATTTTCAATTCTTTAACTTTTGACGCAGCTTCATTGAAAAGGACTACAATACGGGGAAAAAATCAGAAGTCAAAATGTAATCCCATCAGTACTTTAAAATGTTAGAAAAATCAGATTAGAGAGCACAGCATCCCAGAAAGACTTTATTAAATAAAGCAGGCTACTCAAATAAATGCTCAGTTTAATTTGTGACATACTGTATATAGTTTTACCTCCTGTTTACGTCAAGTGGAACTCCACTGATTGGTATTTTCATAATGTAGCACTCAATGAACCGCTGTCTGAATACTTTGAAGATTTTCTATTGAATGAAATGTAACAACAGATGAAATCATGCTGTTCTGCTTACTCTCAAACTTAAACCCGGAGTTGATAAATAATGTCACAGAAAAAAAGGAAAGATAAAATTCAGAATAGAGGAATACGATCACTAGACTGGATTGTATACAGTGATGGTGGAGGCTTTTCCCATTTCCCCCTTTTCCAAAAGGTTTGTGAGGCACTTAAAGATGAAACTGAAGGTTGTGGGACCCTTGTGGATGAAAATTTTATTTACTTAAACATTTATATGCTACCCTTCTTTTTCTGATAAGGGACCAAAGGTGGCTTAATTTAAAAATATTCAATCAACCAGCAAAAACAATAAAGGAACCAAAGAAAACCAGTCCAAAAAGAGAGAGAGAAGAACTCAGCTCACTCCAGGGTTGGTGGGCAATTCATTGGATGGGCAATTCATATCTGTAGGCTGTGTGCCACAGGCCCCTATCCATGTGCTAATGGGACTCTGGGACTTTTACTCGCACCAGAAGTCTCTGGTTGTGCCCATACTTTTAATACTAAAAGGAGGAAGGGAGACAAATGCTCAGCCTAACAGTTGGCAGTCACGTTACCACAATCCATCCTCCCTGCTACCTGCAGAACAGGTGGCTACACTAATGAGGGGAAAGCAAGCAAAATTGCTTCCTTCTGCCTGTTCAATTTCATTCAGTTTCTCTGCCACATTGTAGCCACCCATATTGCATGAATTATCATCTACACAAGTCCCTCAGTCCTTGGCATCATCTTTTGGAGCCTCACAGGTGAATGCTGGGGGGGAATGGGAGTTTAACTGGATGCCAGCTCCTGTGCAAGGCAGCTGGAGGAATAACAGGTGCAGCTTTCCTTATCACTGCATGTTTTTGCTAGGTATATTTCTCTGCCATGCAATCTGGAGCAGTGGTGTACTTCCACAAAACTGAGCCTGAGGCTTGCCCTGGGTGCTGTCTCCAGCCCCTGCTGCCAAATTCCCCCCTGCTGCCACTTCCCCCACAATCCTCCCAACAAACCTTTTTCCTTTGAGCAGTGCTGGACAGCAACACACTGGAGCTTCCTTGCCTTAACCACACCTCCAGTCTCTTGCTGGTTAGTGGGTTTGTTGGGGATTTTTTTTTGTGGGGCAGTGGCACAGCGGTAGTAATGGAAGTTTGGCAATGGGGGAATTCAGCAGTGAAGGGGGAGTTCAGCTGAGGTCTGGGAACAGGGGTGAGGGGGTGGGGGCAAAATGAGCCCGTCATGACCCAGGCGAATGGCGCCTGAGTTGTCTTCCCCCCTCTGACCCCTCTAGTTCAGTCAATGCTCTGGAGTCCTAGAACCAGTAACATGGCAACCTCACAGAAGTAGTGCTGCTGCAGTGTTGGTTATAGTCTGAATGGCATTAAGACTGGAGAACATCCTTTCCTTTGGGTTATAAATGACTACCTAGTTGCCTGAAAGACATAAAAGAAACATTTGTGGAGGGGGAGGGGTAACTTGCAACAAATAGTTGTTTTAATTATGTGGTGTTGAAATTCAGTGTGAGAAGGGTTTGTTTCTGAGTAGTCAGATATCTGCAACAGTTTGTTGAGATATTTGCCCTTTTTTCATGCAGTACTTACCCGAGGCTTTTTGTTCTGCAGTAGGGTCTCCCTGCATTCCTTAATTTACACACAAGGAAGTGCTATGCTGATTCCTCCAAGCTTATCTGTCATTTTGCTTGTTCCCTGCTTCTGGGTTGTATCTGCAATGTCCATTTTGGGAGGTTGCATGCTATCTTTTTCAGGGGTGGGGTGGGGAAGCATTTCAATGTTCTATCATTCCTGTGGTAAACCTAAATTGTTAAAATTAAAGAAGCTCTGTTGATCCCCAGAAATGCCTGCTGAGGAGTAGCCGTAACTGCTCCTGTTAGGCCGGGACAGGCAGGGAGGAGCAGAAAATCTGAAGCAAATAAAACAGACACTGGTCTACTTCACTTTCCATGTGAAATCAGGGAAAAGAATTGCACTTTACCTACTTTCAGAAATCTCAGGGATTATCTGATCCTGTTTGTCTTTTGGGCCCATCTTACCCCTGAGTCCTTTGGATGACTGATGAAGCAGCAGTTGGCTACTCTTGAAAACAGCATGTTTCTTATTCTTATGGCAATTCATCAATTGTAAAACTACCATAAAGCTAAACGATTCAAGAACTGTTCTAAAGATAGTGAGTGAAACAAAGGTGGCTGTGATACATCCTGTGGACAATCTCCTCAACCCATTGCATGACATTATGCATGCTTGTAAACCAGCAGAAGAACAATAGATGTCAGTACAAAATTGTTTCTACTCGTGCCATTAGTAATGTCATGTGTGTTGTCCATCTTCAAAAACTGGAGCAGACCTCAGCCAACAATTGTACAAATAGTTTTTAAGAACACAACAGTACCCTTAATAAGGTGTTACCACAATAATACTCCTATGTATTGTTTTAACTTGAATCTAAGCTGCTCCAAGCCTGGCTGTGGCCAGGGATGGGCAGGGTATAACTTTAACCATAATAATAACAACAACAGAATGATGTAACTATATAAGCCACAGTCACGAAATAAGTCAGTGGGCACACACTAAAACAGATCGTTTACTGGCAAAATGTATTAATTTTCTATTTATTAAAGGATTATGCATTTTGATTTGTTGTAGCTTACTAAGGGTCTTTTCTAGTCTATCTAAGATGGTTTAGCAGGTGGTGCTGCCGTAGGGGTCAAACCTCCTCCGCTATTGTGCTATTACTTCTTTTAGTCATATCTTCCTACTTTCAGAATACTTAACAGGCAGAGTTCCTAGTCAGTTTAGTGGGGATGATGCTGACAAAAGTTTTGCGGGAATAAGAATTGTACTTGTAAGACTTCAACCCCCTACTGAGAAAAGAAAACATTTACAGTGCAATCCTAAACTAAGTTAATCATTCTATTCCTTCAAAGTTAGTGGGCTTTGAAGGATGTAACTGGGTTTAAAATTCCACCTCTGGAATGCCAATCTAGAAACTCACTTGGAGCTGTTACTATGATGCCAGTAATGAGTTGGTTAATATATGATAAGTAGGAACAGAATAAAGTTTTGGGTTCTAACACTTCTGATTCAGGATCAAAAATGTAAAGATTGTTTCCTTAAAGCACTAGAGGGCAGGCTAGCCTATACTACTATGCAAAAATAAACACTATTTGTCTAGGCCACTAGCTCAGCAACTAGAAATGAGGAAAACATCAAGTGATAATAACAGACCAATTATTTTAAAGTTGTTCATAATATTTTTTTAATGCTACCAAAATGTAAGCAAAAATGTACATATAAGACTAATTAGAGATTCATCATAATCAATCATTCATTTAAGCTAAAATCAACTCATACAATATGCTTCAGGCCTGTAGTCTAGAAATGGACTGTATGAAGGGGACATGTTAAAAGCATTATTGGCACCTATGGTCAGCTTTTTATAGCCCAGTTTTATACCCTAAGCATAGATGCAGCTGGGAATGCCACTCAAGGAGTAGAGAAACACCACTCCACATTTTAGAGTGGATATGATTGTTCTTCTGGTTTACTTGTAATTCTGAACACCTCACTGCTTCACTACACTGAATAACTATTATGCACGATTTGAAGTACTCTGAATTTGGAAATTCTTGGAAATTTTGGGTCTGGAGCCTGGGGAGGGCGGGGTTAAAGGGAAGGAAGGGAACTCAGCAAGGTATAATACCATAGAGTCCTGCCTCCAAAACAACCTTTTTACCAGGGGAACTGTTCCCTGCTATGGGTCATTCATATGACCTATTTCAGGTCTATAAACTAGAAAGATTATTTCACCAAAACCAATGTGCGCCACACAAAAAATTAAAACAGGAAAGAGCACTTCCTAAGGTTGCTAACCTTCAAGCAGCATCTGGATATCTCCCGCTATTACAATTGATCTCCAGATGAACAAGATTAGTTCCTCTAGACAAAATGGCTGTAGATTTATTTATTGTATATTTATTTCTCGCCCATCATCAAAGTCCCTGGGCAGGGTACAATCATAAAACACATAAAAATACAATAATAAAATCATCTTAAAAACTCCTTCATAAAACCTCCCCACCCCTGCAGCCTAATCCACCCTCCTAAAAATGCACAGCCATTCAATCCATGTAGAGCCCAACCCAACCAATTTCAGAATTTGGGCTGGAGCTGAACCAAGAGACTGAACTGCCAGCAGCCCTCACCCCCTGACCTCAGTGCCTGGGAAGGTCTATATGGGATGAGGTGTTCATTCAGATACATAGGCCCCAGGCCATGTAGGGTTTGTATGTCAGTACCAGAACTTTGAATTGGGCCTACCAGGGAATAGGGAACAGGTAAAGTCCTCTCAGGTCAGGTGTTATATGATGATGTCCTCATGTATCAGCTGTGCTGCAGGCAGGCAGAGTGTGGTCAGGTTCTGTCTCGCAGGACAGAAGAAGTGGCAGAGAAGAGCATAATTGGAAGACAGTCCAATGGGTCAAGGCAGGCGGCAGGTGAAGGCGTAGTCATGGGTCAGTTTAACATGTCACGGCACAGGAGATCAGGTAAACAGGCAAACGGAGGCAACAGAAAAATACTTGTACCCAGGCAGAAGCAAGCTCACAGCAAGGTTTATATAGAGAGCCTTGTCCAAGGTGTTGGGATTCTGCAAGGAGTTAATCCTCATCAGATGCAGTCACTTCTATTTTCCCATATCTTACTGCAATACAAGCACCCCTCCTTTGCTTTTGCAGCATCTGCCTCTGCCTCTTGTGTACAGCTGACATTACTGGGTTCCCGAGGAGCATCTACAGGTCCCTCCACCTGCACATCATTGGGCAAGAAGGGCTGGGAGTTGGCTCTGCTGCCTGGTCTTCCTCAGGAGCAGCCAATTCTGGCTGCACCATGTTGTCAGGTTCTGCTTCAGAATCCTCTGTATTCTGGTAAGTACCCACAGGCTGACTCATGACATCAATTGAGTTGCTATGTTCTGCAGCAGCTCCAGCTTCCAGACAGTCTTCAAGGGCAACCCTGTAGGGGTGAGCCCGCGAACCCGGCAGAACCGTAGAAGGAGCGCTAGGCATGCCGGTGCCGGCTTAACTGACCTTCGAGTGCGCCTGCAATAACGCTCCCCCAACCCCAGCTCCCCCCACCATGAGTCAATGCAGTCGCGTGAACTGCCTGACTCAAGATGGTCACCAGGTGTCCCACACAAAGGGACACAAAGGCTCCTGCCCTCAGGTGAAGATTAGGCCCAGACATGGATGCTTCCTCCACGCGACGTAGCAGCCCGGAGCGAGATCACATGCATCCCACATGATGATCTCTCCCGCTCTCCAGCTCTCCCGCCTGCCTCGACCCACACCTACACGCCCCCATTGAAACCCTAATAAAAGTTGTGTGACATGTGAGGGCGCGACGGCAGAGCGTTGCCAGGATCACGGGATCCTCGTAAGCACTTCCTGCTCGCTGGCTCTCTCCACCAGATGGAAATCTCCGCGTCAGTCGTCTCTTCCCTGGGACCTCGTGGAGCAATTTGCGACTATTTACACAAGCTGGTGTCGTAAAACCCGGGGAATCCTCGAACCTTCCGCCGCGTGACTTTTACCGTCGCCTGGGAAAGAGGGGCTACGGGTACCGATGCGTCCGGGCTGGATCGGCGCGATCCAGGGACTCCACCCCTCGGGTACCGCACGGCATCCAGCTGGATCGGGCGCATCCAGGGATCAGCGTTCTCGGACACTCTCTCTCGTCTGATCCGAACCAACCCGGTAAGCATGGGCGCTTTGTAAAAGTTAACGGCTTTTGACAAGCACATTAGTGAACTGAA
This sequence comes from Sphaerodactylus townsendi, assembly GCF_021028975.2. Classification (NCBI taxonomy): domain Eukaryota; kingdom Metazoa; phylum Chordata; class Lepidosauria; order Squamata; family Sphaerodactylidae; genus Sphaerodactylus; species Sphaerodactylus townsendi. The sequence goes on from NC_059431.1 coordinate 39,869,538, forward strand.
AGCGCTTAAGCGAAACGCTTGGCAGGGTCTCCAGTGAAGAGAGGGGAGCCTGCGTGAATTGGTTGAGAGGAAATTGATAGGCAATGTCCATGGGTACCCAGAAAGGGGACATTCCAATCTTAAGGACTGGGAAAACATTGGGCGCACTCTGCACAGAGAGCCTCGTGGCGTCGATGTCACTGCTACTGACGATGGAGACAAGTGTTATGTTCGCCATCAGCCTGCACCTGGGTCCATGGTGTCTTTGCTACGGACTCTCCCTCCTTTTGATCTTTCACCTCTCAATTTCAAGCCCGGAATTTTCTCTATCCACTAAACAGGACGCCTGTCCCTACTCCCGTTTCCAACTTGCTTCCTCCTCTCATTATCTTCAAACTCTCTCCGCTTTCGTGCTCATCGTGGCCAGGCAGCCTCCTTCTCTTACTCAGCCTTCTGCTCCGCTTCTCCCTCTCTCCGTTTCTGAAGCCACCGCGACCTCGATCAAAGCCACGTAGTGACGCAAGATTTCAAAAACTCTAGGCGTCGCCACCCGATCTGCAGAGGAAGGAAGCCCTGGCGGAAAGCGATGCCAACCTCGCCGTCTGCCCAGCCCACTACACTGACCACATGGGGGAGGGCGGTACCAGATCCAGCGGAGTCGTTGAGTAATAGCCCACCAGGCTGCTCGCGTTCTCACGCACTGAGCTCCATGAGGCAATACGGGATGTGGGGATCACCAGCCCCTATGTGAGAGGCATGTTGGAAGCCATCATGCGGAATCACGTAATGGTTCCTCGAGGACTGGGAAAACCACTTTTCATATGCTCTTGAGCCCTGCGCAATTTGTTGTTTGGGAAAGCGAATACCGCCAACAATGCATAAGCAGAGGAGCAAGCCTCTGGCCCGGCGCCTATACCGCCAGCGCCAAGAAAGCTCTATGGCTCGCGAGAGGCTTCGCCCTTCCCGACGCCAAGCAGATCGTCCTGCCGGAGGCCACCCTTAAGGTTGCTCTCTGACTGCGCCTACAAGGCATGGCGTTTGTAAGAGTGCGCGTCTCGCTACTGGACAAGCCGCACCCAGAGCTTTTTTTTTCCAACGTTCAGCAAGAGAGCCTCAGGATTGCCTTCACGCTGAATTCCCTTGAACCAGGCTCCAGGAGGCCCTGCAGGAGGCAGAGTGCGACAACGACAGCAGCCCAACGACGAAAACTCCTCATACGCCTCGCCAAAGAGAGGCACAGCCTCCAGCTGAGTGCTCGCAGAGAGGCGATCACGGGCTTAGGGAAGAACCCCGAGCTGGCCGACATGCTTAAGGCTTGCCAGGATATCGGATCTTCCGCCCATCTGGCCAGCCTCCTAGCCGCAGCACTCTCCACCACCTGGGAACAGCCCCAAGACGAGTGCTTCAACTGCGGCAAGCGGGGACACTTCGGAGAGAGGGATTGTAGGTCGCCCGGTGGGGGGGCTTACAACCCCAACGGAGGGGGGTTCTCCCCTGGGCGCCGAAGGCCCCCAGGGAAGCCCCGTACCAAATGCCCCCGATGCCGGGAGGGCTTCCACTGGAGAAGTGAGTGCCTGTCGGGAAACTCCTACCCGGGCCTCTCCCCAGCCCAGGACCAAGGAGGAGAATACTAGACCAGCCCCGAGAATCAAGGCCCGAACCCAAACCACACCTCCCACTCCCAAGCGGTATCTCCCTCTCCTGCATCCAGCCTCTTTCCCTCAAGTTTCCCAATGCAGATCCTCACAAGTTGTTCCGACTCCAGTACAGTTATCCCATCCCCCCAGAGGTCCGTCGGGTTAATCCTGCCCAAAGCCTCCGCCCGCTGAGCAGGGACTGTTTGTGCATTCCGGAAGTCATTTGTGACTCTTACCACATCAAGGAGCTGTTCACATTCAAGGTGTGGACAAAACATCCCGCCCAGGAGCTGCCCAGTGGAAGGAACCAGCTGCGCTACACAGCTGATCCTCCTGCCCCACATGCTGCCTGCCGCCGATCCAATAAAGGCCACGAGCCCCAGATCACCATTGGGGGCACAGCCGGCACCACCGTGAGCGGGCGTGTGGAAACGCCCCATCGGCAGCTCCCGCCTCATACCTGGAGTCATTCACTTTAGAAGGGGTGTCCATTCCAAGGGACTTGTGGGACACCCTCGGCGCCGGCGTAACCGTCTATCAAGAGCAGCCGAAAGTGGCCTGGGATCAGAGTGGCCAACCCGAGGCTTCTGCCCGCCAAGCATTTTGGGGAGTGGGGGAAGCAGACCACGGAGACAAGAGCACCCGCCCGCTCACGGTCCGCCAGCCGTCCAGGGCTTGTTTCTGACAGCTCACAGTCCAGATCCCCATCGTCTTGGACATCCATGTTAATTTGTGGGGCAGGGATCTCATGAGTCAGGTAAAGACGACTCTAATTTTGGGATGGATAAATCCACTCCCGCCATGGCTTTTCGCTACCCAGAAGAAGAACAGATAGCAGCCCTGGCCACGCTTTGAAGATCCCTACCCCGCCGGCTCTAACTTCTCGTGTTTCCCTACACTCCACCCCAGAGCCCTCGCTCTGAAATGCCCTTCTTTCTCTCACTCTGGTCTCTATTTTTTACGACCAGCAAAGGCGGGAGGGCCAATTGGCTGGACTGGCTCCTCCCTGGATTAAAATCTGGGCCCGGTCCTGGTACCGCACTTGGCACTGCCAGGACAGGCCCCAAAGTTATAGGGGAGGGCCGCCCGCCATCTGCACCTACCGTCACAACCCGTTTGGAACGGTGGTCGCCTGGTGCTTGGCGTCTTATCCAGCGCCTGGCAACTCTAATCAATATCATGTTAAAGGCCAGGCGCTTAGCAGAAAATCCGCCTCTTTAAGAGAGTGGTTTCGGCGGGCGGCATTTCCAAGATACTCAAATTCGGTCCCAAATTCTGAACGCCATGCCTGCCTTCAACCTTCTGCGATCACGGTAGAGTATACCTGCCCCAGGGTGGAACCTCCCCAGCCCTTTGTCCCAAAGACCAACTCCCAAACGATTAGTGATTGTCTCTGCTCTTCTTGACGCATCCCCTTCTTGAAATCTTGCACCTCCAAAGTCCTTTTGTCCTACAAATTAGATATGCATACCCACAATCCCTTGGCTTGACGTGGTCCACTTTCGCCCCCCCCCTCTCTATCTTTTAGGAACTCTGACCAGCGGCTCTGACGCATCCTGATGATCGTCCTTGAAGCCAACTCCCATAGGAGTTGTCTGCCCTTCATCGCACCCCTGTCCCATGCCCAAACAAACTAAAGAAAGGGGAGTGGTAGGCGGGGCCTCCATGGCCTGCCCCCCCCCCTGCAGAATTGGAAATCGAGACAAATCCCGAACCTGCTCTCAGGCTCCACTTCCCACCGGAGCCAAGACCAAGCTTGGCGGGGCCCGGCCCCCTCATAACCTGGGGAAAGGGGTATGCTTCAATCCCTCTCCCTACAGGTCTCCAGTGGATTCCAGCTTCGCCATGTCCAGCCAACCCATGGAATGGCACCAGAAGGAAACCAACCCGATCCCGGAGATGGAGCGGATCTCCCTGGAAGATCCGGCCCCGTGGGCCCGACAGAGCCGCCGCCAGCGCCAGAACGGCTCGAGGACCCAGATGACTTGGGGAGACGTCAAGGCAATGACCGGCCAAGCTCGAGAGCTGCTGCGACAGCAAGGCTGCCCCGAGACGCCTGAGGGTCTCTGCGCTGCCATCTTTGCGATCATCACTGCAAACTCCGCAGTCACCATCATCATCCTGCCTGCTCTGCTGCCTTCCTTGCCGGTGACGCGGGTCCACCCCTTTGGAGAGATCGTAAACCAAGCCGGAACAACATCTGGGAGCGGTTTGCTGCCGCTGCCAACGTCTCATCCTTCTGCCTGGGCCAATATCTCGGAGTAGGAAGCTTGCTAAGCTCCTGCCTACTGCCTGTCTGCAAGGCCCCTGGAAATTTCCTGGAAGAGTCGGGCCTGAGCCCTTTCATGAACCTCCATCCGGTACTCCATGAGCGCCGATTGGGGACCCGTTGTTCAAACCCCCCCTCTGGCACTCTTTCTCTCATCACCCAAACCATGGATAATATGGAAACATCCTCCTCCCTAAAGGCTGGTTCTGGACTTGCGGGGAGAGAACCTTCAACTACATCCCCGCTCGCCTTTCTGCCGGAACTCTTTGTTGCCTCAGCCGTCTCACCATCGTCCTGCCTCAGGCTCCACCCCGGGAGCCCAAACGCCGTCGCCGCTCCGCTCTTTCCCTCGACCCTTCCTGCCGGAGCGACGCGGTCGCTCTTTCCAAAGCCGAGTATGTTTCCCTCGCGCGACCTCCTTCTGGTGGGAGTCCCCGGACTTCGGCCACCTACAATGCTAAGACTATTGATAATACCGGGCTGGCTCATTCGCCCTATCGCGAGAAGTCCATTAATTCCACTCTCCACCGGCTTCTGGATGCTCCTGGCCCTCCGAAAGCAACAAAGCAGAGAGCTGGCTCGCCAAAAGCGACTTTATAGATAATCGTGTCGCTATTGATTATTTGTTATTACCATGCATCACCAAAGGTTTTCAGTGAGAGATGTACATAATATGTGTTGTTTTAATCTCTCTGATAATCTCCCATTTGATTCATGCGCGTGTGAAAGTCTGCGGAGTTACAAAATGCAACGTTGCTATCTTAATCCCTGAAATACGATGCATGTTGCCTCACTGGTGGTCAGTCAGCCCTTTGGAGCTACAGCTGCTGGGGGGGGGGATGGTTAAAGCCGCCATTGTACAATTCTTCATTGGTTTGATTGTATGCGTCTTGTTGTTGGGTCTTGCCTTGTTCAGTGTGTAGTATCTGCTGCGTCTTTGCCTGTAATATTTGTAAGAAACCCCTTGTGACTTTCCCTCTACGCCGCAACCACAGGTCCTCATATGCTGTACACAAACAACTCAGCCAGCTTGAGTAAAAGTCCCTGGGGAGGCAAGCATCCCCCTAAATTGCCTCCCAACTAACTCGGGCTTCCTTCCTAAAATATAAGAAACGGGAGAGATGTAGGTGGGTGAGCCCGCGGAACCCAGCAGAACCTGTGAGAAGGAGCAGCCAGTGCATGCCGTGCCGGGCATGCCTTCCGGGCGACACACGCTTCCCCAACCCCCGGCTTCCCATGAGTCCACGGGTCAATGAACTGCCTTGATCTTCCTTGGCGGTCACCAGAGTGTCCCTGGCACACAAAGGGACACAAAGGCCTTCCCTGCCCTCAGGTGAAGATTAGGCCCAGACATATGTGGATGCTTTTCCTCCCAAGCACGTAGGCAGCCCGAACAGCGCGAGATCATGCATCACATGATGATGTCTCCCGCTCTCCTTCGGCCTCTCCACGACCTCCTCCTGCTTCTCCCCGCTACTTCCCGACCACCCTTTTACACGCTCCCCATTGAAACCCCTAATAAAGGTGTGAGGCTGGCGAGCGCACGGCTGGGAGGTTACAAGCCAGGGATCACGCAGGATCCCCGCGACTTCCTGTCCTTCGGGCTGGCTCTCTCCACCAGATGAAATCTCCGCGTGTCGTCTCTTCCCTGGGACCTCGTGGGTACGACTACAAGCAACCCCATGTTGAGTGCATTACAATAGTCTAACCAGGAGGTAACCAGCCTATGGATGACTGTGGCCATTATAGCCTGCATGTTTCTCCAATCCCCAAACTGTGCCTTTCCCAGGCTTCACTCCCTCCCCCGCCTCCAAATTTTTTGGTATTTTCCAACCCATAGTTGGCAACCCTAGCACTGTTTGTAGATTTATAATCTGATCCAAGACAAGATAGGGGAAGAACTGCCAATAAATAATTGATGGTCTTGTGCAAAATGTCAGTCACACATGCATACACACTCTTGAGTGTGCATGTGTATATGATTACCACCACACAAATATGAAGTGATTAGCAGGACTGGCTATAAAGAAATACAAGCTCTACCAAGTTGCTCATTTTTTCTTGATCTTGGCCTGTGTTGTTTTTCTGTTTATAAAGAGGCCCTGCCTTTTCAGACTTAGAAATGATGTACAGTTACAATGATGTACACTCTAGGTGGACCCTGGAGATCTCCTAGAATTGCAGCTGATCTCCAGACTAAAGAAACCCCCTGGAGGAAAGGACTTGGCATTCTACCCTGCTGAAGTTGCTCTCCTACCCCAACACCCCCTTCTAGGGCTTTGCCCCCTAATTCCTTGGAATCTCCAGAAATTTTCCAATCTAAAGTTGGCGACCCTACAGTGATGGCATGAAGTTACTCAATAAGGCCTAGATAAATGGGTGTTGGAACTTATATGGTGAGCTTGATTTAACTTGTAAATGCATTTTCTCTAGTTCCTTCTTTTCCTTTCCTGCTTCTGTCTTATACCTCCAGAGTGTTAAACAATTCAAACTTGTAACACTTTCCCTCTTGTCTCAAGTTAAACTTCACAATATTGAGCTTGCAAATGAATTCATTTTATGTGCCCAAGAAGGAAACTACAGATATAAAAGAAGAATGGGGAGAGGGAGAAAGAGATTGCTTAAACCAAGTCTGTCTTTTGATGCATGGTATTTCCTATGTTCAAAAAAATGGACAGAATTTCTTTCTTCACAGAGAACTGCTATTGCCTGATGGAGAAATCTAAAATGCTGATAGTAGATCTATTATGAAAAAAACTCTGTAACATTTATTTTTAAAGTGATTCTCCTGAGATGAATGATCATTTAATTGAACAAATGTTCCTCATCTAGGGAAAATGTGTCCCAGTGTCTTACAGCTTCTCTAACTAAGAGGAAGGCTGCTTGATCTTATCATTCCAATAACATTACTATTTATTAATAAAAACCTACATATTTAGCAGGACTATGATCCAGTCAAATATTAGTAAGCACAGTGCTGAACTTCAGATTTAATGTGTCTTTGCATGACTTAAAGAAAACCAGGGTCATATGACATAGAAACGTATTCCTAAGAGCCCACTGTGTGTTCAACAACATTTGAGAGAAGCCAGTTATGGTTAAGGAATTCAATCAGTAAAACACTTAAATGTAGTATAAATGTTCAGTCCCACTAGTCATTAAGATTTAAGTATGTGCTGAACATGAATGGCATATTTATGTACCTCACTAGACTAAAATTACCGACAAAGCTGATCTACTTCAGAAAAAATGAATACGGCTGTGGATTTTAGTATATCAATAAATGGCTGCTAAAATGATACAATATTGTAAGTTACAGGAGGGCTAGTAGCAATAATCCCTCTCACCATTCTCTACAACTGTGTGGAAGTTCCCTACATCTGTGCAGAACTGAGCTGCCTGCAGTTCCCCCTGCCGGGGATCCACTCAATCTACACAGCACCAGTACGGTGACTGCACAGCCGCATTACAGAGAAAGTTGGCTACTAGACCAGAATGGCCATACAAACACACAATGATAAGCAAGAATTAATATAGTATAATTGCATACGGGTGATT